>NC_137243.1:25857631-27057631 GCF_051294905.1 Botryllus schlosseri | reverse complement strand
TTGATATCGAAGGCCCCACATTCATTTTTCTCACTCTTGACATGTTCATTCAAGAAGATAAAGACAGTTTCTGGCACTACTTTTCAAGTATCGGTCCTGATGAACCAGAACGTCACGAGTGACCCGACGTGGTTGAGTTATGCGCAATGACTCATGTAGAAGTCGATTCAATACACAAAAGGACGTGAATCGAATCGTTTTCCAATTTTATAAAAATGACTTGAGTCAAATCGAGTCCACGAAAAATTGTAACTCGAGTCATTACAACCTGACATATTCTCTGGATTGACAATATTTTCTGGTCATGAATTTACAGGAGACAGTGCCTGGTGCTATACAAGCCGTCCCCGATTGGCTTCAAGTGGTCCCTTGGGGTATGAGAAGACTCCTCAACTGGATCGACAGGGAGTACGATCACCCGCCGATCTATATTACCGAAAATGGGGTCGGAATGGACGTTGCTACCACCGACGATCAGGAAAGGGTCATGTTTTACAAAGCTTACATCAACGAAGCTTTGAAAGGTTTGTACTTGCGTTTGATTAGTCACTCGTGGGGATTCACAAAGTATGAATGCTGTGGAAACTTCAAATATGTACCTATTATGAGAATGATATCGAATCATAAGAATTAATACTCGATTCACAGCCCTATCTATGATTCACAACTTGTCACCATCTCATGTCTTATTCTAATTATCGTTTAGCTCACAAGCTGGATGGAGTGGACTTACGAGGGTATACGGCCTGGTCATTGATGGACAACTTCGAATGGGCCAGCGGCTACGGACCAAAATTCGGGCTGTTCAACGTCGATTTCAATGAACCTACCCGGCCCAGAACACCAAAGCGGTCTGCTTCGTTCTACAGGTACGGATATTTAAAGAACTTTTTGCAGATACAGGACTCCAATATACAATTGGATAGCACATTGGTATTCAAATAAACCCGAATATTAGTCGGCTGTACGATTATTGATGTGCAAAGTTCTTTCCAATTCTCTACTAGTTGTTGATGAGTGTCGGCCAAAAATATCTGGTTTTATTTCATATTGAATATGTTATTCAACGGTATAGAATTTTGCATAAAATTTGCTCTTTCAGGTAGCGGAATACATTTGTATCATGGAAATACTTGGTATTCATTGATATGAACGAATTATTGATAGCCATATTTTTAGCTGTGTATTGGGGAGAAAATTATTAGGTTGGTTAAAAAATAGATGCACACCAAATATGGTTCATCTCTAACCTGTAGAAGCGAAGCCTGTAGTATCATTATGATTCCTAGCATTCCTACACTTCCAACTATATTTTGCAGAGATATTATCCAAAACAACGGCTTCCCACCGCTAGTCCGAGATGAAACGCCAGTTGGAGATTTCCCAGACGGGTTCATATGGGCAACTGCCACGTCATCCTACCAGGTCGGTATATTAAAGGTGTACCTGTTGAGAAGTGTACCTGTTGGCAAGCGACATGTAGGTTTTGGATTGAGAGAATTCATAAATAAATTGAACTGCTGTAATGTGAGCAATTTTTCCCGGTTTGATTCTTCTCACCTTTCGTAGGGTGAGACGAGCATGGAGCCACTTTTATATCAACAGCCATCGTTTTAACAAGCAAGAAATCCTATTGGTAATTGATTGATTGAACGTTGATGGATGGACAATTGATTGAACGTTTTTGCACCCCTTATCTAGCGTTTTCACCCCTTCTCTACAAATGTCTCACCAGTGACAATATTGCCTACTTCAAGAACTACTGATCTAATGTATTTTTCATTAGGGCGATTTTTTTACATGTCCAAAAAAGTCAAAATTGAGTCAAAATTGTAGCGTTAGGTTAAAAAATGTCAAAATTGTTCATAAAGTTGAAACTTTTTTGCAACCTGCATTTCGTTTGTATCGATGATTTTGCACTATCGCTAGACTTATCATTTATACGTTTACTGTTGTAGACGGCCCATTATCTGATCATTGTGAATATAAACATTCAAATGAAACAAATAGGCTGACATGGTGTTATGGTCAACGTACCACAACATCCCAACTGAAGCAAGACTGCGTGGGCATTGGGTGGTTCTTATATCAAGAAGCGAAAGCTGAAAAATTGTAATATAGACAACATTGTCAGAATGAAGCAACACGGTTTGTCGCCAGCAGTGTACGCTAGGGTTGTTCAGAATTGACCGACTTTCAAAAAGTCGTGGTTTTCAGTCCGATTCCCATGCCTTATACCATAAAAACATATTCTAGCTACTTTTTTTCGTAATTCATCCCTTGCATCCGTGTGCATTTTGAGCTGGAAGAAAATCGGCTAAAAATAGGGGATTCCCCTAAAATTTGTGTGTCGAAATTCGGACTAGGCTAGTAAACGTCATATATAAGCTGGGTTTATGCAGCTATTGCAGTTTGGAGTGCTACATAACCTTACTATAGAAAGTATTGCCGGTTCGGTTCAGAACACCATTTCATGTCCCACACTCCCTTAGAACTCCTCAAAACTGCCTGAGACTGATAGTCATTTTGTTGTATCACATATCCTACACTCCTCAACCCTACCCGAGATTGTCCAATCAATTTCCGGGATCACCATGTGCAAGAATACAACTGTGAATGTATCATTCACTCACAGCCACATTTAAACATCACATTGTTAACAGGAAACGAAACAATAAGGAAAAGAAATAGATCAACTTGGCAAAATATTACATAAATCAGGTGGATGAAATGGTTGCTTTAGAGAAATCGGCATATCTGTTCCCGTGATCTCCCACTGCTTGTAAGAGGCTCGCCCGCTGTTCTTTGTCATCTGTTTTTAAAGCATCAAAGTCGGTATTCAATTTTACCAAACGCTCTGCTGCGTCTTTAACTACTTCAACACTACGGTACTCACAAATTCTTAAGCAGTCACAAAATGCGGATCAGTATGCCATTCCGAAACTGGAAGACCCAACTAATCATGTTCAGTATGTATAGCATCGAATAGAAACCACGATTCCGGTCCAATTAAATCAACCATACTCATTGACTCAGAGACAGAGTCAGAGATTAGACTCAGAGGTACACATCTGCGAAATTGTTCAAGAATTGGCATTTGCAGCAATTTAGCAGCCATCGCTTCCTTCACTTTGTCAGGAATCTTTGGTTTAGCCGAGAACATTGTAGATACCACCGTTTCCTCGGTGAGATGCCAATGATGTTTTCATATCTTTTTATATGCCACATCAGCAACTGCGAAATCGCATGATGTAAAGTCCGTCATGTCATGAAGGAATTTGAGATCATTACTCTGTGCGTCACATGCAATACCAGTTTTCAAGCTGAGACATAAAACTGGGCAATATTTGTTCATACCAACTTTCTAATGAACTCTTCAGAATAGCCCATTTGCTCACTCCACATGAACATTTTTTGACAGTACAGCACTTGACTCGTCCATCCAGTGCTATTAGTAGCACCAGGCTTGCGAAAACGATTATCAACATATTGGTCATCTAAAATCACCAAGGCGCCTGTTGCACAGTCTCTGTATTCATCTCTTATCAAGAATTCTTTCTGCTTTCCATTATATGGCTTAATCAGTGGAATTGTTTCTTGCTTTGCTTCATCAGCTTTCATCGCCAATCCGCTGCCTTCATCAAACTGAAGTGTTTTAGAGCTTCTTAATTGATAAATATCTTTCCACTTCTTGAAAGGTATTAAAATCTGTGTTTTCAGGGCCTTCACTTCACTTCCAGATCTCCCGGATGACTAGTTCATGAATATGATGGCGACAAGCACTGTAGAGAACTTTCCGGTTTATCAATTCTTCAAGTACCAGAACAGCACCTTTATTTTTTCCATTGTTTGAGGATGTTGTGTCAAACACAAGAGCTCTGACATTTTTGTTAGATAATAAAGTTCCAGCAGTTCAAATGACGGATCAGCCCGTAATTTCCTGTAGCACTCTCAAGAGTTCGAATGCCAAGAAGTTTGCCCTTCTCAAATGCGTTGGAACACGCAGACGATACCAGCACTGCCAAGGCCTCAAATTGCTCTCCTAAACGACTCCTAGTGAGCTTTCCATTCCAGTGCAATGAGATGTGCTTTGGTGGATCGTTTGCTATTTTTTCAACAATCGACTCAGAAATTTTAAAACGATTTGCAATGCGCCGTTGATAGGTTCCAGATCTTGAAAGATGAAAGTCATTAGGGTCACCATCGCAAGCTTTAATCAGTGCTGCAGTTATCATGGTAGCAGCATTATCGCTGACTTTCAAGCGATCAGAAACCTGGCATATGTCTTTGTCGTTGAACAGGTTTACAGGCGCTTTTAGAGTCACAAATTTAAAGGAATGACCCGATGTCGACTGCGCCACTTCAAAATCACTGCTGTGGGAAGTGTCAGCTACCTGCGAAGATATAGATGAGCTCTCTGTAAATTCACCTTCGCTACTTGAAGCTGGTGCACTCTCTCGCACTCATGGTCCGTCTCTTTTGTTGCATGGTTTTCACATTCAACACTGAATCTTTGCCACCAATAGTTGCTAATCACGGACCCCTTTGATCCTAATAAAATGTTTTGTATTCATGTTTCTTATCGTCAGAGAGAAGTGTACTTGCTTCAATTGTCGTCATCGCGTCAGGAGCTCCTCTATGCCCATAGCTTACTCAACTTGGCTTCAAAGTGACTTTGTTTTCCTGATACATATTGCTGGCCTGCAGTTTCCTTTAGTGACAGCCATTTGGTTTCTGTTTTCACACTGTCTCTAATCTTTCAATGGCATTGACTTGTGTGATGGTCTTTGTGGCAGCCAGGAACCAAAAACCTATTACCGTACTTCATCTCCTACGTCCTGGATGTGTAACTTTACTGGTTCATTTTTCGCATATGAATGCTCTCTTGGGTGTAACACATACTGCATAACTTTCCTAAGAGTAAGCAGCTTCGATCTCGTAATGTTTCCTCAGATGGCCCAGCTAGGAAATGCTGTGTCTGCGACCGTGATCTTCTAGTTTTCTTTGATACTATATCACTAGATGGCAATTTTCTTTTTTTTTTAGACATTTCGCACTAGAGCTAATCCTAGAAAAATGAATATACATCAACTCAGTCAAGCAACAAAGAATAGTTGGAAACATTTCAGTTCTCTAAGGTCAAACACATACTGCACAACTTGAGCAAGAATAGTCGGATTAGATCCAGTTATTGATTCTGGAAGATGATTATTCCTAAATTGGAAATACTCCGACCAGTATATTGCTATCTTAGGAAATAACATAAAATTCAGAGCAACCGATTGGCTGTTTTCCACGGTCACTGGAAAAGACATTTACAAGCTTTGTTTTCTATCCCAGTAGACAAGAAAGAGTATCAGGTCCATTAGATCGAATAATTCAATACTGCTACAATACTATAATCACTAATCCTGCGCTAGACTCGCTAACAGCATTAGCCAAAAAGCTACCTGTTAAGTCATGCACCTCAATCGTAAACACAGTTCTTCAACAACAAAGCAGCAAAACACCTGAGTAATCAATGATCCCCATTTCACTGCCGTGCCTAGCGCGTCATCAACGCTAGAACATCCGCTTCACGTCAATGAGAACACATGCGATTGCTCTCGAGTCACTCACAACGGGGGAATCCCCAAATTCCGAAGAATTTTTTTGGTGCATGAAAAAACGGCAAAATGCACACGGATGCAGGGGATGAATTACAAAAAAAAGTAGCCAGAATTTGTTTTTAAGGTATAAGGCATGGGAAACGGACTGAAAACCTAGACTTTTTGAAAGTCGGTCAATTCTGAACAACCCTAGTGTACGCACAACTTGAGTGTTGCCAGCCAACAACTGCTGCTGTTGAACGTTCTTTCTCCATTCTTGGCAAGCTACTTAGTAATGACAAACATTTTCTACCCGAGAATGTAGGAAAGCATCTTTCTTTGTAGCGTACTACAAAATTTTTGCATTATTTCTGCCATAATGCATAACGTAACTACTGGAATTCTTCATAGGGCCAGATTTCGTTAAAATACAGTTTTTTTCTGTAAAAATTTGTCAGTTTTGGGGAAAAAAAGTTTTTTTTCAGGCCAAACTACTTCGTAAAGACAGGCAGTTCCAACCAGAAATGAAGATTAGTACAATCCTAGCATTATGTGGGTAAACACCTAATTTGCATACGTTAGGTCAAATTTGGTCAAAATTAAGATTTTTAAGGTCAAAAAATGTCAAAATTTTGACTTTTTAGGTCAAAATCTTCCGTTTTTAGGTTAAAAAAATCGCCCTAATTATCATCCATATTCTGTAGATCGAAGGAGCCTGGCGTCAAGACGGGAAGGGCCAAGGTATTTGGGACAGAACATCGCACACGCCCGGTTTGGTACAGGAAGACGATACGGGCGATGTCGCTTGCGACAGCTACAATAAATTAGAAGACGATATTGCGATGCTTGTCGGGCTCAATGTCAATCACTATAGGTAAGATCCAGGTGTAAACATATTTCAGCTTTACAGCAGGGTTTAGCGACTAGTAAATTTTCAAAGTTTCCAAATTAAATTAGAAATATCGCTACACATTTTTTCAAATTTTATTGGAATTAGAATGACTAAATTCCAAAAACTTGAAAATTAAATTGAATTGAATTCTTAACTAGAAAGAAAGGCAACAAATTGATGGTGTGGATTGCATTTCAGGTTACAATTACACTACTACTTCTTACTATAATCTTAATTGCCCGTTCAGATTTAGTTTATCATGGCCCCGAATTCTGCCGACCGGTAAATACAATGACAACACCGACATCAACCAAGAGGGATTGGCATACTACAACAATTTGATTGACGCGCTGCTAGAGAACGGCATACAGCCGATGGTTACTCTGTATCATTGGGATCTGCCCTTAGATCTTGAGGTTTGGTTAAGAATTTTTCGTTATCTGTATCAGATAGAAAACTTCAACATACAATTTGTGTTGAAAGTAACAAGGATATTTTACACTTGCCAGGGGTAATTGTCAGCAACTCGTCGAGAATTAGAGAGAATATTGTATATTAATAATGATATCACAAAATATGACGTCTGCCAACATGAAATTTTGAATATTCGATGTTATACTTTTATATATTTATACTTATATTATACTTATACTTTTATCAAGATAAGGCAAATTAGTTTGTGCTAACAGAAGAAGTTTGTGTATCATCTAAAAATAGTTCTGTTCGCCTCACTCAGTCGAAATTTCATGCCAGTGACGTCATATTTTGTGATACGATTATTGATATACAATGTTCTTTCCAATTCTCTGCTAGTCACTGACGATTACCCCTGACGAGTGTCAGTCGAATATATTCGGCTTAAATATCAATATATTTGCAGTTTTTTTGTTACTGTTCCTGCTAACACATCACTCATATTCAGACGGAATTTGGCGGTTGGCTCGGTGAAGAGATCATGGATCATTTCGTGGTATACGCCGACATTTGCTTCCGCGAATTTGGCGACAGGGTCAAGCTTTGGATCACATTTAATGAACCGTGGGTGTTTACATGTGAGTATTGTGTTCTAGTCAGAATTGTACATGATGTACAGGTTACCAATCTATTGTTAGTTGATAGTCAACTAACTACTGGTTCTACTAGTTGTAGTTGCAGATTTCGAAAAATTAGTAGTTCTGGTTGCGCATTTTGAAAATCAAATAGTTTGCACAAGTGCAATTACTTGTGTTCTAGTTATGTATTTTTAAATGTCGGTAGTTTTACTTCTAGCTGTAGTTGTTTTAAAAAGTGAGGAGTTCCATTCCTAGTTCTAGGTACCGATTTTGAAAAGTGAGTAGTTCTAGTTCTATTTCTAGTTGCGGATTCAAAATATGAGTAATAATAAAATAATGATAATTAGTAAAATCCAAGTCCGAAGGAACCCAAGTAACTTTTTATTTTCCACGTGCACATTGTTACAAGTTTAAAATGGGAGGGTCTTCGATCCCCAATAACCACTCTTTGGCTACGCCACTGTTAGTAGCGATGGCTCTGATCTAACAATGGCCGCAACAACAGAACACAGTTATCACGATTCACACCAAACGGCGACACGTGTTTTCTAGTTTTTTTTAAACCATGTTATTTTTAAATTGCGCAACTGGAACCAGAATTACTCACTTTTCAAAATCCACAACTAGAACTAGCACTAAAAGTACACATCTATTCACAGCAGTTAATGCCAAATTGGGAGACAAAAATTTATTCTCTTGCTCATATCATTTAGACCTCGGCTATGGAAACGGTGCTCATTCACCGAATAAGAACGACAATCCTGGAGGAAACGAATACGTTGCAGCCCACAACGTTCTGCGAGCGCATGCATTAACTTACCAGTAAGTGTCATTAGTAATGATCAAGAGGTGGCCAGAAACCAAGTCCCTCCACGTTTTGAGTACCAATGCAGTTATTGTGTACTTGCAATGCTTTCAAGTAGTTGTTTTTATACTACCGTATTTCCACTTCCGCCTTCACAGATTGACAGGAAGAACTACTTAATAGAAGGTAATTTTTTTGACAAGCTTACCGCACTTTAAATGTGTGAAATCGTCATTACTAGTGCGTTTTTTCTCCTAAAAACCGAAAGATTTAGACCTAAAAAATCTAAATTTTGACTTTTTTCACCTAAAAAAACTGAGTTTTGACCTCACGTATGCAAATAAGGTGTTTTCGCTCATAATGTTAAAATTTTACTACTTATCTTCATTTCTGGTGGCAACTGTCTGTCCTTACGAAGTAGTTTGGCCTGAAAAAACGTTTTTGGCTCAAAAACTGACAAATTTTTATATGAAAAAAATAGTATTTTAACGCAATCTGGCCCAATGAAGAATTCCAGTAGTTATATCACGCATTATGGTAGAAATAATTAAAATTTGTTGTAGTACAACGCAAGTTACTTTTCTATGTTCTCGGGTAGAAAGTGTTTGTCCTTACTAAGTAGCTTGCCAAGAATGGCGAAAGAATGTTTAACAGCTGGTGACAAACCGTGTTGCTTTATTGTAACAATGTTGTCTACGTCTCAATTTTTCATCATGCGCTTCTTGATATAAGAACCATGCAATGCCCAAGCAGTCTTGCTTCAGTTAGGATATAGCAGTAGGTTGCGCATAACACCATGTCAACCGATTTGTTTCATTTGAGTGTTTATGATTCATAATGAGCAGACAATGGGCCGTTTACAACGGTAGGTCTGTAAAGTTGGCTACAAGCTGTAAAATGTCAAACGAAATGCAGAGGTCAAAAAAATCTTGACTTTGAAAACGATTTTGACAAATTTTGTCCTAACGCTACAATTTTGATAAGTTTTGAAATGTCAAAAAAAAGTCGCCCTAGTCAATATAGTAACTGCTGAATATATCAAGTAAGATTGTACCTATTTGGAATAGTCACGGACATGCATCTTGTCATTTGAAAGGTATCCATCCCAAGAGTATGGCAACCTCGCTCTCGTCTACCTTTTGAGACTACTCACTCAAGTACTTTTCACATCTTTCAACCTCTGCTTCCATTTGAAGTAGTTTTGACACATTTTAGAAATCGCTACTTCTACTTGGAATTGTGAAGAAATTTATAGTGTTACTTCAAGTTCTACCTGAGTATCAAAGCTGACTACTTTGACCACCTATGGCAGGGGTTCTCAACCCGCGGCCCGCAGAGGTCTGATTTGCGGCCCGCGGCATCTTTCATGACGAACGCAATTACTGCTGGCCCAGCATTGTTGCATGTTAATTTAGCAAATTAGCTCTCTTATCGCACCGTCGCTGTTTCGTTTGAATACCCATTCTTTGACGTGTTCTGGTCTCTTGATATGTTCTCGAGTTTAGATTGTTATTGTTCTGAATCAGTATTGGTATGGACCTTTAATTTTCACTAGTCTGCGCGCACTCACCAACTCACTCCCTTGGACAGAAGTGCGTAACGACTGAAAGAAAGGTCATCACTTCGGGTTTTTTCTGTGCGTGGCGACTTTGTCAGCAGTGTGCGGCCGCGCACGCGTGCAGCTTGAATTTGATGAATTTGCTTTCTCATATATAAATGGAAAACCTATATTTGTCGAAGAACAATTGTCGTAACGAAGCGTAGAAGCTTAAAACGATAGCACTAAAGTTTATTCTAGGTTACATATCACCTGATCTTAGAGAAAACGGTACTACCTAGGCGTCAAGCCCAGTAATCGGTAGTTCGAGGAATTGTTAAAATTGCCGACGACGTTACAGACGCTTTGGAATATCGCTAAACCCAAGAAATCTGATAGAGAAGGTGTGATTTCACTAATACTTTAACATACTGTGCGAATATTCGCTTTTTCCGGGACTTAGTAGCAATGTTTCTTCTAAGCTGGGCACGTGCGCAAATGCGAAGTGCTGACACGATATGTGCGCACAGAAAATCTAAGTTGCGCACAAAAATCCGAAATGATAACCTTTTTTATAGTCTTTACGCACGGTTCTCCAAGGGTCTGCGCAGTAAGTTGGTGAGTGTGCACAGACTCGTCAAAAAATTAGAGGGAACAGTGCTTAGCAGCAGGGACAACATTACCTGAAAAAATTTGAAGCTAAAGTTGTCCGATTCAACCGTGATCAGAAGAGTAGCCAGTCGACATTTTATCGCATGTTCTGAAACACGTTGCCGCGTATACTACTTTAGCCTATAGCATTGGACGAATCCACCGACTTCACAGACATTGCATAGCTAATTTTCTTGGTGCATTTTGCTGGCTGTCTGAAATACAGATTGATTGGTCATTGCTTCTGAATCGATGAACGAATATAGAGCTAAATATACACGCAATAAACTGATGTATCACTCACATATACGTAAGTATTTGCAGAAGGAATGCTGGCATGGCAAACGTGGGGAGGAAAAACATCAACTTGACAAAGTTGACTTCTGTAACTATTGGTGGAAGGCTCCAGCCATGGAAGGAAAGGACATTGGTTAATTGGTTTGCTCTGAAATGACCCCGAAACGCCAGACTTCTTCTCACTTCACTGAGAGCTCAAAGTGATAATGGCTTCTGTTGTAACAAAAACGTGCCTGTGTTGTGACGCACAAGGCCTAAACGGCGATAAGCGTCACAGTAATACCATGTGTAATAATAATAATAATAATAAGGTGCATATACCGACTTGGAAATGAATGCAATGCAGGCTCCATGAAGTGATTTACTTGCGACGCCGGAAGATACATATTCTAACAAAAAACAGCGATTGAAAACTTACGAACGCTGTCCAAGTGACCATTAATGCTTTGAAATGCCTAAAAATGGACTAGACGCCCGTATACAATTATTAAATAGGCTCCAGTAGCCTAAATTTGATAGAAGCTCACAAATGCATGGTAATAATGTTTTGCGGCCCGCAGCGTCTTTTGCGGGCAAAATGCGGCCCGTTGTGCATGCGAAGTTGAGAACCCCTGACCTATGGTAATGATATGAATTGCTTCTTGTGTTATGAGTAGAGCTGGTCACAATGATTCGAGTGTTAATTCTGAAGGTTCTAGTTAAGCAGCGAGAGAATGTTTTGAGCACTAATCAGAGTTGTAACCAAGTCACAAGGTTCCGACTCACAAGACGATCTCACTTTTATAGTTTTGAATTGAGTCGAGTCATTTTCAATTCACCACGAGTCAAGTCCGAGTCCAAACCAGTGAGTAGAGGGTAGAGTCTGAGTCATGGTGTCGTGCA
Organism: Botryllus schlosseri; assembly: GCF_051294905.1. NCBI lineage: Eukaryota > Metazoa > Chordata > Ascidiacea > Stolidobranchia > Styelidae > Botryllus > Botryllus schlosseri. Next base: position 27,045,927 of record NC_137243.1, on the reverse strand, counting down.
GACATGGGGTGATTACTTCATGAATGTAATCGATTGCGATTACGATTACTTCTGAATGACGCGATTACGATTACAGCAAAATCAGTAAGTACTCGATTACGGTTACGATTACACTGGAAAAGTAATCACAATTACTCACGATTACATTTATTTTGCATCTTAGAAGTTATATTGAAGACAACATATGGATTGTGCTTAAAAGGCCCAATGAGATAACAAACTTCCTTTAAAAGAGATGCGTTATTTGCTTGTTATGTCATAATGTACCCATTGGCGATTTATCGCACCCAACGATTTACATTCCTGTCAGGTCCATGACTGCCGCACCCCAAATTTCCCAATAGGGCGGGGAGCGAGCTCGAAAGGGACTCAAAAGTATTTCGTAAACCAACATAAATTGTCGAGTATTTTGGAGAATTTGAATTAACTTGAAATTTCTCTCTAGATATGCTTGATTTAAAAATAATTACGTCTTCCCCTCAACAAAAAAAAACATACTAATTTTATAGTAAGGTTGCATTCAGAACAAATGGTTGTTTAAAACACTTGAAAAAAAACTGAATTGTGTTTTTTTTAACTTGTAAAATTATGCCATCATTGTGTAAATTCTTTTCAAAAAACCTGTTGTATGAATCCTTACTGGTGACGAGTCTTAATACTTGAGTCAGAATCAAATGACTCAGGTATCTCATTTTGCCAAGCCCTAGTTATGAGCATCATGGTTTTTGAAATCGCTGAAATAACCCTAGCCAATATTTGACTAGGTTGTATCAGGACACCTACAAACCCTCACAACAGGGAGAGATCGGTATCACCCTCAATTGCGATTTCTCCGCGCCCCGCGACGCCATGAGTCAATTTGACATCGACGCAGCAGACCGTACTCTGCAATTCTTCCTGGGATGGTTCGCCAATCCGATTTACAACAACGGAGATTACCCCGAAATCATGAAGGTAGATAGAGCATATCTTTTTGCCCAAGCGCCCAGTATATTGGTGTTCGTGTTCTAAAAATGCCACGAAAAGTAACTAAAGAGTCTCTTAGAGGTACAGAACTTCAACATACAATCGAGTAATATATTCATATTGAATAAAGTCACATATATTTGGCTGACACAATTCAGACTTAATCTTCGACGACTGGTAGGGAATTGAATAGAACTTGTTATATCAATAACCGTATTACCATATATGACTTTACTGGTGTGAAAAATCAAGTAATCAAGGTGAGCAGATGGCTTGAGCTAAATTTACTATTTTTCGAGCATTTCGACTTGACAATTTCATGGAGTTGACAGTCAACTTTTAATTATTTTTAAAATTAAAAATCAATAGCTTCACGACATGTTGGAATTGAAGCAAATTTTGTGTGCCACGTTTTTCTAGCCTACCCAGCCAGTAAAATTTGGAGACAAAAGTTATCCTTCTGCTCAAGACACACACGCAATATACAATGGGATATACAAGACACGCAATGCGATGTAATGAACAGATAGGAGGATGCCAAACGACCAACCAGTCTTTCTTCGTTGGTCCCTTTTAGATTATATTTCTTGCTCTCTTTCTTTCGTTATCGGGGCTTTTTGTTGTCGTAAGAACAGCGACACGGAGGACCAGGAACCCAGAATAACCTCCGATGGCGGGAATCGAACCCGGGCCGCCTGCTTGGACGGCGCCGACGCTCACCACTACGCTATCTCCCCCGTTTGAACAACAATGATGGATACCATATTTTGATTTCAGAGTCTGATCGAGGCCAGGAGTACGGCACAAGGTTTGTCAGAGTCCCGTCTGCCTGTGTTTACCGAAGCAGAAAAGCAATTACTTAGTGGCTCGTCTGATTTCTTCGGACTCAACCATTACACGACCACCCTGTCGTACAATTACTTTGAGCAAAACCTCAACGTGACGAGTTATGATACTGACAAGGAAACCATGACCAGTTCAGATATCACTTGGCCACAAGCGGAGTCAATTTGGTTGAAAGAGGTAAGTCACTCGTTATTATCCGAGAAATCGATATCGTTGGACATTTCATTTGATATTTTACGCCCAACTCTCAGTACAATGGAAGTGCATTTCTTTTCTGGGAAGTGAATTCACCCCATGCCAAAGTCCTACGCTGACTTGTACAAACTACCAATCAAAGTAGTTTACGGTCAACTAACTACTGGTGTTTTAAGTAATTCTAGTTCTAGTTTTAGATCGACTTGCGAATTTTTAATAGTGAGTGGTTCTAATTCTGATTTAAAACTAATACAGTTAGAATTAGTAGAAAACACGTTAGCGTGAATCGTCATACCAATGTTCTGTTGTGTGATGTCCTTGCAGTCATAGCTAGCTCAGAGTCATCGCTACTAACAGTGGCATAGCCAAGGACGAATTTTTTGGTCGAAACCCTTCCCATCTCAAACTAGAAACCCTGTCCTTTAAAATGCCGATTCTAACTGCGATATGTCTTAGATCATTTATAATTCTGTAATTCGTATTATCCATTATCAGTTTTGTTGTAGTTAGACAGTGCGGATTTTAATAGCTCGTCAGTTCTAGTTCTAGGGCTAGTTTCCGATTTTGAAGAGGGAGTAGTTCTAGTTCTGGTTGTGCATTTTGGAAATCTGGTAGTTTGTGCAAATCTGGAATCATTTGCTGCATTGTACACTGTTGTATGGCGGTAAATTCGAAGAATGTGTTGACATTATATCTTCTATTGATGAAGATTCATCACTCATCATGCATGTTGTTTTGCGGGCAATCTCCGGCTATAGCCAGAAATATATAAAGCCTCTGGTTTCAATGGCAATCAAATTTGTTGACGCTTGGTGCTAAATGGACGATGCACAATTGCATATGCCATCAACAGTGGCACCCTCAGCGAGAAATCCTCAGATAAACGCATAACGTGAGGCAGCATTTGAAAGTAACAGTAGAAGCTATGTACTATTGTACAACTGACACGATCTTAACTGCCATTGGTTAGACAGCTCAGACCATGTTATCGATGTTTAGAAAAAGTATGCGTGATCAGTTAACTGATCAGTTTACCTGTTCTAAAGGTACCATGGGGTTTGAGAGGGCTGCTCAACTGGATTAAAGACAATTACGGCGACCAACGAATATTGGTAACGGAAAACGGACTGTCGGAAGCCGGAGATTCTGAAGATTTGAACGATTGGTGGAGAATCGAATTCTACACGCGATACATCGGAGAAGTACTGAAAGGTATTTTGCTATTTCATCCAGCATCGAAATAGGGATTTCCAGCGAATTCGGAATAATTCACTACCATTGAGTCACAAGTCATCGAGTCATTACACATTCTGACGAGTCAAAAGTTATGTCAAAGTCAAGTCAAATTTTAGAAGTAAAAGGCTTGGAATTCGACTTATGACTTGAAATGGACTTGAAATTTCGTTTTGGAGTCATTGAGTCAAACGTCATTTCTGAAACGTCGAGTCAAGGCAAGTCATTTTTGCAAAGTGATTCGAGTCATTTCAAGTCATTTGAAAAGGTGGCTCGAGTCATCTTGAAATCGACTCGAATGTTCAGTTCCTAGTCACGAATCAATCTGCATATCTGAGACGTTGAGTCATTTATGTGAAGTGACTCGAGGCAAGTCAAGTCATATGTGAAAGTTGACATGAGTCATCTTGAAATTGACTCGGAGATTTCACTTCGAGTCACGAGTCAATCTTCATTTTTGAAATGTCGACTCAAGCCAAGTCATCTTGAAATTGACTCGGAAAGTTCACTTTGAGTCACAAGTCAATACATATTTTTGAAACATCAAGTCATTTCTGCGAAGTGTGTAAAAGTTGACTGAATCTCCCCAACAGCGATTTCACGGCAATTCTTCTTTCAGCTATAAACGAAGATGACATCGACGTCATCGGCTACACAGCGTGGTCCCTTATGGACAATTTCGAATGGGCCGAAGGCTACACGGAACGTTTCGGTATTCACTGGGTCAATTTTACCGACCCCAGCCGGCCCAGGACGCCGAAGAGGTCCGCCGAATGTCTGAGAGAGATTTTCACTAAAAATAGCTTCCACGCGGAAGGCTTCGAGATGTGCGACTCAAAATCGGCCGCAGAAGAGACAACTACATTTGCTACTTCACCAACTACATTTGCTACTTCACCTGATGCCGAATCCTCAACCACTACAACAACAGAAGAAGGTGAAATATTGGCTAATCTTTTGCAAATTAGATTAAAATTAGAGTTACACGATTTTTCCAAATTAGATTACATTACATTGGAATTGTGGCTGTACAGGTTTGTCCAAATTAGACTAGAATTAGAATGATAGCTACACAGCATTTTCCAAAGTAGATTACGATTAGGATTATAACAACGCGTTTTTTTTATATTTTATTACAATTGAAATTATAGCCGTACAATTTCTCCAAATTAGGTTAGAATTAGTATTAAAGCTACACTGTTTTTCCAAACTCGATTAGAATTAGAATGATAGCTACACAGGTTCGTCCAAAGTAGATTAGATTTAGAGTAAGTAAACTTTTTTTCAGAATTAGATTAGAATTATAATGATAATTGCACTATTTTTCGAAACTAGATTAGAATTAGATTGATTAATGATTACTACACTTTTTCTCAAAATTAGATTAGAATTAAAATAACTGTACTGTTTTCAAAATTAGGTTGGAATTAGAATAACTAAACTGTTTTTTCCAAATTAGATTAAAAATAGAATCGTAGCTACACATATTTGTCCAAATTGGACTAGAATTAGAATTGAAGCTACACCAATATTCCAAATTAGATTAAAACTATAATTATACCTTGAAATTAGAGCCTGACCGATTATCGGTTCGCCGATAATATGGAGTCGATATCACACTTTGAAATAATTATCGGTATCGGCCATTGGAGGTACAAAAATATCGACAATTTCCATAACGTCACAATATGAGGTAGTAAGTCAGAAACCTACAATCCTTGACTGCTAGACTGGTAATACTGCTGTATTTCATATAGCTTACACTTTCAAGGTGTCCAGATTCATGCAGCCTTTCTAGTTTATTTCATGTTCAATTATGACAATGGCTGTAAAGCTGTTGATATCAATGCTCTGCAGCTTTGAAAATGCGGCTTATGAGGTAGATTTACCTTCTTTGAATATCGGCTGAATATATCGGTTTTATCGGTGAAGGTGCTAGATATCGGTTTTATCGGTATCGGCCCACAAATCCAATATCGGTCGGCGCTCTACTTGAAATATTTAGACATATCCTGAAACTGCTTACAACTTTTCAAAATCCAATCTTAAAATGTATGTAGCTGTGTTTAACAAACTGTTAATCACACGTGGGCATGAGACTAGGTTGTGTGTACAGCAAGCTTGGCTTGTTCTGCACAAACCAGTTCTGATGTACCGTAATTTTCCATGTATAATGCGCAAAATTTTCACGATTTTTTGCCCTAAAATAGGGGGTGCGTATTATACATGGGCGCGTACAATACTTGGAAAATTACGATAGCCTTTTCAGGAAACCAGAAATTACATTCGAAATAAAATGTGAGCATGCTGGAGGCATTTCACAAATTAGATTAGAATTGAATTACTGCCATTTCGCTCTAACTAGTCTAATTGGACAACTGGAATTATGTAGTTGTTCAAATCTATGTCTAATGATATGTAATATGTGTTTGTGTGTGCATTCTGGCAAAATGTTTGTCTTTCCAGATGATGAAGAAACAACGGCCACCACTGAAAAAACAGCATCACCCCCAACCACGACCACCAAAAAGCCAGAGGAGACTGACCCAGGCGCCATACCTGGTAAATAGATTGATTTTTACAGACTACCAATCTAATTAACTGACGGTCAACTAGCCGCTGGTTTTTTTGAGTAGTTCTAGTTCTAGTTGCGGATTGGAAAAGAATAAGTTGTGAACAAAAACATATGTCGTCGTAGAGTAAATTATGATGCCTGTGTTCTGTTGTGTGATGTTCTTGCAGCCATTGCTAGTTCAGAGCGGTGTAGATAGGGGGTTGGTTTTGAAGGTTGAAGTCCCTCCCATTTCAAAATTGTACTGATGCTCATGCGGAAAATCGATACGATTCCTCTATAAAACAGTGGTTCCCAACCTTTTTTCGACTCATCGCCCCCTTATCAATCTCAACTCAACACAAATCTTTGCGCCCCGAATTTACAGATCTGATAAGGAGAAAATTTATTCACATGACTCTGATCGCTGGTGAATTGACTAAAAATGTAATTTTTCAGAGTAGGTGCTTGAAAAACCCGTTTTCGCTTCTACTTTACGTTGAGTTGACATTTTTTCGTGTCATATGCTCAATAAGCCGTCTTCACATGCATGTTTTTGCAGTGTTAATGAAAGATATCTCACTAGATGTTCTATCATTTTTACCCCGTTTGGTATTTTCGCCCTATCTTTTTTCAAAATCACCCGCGTTGGGAACCGCTGCTCAACATGTAAGGAGTTGCTTCAGAATTGAATCTAGTAAGTCCCAGTTTCTAAGTTGAGAAAAGTGAGTAATTCTAGATCTAGTTGCGGTTAAATGCGAGTAGTTTGTACAAGTCTGAAACTGAAGTCATCCAATATTTTTGCCTTAGAAATTCGAGCTCCGTTTTTCCTGGGAGATTACGTGACGTCGGTGGAGGGCGTTGAGACTGCGTTGAACGTGCTGTTCAGTTTCACAATTATCTTCTTGGTGACGACGTTAGCCGGCGGTAAGCATTGATGCAGTATTCCTACTGGATTTACGTTAAAAGATGTCGATTGAAAACGAGTATACCTGAGTGGATCGATTCTGAATCTAGCTTTTGGCCCCAAGTCGAGCGTTGTTGTATCGCTCCTGATTACAGTATGAAAAATGGGAAAGTAGCCTAGACGTGACCACGAATAATGCAACGCCAGTTCTACATCGCATTGAAGATAATTTAGTATTTTTTCGACTATGCCAATTTCAATGCACTTTGTGACATTGATGTGGGTTGATCACAACATCACAGATTCATTATTTTAACTCGTGCTATATTTTTGTGGTTGCATAAAAGGTATATATCTGAACCCTTCTCAAACTGGGGTCCGTGAGACCATTCTTCAGGACCGTGAAGCAAGTTTTGAAAAATTGGAACGATCAAGAAAAAAACAGATTTTTGTAATATATGAAATTTGGTCAAACCAAACTCAAAGATGGCCCAAAATTATGTCATTAGTAGATTACTTTGCTGCCGAGGTATTGAAAACATCAGCTGCACCTGTCACATTGACACCGTGAACTCGAGCGTGTTGTTTTGTTTGTTTGTAAGAGACCACACGTCAGTTAAAAGTTTTCCAAGGGGCCGTTTTGTGAATTTTATTGAAAAGTTTGAGAACCACTGCTGTAATGAGATAGCGGGGGAGATAGCGTAGTGGTGAGCGCCGGCACCATCGAAGCAGGCGGCGCGGGTTGGATTTCCGCCATCGGAGGTTATTCTGGGCTCCTCGTCCCCCGTGTCGTTGCTCTTACAGCGACAAAAAGCCAAGAGAAAAAGACCTGACAAAAATATCAATAAATAGCTTATAAAAGGACCGACGATGAAAGAATAACAGCGAAGAAGACTGTCACATCGGGCACTAGGTCGAGGTGGATGCCAGTTCAACCCCAACTGGTTGATCGTTCGGCATCCCCCTATCTGTTCATTACATGGTCTTGGGTGTCTTGTATATCGCATTGTACATTGTGTTAGTGTCTTGGGCAGATGAAAATATAATCTAAAGATTGATTGATACTCTATTCGACTCGAATCCCAATACTCAATTTTGCCTAGCCTTACCAGTTTTCATTTTTTAGGCTGAACTATCGGCTTATAATACTATTTACATAGAAATCTGTGCATTCACTTGTACCTGAGTAAAAGTGTATGATATTACCTCTACCTCTACTGATTGCCAAAGATGACTACTCCCTATTTGGCCGTTTCTGATTACTAATTTCTGACATTTTTTCAGGATATATGATCTACAAATTGAGAAGGGCTCCGGCCCAAGCAGCCGCGCTGGTCATGGACGATATAGTCAAGACAAATCCCAAAGCCAAGGAAGCTAATGAAGAATCAAACACAAATCTTTATACACAAGAGATCGATGACGGGACGACTGCACTATAAATAATATCTTCCAACTTTAGATCGTAATTTTTCTTGAAAACCAAGAGTATGCAATTTGTAGTTGTGTTTCGCGCAGCAGTTTTTGTGATCTTGTCACTTGATGCTTTGATAATCATGCTCGTGAGCATAACTAGGACAACTACGTACAACATTTTCAGCTTCACTAAATTAGATTTGAATTAGAATTATAGATAGGGTTACCATGTATCCTCCTTTACGAGGACTTCCTCTTTTTTGAGATAAAATATGTCTCGAGGATCCTAAATGCCCTGAATTTTGGGAGTTCGTCTTCCTTTACAGCTTTGACAGCCAGGCTAAGGGACAGGCACGACTAAAACGCCATAAATTTCGCGGAATCTGTAATTTCAATGATTGAGTGGATTTTTCTGGAGAAATGACATTCTTTTATTCCATTGTCAACAGGATTTCCCGTAAAAAGTTTAGAATTAGCAGATTTCAAGTCCGGTAATCGCTCGTTTCGCACTATACAGTTCCCTTGTAGCATTTTTAGGAGAACCAGATTTTAGATTAGAATTAAAATGAGATCGTAGAATTTCGAAAATTGAATTAGGTTACCGAGATGTCGCTCTAATTGTCCAGTTGTCCAACTGTGCTCGTCAGGATATAGCAGCGTTATTCCTTCAAATGCCTGCCTGTATTTCCAGTGAAGTCGATTGTCTGTACGTTAGCTGTTCCAGAGATGTAGGTATGACAATTATTGTCTAATTTCAATACTGATGAATATGTTAGTCTTACACTTTGTAACCATCTATGTTCGTGTGACGGGATGATAACATAGTTTGACTGTACTTTTATATATATGCTATTGCAATGCTATCAAATTCACATGGACGCCATTGAATCTGCCATGTGAAACTAGTTCAGGAAGATAAGTCTCGGGCAGGTCTGAGCATAGTGATTCGAGTATTTGTTCCAATGATTCTAGTACAGTAGTGGGCTCTGATTATTCCAAGTAATGAACTGATATCTTCCATCCCACTGAAAGATAATTAATCAACGGAAATTTTAGTTTCGATGCTATTTTTCCACTGTAAGAGTCTTGAAACCTGGATCAGTAGCATACGAAACGTGTAGTATAAGTTACGCACTAGGGTTGTTCTGATAACTTTATTTTTCGGATACCAGTGATTCATTGATTACATTGTTAGGTTGCGATCGATTCCAACTGAAATTTTGCATTTATTATTTTAAAATGATAATCTTATTTTTCCTAATTTCACTGTCGCTCACTCCATGGATATGTTAAGGTGTCTACAAAAACAATGTTAACCAAATTTGATTCATACTTGGGATTACCCACAGTACAGGCTATTTTTGCGAATTCAAAATTTGTAACTGCAATAACTTGGCTTCTACCGTTTGGTGCAAAATTGTCAAGCCGGAAACTTGACACAGACTGGCACCAGTCCGCGGTTGAGAACAAATGGTTGCTACCGTACTCGTGTAGTGCTAAACTTAGTTCGGCTGACTTGCAAGGCAACGCATTACCTCGAGACAGCTAGCATCTGTCGACTCAATAAGAAAGAGTTGATGGTTTATCGCAGTGTTCTTCAACTGTTTTTGTCGTGGTACAGCCTTTTAGGGTTTACTCAAAACTCGTACACCCCTAACCAAATGTTACACCGATTCCGCAGTAGGCCTAAGCCGCATTGCGACTATGTAGGCCTGTATATCAGGGGCGGGTAACTTCTGCGGAGCCGGATATGGGAAAATGAAGCTCTTGGCAGGCCAGATTACATAATATATAAATTATTCGCGTATTTAATGTAAACTCCAATTTTAAAGCATATATAAAGACCCAAATCAGTAATTAATGAATTGATTAACGGTAGCTAGGGTTCTGGTTTAAATCAGGTTTTTTCGTTGATTTTTTATTTTAATTTTACCATTTTGATTTTATCAATTTTTTTCAAATTTTCGGACGAGATGCGTGAATGTGGTTTATTATAGGACAATCATCTGCATTTTATGTAAACTGGAGTTGGCATCTCGCCACCGGCACCAGTATAGTTCAGCTATTTGACAGACAGACGGGAAAAGAGCAAAGAGCGATAGTCAATCAATATGTTAGCGTTTTGCTGTGGATACTAGTTAGTTGTCTGCGACATGCTGCTGCTATTTCCGAGCCGTTGGTGGGATACCGCAAACGAAACGGAATCCGTACTCTCTATCGAATTCGAAAGATTCCCTCATCTCTGATCTAGTTTGCTGGCAGAAACCACTCCATCGATCAAGATGAAGATGCAACTATTATGGATGGTCCCGATTTGACTCAACATGTTTCCTCGCTACTAGAACAAATCAGTAATGATTATGGCGAACCAATAGGTTGAACGTTTTCAGCTATCTGGATGATGATTCGCAGCCCCGCATTATTATAGTTTGAGCGTTATCCTTCATCACCTTGATTGACATATTCGTCATTCATCCCATTTTCTTTTGTTCGTGTTGTTAGTATGATTAAAAAAATCATAATTTGAATTATTTAATTGAGTGAAATCGATTTTAATCAAAGGCAAAATGATTTTAACCAGAACCCTAACGGTAGCTGTTGAAATCAATCAGACATCTGTGGTCGGTGAGAGTTGTCGACAAATTCTTTGAACTCTGGCTGCATGTCGTATCTAGAAACCCTGAGTAAATTCTGCACGGGAACATCAGTTACATTGGAACGCGCCCTTTGCTCGTTAATGTCCATGGACGAAAATATATTTACAGCCGAACAGAGCAAGTAGTTTCATGTCCATCGTTCTCAGGTTGGCAAACTTAGATTCATTTCATGACGCAAAAAAATGTCAATACTTTCAGAATGGAATTTTACTTTAAAGATAGAAACTCTCTGCGGGCCGTTCAAAACCCTTTCGCCGTGTAGTCAGCGAAAGATGCTTACTCAACTCAGCCAATCAATGACCTTGATGTCGTTGTCTGATGTAAAAAAAAATCTAGCATGCGTACACGGACGGGGTCAATCTTGATTTCGTATGTTTATTGTATCATAAAAAAAATCCGTCGATTATGGAGTGGGCTACTGCTGTATAACTTGATAATGGGGTAATATCGGTAGAAGTATAGAAACCCGTTTTGCACTCTGCTCAATATCAACGTAGCAATACTAAGACGCCGAATACATTGTCTGGTCTGGCCTAGACCGTTAAGGCGTAAGATTATATTCCCATAGCAAGTCCTCGTCGAAATTGTTGGCAAAGCGACGGGAGATATTGATTTTATGGGATTATTATAGCATTTGGTTGCCCTAGTTAATACATTTAGCGACGTTCAAAACGTCAATATGTAGGCTACTTCAGCATTGTGGCATTATGTGGTCAGAGTCGTCGCTATCGTGTACAACTGTACAACATTAAAATAGGTTATCACTTCACTGAAATGTGGGGTTGGAATTAGCAATATAACGTTACGTGACGTCACGAGGTTCACGTTCGCGTTCTCACAGAACCTTTCAAACAGGTACGCGTTCACACAAGCCTGAACCTTTCCGACGTTCACAGCATCCCTAGCGTATATCTTCAAAAATACGAGGAAATACTCAATCGCGTGCAGCTGAGCCAGCTATAGTAAATCCGTAATCGTGTTGAGGCCTCTATTACGGTTGGGAACAACGAACGTTTTCTCCGTATTCAAATGTTAATCATATGGGATGTCATGGTCGGTGAAGCTGACCAAGAACTAAACGAAAGCACATGTCGAAATGCATAATAATCGTAAGAGAGAATATAACGCAGGAGAGGATTTTGATCATGAGCATAGAATACAGTGATGCGCAGAGTTAGGGAGATTAATATAAACCAATAATGCAGTATGCAGAGTTGGAGACTTGGAATATTAGCAGCTTTTCCAAAATATATTAGAATTGTAGCTACTCAGTTTTCTGCAAATTAGAATAGAATTGGAATGATATCAAAATACTTTTTTTTTCAAAATTGGGCGAGTATTAAAATTAGAATTTATAACTACACAATACACAGTTTCTCCAAATTAGACTAGAATACAATTATAGCTGCACTTTTTATCCAAATAAGACTAGAATTACTAAAATTGTGAAAACTTTGAAGTTGAATCAAGCTCATTTCATATCAAATCCGAGTTCAACCTCGTGAGCATGAGCATGGCAAATGTCTGAACAGCACGTCTGGCTAGTTTCGCACGATACAGTTCTCCTGAAGCATTTCAGGAAAACTGGAAATTAGATTAGAATCAAAACAGAACTTGGCAACATTTCACAAATTAAATCATAATTAGAATTAGAGCATAGAAACGTTTCACAAATTAGAATTATATTACCGGCTTTTCGCTCTAAATAAACAATTTTGACAACTAGAATTATTCAGTAGTCCAAGTCTGGCTTGCTGCAATAATATCATTTGCCCGATTATGTCAACGGGCTATTCGTTGATACGACAAGCTATACTTTCTTAATAGTGAGCTAATACATAGTTTACACTCTGACCGACACAATAACTAGGCCAAACACACTCAAACTCCATTCACATCTAGACCCCCGGGATATCTAGACTGAATGCCGAGACATCTCTGTCAAACTCTTTCGAAGTCATGTATTCCCAATCACCGATATTATGTACGGGATGTCCGCATTCTATCAAGCCAATTCGTTAACAGCAAAACTATGGTATTGAGCAGTAATGATTTGAAAATTCAAGACTCACTGCCTAATCAGTTAACAAAAGATACACCGGTAATAATTTTCAATAAGATTAATAGTTTTGTGCACTTGAACGGCTATAATTATTTTCAACAAGAGAGGATTCATGACTAATTAGTAATTTCATTATACAGAAATTGTAGTATCACTGATCACCACTATGTGAAATGTCCAAATTGGACGATTAAAAGTTCCATAATGTAAAGTACTGTGTGAAATTGTGGCATGATCTCTGCGATCCGCGAAATTCGTTACTACCCAGACCCAAATGTTACATCACAATTGATTACCGGTGCATAAAATGAACTTGCATAAACGAAGTGCTAACAGAACAATAAAAAACGAAAATATGTAAACGGCTATTTAGCCTATTGCAAATCAGTGTGAATTCTACTATTCAATTTCCGATGCCGATTCATAATTGCGAGACTTTGCCTTGGAAAGTGTCACCCTGTTGTTCGGTCGAAACGCAACGGCGTGATAACAATTGCGTAATTACGAATATACCCATATATTTAGTTGACGGCCAACCAACTACTGGATTTCGAGTAGTTCTAGTTCCAGTTGGCAGTTTTGAAAAAGGAGTAGTGCTAATTGTAGTTGCGATATTTCAAAAGTTCTAGTTTTAGTTACGAGTGTCGAAAAGTGAGCACTTTGTAAAGTGAGTTCTAGTTCTAGGCAGTGTTGGGATCAAGTCACTACCTTCGAGTCACGAGTCATTTCGAGTCATTGCACATTTTGACTCGAGTCAAGTCAAGTCAATCTATTTTCAAATGTGACTCGAGTCAAGTCAAGTCACTCGATTTTTGGAAGTGACTCGAATCAAGTCGAGTCAAGTCAAGTCAAGTCACGAGTCAAGTCACATTTCAAGTCAAGTTGGCTTTTCGCAGTATGAGACATGATTACGTCATTGCAATTTGCCAGCTGTCTGAACTACAGATTGAGTGGTCATTGACTCCAAACCGATGAACGAATATAGAGTTAAATATAAACTCAAGAAGGCGCTGCATCGCTTACATATACGTAGAAATGTTTCGTAATTGCATAGCCTCAGTTTATAGTTACCAGCCAAAATAGAGAATGGAGAAACAAATTGATAAGTTGCAATACATTACCCATTTACAGAAAGACATGATAGAATTCGAGCCTGCGCCAATGGTAGAGCTTCAGAATTATATAAACTATATTCGAATTCAATATCAAAAAAACATTAGGTTTAGTTAAGGTAAGAACAGAGAACAGAAATAAACATTTCGCTATACTTTACTACTAGAGTTACGACAACGTAAGCTGTAAGCTTCGATCACTACGTTTGCGGTCAATTATTTGTGAGAGAACAATCGAACAACACATGATCATTGAATGATTGGTCGCTCTCACAAGTTACACCAGCGTTTGGCGAACAATCCGAACATATGCAAGATACAGTGATTTTTTTCGACATCGATTACTTGATGACTTGAAATTGACTCGTGAATTTTGCTCCGAGTCACGAGTCAATCCACATTTCTGATACGCCGAGTCAAGTCAAGTCAAGTCATTTTAGCGAAGTGACTCGAGTCAAGTCAAGTCATGCGAAAAATGTGACTCGAGTCTGACTCGAGTCAAGTCATGACTCGAGTCATCCCAACACTGGTTCTAGGTGCCAGTTTTGAACAGTATGAGTAGTTCTATTTCTAGTTCTATGTGCGAGTTTTTAAAAGTGATTAGTTCTAGTTCCAGTTGCGAATTTTGAAAAGTGATTGGTTCTAGTTAGGGTTGCATTCAAAAATATCAATTTAGAAAAGGCACGTTTAAAACAAGGCACTTGTTTAAAACATGTTTTAAACAAAGTGTTTTAAAACACCGTTTGTTTTAAATGCAACCCTACTTCTAGTTCCAGTACTAGTTGCGAGTGTTGAAAATTGAGTAGTCCTTGTTCTAGTTCCATGTGCGAGTTTTTAAAAGTGATTAGTAGGGCAAGTTTTTGCAACTTTTGCAACTTTTTTACAGCTTACGGGAGCTTCCTAAATACTCGTAAGATATGTAGAATTCTGTTTTAAGCTATTTGAAGGAATCTTATAGTGTAACTTTTTGTAACTTTTGTCCATTTTTTAATGCAACATTTTGCAACTTTTTCGATTTTCCATGAAAGTATTTTGGTGAAATACACGGCCAAATTCGACTGAAACACCGTAAATTAGCGCCGAAGTAAAGCTTTTACGGGTATTTCGGGAGCTGAGCCAGAAAATTGACCTTTTTTTAGTCAATCTGGGAAGTTGAACTTTTTTTTGGTCAACCGAGCAAAATTCGGTCTTTTGCAACTTTTGCAACTTTTGTCAAAAATAAATAAATAAATGCAACTTTCCACGGATTTAACTGCAACAGAAACTTGCCCTGATTAGTTCTAGTTCTAGTTTCGTATATTTAAAAGAGATTAGATGTAGTTCTACTTGCGAGATGTGACAAGTGAGTATCTTTAAATAAATGGATATAGATTCAGCATCTCATAAAGAAGGGGATTCGACTCCGAAGCCCTCATACCCTGCTTACCACAATTCACAATTCGACTACTTCAAAGTTGTCGTTGGTTGGGTTTCCACGAGGCTCCGCTATCTGTCTGTATTTTAGAAAAGGCTTTCTGTGATTCCTAATCTGTAGACTCTGAGCGCGCTTTTGAAAGTCACGACTTGCACGGATCGGCTGATCGAGCCTAATTGCCACCAACAAATGATGGCTAAATCATATGTGTGAGTGGAGTGTGTGTCGTGGCCTCCAAGAAAGCCCGAAAGCGAGTCCATAGAACACTGGTTTTACGAAGCACTGCATAAAATGTTGTTCGTAGTGAAAATGCACGTCTCTATTGAATATTATATCCGCAAGTATACGTAATGAGCCATCTATTGTCGCAGTGGTAAAGTGTATAATTTTTATGTTACAATACATATACAATGTTTTCCAACCGCTATGGTTGCACACTTGGACGAATAAAGAATTTTCCAAATTATATTACAATTAGGATTAGAGCTACACAGTTTTTTCCAACTTAAATTAAGAATATTGAATTCGCAATACTTTGAAATCGAATTCCGTTCCTAATTAGAAAGAAGCACAACAAAAATCAAGTTCATTTCGTATCAAATCAAAAGTACATTCCCATAAGCACGGACAGCAAACTTGGCGTAATGGCTTGTATCGTACTACACGGTTTTCTAGTAGCATTTTCAGGAAAACCAATCCAGATTAGTATTAAAATGAGAGCGTCGAGACACTTCTCAAATTATATTAGATATATATTACCTGCATTTCGTACTAACTATATAGTCTAATTAGGGTAAAAGTCGTATATACGCGTGATGCGAGTTGCATAGTCATAGAAGGCTAATTTTTAACTTGTATAGGTAAGTTAAAACAAGCAGTCGTGTGGTTAGTCAGTCGATATTTTTAGATTTACGACGCTGTATATGCACATCGTGAGATTTAATTTGTTGAGGTGTCGTGTAACGTATTTGCGTTACTTTTTCCTAACTGCGCATATGCTTAGAGTCATTGTTGTCTCGTCAATGTTTAAGTTGGGGGTCGATAAGGATCGGGGTTCGTGTGCATAAGTGGTTAGTAGCAAGGTCTGTCGCGCGTATAGCTGCGTGTTACGTTTTATGGTTGGTTCAAATCTATTGGGGAATGTATGGGCTTGGCAGTGAATACCCCTAGCGCAGCGGAATTAAGTTATAAATGAATAGATGAATAAATTGATACGTAATGGAAATATAAATGCAACTTAAAATCTCAGAGGACGTTTCATTGAATTCATTTCTATGTTCGAAGCAAAGATAGCACTATCTGTGAGCGAACGAAGATAGCGGATAGCTGAATCACAGTTGGGTTGATGTTTTCACCTGTAGGCTGCCTGTGAGTGCATTTATTCTACTCGGTGTATGTATCTTAACGTGTGTAATGTATCTTAATCGCGCCAATAGCGTAAATTTTCGATCACTCATGAGTAGGGCAATTTTTTTTTGACCTAAAAAGCGGAAGATTTTGACCTAAAAAATCTAAATTTTGACTTTTTTTGACCTAAAAAAAATGAAATTTGACCAATTTTTGACCTCACGTATGCAAATTAGGTGTTTTCGCATATAATGTTAAAATTGTACTACTTATCTTCATTTCTGGTTGGAACTGTCGTCCTTACAAAGTAGATTGGCCTGAAAAAACGTTTTTGGCTCAAAAACTGACAGATTTTTTACATGAAAAACTAGTATTTTAACGAAATCTGGCCCTATGAAGAATTCCAGTAGTTACATTACGTATTCTGGTGGAAATAATTAAAATTTGTTGTAGTACAACGAAAGATCCTTTCCTACATTCTCGGGTAGAAAGTGTCTGTCCTTACTACGTAGCTTGCCAAGAACGGAGAAAGAACGTTCAACAGCAGTATTTGTTGGCTGACAACGCTCAAGTTGTGTGCACACTGCTGTTGACAAACCGTGTTGCTTCATTCTGACAATGTTGTCTATATCACAATTTTTCAGCTTGCGTTTCTTGATATAAGAACCATGCAATGTCCTAGCAGTCTTGCTTCAGCTAGGATATTGCGGTACGTTGACCATAAAACCATGCAACTATTTGTTTCATTTGACCATTTATGATTCACAATGAGCAGACGATGGTCCGTTTACAACGGTAGGCCTATAAAGTAGGCTACAAGCTGTAAAATATCAAATGATAAGTTCACCGACAGTGCAAAATCTACGATACAAACGAAATGCAGAGGTCAAAAAATGTTTGACTTTGTAAACAATTTTGACAAATTTTGACCTAACGCTACAATTTTGACCTAATTTTGACTTTTTTTGACATGTCAAAAAAAAATTGCCCTACTCATGACTGATTTTCTCGCAGCACAACTTTCGGAATCCCATGTTTGCCTAAACTTCATTAGGTGTTGGTACGTCGTGGCGCGGTAATGGCCGACGCCCAAAGGCCTATTTCTTTATATCATGCGTAGTTCTCGGAAAAGGGCACCTATAAGCAAGGCATTTATTGACACTAAATCATGCAAAGCGCGAAAAGAAATTGGAAATTGTTGGGAAAAGTTACAAAAAAATGCTCTATGAATTATGTTCATTTGCAAAATAATTTTTGGCCCTTTTCAAGCTCGGCCCCATCTCCAATTGGGCGGTTTGGGGTGCCCCGGTCCTGCACAAAATGAATGATCGAAAACGAATGATCGCGCAAACTGCGCTGTTTAGCGATGAGTCAGCTCGTATCTATTCTGTAGGCTACTTGTCGCCTTCAACATTGCATCTTGAAATCGAGGTATAAAATGGTAATATACCTGGCGGACCGGCAGGAATGTCGTCGCGGACCGGCGGTTGAGAACCACTGGGCTATATGATCGTGCTTAGACGAAAAGTGTAATTATTGCAGCTTGTATAATAATAGTCGCATAAGAGAGGTGACGGTTGCGTGATAATTAAGCTAGATTTGCACTAAAACCTTAAATGGTCCGCGGGGGCCCTTGACTGACCAAAACGGTTGAGAAGCAATTATCTAATAGCAATGATTCTATTGGTTGAAAGCGAGCCAAATTTGACGTGCAGCGATTTTAGGCCACCTAACTATTTTATCAAGTAGGCTAGTCAGCGAAATTTGAAAAATAATACGTTATTTTTGAACAGACCAATTGTACAACAGTGCATAATACCGGTACTGATCTGCGTTGCTAAAAGGCCTGGAATCGTATCAAATGTCGTAATGATCTACCTGCGGTTAACGGCGTGCAACAGATCGCTTATTTTCCAATAAAGACTTAGAAATCGCATCACAAACGATCATACACACACACACAGAGAGAGAGAGAGAGAGAGAGAGAGAGAGAGAGAGAGAGAGAGAGAGAGAGAGAGAGAGAGAGAGAGAGAGAGAGAGAGAGAGAGAGAGAGAGAGAGAGAGAGAGAGAGAGAGAGAGTCTTTATTTGATCATCCAACCAGAATCCATAACGAACAGACGGCAATGATGGTGGTACAGAATATATGTATGCACAGTATTAGGCATCAGATGGGAATGATCGATACGACCTCGAAGGTCAACTAGTAAACAGATACACTTGTCTCTATACAGTCTGGCTGTATAAAATGTTCGTTAAAAAGTAAAATGAAAAAAAAACGATGATAGCAAATGATCAATGAAGCAATGTTGGGGTGAGGTAGGACAACAGTGTTAATATGACGACAAGAGGTAATTAAGTAGGTATTTTTTGAATCTATTACAAGGCCATTCGCGGATTTATGTTCTGGTAATGCATTCCAGATGATAGGTCCTGAGTAGTCGATAGATGTCTTTGTTATGTTGCTATATTGGGTGGGGGTAAGTAGATAGTTTCCTTTGATGAGGATCTCATTTAATGGTAGTGCACATTCTTAGCAGGTATGAAAAAGCCATCACTTACATGAGGCAAACTATCGGAGAAGTATGTGTGTATGTATAACTTTTGATACTTCGAAGCAATATAGCTCTTCAACTTGCAAAATTCGATGTTTACTGTAGTATGGTGATAATTTAGTACGTAAAGGTAAAGATGAGATCAACCGTATCCCACTCATAAATATGCTGTCGACATGTCAAGATTTGGCGCTGGCAGCCAAACAAATTAAATACAATATGAGGGCTAGGCATGGTGGTTGGAGTCGTGTAGTGAAAAATGATTTTTTTCGAGCAATGAAATAATAATGCCACTATCATCGATAAATTATAATTTCGATACTATTTTCCACGTCCGTAAATCTCGCTTGGTCGTTACGAAGCGCGCAAAACATATTAGGGCAGTGATGAGCATCGGACGGACTCGGATAAGCATCGGGCCGGATTTTGCACAATTTTGAGACAGTCGAATCGGATTCGGATTCTATAACGGATTTTGTTTCGGATATTTTCGAATAGGTGTAACTTCTGCTTTGGATATTTTTGGATAGTTCTTACCAGATGTGACTTTTGTTTTCAAGTTAAAAGAACAAATCCGCCGCCCGATAACCAAACACGGGAAGTAGCAACTTTCTTATGGGATGACTGGTAGCACTCTATAGTTGTTCTGTAAAAGGTAAAAGCAAATGTAAATCAGCTAACCATAACCTTAGCCTCTGTCAATACTATGCTGAGATGTGCAATTGGGATTCTTCGGAAAAGTTATTCGGTTCGGATTTTTCGGATTATGGACGACATTATTCGGATTCGAGTGCATTTTGGGTTGATATTGTTCGGATTCGGACGGATAGCTCCTCAGATACTCGAGCTGTCGGTCGGATTCGGACTCTCAAAAATCAATATCCGCTAATAGGCCTACAAAGCTATGTGCACGTTAGTGGAAATGACATATCTGTGTAGTCGCGATCAAGCCACGGCATTGTCACAAAGTGCAAGGGAATTGACATGGTCGAAAAAATACCAAATCATCTTAAATGTGATTTACAACTGACAATATTTTCTTTCTGGTCACATAAAAGATACATATAAAAACTTCCACGTCTTTGATTGGTGAATCCAATACGCGATTCGAAGCCTAGTAGGCCTACTTGATTCAGAACCAAATCACTCAGGTATACTCCATGTTGCCCAGTCCTATATGCTATGCAGTTGAACAAGAATGAGTTTTTGTGGTTTTGTCGTTACAGATCCTTAGAAAACCGCAATGGGGCGGATTATAAGGATAGGCTGCATTAGTGCGCCAACGGCGCTGTTACTTCTGTTCGCATTTGCTCCATCTGGCATCAGAAGTCATGAAGGTATGTTGCATGTAGATTTGGATAACCATACATGATTTGTGAAGTGTTTCTATGTCCTCATTTTGATGCTAATTTCTGTTTTTCCTAAAAATGCTACATGAGCAATGTTTCGTGCGAAGCGAGCCTAGCTTGCTGTACAGACATTTGTCATTCTCGTGCTTATTGGAATGAATTATGATTTCAGATGAGCTGATCTTTATTTTTGTTGTATTTCTTACTAATTCGGAATTTGATTGAATTTTAACGTTTTTGCGAATTTAGTAATTTTAATTCTAATGCATTTAAAAAAACGATGTAGCTGTAATTGTAATGCCAATGTCATTTGAACAATAACTCTGTAGCTAATTTGAAAAACCTGTGTAGCCATAATTCTAATTCAATTGTACTTTGAAAAAAACAACTGTGCGGCTATAATTCTAACACTATTTTAATAAGAAAAAACCGGTGTGAATGGGAATTCAGCTCAAATTTCGAAAAGAAAGCGGGTTGCTATAATCCTAATTATAATCAGATTTCAAGAAAAATGTGTCGGTATCATTGTAATTATAATATTATTTGGAAAAAACTAATCATTTTCTAGACGTGCAATTCTTGTTGCATGTGAAAAACGATGAAATAACGTTTCACATTTCCGTCATATTTGGTGATACGATTGTTGATATTCAATGTACTATCCAATTCTGTGCTAGTTTCTGACGGTTACCCCTGACGCGAGTCAGCCAAAAATATTTTGGTCTATTTCAGTATCAATATACTGTTCATACATATTTACGGACAATGTATACCTACTTCAGGAGAAGGCGCCGGTGCTAAAATCTGGGAAAAGATGTCCTTCACGCCCCCGCTGGAACGGGACCGTATGTACTATGGAGATTTTCCGGACGGCTTCATCTGGGGCGCAGCGACTGCCGCGTATCAAACTGAAGGCGCTTGGAACGCGGACGGGAAAGGGGAAAGCGTATGGGATCGATACACGCACAATTCGCCATGCTGGTGAGTATCATATCAACGTTTTTAAATTGCTCATAACTTCTAACAGAATTGGTCAAAGTAACCATCGTCGTTACTCAAGTAGGGGTGGAAGTAACGCCGTCGACTTCTACCCAAGTACAAGTAGTAGTAACGATTTACAAGGAAGTAAATACTAAGTGTTATAGGCCTGGTTTTGCATAAAAATACGGAAAGCTCCTGTAGTGTAAAATTATAATCACTTGACTAAGTACTAAATTTGGACAAAATCTAATCCAGTACTCTGAAAAGTAGTTGGACTACTAACACGGTAAGCCTAGTAGGAAAAATCTACTTCGTAAGCACTTCGTAAGTGGAATTAGTTCTTTATGGACCAGCTCTGCTTTCTGATGGCTATATAGTATATATCTAATTATACAATTAGGACTGTATAGATGTTTAAGTCGGGGGACAAGCGGTGACAGTTGTACGATAACATTTCTCCTCACAACTCACAATAATCCATTGGAAACACAGCCTCGTGCAATATTCAACCTATAGTTGGACTTATCGCTCATATTTGATTCAAGGTGGATGAGAAACATGACGGGGGACGTCGCTTGTGACTCATACAATCAAATGGCGCAAGACATAGCCGCTGCCAAAGATCTCGGCCTGGGCTATTATCGATTTTCGATCTCGTGGACAAGAATCGTTCCCGACGGCAAAGTTAACACGTCGGTCAATATGGCAGGCATCAAATTTTACAACGACACTATCAACGACTTGCTAGCGGCGGGAATTGAGCCTCTGGTTACGCTCTTTCATTGGGACACGCCAGTCGTTTTACAGCAGGAGTTTGAAGGCTTCAATAGCAGCGAAATTATCGCGCCGTACGAGTACTACGCAGACATCTGCTTTCAATACTTCGGGGACAGGGTGAAGCACTGGTACACGTTCAACGAGCCGTTGACATACTGCTGGCTAGGCCACGGTACCGGCGTTAGCGCACCAGGCCTGTTTTCTATGGCTACAGGCCCGTACAATTGTGCACACAACATGCTTTTAGCCCACGCGACAGCCTACCACAGGTGAGTTATTCCTAGACTATGTATGGAATTGAAAGGAACATGTTTTTGAATAACCATAGATACAATGAAACCTACAAGCCTCAGTTTGGCGGACAAGTATCTCTTACCATTAACGTTGAATGGCCAGAGCCTCTCGATCCACAAAATCCTGAAGACGTAGCTGCTGCTGAAAGATATATTCAATTCAAAATGGGATGGTTGGCTCATCCTGTGTTTGTAAACGGGGACTATCCTGATGTAGTCAAAGGTATCAGTCGCAATATTACTGCAATGTGTATAGATATATTCATTAGATTACGTTATCCTCAGACCTAATCAGGAATAAAACCAAACACCAGCCTTGCTACGCGCATCTTGGCTCGAGGTTACCCGAGTTTACGGAAGACGAAAAAGCATTCGTGAAAGGAACGGCCGACTATTTTTCGATGCAAATGTACACATCGCGTTACATCAAGAATTTCCCGATGCCTGACTGGTTTGTCTCGGCCATAGCTGACAGAGACAACAGGCAGCTTTGTGACCGGCGATGGGTTCGATCTCCAAGTTAGTATGTGTTCTGTCAGCCTCAGTCTACTGGTTACTGTGTTAGTCTATATAGATCAGTGGTTCCCGACATTGACGTGCCTAAAATACCACAAAGCTATAATGGGCAGTTGTAGTTTGTTTTTATGAATAGTTCACGTTATTGTATGTATATAATTCCTAAGATAACGGACATTAATTATGTCTAAGCCGCTCAATGCCTCTTCTGGAAACCTTGACGATAATTCCGGTAGAATACCGTAGCTCTAGCGTCAAACGCGGGGGCGAATACCGGTCACAGAACTTGATATATCTTCCGTTCTACTGGTGATAGACCTTTATAGATTGTTTCTGTGAAGAGCTTAATATCCATTGTCCATACACTTTTACTGACATCAAATTGTATTTATGAAGAGCCATCACACGACGCCTTGTCTGTCAATGCTATAATAACCGACAATGAATATATAAAAGTTCATTTGCATGCTTCTGAATTAACAGGATAGATATATCGTGAGGTACGTGCTCTTATGCTTTGAACTTTCGTGCCCAGCATTTTGGAATGTAGGCTCGGAATTATCGACTAGTAGTCACGCAGTATAGGCTACATATGGTCAGCTATAAGCAGACTCAGAAACAATATATCGGAACCAGGTGTCTATTTTTTAGATTCAGCTTGGCTGCGAGCAGTTCCATGGGGCATTCGTCGGTTGCTGATCTACATTAAAAACGAATACACGAGCTTACCGATACTGATTACGGAAAACGGCGTGGAGACCAACTACGTTTATGATGATTATCCCCAGGGTTGAATATTTCAAGACTCATTTCAGCGAGCTGCTCAAAGGTATACAGATGATAAATAATAATATTGGCTGCCGTAAACGTAGTCTAACTGCCCGTTATATTTAATCGAAGCAATTCATATCGATGGAGTCGATCTGGTTGGATATCTGGCGTGGTCTTTGATCGACAACTTTGAATGGGCTCACGGAACTGATTCGAAATTTGGGATCTACTACGTGGACTTCGAGGCGGAAGATAAAACAAGAATTCCTAAAAGATCTGCAGCCTGGTAGGATGAATTATAGAATATCAATATAGAATATCACAGCAGAATTCTACAAACTATTGAATTTTCTAAATGCGCAACTAGAACCAGAACTAACGAACATTTAAAATCCGTAAATAACTAACTAATAACTGAAAATATGAATTACTGAATTGCAAATAAGCTAAGAACGATTTGAGATATGCATTTCACAAGGACGGAGTTTCGCATTCGAAATGGTAGGGGTTTTGACCTCCCAAACTCCGCCCTGGCTACGCCACTTTTCGTTGTGATGACTCTCTGCTAGCAATGGCGGCAATATCATTACATAATATAACACAGGTATTACGATTCACGCCAAACGATGGCACGTGTTTTCTAGTTGTTTTAAAACTAAATTACTTTTCAAACACGCAACTAGAACTACAACTAGAGCTACTCACTTTTCAAAATCCGCAACTAGAACTAGCACTACTCAATTTTCGGTTCAAGTGTAGTAAGCGCCGTAAATAGAGACGGCGCCAGTGTGGAACACTGAATTGTGGGTGTGCGATAGGAGTGTGAATGTTTCACTTTAATAAGATTTGTGCTGTGCATGAACATTGAAATGAAGGTTTTTAAATTCACTAGATCTTATATGGAGCAAGTAAATTATCCGCCCTGCCTAACCATAGCACGGAAACAGATAGGAGAGAACCGTCTAGCGACGCGCTGTTGAAAAAAAATGGCGTTTCCCCACAAGAAACAGCAGATACCCGAAAAGCGAAAACCTGCACATGCCCTACCATTTAGCTTACGTAGGCGTTCATGGAAGGACATACAACGTATTGCGATCAATTCAAGCGGGAGCGTTGCCCAACATGTGATGGAAACAAAACGGGCTGGAAGAACAACCGAAACAGATCCGTACTATGTGACGAATACGCACCTCTCCATCACCGGGCCGGATCACCAACTCCAACAGTATGATCGAAAGGTAAGTACCAAAATAACCACTTCAATTTCATCAGGAGATGGCACATCTGGACCAACAACAATTGATCCGAGGGACGATACGGCGATCTTGTCGTCAACTACCAACAGACAGGCTCTGCCGATCGGATCAGGAAACACAGTACTAAAGATGACGATCTTCAATGAACACAGCACATCGCAGAACACCGCATATGACGGACTGATCCAAAGTGATTTTGATTTTTACGAAGAATTGTAGAACTTACAAATACTTGAACGGACTTACACGGTAAGAAACATTTTTACTAAATTATACAACGGCGGAGGATTGATAAATCCGGGAAACATTGATTCCATAATTATCGCAGTATGTATGTCTGTCGTATTCCTATTAGTATATGTTGTTTACAAAAAGTACTGCAATAACGGGTCTAAAAAATATTTTAGAGGTGTTGCTCGACGAAATAACCAAAAATCATGTATAACAACTATCGCGTGGCAGGACAAACTAAACTGTTAATAAAGAAATAAGTAATAAAGATGTTTCTCAATAGTATTGGGTGGGGGCGAGAAGGTTTGCGCAACTCTTTAGTACTGTTTGAATGTTCGCTTTTGGAGTTGTGTTTGGGTCAGATAACTCGTTAACGTAGATTTGTGTGGTTAAAGTGTTGGTTGTCTGCTACATAATTTATTGAGGGGGCAAACAGGATACAGAAGTTGCACTGACCTGGAGTTTCCTATCAAGATTGTAGTTGCAGTGGGGGGTACACGAGTCCAATTTGTGTTTCTATATGGGGCGCATCATCTTCCTCTGCTGCCCGTATCTGTAATGTAGGGATATAATCACTAAGGGCCAAACTATATTAAAATCGAAAATGAAGTCATATTGACCCGGGAGCGGTGCTAAGAAAACCTAAAACTTTATCGAAACCTACCAAGAATTCGGGAGTTAATTTGTAGCACATAAATAATCAAATTTCGTACCGCCCTACCCTGTGATTGGAGCTACTGTTTTTCGCAATCGCCTCATACTATACCTGCCTTAAAATACATCAAAGTGTTTATCCCCTCGCGCTGTAAAGTGTGTAAGTTGTTGTTGCTATGCTCAGATACCTTTTTTATTAGATCTAAAATTACACTATGCTATGCAGCGTAGCGTGCCATGGCACCTCGAATCGTCTAAGGCAGTGATCTCCAACCGGGGTTTTCGCACACCTCAGGGTGTACCATAATATATTTAAAAGGGGGGTGAACCACTCGGATGGGGTGTAGTGGGATGTACCGGATCCGCAAATGAACCGAAAAGTCGATGACTATAGTCATCACAATAAATACGCCGGTTTATGTTTCAGGGCAGGTTGACTGGATGTGTAATATCTTAAAATGTGAAGGCCGTAAGCAAATGTTTCTCATCATTTAACCTATGGTCATGGACTTAGAAGTTCTCTTTGACACAGGGTGGAGCTAGCATGTGCTCAGCTTGCGATATCTGTCTAATGATTCTTGAGGAAATCACCGCTACAGCTCAGATTCGTGTTTAGCATTCCCAATACGTTGCAGCATTGCTCAAGTGTTCATCCTGAATTCGGTCAGACCAAGGGTGCCAAGGGTACTCGCGGTCGTACGGCCACATTCCGCCGTAAAACTATAATTTAGCTACCGTAACCTTTTACTATTTAATGTCCAAAGTTGCCCCGGTTTACGGTACTCACAAAAAATTGTGTTTTGTTACACGACTTGAGTCTTTAAAATTATTACTACGCGTAAGTAATATAAATAAAGGGACCACTCGGGTATGTGAAAATAGTAGATAAAGCTACTTAGGTGCTGTAAGGGGAAGCGCTCGGTCAATTTTGACCACTACTGTTTAGAAGGCGATTTTTGGAGTCAACGAAAAACTACAAGTCGAAAGGGTTCGGGAAATGTTGTACTGCATAATGAAGAATTCGAATTTGCGGTCACACCTCTGATCTTTTGAAAATCGCACCTTGAGCCAGGGATCGGGAGTCATAGTAAAATTTATAACACGTTACCTCCCAGTTGAGATGCAGACAATCCTGGATGGCCTGTAGTTTTGATCTTCGCTTGTGGGCCGCTTCGTCCAGCTTGTCTTCCCTGTCCTTTGGATTGTCGGGAATCTCTTTAACTTCGTTCTCCTCGGGATTGTCCTGAATATCATTCGCAAAAGATTGAAATCGGATCTCGTGTCACAAATAATCGCGCGGCAAAGATTTTTTAGTTTACGAATCACAGGCAGCTAACACGTAACAATTCCTGGCTTCGTTCTGACACGAGAACTTCTCAACATATGGAATTAGGTCACGCAAACCGCAATAATTAAAAACGTATTAGGGTAACAAATAAAGAAAACGTTTAGCCTACGTACGATCGATGTCAGCGGCGATACTAAAACAGTAACATCATTCTAATTGGGTAGACTTGGATGATTAGTAAATTGTAGTCTAATTAGAGCAGAGAGCTCATACGGTAATCGAATTCTGATTTAATTTGCGAAATGAATTCCATTTCTAATATTAATTCTGATTGAGTTGTAGGCATTCCTGGTGATGGTGCGGAGACACTTCATAGTGAAAAACAAGCGAGACTTACTGTTGAGACATTCGTCAATCTCGTGCTTATAGGAATAAACTGATAGACCGGATTGACTGGTAGACTGAACATGATTTGACACGAACTGAACAAGATTAAGTTTCGGAGTTGTAATATTGGAAATATAGTTATTATAAATACAATCTAAATTAAAAAAAAAATAAATATATATATATATATATAACTGCAGCTGCAACCCTAATTTCTAGGTTGATTTGGAACAGAAAACCTTGAAGCTATAACACTAATTTTAATTTAAATCAGAGAATAGGAAAAATTACATCAAAAACCATTACTATAAAATGTAATGCCAATTCGACGTCACGTCGAAGATGATTCAGTACCATTCATTTGGAGCATACCTATTTCATTACGCGTCATTCGAAGGTTGCGGAGCAATAGCTAGCTAACTAAATCACGAACGTGAGTTGCTTTGCGATACCCGTTCCAGGTGCTGTATTGCAACCGATCTGGATCTTGCGGCGGTCAAAAAAAATCAACGAATTTGAGATTCTCGTCAATGATATATCTGATGCCGGCGCACAGACCGTATAATTTAGAGATATTTGAGTAGTTGGGTCAACCCTAAGTCAAATGACGCGTCTTCGGAATATGACGTCTTATTGGCAAAACATGATAATCAGAATTAGGAGAGACAATCACACGAAGGACCTATCCCTTCGATCAATTTCTTTCCTTCCTTCTCTACGCCCTTGGCTCTGTTATTGTACACGGCTAGGTCAGTTTTTTTTAAAAGAAAAAAAAAAAGCCTCGTGTTTTTTTTGAGCAGGCTCGATGCGGCGGCCAAAGACTCTTGCGATTTCGGCTTCACGAGCACGCCAATCTTCTCGTTGTTCTAGCTTGTCTCGTCCTCGAGGTCGGTTCTGAAACGGGGGCCGAGAAAAGTAAACGCGGGGTTATGGACCGGAATTCTGAGCGTAAAAAATAGTTGGACCTTTGCGACTAACAAAATGACCCATGACGCCAAAAATAGACACAACGTTCGAACGTACCTTCAGAAAAAATAACCGGCCTTTAGAACAATTTCACAAAAATACGTATTTTACTTAGGGCGAAGATAATAAGTTTGATGAACAACAGGCCCGTAGTCAGAGAAGGGTTGGGGCCCAAAATCACCGCCTTTTTATACGCGGAACCCCGTGCCTTTGGAATTGCCGCTCGGGCTCAGGCACCCGGTTGCAGTAGGTAGGTCGCATTATCAGTGTTGCGCGCGGCAAATCACGTTTCTAAAAAACCCAGTTCCGCTTGCTTGATGAATCACATATGCAATAGACCCGGTGTGCACTATACTATCGGTCGGCGTATACAATCGCATCTGCATTACGTCGGATACGGAAGATGTATCATCGCTTATGGCCTAACTTCATCTCTAGTCTAACTATCGAGCCTCGTATCTAGAATGAGTTGGCTCCTGTATCTCGATGACTCGGAGCCA
Organism: Botryllus schlosseri; assembly: GCF_051294905.1. Lineage (NCBI taxonomy): Eukaryota > Metazoa > Chordata > Ascidiacea > Stolidobranchia > Styelidae > Botryllus > Botryllus schlosseri. The sequence continues at coordinate 27,016,698 of NC_137243.1, read as the reverse complement.
ATGCCGCTAAGTATGTGATGAGTGATCGAAGAGCTACGTCGCGAAACTAAATGACATCGAATGTCTGCAAACATGTGCAACGCGTGGGTACATGAGTAATTGATTTCCGCTAACACTTGAACATAACCATCAGAAGATACGTGTTGTACAAGACAAAAGGTTTGAAGCGCTGAAATCGCCGTTATTATATCAAATACTCCATAAAACTCGGACATTTTGGCCTGCACAAATCGTCGTTGGGGCTACTAAAGACGCGTTGATAAGCGATGGTATTTAATTGTTCATGACAGATCAGAGAGTTGCTAAATAATAGCACTCCCGGACTCGTCGACAAGATTATTATGCGCGTAAAATCGTCAACACGAGTGGATTGTATAATTTTTATTTGCGCGAGTACTAAGCCATAACGAATTGATGCTATGTTAATGAATTCAAAATAAATAAATGAAAATCCAAACCCCGCCATTTTATTTCAAAACCACGTCCTTATTTGTTTGGCTGGCTGCGCGCCTGCAGAGCGAGGGCGAGAGATAGTGAAGAGCGGGAGTGCGTGTGCAGGCGATTGTCCTTCTCATTGCCCAATGCATGGGCAATGAACTTGCGCTGTCGGGATGAAGAAATCCTAAACAGGCAAATAGCGCCTCTGTAATTGATGTGTAATAACAATGATAATGATAGCAATACAAATAATCCTGATGGGAGGCCAAAAAAAGGAGAGAATAACAATATGCGACAAATTTATTATTAAAAACCCGAAGATGCATCATCATTAATTTTGTGTTCAGAATTTTTGAAGACGCTCCTCCCTCGACTCTAATCTGGTCACGGTAATTGAGAATGAATGGATTTTTGACAGCGATATGTGATACTATCAACATTTTCGACAAAGTCCATTCGAAAGACAAATTTGACCCTCCGCGCGTGTAATGCGGGTATCTTCCCTTCACATTTATACTCGCGAATTTGGTACATATATCATATATTGCAAGCCTGCTGGGATGTTTTGCTTCTGCAGTAAGGAAATTTACGCAACACATACCCCAAGAAATAAGAGTATCTTAAGAAATTAGTGAAGGCACAGGATACCGCAATGGCCCTCCACTGTGTCAATTTCACAGTAACAAATATCATATCAGTATTTGTGGTCCATGTCGACTCTCCGCTGGAATGCGGATGCATTGTAGAGATAATCGAACTACGGCCTGCTGCGCTATGGGTGTATTATATGGTCATGGGTGCACAAGTTTTGAGAATATGTTGATAGGGTGTACCGCGACGGGATGGGTTTAAGAGCACTGATCTAAGGGCATAATGAGGATAAATGACGCCGAGCGATTCTAGATGCAATGACAGCCCTTGATATTTTTTTAAATAACATTACCCCTATTTAGCCTCTTTCGCGCGATACAATCATTGTCTCGTTATGTGACCTTGTGCTACTTCTGATTTGTATTCGTATTACGCCCATGCGGTGAGCTACCCTATATTTCGTACTAATTACGCATGTTGTGGCTGAAATTTACAATTTGGCATTCAGCGAAAGCACGAGTGGCCCATCTCAGTATACGGTAATCGTAAATTACAATAGGATTTGGCGATTATAGCTATTATTCATTCATTGTCAATGTGGCACACGAATCAATACAAAGAATGTTAATTTGTCGCTGAAGCTATAGCCGTAGGCGAATTTACCTAATTAAGCCTGGTCCATAAAGGCTGAACAATGCTACATTGCAACAAAGCAGTGTTGGGATGACTTGACTTGACTCGAGTCACTTTACTGGCTTGCCTTGACTTGACTTGGCTCAGCTTGACTCGAGTCGCCTCCAAAAATCGGGTGGCTTGACTTGACTCGAGTCACCTTTGGGAATGGATTGGCTTGACTTGACTCGGGTCAAAATGTGCAATGACTCGGGATGACTCGTGACTCGAGGGTAGTGGCTTGATCCCGGCACTGCAACAAGGTGAATGGGCCTGTACAAGAATCCTTAGAGATACGAACAACAATAAAGTGGGCAAAACCACGCGTTCCAATTGATAGTTCACCCTCGAAAGACAATACCCTATACAACCTATAGCTTACTTCAGCAGATGGGTGCTCACTTCTTATACGGTGAGCAGCATTATGATTCGGCTAAATTTTCCACAAGGATACATTTAGCAGTGCACACTTGTCGCATCCCTGTTCATTTATCCGGGTTCCTGACCGACACAGATTCCACACTCCAAAGGTCAAGTTTTGGAAAATAAAAGCACAAAACTAATTTTTTTAAAAGGGAGAAAATCTTCATAGTTGCATGGAAGAACGGTGCAATATTTGATCACACCTACTAGCATGGGTGTGAGTGACAAATGTACGTAAACACCATATGTGACCCGCGAGTGGGTTTGAGTAGCGCGCGAGCTAACTTTCAATATATTATTATCAAAATTGAATGGCTCAGATTGTGGGCTCGCAGGGCCAGCCAAAAATATAGTCGGCGTGGCCGCGACACTTGGATGATGATGACTGAAATGTCAACTCATACGCATTGGCAGATCGAGGGTCTAGCAGTCACATTTTTGGTAAATCGTCATACATTGCAATAGACTAAAAAAGTGGTGAAATCGTTCTTCGTGCTTCACGTGTTTAATTGTCACACGATTTTTTTCTCTGGAGACTGCCCCATCTGAAAATGAAAAAGTGCCGGATTTAGCCGATTAGCAATTGCGAGAGAGGGTTTATTTTCGCGTTTGTGCTCACAGAAAGATCGTCAACGATGAAATACACTGTTGAGAATATTCTATGCCAAATTACTGGTCTGGTCTTGGCAGCAGTTTTACGACTCTGAGACCGGTGAATTTGAAAAATATTTTCCCGTAAAATATTATTGACCGTAATTTATTTTTTACAAAGATTGACTGTTAAAGTTTTTACGGAGAAATTCCCGTTACCTGATGTAACGGAAAACGGCTGTAATACCAAGTTACTGGTCTGGTCCAGTGCAGCAGTTTTACGCTGATGAGACCAGTAAATTCGAAATAACTCTCCCCGTAATATGATTTTACATATGCTGACCGTAGGAAGTTTTACGGAAAATTTCCGTAACTAAAGGTAACAGAAATCTGCTGTAATATCAATATACTCGTCTGGTCCCTTGCAGCAGTTTTAAGTTCCTGAGACCAGTAAATTTGAATCAGGTTTATTTGGTGCGGGAACACGTAAAAAAAAAAGTAAGTGTGGATAATGACGAAAATCCAGTCTTTCTTGTGGATATCATCAGTCAGCAACTGCCTGAATGAAGAGGGCTTCATCAAAACTTCAGCAGCAGTTGAAGGACTGTACTTTGGGCCATGCTCTTTTGTAGGTTCTTCTATAATCTGAGCAAAGATTATGCTGTCATCAACACAGTTGCAATTTGGAAACTTTGAGACGCTATAGCATGACATACCGCGACTTTTCTTATTCTTGTCAATTTCCCGAACAATGATGGCCTAGGATAGCGATGTCGAGCATAAGGCCAGCAGACCGCATGCGGCATGTGAAGCAATTCTGAGTAGTTTGATTAATTTACCCGTAAGTTGGTTATCTATAGTAATCTGGAGTCTGTTGGCCGTCAGTAAAATCGGATGCGGCAACGGTACATGGGTGCCGTTGTGCCGGCTTGTGGCGATATGATGAATACTTGTCAGTTGTCGCTAACGTCATAGTTGCACTGGAACCCACTTTGCTTCGTGCCAATGCTGTACAGTATACAGCATTAAAACTCTGATGCGGCGTTTTAACACTGGCACTGTACTCGTTAACGTTACAATTGGCCAATAAGGTTGTGCTGATGATGAAATTGCGGGTATGCAGAATATCCACAATATTCACAGGCGTAATTCGCATACCGAGGTTCAGCACTAATGTATGAAAATTGAATATGGAACAGACGACTGCCTTGCTGTTGAATCCCCAAGAACATGGTTAGTCGGGAACGATAGCGCAAAAGGGGGGAAAAGGCCTGCTGTTGAATTATGTTAACTCAGCAGATATGGTCATTACATATACAATGGCATCTTATGAAATACGTCGAAGCCGTCGCTACCCCTAAAGAACTGACTCCAGCTCCGAAGCCCTATCTCTAATCGAATTCCCCTACCGGCGTACATCACAATGAGGTTCCGGATCTAACATCGCGACAATTGTTTGCTTATGATAACAACGTCGGAGCTGTATTGCTCCATTTCCCGATAATTGTTAATTATGACTTGATCGCACAGGGTAGATGTGCACCTTGCGCAGGAATGACGTCAATTCGCGGATATACACAAACATACTAACCTATTTCGCGACCTAGTTTACGAGACTATTATGGGCCAAAAAGAAAAAAAATATATATATATATATTTGGTGGATATGCGCGCAATGCAGTTTAGTTGAGGGGGGTAGAATGATGGTTGGTTGGCATTTGCGCGATGTTGCGGACTCGCTAACTAACAGGCGTCAAGCGTTTTAAGTATTTTGTATTTAGGGTTTGGGACCTGATATCTATTAGACGAATACCATGCTCTAGGCGAAATTAGTTACATATGCCACACATGACGACGATAGTACAAATGGAAAAAAACAGCGACCCGTGAGAATTGTAAAGCTATAGAATTTCAACGCTATAGAACCGCAAGACTTTATAGAAATTGAACACCATTGAGGGTCCCTGAAGATGAATGCAATGAATGGTGAATGCAAGGAAATATGGGCGTAAACACGCACATATGCGTGTTTCCGCGTCATGGGTAGTGTCAAATTGCCAATTAAAACCAGATCAATTTTTACACTACTGGCTATCCCGCCTGTTGCCGTGGTAACTGATCGGCGTTGCCGTTGGGATTGCATTTGGATCAGGCGTTATTTTGAAACACCTTGTTCAAAACGTATTTTAAACAGCGTTTTTTTTAATGGGGGGTGTCTTTTGAAATATTATGTCTTCAATCTAATGTTGTGCGCCATTGCCAGGAAAATATCAAATACTAAACACTAATTGTGTAAGACAAACCTGTGGTATGGATCAATGGACGATTGGTGTACGTCTTGAGGTGGCTCCCGATCTTTCCCGATCTTGCTCTGAGGTGCCCAAGGCGAATAGAATTGTTGCAGCGGACCTTGCGTGGAGAGTATGCTAAAAAAATTGATAGCGGTCAGTAAAGGGTAATTCTGAGCTAAAAACCATTTCGTTGTATGAGCTAAGATGCTATTATGTAAAGTATACTAAGAAGATGTCCAACTCAAAACACTGAGGCAGTTAAATTATCGGATTCTTTATGACTGATCGCAGCGCGCACGCGGCAGTAATCGCCAATTCATCACGTCAACGACAGGCCCCCCCAATCGCACATATAGTATGCCATGTACGCTGGATACAAATGCTTTCGCGATCGGTCGCATCATCGGCAGGCCTGGTACGCACGACATAATCGTTGGCCTGACCTGTCACACTTGTCATGGACCTCGTGTACAAGATATAGTGTCGATAGCCGAAACTATCGCTCTGCCGGCCTTGCGAGCTTTGGCTGCTATCTACTATCGTTCAAAGAATATTCCACTGATTGAGTAATGATCGTTTAATAACTGCATCGCAAATACGCAATGATAGCGCACCCTAAAATCGCAACTACTCGCCCATTGAGACGCAGAACAAGTAATATACATGGGTGCAGGCCTTTCTAAAATTTGCATGCTATTTTAAGGGTGCGTATTAAACATGGGAGCGTATCATACACAAAGCAGACACTGCATGTTTAGCGACTTTCGTTTGATATAGGCTAATAAATGCACTATATAGCATTCTACGCCGTGAATATAGGAGTCCTTGGTGATGCCAGAGGGGTTAAGAAATAGATATGAAAAATGGCAATAAAAAATAAATGATAAGCTATATTTGACCTCCTGGCACAGTGGTTCTTAACCAGCGGGTAATTACCCCCAAAGGGGTAATTTGCCAATTTCTGGGGGTAATTCAAATTTTTATACTTATAACGCTGCACTGTTCAAAGTATTTCCAAACGTAAAAATGAATGTAGGCTAACATATGTCTTTGCGAGCTTGTGGACCTATATATTTCGTTTCACTTAGTTCACCATGCCTGCTGTGAGATCATAGTAACCATTAGTGATTACGAATAACATGGCCGAATGTAGTTTAGTATAGTGCTAGGTAATTCTAATTTATTTCGCGGTAGGGCGGATCATATATTGTTGCGCAGGCTGACAAATTGAAAGACAACAAGGGGCGTCTAAGTTTAGCTTTACACCTATAATGCGTTAACAATATCGTAGAAATATAGTTGTTAGTATAGAAAAGTGTAGTGCTGGTCTAGTCTAGTCTGTAAAATTAAGTTTGAAATCATCAACATGCCTTTAAAGAAACGAGGGGAAGATTTTCGAACCTTCTGGGTTCTCCTTCAAAAATGAATAACCAATCTTCGTATGGCATTGAACCTTGTGATTGAATTTCCTTCAACTTATTGCTATGAAGGAGGGTTTTCTATCAAACTGAATGATTTTGCGATTGACAATTACATGAGGGATGCTGTCAATTATTATCATACCCTTTGTTTCTATTTGACCACTGGATAACACGAAAACAGCATCAGCCTTCGCATGGACTTGATATTTTTAACAGTGTAACTTTCAGTGTACATTATGACGTCATCTCTGTGCTGTTCTTCGATTTAATTAAGTGCAAGCTGTAATTTGTCATTTATTGAAAAGGGGTGATTGCAATCCGTCATTTTCTTCTTGGGGGTAACGATATGAAGAAGGTTGGGAACCACTGTCCTAGTATATGACAGGTCAACACGGCCTGTTCATAAGTATTATTCATGATCGAGCATACGAATTGACAATTGAATAGGATGTAAGTTATAGGGTTGCGAGGTGTCCGTTTTCCACAAAAAGAACCGGAAACCAATGTGCTATACTGGGATGTGAATAGGTGAATTGTAGAAAGGCCGCGGAAAGAGCATAGAATAGTTGATTTTGCTTTTGCAGTATTCATGGCGATTGTCGACCGCTGTGTTCATTTACACAGGGCCGATGGTATTCGTTTATTCTCCGTAGCTACAGACTTATAACACCACCCACTTCTGGATCTTTCGTATGAACGACCGAAAAATATGGCTCTTGGCAGATTAAAAATATAAAAATATATATGTACGTTGTTTTCGAAAAACCAAATCTGGAATAATCAGTGTTGAGTCGGCCCCATTTTAGATTCGGACTGCGCATATTCCAAACAAATTGTGAAAATGTGATGTAAAATATGTAGGATTTATCAAGGATTGATATGATATTCAAGTCTAAGTGGGACGTATATTGGAGAATTACTGAGCCTCAGAACAATTTGAGGCTTATTTTGTGTTCGTCAATCTACTAACAGATGAGGTTCCGAGTCACAGGTCCTTCTGAAAGTTTTGACGTTTGAACTGGTTGAACTCGGTCCTTTTTTGATTTTTATCAGCCGATCAGTACTGATTCGAGTGATTCTACAACAGATCGCGCATGTGTTGGAATCTCGATATTAGTCGCGGATCGTCAACGGGACACATTCCCTCTTTGTGGAAAGGTGGTGTGGCGTGGCAGCATATCTTATAACGCACGCTCGCTTGTGAAAGTGTTGCCGTATTGAGTTTGATGGGTCGCCTAACGATTTTGAAACGGTTTTGTAGTGGATTTTGAGCTTTCTATCCTTTGAAAGATATGTGGCAGTGTCGAATACGTGAAGGTACAAGTCCCGCATGTAACGTTCCCTAATATAATTAAAAATTGACATAACAACATGCCACACCCTGGTTTAAATGGATTATTTACAGGGCCTTCGGTTTTTACGATAAGCCGCTATTGACGTGCGAGTCCCATCCTGGGCATGTTATGAATGTATGGTTGGAAATCCCACATACACATAAAAAAAAATGGTCTATTTCTGAATGGAGTCAATAAATATAATAGCATTATACGCAATGCCTTACGTACCCGTAACATAGGCCTATTATACAAAATTCGCTGAGGCAATAATAAGGTTGGGACCACAATTTATTCTATATCTACCCAATAAGCATCCGTCAAGTCTGGGCCTGCAACAAAACCATTACCAATCCGCCATCGCGTTACTTGCACCGCATGGTGACGAAGAATGGCCATGCTCGCACATTGATTTACATTTTGTCACAGCGTAATGCAGGCTGGCAACACAAAAATTGAAAATACAATGGACTTACGGGGGACAATGCAGCGTGCTGGAACTTGTTGCGGCGCGACAATTCTAGAAAACAAGGGACATATGAAAATTATGATGGTATAAGGGCCTGACCCACCGGTCAGGCCCCTTATCGCCGGCACAATGTGTTTTTGTTAATATAGAGTAACTCACATCGCGACTATTGGTTGTTATCTTAAGACCCGGTTTCGAGTGCATTGCTGCAGTTCTCGACTTATGTTCGCGAAGCATAGTTGGATTTATGTCACGGGCATTGCAACATGTTCCAACTAGGCGCACACAATTAAACACTATCTAACTTCGCGCTTCGAGAATATAAAACACAGAAGTGATTCAGAGATTAATTCAGGCTCAACTTGCGGCCCTCATCAATGCGATTAATGCACCTTAACTTGTATAACGAGAAAGTGGATTTGATCGTCAAATCGTGATAGTGTTTCGAATCCACGTTCCTAATGATGAGATCGAATTTGTACATCTAAATAAGGACCGTTAATTTGCCGGAATCAGCTTCAGTATATTGTACGGAGTACTTAGAAGTGATCAATCTCATTAGGCCGTAAAATCGGCCGGCAGGGTTGCGTTGATGACAAAATTGCAGACATGCCGCAAACCTTAAAAAGTTGCATTTATAATGCGAATATATTGACTCGCTGCGACTTGTGAGAGTTGTATAATTGCTTTCCACTGCAGAGGTTGCATCGCCGTTGAATTTCCTATATGTGCCGAGAGGCTTGGGCATATTGTTCATAAACCAATGGCAAAAACGCACATTTCTCTACACAGCAAATGAATACTGGGCGGCAGCAGCTTCTGTCGTGGTGACTGGATTGACGCCGGCATAATAAACGCAGTACAACAGGGCCGGCCAACCCGTGGCCCGCGAGAAGGTTTTGAGTGGCCCGCGAGGTAAATTCTGAAATTAGTAATGTTGTCGGGACTGAACTGCACACATTGTGAACTTGCAAGGCCAACCAAGGGTTTGATTAGTCTGGCCGCAACACTTGAGATGTGATGAAGAAAAATATCAGTTCCGACGCATTGGCCGATCCATGAGCCAGTCACATTTTGGTAGATCTTCGTACACTACAATAAAGCAGAATAATTTGCGATCGATTTATCAAAAGTAAAAATTTTCTGCACGCTTTGCGCAACATTTCGTCACTCGATTTCTTGCTTTTAATATCGTTACCCCTTTCTGAAAATTAAAGAATGCCCAATGTATCAGATTGAGTATACCTATATTCGCGATTACGAGACGATATGTCGTTCAACATATGCGACCTTGCGACTATGAAACATAGGCATAAAATGATTGACGCATGTTGGTCGAAGCTTTTGATATCGATATGTCCAGGCGCCGGATAGTCCATTCAATGCAAACTGAGCCCAGCGATATACAGCAGGTCTGCAATATAGTCAAGTGACAATATTATTAACCTATGAACTTCCAAAAAATTGCGCGTTTCGCGCGTCAAGTGGCCCGCGCAATAGTTCGTCAGTCAAGTGTGGCCCTTTGGCTGAAAAGGTTGGCCTCCCCTGCAGTACAATATGACAACAGTGTCATGGCATGATCAGGTCTACTGAATAATTCGGACAAAAGTCTCGTGAGCATGGTACTAAAATAAGCTGTGTGGCGGAAGCTGCCTCAACTAATCGATCACTCTAAGTACTTCAAAATAATTGTTGGGGGCGGTTCTAGCCATACATATTCTTTGATATAAATAACACTGGCCTACACGATTTTTGCGCCGCGACTTCTTTGGGTCATTTATACTTGGTTTGAGGGTGCCGAATGCGAATCTGAAGTGTATTTTACTCTATCACATTACGTTTTTGAGATGTTGTATGTGTTGAATATGTCTACTTTTTCGGGGTGGCCAAGTAGATTTTGGCTACTTACAGTACTTACGGGAGTGTTAGTGCCTTGCAGTTATACTTCAACATCTCCCTGTTATTATTCTGCATGAACAAACTACATTTTCAATTTGGTTTTGTGCAGTAGAAAGTGGTTCAGTGGTTGTATTGCACCACAGTCGTGTCAGAAAGGAAAACGGCTTGGGAGGCCACATATTTGGGACCTGTAGCGGGGTGAACAATTCTCTTCTACCAAAAGTTACCCCGTCTGGTGGTAACTCCAACCGTTACAATCAAAAGTATACAAAGGAGCACTGTCTTAAATAGACATAAAAATGACTTCTTACCTAATCAGCAGTAAATCCGGGAGTATGGGGTGTTCCTGCTTCATGCGATGACTGTGGACGCTACAATGTTCAGGCTTTATAATGATGCAGTGCTGCAGTGGATTAGCATCGACCTCAAATCTGGAGTGTATGTCTGCGTAGAGTCATTATACAAACGTGTAGCGCAACATGACTGGCCTGCATCGTAGCTGAGGTGCATTCCCCGATAATTGCGACAGAAGAGGAAATTTTCTGATCGAAAATTCATCTGCATAGAGTAGTTATAACCAAGTTTAGTGTAAATTCGAAAAGAGTAGCGCAACTTTACTGGCCTGCGTCGTAGCTGGAGTGCATCCGGCGATGGTTGCAGTAGTACGGTGAAATTTCCTTGAGCGATAAATGTAGGCAAAGTCGGCATAACGATCTGGGATGATAAAAATTAGCTTCAAACTGCCGTAGCATAGCGAATCTTAGAAATACTCTGCCCTATTAAGTCATAATATTATTTTGGTGTGATTCAATCTGTGCACACAATCCGCGCAGGCTCTAGTACAGCTCACTAACTTTAGCCAATCTGGAATCTAATACATTTTATAAAATAAATACGTTGCTATAGACCGCAAGCTGAAGTGTATGGCTCCGTCGAAAAGGTATGGCTAAATTTGGTTTAAGCCGGTACAGAAACGCATGGTACTAAATCTCACCTTGCTTGCAAATGTATACCTTAGCGCTGTGCACATGACAAAAAGTAGTAACGGAAATGTGAAGTTCTCATAGCACGAACTGCTTACTTGAGAGTAACACTCTAGTTATATTGCCAACGCGGCATTTTCTTGGAAACGATACTTCTATTCTGGTGCGCGTTGATGAAAAGGCATTCAGCGTCACTTCTTTACATTATAATCAGTTATACTCGCGACAAATATAACCTACGCGGGATAGTAAGCAATTATGATTCTGATTCCTGATTTGAAAAGTAACATTCACTACGTTCTCCAAAATTATTGGGTAATTAATGATAACAAAGGTATGAAAATCCACGCGAGCATGGTCTTAACTGAATTTATATGTTATTTACTCAAAAACAGAATATGATCAGGCCCCTAGTCGGGACACAGCGCGAGTCGGGTTGAGTTCTCGGAGTGAGAGCGATCGCCTGATCATTCAGAGTCATTTCTCTTGCTAAGCCGTCCTGAGGGCGGATTGATTGTCGATACAACTTAAATTAAATACCGGTTATAGAACTTAATTATGGACGCGGGACTGTGTTGTGTCGTTCACGCACGCGTGTAGCTGCTAAAGAATGTGCGTGTTTTGACTGGCACCTTTATTGGGTTTGTGGTGAGAAATGCTTCTGATGAAATTTCCTTCGGGGTAGCGAATATCGAGTATGCTTATTTGGACCGCATTGGGCCCGCCTGACGGCGGAGTTGTGATTTCTAGTCATCGTCGGGGGCGGATCGCAAACACTGACGACCGATTCGGAGGGTGTGCAAGAGTGAACATATTGTGGAGTTGGTAATATTGTGTAATCATTTGACTGGTCTGGCCAGTGAGTGATCTAAATGTCCGAGTCTGGCCCGCGACTTCGATTGAACTTGACGACCCTAAGCTACATGCTACAGATTGTTACTGGGGCTCGTTGATTTGTAGCTGAGCGTTAGTGTCCAGTTTGTGTATTTTGGAAGGTCGGGTTTTAGCGTTTCAGAAGAAGGAGGTTTTGACAATTCCTGGCCGTTCGCCTCCAACCGCCCCATGTAAAAATAGAAATCAAGGCCTCAGTTGTTAGGCATTGACAAAGTTGATTTCTTTTCGGCTGGGGCATTCGAATATTGATACAAACTGGTTATTATTGTCGACGCTTCTCTGACACCTATATCAAGCATTCTTTAGTGCTGGTTGATTGACAGGGGGGGTGATAAAGCTCACAAGGGGCGCAACTAGTCGAAGTGTCATTCATGCAAGTGCCCTGAATAAAAGATGAATAGGAATCCATTTGTGGATTAGTCTATAGTCAGAAGGAGACAATGTTTGCAATTAAATATCTGGCTATTGAGGTGCAGAATGGTGAATAGTGAATGGAAGTATCGAGGGTAATATTGTGGCTTTCTGAAAACTTCTAGGGGTTGCTGATGAATGCCATTGATACTTGAAATGAGATAGAACCACATCATGAATATACAAGCATGTGTCATTGTGCAAAGGAGTCACACACAATTAGCCGTCAAGTGTCACTCTCTTCCGGAAAAAATAAGATATAAACTGATGATGAACGGCCAATAAATGAGTCTGCCCAGTCTGAACTGGGGGCACACGGAGTGCCGTAGCAACAGAGGAACTGTCGAAAATCAGAAATCTACTAGTGTCTCTACCTCAAAATATTAAGCGCAGAGATGGACAGTTATCGGTGCCAGTTATGCGACGAACAGTTCTCGCGGAGATATCGACTCGACGGACATCTGGCAAGTCACTACAAGGTCGAAGCAAATCAATGCTGGGTTTGCGCTAAACAGTTCAACTGCAAATCAACTCTATCCGGTCATTTAATGACACACTACAATTTGAAGACACATCGATGTTTGATTTGCGCTCGGACCTTTACGAGAGGTAGCGATCTGAACCGACACCTCGCGACGCATTTCGAAATCAGAAATGAACAATGCGAAATATGTGGGAAGGAGTTTGCCCGTAAATATCAGTTAAAAAACCACATGACGATCCACGGCATCAACAGCGTAAAGTTTAACTGTGAAATTTGCGATAAGCAGTTCACATCGCGACGGGGGTTGAAGTGTCATCTTACTATACATTTACGGGGCTAAATCCTGTGTGTTAAAATGTTGAGATGTCATAGTGATGCTATTGCTGAAAGTCTCTTTGACAAACGTAAAGCCAATTCGCGAATAGAGTTACGTGGTTTCAATACTTGTTTCAAATCAATGTGCGTATCATCTCGAAATCTGACTGGGTGAAAGTTGGTAGTCCTGTTTGTCTATCCTATTTCAATTCACACTATGCCAAAGTATAAATGTTCTATTTTGGGTGATCACAATGGATTTGCCTTTAGTACAGCCCGCGAATGGATTCCGATACCGCACTATAACATTTTTGATAATAAGGACTCAAGGATTTTTAATCAACAATACCTGAATTTTTTTTGGTAATATATGCTAGAGTTGGTAAATGATAAGTTGCCTGTTTTTGTTAAGCGATTTATTTCTCAGTAATAAATACAATGATTTTATTGGCGTACTTGTGATCCTTGACTCTTGTTAAACTAAGTTGGTATTGATTCTATAGTGTGAAAACAGCGGCGTGGAATGTGTGAATAGTTCGAAGCGGCTGAAGTTGGAGTCAGTAATATTCAGGATGCGTTCGAATCAACTGATCGCGGGATAGTTTCGCTTCGCGACTGCAAAAAAAACTGATAAACTCGCTTGAACAAAATGGCCGCCTGGGAAGAGATGATATAGGCCTACTGCACAGACTGATTCTAATACCGAGATTGTCAGTGAACTACTGATACAAACATATTGCTGTTCGGGCATGTTCTGTTTTGAATCTTGAAAACATTTGTTAACAGGAATCCATTTTCCCTGTGATAGGCATGGCTACTGTTTCGTCTGGGATTCAAAACGTAAAATACATGTCGAAGCCGTTAAACAAAAATATATATGAATAAAAGGTACAGCAGTCTGATAAGAAGTAGTTTTGTTGATGCGTCGCATACTCAGAGGTGGTCAGTGACAAAGTACTTCTACGTTTTCGAAGTACTCAAGTGGTTTTCCTCTACTTCTGGTACTTACTCAAGTAGATCTGATTTTCGCTAATTCTGCTTCTACTTCGAAATATTTTGTGATCTACTTACTTACTTCTCGCTATTTTCAGTTTGTCAAATAGAAGTAGTTTAATCCTCCAAACGGGAGGATAGCCTGAGGAATTTCGGGGCTGTTTTCACGGAGCAGCAACATTTAATTTTCATAAAATTTGAGTAAAACCCATGATTTTCGTCGCGCTTCGCGCACAGTCGATACGGGGTGACCAGTAGTAGTACCAACATTTGATGTTCATAAAAGTCAAGTAAAGCCCAGAAATTTAGTTGCGCTTCGCGCACAGTAGTTTTGGACTGACAGATATGTTTTCGCGAAAGTATCCGTGAATATTATTTAGATACCGGATTGCTTGATTCTGCTCACACCGCAATATCGGCCATATTAAATATTTCATCACAGTAAATATGGCCCACCATAACATTTGAAACTACTGTTTCGATATCTAGCAATTATCAATACTTTAATTTGAATCCCATGATGCGAAAGAATGCTTATTCTGTCGAAAATTGATACCTCCTGAGATGCAGCAATACAAATCAAGCTCTCTGCATCTTCCAGATAGCTCAATTTGCAGCTTTTGACAGATCCATGCGAACGAATTAAGACTGTTTTCAAAACTACTTACTTACTTGAGTGGATTTGAGGTCAGTCAATTCTACTTCTGCATCAAGTAGTTTTAGGTGGCTTATGGAAGAAGTACTTCTACTCGTACTTGAGTAGATTTTTTCACCACTACTTCTACTTCTACTTGAGTAGCTTTCTTGACTACTTTGACTACCTCTGTAATACTCTTGTCGTATAAATTAATATGGCTCGAGACCTGCGATGCCTACGACCTGATACGGACATCACGACTGACTTGATGATTGTTTGCGATGACGCTGTGGGTGTATGTATTCGCGCGGCATTATTGAACATTAAAGTACAAATTATTAGTCCGCAAACATGTACTGGGTATTCAGCCAGAAAATTGCCTCTATGTGTAAGGACTGTAATTTCTTTAAAATCGGTTGTAACTTCCGCATATCCGATTGCTCGTTTTCTATTAGGAATGTAGCTTTTAACTTGGATTGATCGTCGTGACGCGAGTATATATCTATGTATCTAAGTATACTTGCAACTTGTAACGGGATGGTTAATCAGTTCTCAACATCAAAATGGAACTATAGTGTGCCTAATTGAGGCAGTACCTGTTCTGCCCAGCATATTTCGATCAAAATATGAAATGTTAAGTAATGATTCGCTCCACGAGAGTCACCTCACGGATAGTTGGTGTGTAAAACATTGAACGCAGTGCTGGCTTTTACTCGAAAAAGAATTGATACAGTTCGCATGTTTCGTGCAGTAAATCGGAATAATTCATGTCGATGTAACTGCTGGGGCCTTATGAAATACCTCGGGTTTCTATGCGCATCTGGTCGGTAAATTTTGTGACTGAAAACGGTCTATAATGTTACTTCTTCCATGTGTTACTGTAAAATTTTGATCCATTTTCGCATGCTTTGCGAGGGTGGCGGATCAATGAATGTGACACTGAATCGCGCGCAGCGCGAAGAGGAATCTCAAATGGCATAAATCTGCCCCAAAATATTATCGGCTCCGCTGAGTTACGAAAGCACTTTGAGCCTATTTCAGAACTCCAAAATTTCGAACATTAAGGCATATTTTGGAGATTCCTCCCGGGCGCAGTTTAAACAGGAAAATTCCGGACGTATGGCAGTCCTAACATCACCTACATATATGGTACACGACCGGGATAATTCGGGGTTGAGAGCTGCTTACCTGTTAAAATGTTATCTGTTTTGCGCAAATATATAAGCACAAGTTATGGGGCCTGCCACATCAAAAACCATAGAGTGATCGGCTTCACTTCAATATCTAAGCCAATGTCGTACCACGAGCGAGGAATCCTGTATTAAATGTATAGGGGGTCTGCTCGGTTGTGAAATTATCGATTGAAGTTGCAAACCACTCTTGCGTCTACGCCATAGGCTTTCAGAATCAACAGGGTGTGTGCGTTGGAGCCGTACGCGATGAAGTAGTTGATATACGTCTGAATTAATGGGGATAGCAACCAGTGTTGCCAACCCCGGATGGACAAAAATCGCTATAACTGGTGTCGAAAATCGTTAGATGTCACTAAATCTTGAAACAAAATCGCTAGAAAAAGTCGCTAAATCTGAATTAATTCCCTAAGTTGTTGAAAGACCCACCCGCACATCCGCATTGCAGATTTCGCGTCATTTATTGCGTTTTTAGTTGTGTCTATCCATTAGCCTGGCTGTCAAAGCTATAAAGAATGGCGAATTACCAAAGAGGAGGACATTTTAGGCGTTATCGGAAGACATCTTCGATTTCCCAAAAAAGGAGGTCATTATATGGTAAGCCTATTACATTTCGAGTTCATAATACGCAAGATTCATGTCAGTCATCTTACAAAGGGATGAACTATGCGGTACATTTCAACAAACCAGATCCCTCTGCGTGAGCCCTGACCATGCAGGTTTGCAGTCATAACCACTAACTATGTACTATGTAGCGGTGTTGGGATGACTCGAGTCTTGACTTGACTCGAGTCAGACTCGAGTCACTTTTTCGTGTGGCTTGACTTGACTCAAGTCACTTTGCCAAAGTGACTTGACTTGAATTGACTCGGCGTATCAGAGATGTGGATTGACTCGTGACTCGGAGCGGAATTCACGAGTCAATTTCAAGTCATCAAGTAATCGGTGTCGATAAAAATCACTGTATCTTAGATAGGCTTTGTTCGGATTGTTCGCGCAACGCTGGTGTAATCCGTGAGAGCGACCAATATTTCAATGATCGTGCGTTTTACTGAGCCTCCATTGTTCGCTCACAAATATTTTGATCGCAAACGAAGTGATCAAAGCTGACAACATACGTTGTCGTAAACTATAGTATAGTAAAGTAATTTATAGCAGAGTTTCTATATCTGTTCTGGGTTCTTAACTTAACCAAACCTCTTGTTTTATTGAAATTGAATTCGCAATTAGTTTATATAGTCCTCAACCATTGGCGCAGGCTCGAATTGTGTCATATCAATTTGCACAAGGGTAATGTATTGCATCTTATCGGTTCGTATCTCTATTTTGGCTGGTAACTGTAAACTGCGGCTGTGCAATTACTTATGTAGTTTATTAGTTCTACGTGTGCGTGAGCGATGCGGCGCCTTACTTGCGTGTATATTTGACTCTATATTCGTTCATCTGTTCAAAATCAATGACCACTCAATCTGTGTTTCGGACGGCTGGCAAAATGCAGTGACGTAGTCACGCCTCATACCTCGAAAGGGCAATTTGACTTGGGTTGTGACTTGACTCGTGACTTGACTTGACTTGGCTCGACTTGACTCGAGTCAGCCCCGAGAATCGACTGGCTTGGCTTGACTCGAGTCACATTCGAAAAACGATTGGCTTGACTTGACTCGAGTCAAGGTCTGCGATGGCTCGGGTTGACTCGTGACTCGGGGGTGGTGGCTTGATCCCGGCACTGCTATGTAGAGGCGTGACACAAACTGCCGCTGATTGGGAATTAAGTGAAAACCTACCTAGATATACGAGCTTGCTCGATGCAATATACTGATACAATTGCGGAAAGGTGCTTGCCTTCGCTTAACTGGGTGGGAATACTTGAACTATATATAAACTTGAACACGACATGACTCGCACCGGGTTTGCCGACCACTATAAGTAGCGACGTGCACTCCAGAAAATAATAGGAAGGCCAACCTAGGGGGGCCAACCCGCTAAGTATATATCACTATTATAGCGGCTGACCATCGACCCAATTAGATTTCTATTTCCCTGTCCATCCATCTGGTCAATTGTATATAATTAGAGAGTTGTCACATCTTGTGTTAGTATCAAAAGTACGCGATGTAATCGTTTATATTTTTTTTTTTAATCTGACGTGAAGCAAATATAAAACTCTGAATTCGACCAATTTGGGGGACGTCGATTTGAACAAGTTCCATGCAGGATCTCGATATTGGTGCGAATAGTGCTACAGTACAGTTACGCCTAGCGTAGGTGTCAAAAGTCCGATGCACAATAGTTTTCTCAGTTATCTTGTAACTCGTAGTTTCAGTTTTGAAGGGGGGAATCCTATATATTCGTCCGGCGTGGGCATAAAGAATTACTTCACATATAGGACCTTGTAGCCTATAGCAAATTTCATTGGGCAAGCATGATAGTGATTGCTCGTATTGGGGGTCATTTGGCCATGATTTTGGCGAATTTAGCGATTTTTATGACTGGAAGAGTTATGGCCAACTTCGCTCCCATGACCAAGAAAGTCAGTAGAGACGTTGATTTCCATGCACGCGACCTGAATACAAATCGGCGATCCGTGCTGACGCTGGGGTGCACATAAAAGATGGTGAACGTGCATGAGGTTTGCTTCTCAAAACTGATCGATGACAAATATTTTTGAAAAAAATCGCTAAAAAATCGCTAAATATTTTTCAAAAGTCGCTAGATTTATCGCTAGTCGCTAGATCGATATTTTTTGTCGCTAAACCGAACGAAGAATCGCTAGATCTAGCGACAAAATCGCTAAATTGGCAACACTGATTGGCAACAGATGTGTTGCTTATAGACTGGAGTTGCGCAGTCGGTCGGTATGAGCCAGCCGTGATCAACGTGGCGGTGCGCGATCGACACCCTGCGGAGGATGTATTTTTTTGCTCGGTGTTCACTTCTTGGTCCAGAGTGGTATACTACGTCTTTTACATTGCGGGGGGCGAGTAGAATGCAATCACGTTGATGAATGCAACTAAAGGCGGCATATAGTTCCCGACACTGGTTATGATATCAAGTAGATTGCCCAGGCAATTTGCAGTTAACTTGCAAAGCTAATGAAAACTTAGATTAGCTTGACAGCTAATTTGGGAATTTGGGAACAGCTAATTTGGGAATTTGGGTGGTTTAAATATCAGTTCCAAGGTATTGCCGTATCCCGAGGCCAGCCACATTTTCGTGCATTCGGATATGACCATAAGGTAGAATATTCCACGTATTCGCCAAAGTTTTCTGTCCTTTCAAGGTGCTCAGGTGGTTTTCATTACTTGAGATACCTATTCAAGTGGGTCTCATTTTCGCTGTATCTGCTTCGCTAGATTTTGCGCTCTACTTGCTTGCTTTTCGCGTTTATAAGAGTTGGGGCGAATCTAGAATTTTTATCGCACGTCGCACAGGGTGGACATGGAGTGACAAGTACGTTTTCACGAAATTATTTGGGTATAGGTTACAACGCACAGTAGCGTCGCTCCCTTTGCTCACACCAGCCACTGTCGGACATAGATGCCCCTGTAGACAAATAGCGCGTCGATGTTATGCATCTATTACGTTGACTCTCACACGATGAACGTTCGGCACTCACGTTGCCATTGCATCATTCTGTGGACAGTATATAGCGAGTAGCTAGCGATTGTGATGACGTAATTAAGGCACTATGCTTGCTCAACGCGGCCTTCCAAACTGCAGCTCTTTATGCAGAAATACTGAGTCACAATAATTCAGGGACAATGAGTTTGTCGCCAATAAAGGATCGAGTTATGAGACCTAGTTCTACGCGCACTCATAATGGTGCAAAGAAAGTAAGGGTCAAGCATTGTGCTAATATTCCAACACAATTATTGATATTTTGTATAATTGACTACTTAGCTCGTGAAATACTACTGGATACACCTGCTCATACAATGGGGTAAAAAGTGACAGAACTACCATACCAAGGTGTAGCCCAGAGGTCTCAAACACGCGGCCCGCGGGCCGCATGCGGCCCGCACGACCATTTTGTGCTGTCCGCGACGGCATTTTGTGTTTCGAAGTATTCGACAATATTTAACTACCAATTTCTTTTTTAATTTGAGGACTTAAAATTCGCTCTGAAGCTACTCCAGAAGCTTGAAACAGCTCATCGAACTTCACTATTACATAACTTTCAAAAGTTACCACGCTGTGGAAGATGATCTGTTAAGTGGCATTGCTTGTTCATGATGGTAAATGATGACACGTTGATGATTCGTGACTGAAGATTGTGATTTGGAGTTCGCCGCGATCTTCTGTAGGATTACTCATAATCATGCTCGTCGCGTCAAACGTTACAATCAGGGAAGAACTTTTGTGACTCGGAATGCCGTGACTTGGTACAATCACAAACGCAACAAACTATCAAACTGGTATGAGAAACAGTTAAATATCAAAAGTTCGTATCTTGCGTTGCGTAGCTTATTTAGATATCTAAGCAGGTCGGTGTGGCCACCGCCATTGGCATTATGTTGCCCCTTGGATGAATAGTTGGTTACATTCTGTGTCATCTTGGGTATCTTTTTATGTTATTATCGCCAATTTAATGTGGCGAGTATCAAGTAGTCGTAGCCTATGCTTTGCCTGTAACACCAATGGAATCTTCGGCGATTGAACATTTCCACCGTATCGGTATGGTCAAGTTGTATTCTATTTGTTTCATTTCGAAGGTAAATCTAACGCTGATTATATTTGACTTTCGTAATGACATGATCTGATCAATGTAGCCTAGTTATCAGGAGTAGGTCTATGCCCGAAACCCGGATTAGGCTATACTGCTCCAATGCTCTGATATCAAAACAATCTTTGTAAAATTATTAAATTTTACCTTCAATTATGGTCCGTCAAATGTCCTCTAGCTGCAAAATTATGACGCGCCAGCTTTTACGATGTCCTGATGCATTTGTACTGTCGCATGGGGTCTACAACTAATTATTTTGACAAACTATGCCAAGTACAGCAACAATTTTATTCAAATATTTAAAAATGAGATGTTTGTCGTGCCAGCGTGAATTAACAATACTAAATCACATTTTCACGATGCGTATGGAATACGAGTTTGCAAGGTTCCGTCAAATAAGGCCTATACTTGGAAATACATTGAATTACCCCATTATTGTTGCTGCGGCCCGCAGCACCATGAAAAAGTAGGAAATTGGCCCGCGAGCACATTTGAGTTTGAGACCTCTGGTGTAGCCACTAGCAAAATACTATGGCCGCTATAATTCCAATATAAGGCACACTTTTATATTGACCAGGGGTGTTTAATTAAGTACCGTGGATTTTTTTTTTTTGAGTACTCAGGTTTGCCTACTTGCACAACTCACTCTAGCTCGCTCTGATGTTATGCCACTTTCTACTGCGTTTCGGATTTTGTAATGTTTGGATGAGTTTTGAGACATGGTTATCAATCTCTCGCTGACCGGTCAAAACAGAATCAGTGTAACGATAATGTCAGCCATTGAATTTATATATTCTCGAAAAGTAAGCGAGGCTTAATATCAGTTATAAGCACAAAAACCAGCAATTTCGAGAGTGGCTACCGTTTTACAATTGCTAAAAGAATACGACACCTGGTCAGGTTTCAAAGCAACCTGCTCGAGTACTTTTAGTACCTTCAGGTTGGTTTGGGATGCTTGGGGGACACTTTGCAGTGGGCCGGTGGCGCACAGGAAATGAGAAAACTGCGAAGCCTGTGTTAGCATCGTCACAAGTGGAATTGGGAAACTTATTGCGAGTTTGTAGTTATTGTTGACCGTACGGGTGATATCTCCGACTAGAGTTCCAAATTGCAGCACACTTTCCATAAATATTCAGTTCAATGACCGAGACAAGGGGTCGTCTTCCGGGCAGATTCACTTATTTGCAGGTTTCCCAAGTACAAATATAAATTATCACGGGTGGCGGTGATGTCCCTCTGGTTTCGGTGCAGGCAGTTTCACCGGTGCCTATGCGGATGGTGCCGGGATGTCCACTGTTGATCTTATATTGGGGTGGCGATCGGATATAGAGGCGATGTGATGCCTTCTGTGGGACTGCTGAGCGGGACTCCCGGGCTCGCTGGTCCGCCTCTTTCTCCTCGGGTGTCGGCGGCTCTTCTGGTCATATCCTTATCATTCCTGAGATCTAAAAGTCACAGTAGGGAATTTGAGGTACCATGATAAAGATTTGCGTCACTTGATGTAGGAATTGTCTCGAAAACTACGTGGGTGGAGTGGCGCATTTGTCACAGTAACGTTGGTAACAGGGTGTGCTCTTGAATGATATAACCTGTTTTGTGCCAGTAGTCAATTTGCGTCAATCCCCAATATAAATCTTGCGATTTCAAAGATTCAAAATTCAGTGCTCAAAATATACAACCCGTTAACAAAATAAAATATTTAAACCACTAATCTCTTGCACTTGGCCGTTCATTGTCCGAGTCCACTTTTGGATTTTGACATGACTGGGAAGTCGCTAATACTACTTGTAATCAACTGAAAATTCATTGTGTTATTTCTACTGCAGTGACAGCGACAACAACTTTGACTACCATATCCTATTCAACAGCCGCGTTGTACCATCTTGTATGGAATGTGGGCTATGCTGTTGCATTACAACTAAAATTGTACCACTATTCACATCATGGCAACTGAAAATGTATCACAGGTGAATCAGAAAACCGTATCCATCACATGCAGTATTTCCCGGCATTAGTAATTGATAGAGGTAACCCGACGTTTATTGCAGTTGCTGTCATAGGATGGTTTTCAACAGGCTAGAGCAGTGCTTTTCAACCTTTTTGAGCTCCATACGCACTTTTTTTGTAAAATAAATTTCATTCGCACAAACTAATCGAAAATTGTTATACAAAAAGAAGATGGGAATACTAAACAACCTTTTGTTCAGAATTGCTACAGATTGGCTACTATATAGCTTAAGCTATCAAGTGTCTCACTAAAAAGGCAACTTTTTTCGATCGTTTTGATTTAAACTATTTCATGAAACCATTCTCGGCCAAACCAGTTATTTGGTTTTGTACAAGAACGTCTACTAGTGCTTGGATGGCCAGGTGTTATAATCTGTTCTGCACTCCTATCCAAAATACAGTATATCTTTCGCGAGTGAAAAATCCTTGCTGACAGAAATCGTTTTTGAGAGCTGACACAAAGGTCCCAGAGGCTCCATTTTGTCGAAAGGGTGAAAACCCACATACTTGTGTTAAGGCTTCTGCCTTATGTCTTATAACATAAGGTGCGAAAGTATCAAGTAGAGTAGGCACATTAGAGCTCGCTACCTTATGATACGTTGCTTCAATTTCAGTCTCGCGAGTTTATGAGAAGAGCAAATACTTTCACGATACTCTTTTGCTCAATCTAACTTGAGAATTCGTAACAGTTTAAAAACGGTAAAGCTGCTTTTAGACTACCACAAAAATCTGAGTTTTTGTGGCATCTAACGAACCGAGCCTCACCCATGAAAAGGAATTCATTTAAGAACAGGACTCTTCCGTACCGACAACGAAGCATATCCATATCGAAAGGTTTCGCCATTCAGCATCGGTCATTTTTCGACCAAGGTTTTGACGCCGCCGCCGCGTTTTTGGCACCGCATTTTATCAGTGGTTTGTTGGCCAAAACTTTACGTATTCATGGGCCTTGGATATGTCAAAACTATCTCAGGATTTTTTGCAATCAATTCAACAACTATACACACATATTAACAGATAGGTCAGGCACCGTGACGACCCAAAAGTTTACCCTTTGCGGTCCATACTTTAATAACACTTGAAGGGGTTACAATTTGCGTTACAGTAACTTGCAAATGTGAGTCTGTAATGATGGTATTTACGCTACTATCCTCGTGCCTTGCGCTAATCGAACAGTTATTACGAAAATATGATGATTGCTTAGCGAAAGAGAGCAGAAAGTCAACTTGACGTCGATTTAGCAGCCTGTCGCAGGCTCAGACGGGCTGATAGGCCTGTACTTTTGTTTACGCAATAATTATAGTGCGAAAATATTAATTAACTATACGGCTTGTGAGAGCTACGATTAGTGGTACGTCGTAAGTTTAAAAAGTTTTTACAGTTGCGTCACCACTACAAAAGTTACACTGACCGTAAATTAGGTTTATTTGAATTATTCCACGTTAAAAAAATTAACAATTATTAACGATTTTCATTCGCACTATTCGCACCACCTTCGCCATTCGCACTGCAATTTTTTTCATTCGCACAAGTGCGAACCGTCACACAGGTTGAAAAGCACTGGGCTAGAGTAACATGGGCGTTAGAATGTGGTCCACACCACCACAACTAAGCTTGTGAATTATTGGCTTGTAGTCATTAAAATATGACTTATGTGTGGTACACATGAGGATGAGGTATCCTTCGACATTAGCCGGGACTTGGTGCAGGGGTTGTGTTATTGTCTCTGGTCTGTTTACAGTACCCATATCATGGGTTGGTGGATCCCCTTGCTGAAACAGTTTCGCATTGTTTTGACAGCATTAACATGAGATAATTAAGACATCTGCACAATATTTTATCAATAAGCTAATTACCTTCTATTAAATGAATGTTCTGTTCCCCGATTTCAATTCGTTGAGACTTCGCTGTTCGCTGGAACAATGGTATGGCTGCAGATTTTATACTGATAATGTTGCGCCGCGCGTTGTTTCAAATTCAAATACGTCATACAGTCTAGCATCAAGTCAAGCGTAAAGGGAGCAACGAATAGTGAAAAAGACATGGGCGGGTTCCAGATTTTGGGAATCCTTAACTGTCCCGATCCGAAAGAATCCTGCTATTGATCTAGTGCTATTTCACATTAAATATAGCCTGCAAAACAGATATGAACATTATAATTAACAAATTAGTATCAATATCAAGTAATGCCTTACAAGGGTATAATTTCATTACATTTCAAATCAATAATCTTAGGTACGGTATATATCTTGAAAATAAGTGCAAGTGGTAGAAACTAGGTCGGGAATATGAGCTAGAAAGACTGTGAGAACAGAAATTGCTTTGCGGAGAGGGTAAACATAGTAACCCAGGCATACTATGATGCCAACAACAAAATCAGATATTGGGCATTGTGACTTGGCCAGGACCACTAGTACTACTGAAGAACGGAAGTAAATTTTCGCCCAAAAATATCTAGCGGATATCCGATTTAATACGGAGGCGGGGTCATCTTCTGTGACTAACTTGAGATCCTCCTCTTTGTCGACGACTCTAAGGTCATTCACGTTTGTGGAGGTATAACATTCTGTGATCGCGGGGTAACATTTGGCTTGCAACGCCTGTGCCGAATCACTCAACGTAGGCCTTCTGAAATGAATACTTGCGTTCAGGAGGCATGATGGAACTGGTAAATAAAGAATGACAGGTGCCAGGAGCTGATCACGGTCTGCCGGACGGCTGATTAGTGTATCTCACTTTTCGGAGCTCTGTGTATCTCATTAGGAGATATTGAGCAAATTGTGAAGTATGGAATCGGCCTGGGAATTGATGATCAAACACTTGATAGGGCCTGTCGCGAGGGAAGGTTAAATTACGTGGAACGCTCGTCGCCAACTTGCAATGGCCAGAGAATATGGTTACGCCAGCACCAGTGTTTCGATATGTGGTTGCTTGTTTGTTAGTAATACATCTGGCACGAGCTAAAATGCATTCAATGGGGGCAGACTTGGCGTAGCAGATCATAGCATAAAGTTCACACCTTCTGTAAAACTACGAATATACCAAATTCGAATAAGTGTAGAACATGTTTTGTTTTCAGCGAAAGTCTGCTTTGCATTTATTGTCTGTTGCACCGAGTGTTTATATTAACTCGTAGGGTACAAATGCAATTGGGTACGCACATTGTAGTGAATGATTTGTTTTAACGCCACAATCATTTACGAGACTAGTGTGGTCCAATTGCGATCGCTCGTCAACCCGAAAAATCGTCATAAGAAGGAGAAGGTAGTGGCAAAAAGCTGATGACATTCCCAGACCCCCTGCCCCGTGAAAAATCACCCTATTTTCATTATGAAAAGTTTTGTTAATCTATTAATAGTATTTGAGTTTCCAATTTACTTATGTAGTTTTTCTTTTTTTTTAATCCTCGCTACAGTCGGCTCCGCGAGATATTAGTGACATAACTATGAGACATTAAAGTGTTTTAAATTGCTGCTTATATATTACATGTATATATATTATAAAGTTTTTGAAATCGCGATCGTGACGGACGCACAATACATCAAGAATTTCATAAAGATATGAAATTTACTATTATTGACTATATCTAAACCGCAAATATAAATCTATGTAGAAGACATTCTCCCACCCCTGTCTCTCGGCATCCCTCTCACTCGATGGATACCAATGGCACCGCTTGGCACTTACCAAATGGTAAGAGGTGTTTTCTTTTTGAGTTTCTGACGGTTTATATTAATGGGGAAAGT
Source organism: Botryllus schlosseri (assembly GCF_051294905.1). Classification (NCBI taxonomy): domain Eukaryota; kingdom Metazoa; phylum Chordata; class Ascidiacea; order Stolidobranchia; family Styelidae; genus Botryllus; species Botryllus schlosseri. The sequence continues at coordinate 26,990,186 of NC_137243.1, read as the reverse complement.
TAAACCTACCAGGTGCTCACGTGATTGGAGTAATGTAAATAAATGATGAGCACGTCTCTCGGCGCTTCCTATCCAGTATAACAATTTGGTTACCTATGGGAAGACCTCGCCTCCCATTTGACACGTTGTAAGTGTGCTGGAAGGAATGTGACCGTTGACAATCCCTGTAAAAAAAGGGGGGAGGAAGGCTGGGGTGGAGAGATATAGTAAAATGTGTATATACGCGCATTGCATCATAGTATAATACCCACTGAGAAAAAAAAAATCCTAAAAATGAAAACCCATTGCGAACAAAATTAAAAAATCAATAGATTCTAAAACATGTACATAATATATAAAAAATTACGAAAGCGAAAATCAAAGATAAAGGTTATACGGAGTATAAAATCATTTTCAAAAAAAAATGCCTTTGTGGGGGGCAATAGGTTTCTAGGCTTTTCACTCGGTTGTTTCATTTTGAACGTTATCAGTGGCTGTTCAGTGAGTGTTGCGCTCAACGGTAAGCTGCCGAGAACTGTCACCGCATATAATACATGTAGCCGGTTGACCGCAAGAGCGCTACTGTATGAATTGTGCAACGCAAAAATTCAACTCGTGTTAAATGTAACATGAGGAAGTAGTTGGATTGGACTTGGGCTCGGACCCTAATGAGAATGCTTGACAAACAGAAATGTGTCAGAATTCCCGGCTATGCGAATTTGATATAGAACAAAATTCTTTGTAGGAAAGGGGGAGAGAATTACTGTTACCATCGACAATTGGAAAAATCTCATTTAGAATATGCAATATTTCGTCGACAAATAGCCTCTGTTAGTTCATTGATGAAGTGATTACTTTAGCATGATTCATGGTGGGATGATGATACGTCTAATGATATTGCATTAAGAATTAGGAAAGTATTATGAATGAGAACTTAAGTTACAACGAGAATGCAATGGTCATACTATACACAAAACTGGATGTATGGTTTGAGCATAATGGAGAAGTGAATCCTGAATGGAATCTGCAAAGACTCGGACAATACGCCGTGAAAATGCTAGAGAATATGTGGTACGAGATCAGTCGCATGTCATGGCATATGATGACTTATTCTGGACGAAATGGGGTCACTTTCTGCACCACGAGTCTTTGGAATATAGAGAAGACTATCGCTGACATACGAGACGAAAACTTATCACAAGCGTTAAAAGTCATATTGTATGAAATCGACTCTCGACAAAAAGTGAATGCTCGTATAATGATGTACGAACTCATAAGAGGACACATGATGCGACAACTGAACGATACAGTCAGTAAAGAGACGTACTTATCGTTAACATCATGCCAACGAGCAGATGGGGATGATTTGATATTTGCTAGTTGGTCGGCAGGACGCAATAACAAACTTTACGGGACAGCAAGATTTAAAAATTCTACGGAAGAACAGAAGGCGCAACTCCAAAGGATGACAGGAGTGGCTACTTCCCAAGTTTCTACGACGCTGGAAGATGACATCATCCCGGATAGACGACATGGCCATGCAAGGCCTTGTAAAAGAAAAAAGAATGCTGCTGGAGAAAGTGATCGCCGTGAAGTTAAAAGGACGGCCGACTACAGGAAAGTTATCGTTATACGATAGTAATCGTAATGGACGAGAATGGCCACAATTGAAGAAAAACTTGTACAAATATATAATAGTATTGATGTATGTACGGAACAATATGGTGCGTGTAATGCTACGCCAGATCTGTTGTGGTGTGAAACGTTACTCTGGAAGAATTCATGGAAAAGATATTAGAAGCGTTGCATCGAACAAGATGGCAACCAAAAGTGGCCTATGAAACAATTTACAGATCGGTACCTCGGTGGTAGACCCTGGAGAAGACCGAAATATATTCCAAAAGTTTAGGGCTACTATTGTAATCAATAGTCATCGGTACCTCGGTGGTAGACCCTGGAGAAGACCGAAATATATTCCAAAAGTTTAGGGCTACTATTGTAATCAATAGTCATCCGTACCTTGATGTTAGATCCTGGATAAGACGGACAGATTTTCCAAAACGATTAGGGCCACTATAATTAATATATATCGGTACCTCGGTGCTAGACCCTGGAGAAAACCGACAAATATTCCAAAACGTTAAGGCTTACTAAAATTGATATATCCGTACCTTGATGTTAGATCTTGGATAAGACGGACAGATTTTCCAAAATGTTAAGGACGATATCCACAATGGATACAGCTCCGTACCTTGATGTTAGATCCTGGATAAGACGGACAGATTTTCCAAAACGATTAGGGCCACTATAATTAATATATATCGGTACCTCGGTGGTAGACCCTGGAGAAGGCCGACATATGTTCCAAAACGATTAGGGCAACTAGAATTAACGATGGATATACATCGGTACCTCGGTGCTAGACCCTGGAGAAGACCGACAAATATTCCAAAACGTTAAGGCTTACTAAAATTGATACATCCGTACCTTGATGTTAGATCTTGGATAAGACGGACAGATTTTCCAAAATGTTAAGGACGATATCCACAATGGATACAGCTCCGTACCTTGATTTTAGATCCTGGGTAAGACGGACAGATTTTACAAAACGTTTAGGGCACTACCATAGCGATTTACAACGTAGCTACGTCGTGAATGGCTATGGAACTACATAAGTTGAATAAAAATGAACATTATAACCGGAAATAATAGGCCTATAACATTAGGAATACCTCAAGCCAGTACTGCTAAAATAAAGACCTTAGAAAAGTAACCCATGGTTGAACTTGTCCACACATTCGTTTTTCGAAACTGATGTGTCGATGATTGAGTATGACATTAGAATAAGACCCGCCTTGTTTGCACATTCGTTTCACGAAATGGATGTGTCTTACGAGTGCACTTATGGCACCATGATCAGTACGTGCATGCGAATTATTGTATTGTGACAACGTTACGATAGCAAATGACGCGAAATTCTGATATGTGTGTGTTTTAATGTCCTCTCTGTGCGCATCGAGTGTATCTAAAACTTGTATGACAAGAAGAGCGTCTGGAAAACATGCCGAGAACTTAATGACTTGCTCTCAATAAGACCATAATAAGACTGGGTGGAGTGATGAAATGGCATGAGAATATCGAGATGGACTGGACATTCTATTGGCATTAAAAAAACGACTTGGTGGTACCAACTCTAAAATTTCTATTCGACAGTCCCGAATGACTGCTCCCCTCGATAGAATCTAGGGCTTAATGAAGTGAAATAGAAGAGATAAGAAGAAATCCGGCGCTAAAAATCACTGCTCAGCAAGGACCAGTGAACCAAAGGTTGAAATGTGCCGAACAATGCCCGCCAAAGCTCACGTTAAAGATAACGAAGAAAGGAGACGACGAAGACGACTGCAAAATCAAGGAAAGATACGCAGAAGAATCGTTTCATTATCAAGGGAGTTGAAGAAATCGGGTTCGAAATAGATGCACGAGACGAAAGTACCCAAATGTACGGTTGCCAAATATGTCCTGGACATACCATGATGGAGATCGGAGAAGATGCGTTTGACGAACAACGACATGAATCAATCTGCGGCATGATGACGAGACGCACGAGTCATAACAGGACATTGGTATTTTCATGTGAGGGTTACTTTGATGTAATATTGCATAGTGACGCCATTTTGTTCAAGCACTGCCTTTACTGTATCTTTGATCAATACCATCAGGTTGCTTTAAAATGGCGCTAACATTTTATGTCGTAGATATGTGTATGGGTCAGTGAACATTTATTATGTGAATAATTGGTTGTTACCACAGTAATATGATAGCGAGTACTATGCCTGTAGGCTTTAATTAGGCGTTATACACCGACCACGCCCTATATTAGTGTCGGGACCCTTCACCCTAGCGGGATAGAAGTTTAGGATTAGAAATGGTTAGGGATTTCTCCAGAAACCCGTGAAAGGGGCCATGGGTGTCTAACAGTGCTCAAGTAAGCAGCACCTTGTTAAGGGTAGTATCGCACGTGCATTTTAATCGGCATATGATCATTTTAATTGGGTCGACGATGCGACGTCCTTAATGTTAGAACCTCCCGGGGTTACGCGTTATAACTAGCTACGCACCCTTAGACTAAGCTAGGAACCTCTACCTTATTGGAGCATGTGTAGAGTTAAAGATTCGTGGTAAATCAAATCTATTGTTTGTGAGACACGGTACATACGAATGAATAAAAAGCTTATACACACCGATACTAAAGGAACCCAGAGATATAACAGAAAACATTAGTTCGTGCATGACTATTGTGATTGAATGGTGTACAATGTAGCGATATGTCATACATGAACTTTACGGCAGGACAGGCCGTCACATGCATTATGTGTGTAAACTAACCTTGGAGCTGCTTTACGGCAGGACAGGCCGTCACATGCATTATATGTGTAAACAAACCTATGAGCTATTTTTCGGCTGGAAAGGCCGTCACATTAGTTATGTGTTAACAAACCCTGAAAGATACCACTTCGGCAGGAAAGGCCGTCGCATAGTTTATATGCGAAAACAAACCTTGGAGTATTTAAAATACATTTTATCGTGCATGAATACGAATAGGTTTAAGCTTCATCTTGTGTTATAATTGATGGATATTCTATATGCCAATATTAACCGAGTTTTGCTTAAATACCTCATTCTGTCTGCATGATAATGATTGGAGTATTTGGTTGTATTAAGGCCTAATTACACGTTATATAAGGCTAGTTTAGAACTCTGGACCTAAGGGTCATTGTCTGATGCTGAAAGATACCACTACTGCAACCACTGCTACTTCAATCAACGTCCACGGACGTCGTCTGGACAGTACAGTGCAATAAAAGGTCAATTCTTTGCCGTGAAGTGATCCGAACCAAGTGTAGACGACTCGCATACCAATCGTTATGGAGCTGCACTATAAAGACACAAATGGAGGCACCACTGGGATACTTCCGGTGTAAAAACATTGACCTTTTGATGTTCTCAAGGACGACCCTCGTGAGAATTGTGCTCCATGTGACGGTAGTCACTTCTGTTATATCTCTGCTTATAATATTGGCATCGATCTACGCACACCTTGCGCCGGTATTCTATCCTACGAAGACTCCTGAAGGTCTCTCTGACGACGTCACTACAACGACCGAACTACTACATGTCCCACATAACGGATTTGCTGTGGTAATCACCAACAGAACTGACCCGGTTATCTTCATAAGACATTCCGTACCCACGACGCAAGGACGAGTGATCGGGGACAACACAACCACGTCCGTGAGTAATTTACCTCAGAACGGTACTTACCCTGGCCAGTAAAAGGCACGGAACTAATATACAGACAATCAAAATTTACATAAATTATGCGAAGAATGCTAAAATTTTTTAGGAAGAAGAAAAAGAAGCTGTCAGAGGCGGCTGACGAGCTCGAGCAGGGTATCAAGCTGCTGAAAGCAACGCAAAAACGCCATGAAGACGTCAGACAACAAGAAAGACAGCTGGCAAAAGACGTGGCTGATCAAACAAAGGTACTAAAAGAAGTCAAATCAACTCTGCCCGAGACAAAAAAAGGGCTGGAAAAGGCCAAGAAAGAAGGCAGGCGAGCTCAAGTCCACCTCAAAGCAGTATGCGATGCCACTCCGAAGGTCAGCGGGAAAGTCTCCACTGACGTCCTCAGTGAGATCTTGAAATCAGAATTTGAGCTGGGCAAAGCCCATGCACAAGTGGTTGGGGATAAACCACCGCCACCTTCCTCTCTGTCCGTAATGTCTACAGTACCTCCACCGGCGTATGATCCGCTCGTTGGGCAATCGTCCAGGGCAACAGCGCCCCTGCCCACGCTTACAGTTCAGAAGGGCCTGGATTGCCATACCGTGACGGCAGTCTACCCTGCGTTGCCAGGTTCCAAGCCGAATTCACTATCTGATTCTCGTCCAGGAACGACTCCATGTTTACCGGTTCGGAATGGGACACGCCCCGAACGACGAAGGGGGAACCTAGTCGATACACCCAGTCTATTCCGGCAAAGTGAAAACGGGACCGACACCGATTCAGACGACGGCTATGCGCACGCTCGAAAGCGGCTCGGGGCATGGCTCGACGATCAACGGACCGCCGAGAGAACCCGGGCCAGAACACAAGGTGCGACCGGCAGTGCGACGAAGCGCGTTACCTTTCAAGAAGGGAGAACGAACTACCGACAAGACGGAGGCGAAGACCCTGAGGACTCGGGAGAAGATACTGATGCCCAATTGGACAGATTGGGTAGGAGAATAGCGGCGGCACGGGAGGCCATTCGGGGAACCACACGGACGCTTCAGCGAGACTCTGGTCAGCCCAACCCAACCGAACCCGAAGAGAATATGTCAGACATCTCTGAATACCTCAGATTACCTCGGTACGCATCTGCCCCAAGAGAAAGCGAAGGAAGGTCGAGACTTCCGCGAGATCAACCACAGAATGATGCCGTGAACCTGGTGTTAACTACGCCCGAAAGGTTCCAGTCGGAAACGGAGATGCTACAGCTAATGATGGATCCAGGGGATATGCCCCTTCTAAAGTGGATGGCTAATACGATGAGACGAATACGACACGGCGAGGGCGACACCGATACAGATATAATCCTGGCCAATGCCATGCAGAAGAAGTTGCGGAGTGCAGGTCGCCTCAAACAAGCTAATCAGCTGGGGAATTTCTTCAATACCAACTCGGGAAATGCAAAATGGGTCTCGGTCATGAAATCATTGTCGCTATCCAACCCGCAAGGCTTGGTTAACAATGAAAAGGTCATCAACGATTTCCGGAGGAATTATCAGTGGGAAGACGAACCTCTTCCGCTGTTGAATAGTGCCCTAAAACAACTAGAGATAGATATGGAGGCTGAAATCAAAGAGAATCCGGATGGGCTGCGACTCTTCCGCAACCTAAGACAACGATTACCAGAAGCACTTAGGCTGCTGATGCGGGGATGGGATAGCAGGTCTTGGCAAGAGGTGGCGGAGGATTTACAGCTGTACTGGAATTCTGAGTTCTTGGATGAACAAGAGGTACGTTCCACCTCTCGGGAGGTCAGAAAGACAATGTCACCCCTACCACCTGTGCACATATATTATGTTCAGCCTGCAGGACCCATGATGCACAGTTACCCTACTCACGGGAGTGAAGATGGACGACTGAACACCCCTCCCCCACCGATTATAACACCACCTCTGATGGTGCAACCATCCTCACCTAAACCACCTCTACACATGATCGGAGGGACACCACCCGAACCGTCTGGGGAAATGTGGCCACGGCAGCTCGTCGGTGTCGGGCAAGCTTCACAGCCACGACGTAACCCTCCTCGCGGCACCAAGACCAACCGTTTTTTTACCAACGTTATGAGTGGCAATGGGTTCGGCAGACGTGGTCCGACTCCCAGGGCTAAACCTGCCCGACCACAAAACGTGCGCAACGCATCGAATGGACTCAACGTTACACCAACGCGAAACTCCAGGTCTTCTCAACCTAGTCAGGGACCAAGTACTTGGAACCGGACACCTCAACTGACGAAGACGCAGGACTCTGGGATCGGCAGGGGTGGCCAGGAAATCACACCATCAAGCAGTCAGGAAGCCCTCCGCATCGCGGAGAGCCAAGGGGAGAGATATAATTTTCTTGGGAACCCAAACATCTTCGCCCCTCTAGGCTTATATCTGAAACCTCCTCAGGGGCAGTCCTTATCCGTATGTTTTTGCTGTAAGGCCCCGGGACACCAATCCCGAAATTGCGTGGCAAAATTCATACTTCGGCTAAATGAGGAGGTGCTTACCAAGAATGATACCTTGGGATGGGTAGTTCGCAAGCGAGTACAACCAATACCTACTCGCGTTAAGGAGTCCGCTGAACGTGATTGGGGGCCTTTGCTTGCGAGGAATAACATACTGACGGTCCCGGACCTCGACCGATACCTTGCCACCCAAGGCTCTCCCTCGCTGACACAGAGAACTGCCTTGTGCGAAGCCTATTATGACACTAGGCCAAAAAATAGAGATAGAACTCACTGGCATGATAAGGATCAATGGGGTCCTCAGGGACCGTCTGCACAGCCAAATCAAAGCAATAGCCAAGTGGCCTGGACGGAACCGCTATTTCGACGCCCGCCACGTCACTATGACGCCTCACACTGGACGGATGAGGAACTTGAACAAGGGTTGAGACTCTCAAAAAACGACTGGGGGTGCTGATTGATCCGGTAAATCAGCTCCCAGAAAATTTATTACCCCAACCCGCAAAGATTGTTCATAACGCTTCTCTACCCCTTAATACACCGGATAACCCTCTACAGCCAGACTTCACGGAGTTATTCGGCGGTCGGCTTTTGTACTTGACTGATTCAACAACCGGTACGACATTTTTGGCCGACACGGGAAGCCTACCTAATCTAATTATGAAAAATATCGTAAAAGCCATGTATCCAAAGAGCTGGGAGGAACGGCAACTTTTAGATATGAAGTTACGTGGTATAGGGGGCTCCTCCCACGTTGACTCATTGGTTGTAATTGGTTTTGACGAACTACCGGTTCAATTTGCGACCGGGAAAGGAGTCCCTCTCAATGTAATTGGCTTAAAATGGATTGATCGAGTCCAACAATTACCAAGCATAGTTACGGAATTGAAAACCCCGTCTAACGCAAATGGAGAGTTGTCTTTAGTAACACTACATGATGAGAACCCGTGCAATCAATGGAAGGGAACCGAAGTCGAAAGCGGTATTAGCTACACTGTAATCGACGATGGGTTGATGGATGCTGCAAACCAAGATAGCGTGAAGCGGAAAATTACCGCTGGCGCGAGTACCAAAATGGAAATCACCACTGGTGCGAACGACGAGTTGAAAATCACAACTAACGTCACCCAGAACCTATGGAAAACTGTTGGTGTCGAGGCAGGAATGCCTGCTGACACCGTTAATGAAGACGTCGAGCGCGGAATGCCCGCTGGCGTAGATAAGGACCTGCACGAGAAAACTGGTCCCAAAAACTCTCGCGGATGCACTTGTCCGGATAAATGTAAAAATCCGGCCCATAGATGCATGGCGACCACTACAGCTGACGTCGAGCGTGGAATGCACGCTGGCGTAAATACAGACCTGCACGAGAAAACTGGTCCCAAAAGCTCTCGCGGATGCACTTGTCCGAAGAACTGCAGAACTTCGGCCCATAGATGCATGGCGACAGCTACAGCTGACGTCGAGCGTGGAATGTCCGCTGGCGTAAATAAGGACCTGCACGAGAAAACTGGTCCTAAATGCTCTCGTGGATGCACTTGTCCGAATAACTGTAATGATTCGGCCCATAGATGCATGACGACAGCCACAGTTATGATTACTTTCCCAGAAGGTTCAAACAAAGCAGCTATTGCCGGTCAACCGGATACACGCCCAGTCATGTCCGACAAGGAGTCTGGGGATTTTAAGATGCACGTCACCCCAGAAATAGGGTCCCCGGCGGAAAAGGAGTCCATCGGCGTGACGGTAGGCGCGGGCACGCGCCGAGATCAGAGGCCTACATCGAGGGACCTCGCCCTCTCTCCACCAACACCAAAACCTCGATCATCACGAGGCTCACACCAACCCATGGTTGGACCAGTTACTGCGTATGTTTTGCATAAAGACACTAACTCAAGCGTCATGACGGAACTTGAAGATATTTGTGTACAATATGTAGCGCTGGCCAAACTCCCGTACAAACCTCCTGACCTGACGACTCCAGAAAATACCATTATTTCTGATGAAGTCTGGAAAGCCTTCTACGCGCCGTTTGCGTCCGAACTCGAGCACCTGCGTGGTCACCTCGGCTCCTCACACGCCATGGCATACAGATGCGGCATCGAACTTAAGGACCCTTCGACCAAACCATTTGTATCTGGACCTTGTAATTTGAAGGGGGAGGGCCAGGCGAAGGCATTGAAAGAAGCCCAAGGAAGAGAAGTACTCTCCCTCTTAGATTTGAAGAAAGAAAACTGGAAGAGACCACACCGGTTACTGTTGTTAAACCTGTGGACATGCTTTGTAAAACTAAAACTGACGAAAACCTTTCAACGATTGAGATCGATGGTTAAAAAAAGGGGACAAAATGAAAATGTCAAACCAACTGATGCGACTCATGGGAAGCAACAGTTGCAAACTCGTCGCGCGCGAAACCAAATCGACGGAATGACGAAAATCATGGTGGAAACGCCTAGAGAAACGTCAGTGCATCCGGTTACCACTACGGACGCTCTGCAGAACTTCACGGATGACGACGGGAGCGGCATCGGAACGCACTACCGAACTATGGATGACGGCAATAAGGTAGGTGCCGTAACGTCCATTTTGTATTCATCAGGAGACGACAAGGACGACGTATTCACGAGTAGTGTCGAGCTGATGACCATTACGGTCAACAACGGTTGACGCATTGCCACTGTCTGGGCAGAAAAACCCAGGGGTGGGAACATCCGTACCTGAATGTCCCCGACTATCAAGAACCACCGTGGAGAAGATATCCACAGAATTCGTTGACTACAACTATACTCAACGGCTGCACGACTGGTGATGATGGAAGGTGAATATAAGGTAAGAGGATTGTTCTTGATCGATAGGATGATTATGGAAGGTGCGAAGTTGATACCTACCCTAGAAAACGTGACTGAATTAGTGGCGGTAATAGGGTTGATTGCTCCGTTGATTGTAACATGGGTAAGTTATATAATGTGTCGTCGACTTAGTACCTTAAGTCGCATGAGGAACACGAGGAGACGAAACGGAGCAGAGCAATGGATGGCGATAAGAGTAATACGAAACACAACGGAGAATGACAGAGTTTAAAGGTTAGAGATTAGGTTCTTAAAAATTAGTTGTAAATACAGGATATACCTATTTTCTATAGTGAAGTAGTGAAGCGTGATGCTGTAATATTGGTAAATCGTTGAGTGACTTTGTGATATGTATAAGGCACACAAAAATAATCCCGACGAGCCAGTGTTTGTAATAGGTATCAAGTGAAGTATTTTACGTAATGGGCGTAGATGGGAAAAACTCAAACCTCGTAACTAGAAATACGCTGAGTCAGCACTTTTTATTGGAAAATAGAGGGAATACAAAGGGCCCATACCTGCTGAGATTATAAGGCAAGAAAAGTGTACATTGTGGAGATGTGCGAATTTCTCTATAATGGGAGTAGACGGAAAAAACTCAAACCTCGTAACTAGAAATACGCTGAGTCAGCACTTTTTCAATGACATTCGAGAGAGTGCAAAAAGAAAATGGCATCTGAAGAAAAGGCCGTACATAGGGGATCATTAATGCACATGGGGATTCATTGTTTTACTCGTGTTCCCTGTGTACGGGAAATGACGGCGTATAGTTCATGTGATCCCAATTTTCAAAACTCAGAACTAGAACTAGAGCAACTCATCTTCTAAAATCTGCAACTAGAACTAGAACTACTCACTTTTTAAAATCCACGACTTGCACTAGAGTTATAAATACTCTAAACACCATCGAACTAGATTGGTCAACAAACTATAAGATTCGTAATTTTTACAGGTCTGGGATCTTCGAAACTTGGTCAAGCAGTAATAACTCGAGTGTAACATAAACCCTTATATTTTAGGCTGAGGGAGGTGACCACCACTAACTCGCTGCAACAGGATCCTCGCGAGAAGATATTCTACGGCGAGTTTCCACTGAGTTTTGCATGGGGCGCAACTACGAGTGCCTTTCAGGTTCGTGATTTTCAAGTGCTGTTCGGACATTTAGATGCATAGGCTAACGTTGAATATCCAGAGATGTAATGATTCAAGTTGCAATTTTTAGTTGACTCGACTCAACTTGACTCGCGACATCTTCCTAAAAATGGAAAATGAATCGACTCGACCCCAGTCACTTTGTGTATTGACTCGAGTTGTACACGAGTCATGGCGTATGACTCGACTGAGTCATATGACTCGAGTCAAATCGGGCACAAAATGATTGACGCATGTTGGTCGAAGCTTTCGATATCGATATGTCCAGGCGCCGAATAGTCCAGTCCTTGCAAACTGAGCCCAGCGATATACAGCAGGCCCGCAATATGGTCAAGTGACAATATTATTGACCTATGAAATTCGAAAAATTTTCGCGCCTTGCGCGGCACTCTAAACATGTTCCTTCAAACAGATAAAAGGCAGTTTCTGGGTCTATTTTTCAATCATCGGTACTAATATATGAGACTGGAATAAGCCATACAGCTGGTGTCAAGGCATCCATGACTCCACACATTTTTCAGAAAATGACTGTCAAGTCAAGTCGAGTAATAGCAAGGAGTAATTGTAATTGTAATGTAATTGAAACATACAATGGAGTAATTTTAATTATAATTGTAATTGTAATTGAACTGAATTATTGTAATTGATCCAACTCAGTCGCTGACCTGCTAGAATTTATACGGGAATCAAAGCGTCACATTTAAATACTCTCTGTTTTTTTAATAATGATTGTAGTCACACTTGGACAACTGGAAAATATTCAGCTATTCCAAATTAGATTAGAATTAAAATTATAGCTAAACAGTCTTTTTTTCCAAATTAGATCATAATTAGAATTACTAAATTTGCGAAAACTTGGACATTGAATCACATTCAGTTCATATCAAATCAGAGTTCATCCTGCTAATCATGACAATGGGAAACGTCTGTACAGCGAGCTTGGTTCGTTTCGCACGATACTGTTCTCCTGTAGCATTTTCAGGAAAAGCAGAAATTCGATTAGAATTGAAATTAGAGCATGGAAGCATTTCACAAATTATAATTAGAATTGGAGCAAGGAAATATTTTACTGCACATTTTGAATGGAAGACTTCATTGTTCATTTTTAGTTATAAATAATTCAAAACTCTTCGAATCAAAGATTGAAGGGGGCCACAGTGCCGGAGGTAAAGGTGACAACATATGGGACGAATTCGCAAAACCACTTATCCCAACAAATGAAATAGTATCGGCTAACAGCTATGAAAATTGGGATCAGGATATTGCATTACTCAAGGAATTACGGGTAATGTTGATCAAAGTTGGTCAATTCGTGTTGGCTTTAATAGTAAAATAGATCTTTCCCTTGTAGGTGTCTCATTACCATTTCTCAATCTCATGGTCCCGGATTTTACCAACTGGATTGGCAGATAATATCAACGAAGAGGGAGTAACGTATTACAATAATATCATCAATGCGCTGCTTGACATGGGAATAACGCCAGTAGCCACTTTGTACCATTGGGACATGCCATTGGTATGGTCATTTGTTGTTATGACATTTGTTGTAAAAATTCTCCAACATTATTGGATCCCAGGATATCAGTGGAAATCAAGGGTGGTTGGATGAAAAATTGATTACTTATTTCGCAAATTATTCAAGAGTCTGCTTTGGAAGGTAACTTGGTGCATGGCTTTGCATTTACTAGATTTGTACAAACTACTAGATTTAAAAATGCCCATTTAGAACACAAAACTACTAACTCTTGCGACTAGAACTAGCAATAGGACGGCCCAATCTTAAAAATTGCAACTAAAACTAGCATTAGAACGACCCACTTTTCTAAATTTGGAACTAGAACTGAAATAACTCACTTTTCAAAATTTGCAACTAGAACTAAAACCACTCACTATTCAAGATTCCCAAGTAGTACTAGAACAGCTCGCTTTTCAAAATTTGAAACGAGAACTAGAACTAACGACCCTTAAAAATCCTAAACTAACTAATAATACAACTAACCAATAATTGCGTCGATGCGTCGATCACAGTATTCTTCTCTCGCAATTGGCGCGCTGCGGGTTCCGGGGTCCACAACTAGAGCTCATGAAAATCTACGCGACTGGGAGATATCAAATGGTTTCGATATCCAACACTTTGTCCTCCCCCATCTTGTTACCTGTGCTGTTCTGCAAGGCTCTGTTCTTGGTCCTGTCCTTTTTATTTTATATGTCAATAATATCTTTGAAACCTCGTCATTGAATCACACACTCTTCGCTGACGATACTCACCTCCTATCTCATGCACCTACTACCGCAAGCTTGAATGCCGTCACCCGCGATCAAATGCCCAAAGTGCATGAGTGGAGGTCCCAAAATAGCATTCGGGTTAATGCTGCGAAATCCCAATTATTGGTAGTGAACTCCTGCGATAACCTAACCGTTGACATCGCTGGCCAACCAATTTCCAACACTGAAAATGCCAAATACCTTGGTGATTTACTGGATTCGAACATTTCCTGGAAGAGTCACATACAATGACTCAAACCTCAACTATCGATGGTATGTGGTCTATTTCGCCGCCTTAGCTACACTCTGCCAGTCTGCGTGCTCTTGATACTCTTCAACACTCTATTCCTATCAAATTTACAATACGGACTTCTTTTTTGGGGTGCTGCCTGCAAGAATACAATTGACCCGCTGCAAAAACTTCAACACCGGGTCATCCGTATCATTGCCAATGCCCCCGTGGGGACCTGGATGTGCAACTGATAAATCGCTTCTCGAACGATTTGGTGTTCTAAACTTAAAAGATATGAGTCCACGAAGAACAACTACCATATGATCTGGACGGAATACAAAAAAACGCATTGCTCTATCAAGTATGCCGGACCCCAATTGTGGAACAGCACCTCGCCTGGTATCCGACAGTCGTCGAGCATGTCCGCATTCAAGTCGAAATACAAGCAATTTCTTCTAAATCAATACTAGCCAGTCTTCAGGATTACTGGACCACGAACTAACATCGACCTCGCCCTCCGCCACATGCCACCTCTTTTTGTCGCTTGCGTCTTATATTCTCTGCATAACTTTTCATTCAGTGTGCATGCCTCTTCTTTACTTCGCCTAGGCTAAGGTGGTTGTCTGATGGTAAAGGCTACTCCAAGTTGTTTCGACACCTTCGTATCTTTTCATTGTATTGCAGTCCTGTGATGTTTTGAAACGGTGAAAATATTAATAAACCTGATTGAGACTAAGTACTGATAATACGAATTACTATATTGCAAATGGGCTAAAAATTATTGCAGATAGAATTGTAATTTCCAAAGAACTGGTTTTCGACCCCCAAAACCTATCCATTGACTACGCCACCGTTAGTAGTGATGACTTTGAGCTAGTAATGTCTGCAAGAACATCACACAACAACACGATTTTCTAGTTGTTCGACAAGCAAATTCTTTTTAAAATGCGCATCTCGAACTAGAACACCCACTTTCGTCAAAATCGGCAACTAGAACTAGATTGGTAGTTTGCCCCCCAATAATTCGCTAATTGCCGATTGCACTCTTCCGAAGATTTGGAGATCGTGTCAAAACCTGGATAACCATGAGAGGGCCTACCACGGAGGCGAAAAATGGGTACGAAGCGGCCACATTTCCACCGGCTCTGAATGTGAGTGCTATTGGTTTACATTAGTCCTATAAATATATGTATAATGAAATGCAATAAGTGTTGTGTTAATGATAATTCTTGTTTGTATTTAGGGAAATGCTACAGCGGCTTATCAAGCTGCCCACAATATGATATTAGCCCATGCTCAAGCCTGGCATATATACGACAATGAGTTCCGCGTTATGCAAAGAGGAAAGGTATGCATCTCATGACATGCGGAACAGTGCTCTCCAACCGTTTTCAGTTCGCGAAACACTTTTAATGCAATTTTTATCCGCTTTTTATCCGCCACAATGAGATATGACCAGAAGAATGAAAACAAATTAATGAGAAAAGAAACAATGTTGTTGCAATAGAATCGTAGTATCTTATGTCCATTTATTTAAATTTTGAGATCCCTTTTTGCAAAATTTTCATATTTCTTCAGCCATATCTTGCACACGTTCATGTTTGCCACATTGTTTCAAAGTTAACCATGGCAGAAAGAAAATGAAGACTTTACATAAATTCTCTCAAAATGTGGAAAATGGACATAAAGCTACTTTAACTCCACAGCAACGATATATGCATGCAATTAATGCGATAGTTGAGTTTGCATATTATGTAATATATATGATCAGATCAAGTCTAGGCTTTATTGGCATGATTTTCCTACTCGTAAAATATCCAAGACTACCTAAGATTGAGGCACAGGATCATCAGTATTGAAAAAGTTTTTTATTTTATTTACATCTTTAAAAATGCTATCATATCAATTAGAAGATTGCTGGCATTTTCCCTATCAACTAAAATCAACGCTTTGTGATACATTGAATAGAAAACTGTAACATTGAAATAAAACATTGCTTTGCGACCCGCTGGTTGGGAAGCACTGATGCAGACGGTACATTTTCCTTTTTACAAACATCCATGTTAACCCCAGTGAATCATATAACTGCTATCTACTTTTATTTAGGAATAATTGCCATCGTTCTCATTAGGTTTCTATATCAATGGATGCAATGTGGGGAGAGCCATTTGACAGAATGAACCAGAACGACGTAGATGCAGCCGAAAGGTTCATGCAGGTAACATATATATGTATTTTAGATTGTAATGCATATACGTATGCAAGTGACACTGTAGGCACGAGACACACAGCTACACAGTTGTAATTTATTTAAAATCTGTTTAAAAGCACGTGCACAAATACTACAAGTACCAACACAAATATTTTGATTATTAATTGTGAGCTGATTTTATACATTGTGATATCATGTCGGAAGTCTGTACAATGTACATGATGAATTTGAGCGCCCAAATTGTTACGGTACGTTTAGTTGGTTATAAAATTATACTAGTATTACATAACTACCTGTGTTAGGTACTGATGCTGATTTCATAGATATCAATATATTTGTGACACATTTTTATCACATTTCTATAATTCAAGCAGTGGCGGCTCGTCCTATAGGGCAACTGGGGCATTGCCCCACCTAAAATTCTGTTCAATAACAATGATTTACTATTTATATACGCTCAGCAATCAATATATAGCGAAATCACGGCAAAAATCGCATTCTTTTTGTGCTTTCGCTTGTAAATGCCCATATATAGCGAAGTCTCTACGAAAATCGAATTATCTTCTGTGTTTTCGCTTTGTAAATGCTTAACCGGGGCTTGCCCCGGTAGCGCTCATAATAAGCTTTCACTGTCTGTTCTCTCAAAGCCGCTCATAATAAAGAAACGGTGAACCACTCTCTCTTATTCATCTAATTACCGAGCAACCGGGGCAACTTGACAAGTCGCCCTGCCAGTGTGATGTAACACTGGTATATAAACCTGAACTATGTTACCGTCCTATGCGTTGGGTCGACCTTTGCTGGTATAAGGCGATTTTGACGGTGTTTCGCAACATAATAATTCTTGAAACTTGGTATGTTATGTCGTGATGGCGGTATTTAACACTGCTCCAAGTTTCAGGGTTGCTACTTAAAGTTTAGGGTAGTAATTTCGTTTCCAAAGTTGACTGTGTGCTGATCCGTCTTGTATCGCAAACAGATTTTACTCAAAAGCGGGTATTGGTCTCCATTGATTTTGACGATGTTCCATACCGATATCGGTGATGACATTTGGCATAGTAAGTCTTAATATTATAACGAACGCTGTACCAAGTTTTAAGTTTATCACCGAACTATGTGGTGGTAATTTCATTTCTAAGTCGAGTGAGAGCTGACTCGTCATTTATCGCTAACAGATTTTACGCGAAACCGGTATTGGTCTTTATTGATTTTAACGATAGGCCTACTCCGTATCTAGATCGGTGATGAGCTTTTGGACAGTATGTCTTGATTTTAGTAACGAAGCTGTGCCAAGTCCCGAGGTTGACACTCAATGATTAGGGCTGTAATTTCGTTATCGAGGTCGAGTATGGTAGAGATATCTGACAGATAGGCCTAACTACCGCATTGCGGATTTCACGCAAAAGCCAGTGTTGGTCTGTGCTAATTTTAACTGAGTTTCATACTGAGATAGGGGATGAGATGATGATCTCATGAAACAGTTTACTAAGATTCTCGGTTTACATTAAAATATTTACTTTATTTTATATTCTCCAATATCAATTTCACCGTGAAATTGTGGCCTTCAAGCCATTTGCTTACAACCCCCTGTCAAGCGGGATAGCTAGTTCGTTTTCGATGACGGCTAACAGCTGATGACTAGATCAGCCTATTCCTCAATTCCTATAGTTGAAGAATCGCTTTCTTTCAACTTTGCTGAAGTAATTAGGCTCGATGCGTTAGATGTGCTCATGATTCTCAACGCTCTCATTCTGGGTATTCCAGATTTCAATGAGCTCGTCATTAAACTTTTTGCAACTATGAAGCGAGTGGCGCAGTTGGTTAAAACACTGCAGTCACGACACCAATGGTTGCCATGGCTCTGCCATGTTTCTATGTGTCGGAGGTTTATCTGGGCTCCTCATCGCCGATCCCGCTGTAACACAGCGCATTGAAAAGCCCAGACGAAGAGAGAGCCGAACTCTTGAAAGATGGCAGCTAAAGATCGCGTTCCAGGGGCAAAAAGCACAAAGACTTCTGACATTTATGAAATTGATGTACTGGGCGCAAATGACTATAATAGCGATAAGCGCCAATGATGTAATAAAACAAACAAACAAACAACTATGAAATCACGCCGCGCGCAATAGGCCTACTAATACAATGTTACAATATGCAGGTATCAACTACTGTACTTAATATTTTCTTTCGAATAATTTGAAATACGTAAGCTATATTAACCATGCCTAATGTCTATACCCCATACAAACCGTGTGTGACCACCACGAAGTCACATTTTCACGTAGGAATACACTATTGTGGCGTCATTTATACAATTAAAATCGCGTGCATCCCTTGCCCCACCACCCGATATTGTCACGAGCCGCCACTGAATTCAAGTCCTATAGAACTAATAGTTATTTTGATGTACATTTGAAAGTTCATCAAGTGTACATAACAGTGATTGTGTTGTAAAATTATAAACCAATTCAATTTTTGAACGAGCATGAAGCAAGCAATAAAATTCAGTCCGACCAATCGCTCTTCATTGCAAAAAATAAAATGGTGCTGTACTTTGCTGGCTTTGGTACACGCTTTATTGCAGTGGTCTCAAGCATGTGGCGCGATCATTTTGTGCGGCCCGCATTTTGGTCTGCATTTTGGATTTTGAAGTAGTCGACAATAGTTAACCGCCACATATCTTTTTTTAGCTTTGAGAACTTTAAAATCGGTCTAAAACTACTTCAAAAATCTGAAACTACTCATCAAACTTTACTGTCTCATCACTTTCAAAAGTCACGATACGATAGGAGATCATCTATTACGTCACATTACCTGTTTATGGTGGTACAACATGATCTGTTGATGATTCGTGACTGAAAATTGTGATTTGGACTCGGGCGCGACCTTTCTGAAGAATTACTCGAGCTGAATGGGTGATAAAATAAAAATAACATTAAAAACAGACTTGTGACTCGGAACGCTGTGAGAGAGAGGGAGAGAGATATGATATTCTTTCTCGCCTGCACCATCGAGATGCTTTGGCGACGAGTTGCGATACGGCCCCATGAGGACATGTAGTCTGCGCCCCCGTTTTTTTTTTCTCCTCCATGCTGTCCGTGATTGCTGAGCGCCTAGCAGGATAGCTGCGGATACCATTTATCGAGTCTTTGGTATGACCCGGCCGGGGATCGAACTCACGACCTACCGCTCGAGAAGCCGGACGCATAACCATTACACTATCTCGCTCGGATTAATCTTTGGTAAATTCTAAAATATTCTACCTATAATTGTGAAATGTCAAATGTCTGCTAGCTGTAAAATTATAACGCGACATCTTTTACGATGTCATGATGACAACGTATCTATGCAGAGAACCACAACTATTTTATTCAAATATTTAAAAATGTGATTTTGTTTGTGCCAGGTTTGAATTTACATTAGCAAATCACATTTTCGCAATGTGTGTGGAATGCCAGTCTGCAAGGTACCGTCAGATAACGCCTACTTGGAAATACATTGAATACCCTTATTATTGGTGTGGCGACCCGCGGCACCATCAAAAACTAGGAAATTGGCCCGCAAGCACATTTGAGTTTGAGGTATTTTTAATTTGCAATTTAGCATATGACCTCAAAATGAGGCGTACCCAGGTTGCTGTTCAAATGCTTTACGTTCCGAGAACTCAACTGCACGCAAAATGATTTGCAAATTATGTGGTGCACATCATGCTGAAATCACCAAGATTTGTTATCAATAAGCTCATATTTTGAAAGAATCCAAACATTGTATCAAATGTCGCTATGCGACAAGAAATATTTAGCTGAGACTTGAAATCTATCCGGTACTGCATATATTGATCTAACATTCCGGTCTTCACTCTACTGATCGATGAAATTTTGATCTAGTCCAATCGGTATTAATGCACTTGGCCAAGGCAGACTAGGACAACTAGATAATTTTAGTTATCTAATTAGACCGGTGGTTCTTAACCTTGTCTCCAGCCCCCTCCAGGGGTGATTTGGATTTTGGAGGGGCGGAAACGCTCAGGGTGGAGATGGGGGGCACTGGACTCAGGGGGGCGGTATGGGGGGCGCTGTAAAAAAATGGCCTCACAGTGGATGGTGAAATAAGGACATATGATGATATAGTAGAACAATAGTTCTATATATTCCTATCTTTTCATTGTATCGCAGTTTTTTGCTGTTTTGAAATGATGAATATATTATTAAACTAATACTTACACCAATATCTCGGGTTATTTTCCACAAAATGTTTTAAACTAGGTATTTTATCCTGCGGCTCACTATGTGTCGAAATCGTAAAGGCACTGTAGGCTACTGTAGAACTCTTGAGAGTGATGGCCTTTGTACATTAAAGATGTTTTAACCTTTTTGAATAAAATAATGAACTAAATATACTTGCATTTGGGAGCTACAAAATTAAATTGTCAGAATATTTCTTCATCGTTTCATAAAGGATGATACTTCCCATTCCCATACCCATTCATGTTAAAGTTAAGAGCTTGGTGCAGTACTAAATTTAATGTGAGCAAATCTCTACCACATTATCAGTTGATTTTGTAGTCACACAAATCAATAAAAAAAAAATAAATACAATTAACTTCCCTGGATTGCAAATCGCATAGGACAGTGGTTCTCAACCTCTTTGTCTTCACGGGATTACCAGTGAACCCAGCCCTCGGTAAACCCAGCCCTCGGTAAACCCAGCCCTCTGTGAACTCGGCCCTCGGGAACTTTTGTAATTAAGTGTATTAACAAGTATTATTTTGAATTAATAAACTAATATTGTTATTATCAACTGATTTGTCGATCTTGTAAGGAGGTCAGGGCATGCGTAGATCACGCAGTCACGGCGTGATCAGATCACGTGATCACGATTGCGCAAGCGCCAAGCGTGGCCTTACAAACTCGGCCCTCGGTGAACCTGACCCTCTTGAAATTTTGTATTCACCGGCAACCCTAATATCCCAACTCCCCCAACCCTAATATCTCACCTCCACCAACCCTAATATCCCCCCTCCGGCAACCCTAATATCCCACCTCCGGCTACCCTAATATCCCACCTCCCCCAACCCTAATATCCCACCTCCACCAACCCTAATATCCCACCTCCACCAACCCTAATATCCTACCTCCGCCAACCCTAATCCGTGAATACAAAATTTCCCGAGGGCCGAGTTCACCCAGGGCTGGGTTTACCGAGGGCTGGGTTTACCGAGGGCTGGGTTCACCGGCAACCTTCTCGGACCCCTTTTGGACCGTCATGGACCACGCGGGCCCCCGAAAGTTTTAGTTCAAATTTATCTCAATTATCGCGCAATCGTCATCTGTCCTGCGCAAATGATAACTGTAGGCTATAGTGATAACCAGCAATAAGATGACTTTTCTTGAAAATAACATCATACTATTTATGTAGAAATTGGATTGACTTTTGTTATTTCAAAGTTAATTTTGCAACTGCATTTGATATGAACGAGTGCCGAAAATTCATTTCCACAAAGATAGGTGGTGGTGAATGTAATAAAAATGCGTAACGCACACATTTGGGTATGATCGCAACAAATTATTTAAAATAAATAATTAACATTTACCGTCAAGCCATTTTATCAAGCAGCTCATCTTGGATGTCTGATTTCAAAGACTATTCTAATTCGTTTCGACACCTTCCTATCTTTCATTGTATCGCAGTTTTGTGGTGTTTTGAGATGATGAAAATATTAATAAACTGATACTGATACTGACTGAAGTTATCATGGAGAACGGTTATGTAAATCACAGAAGAAAATGGATTTTTGTACACATTTCAAAGTCACCGTGATTGACCTTTCTAATCCAACTTTTCATTTTTCCACAATCCCCAACAAAATATCGCGAAATAGCAAAATATATGTATCTGTAGGCTATTGGTAATTTAGAAATTAAAATGAGTCTCAACAGTAGGATATTTCAACCCAGACTGTTGAGAACCACTGGCATAGGAGAATTCGGGATGTGTAGCCTATATTAGTTATTGTAATCTAATTTGGAATAAACTGTAACAACAATGATAGTTCAAACTTCTGATTCTAATCTAATTTGGAAACTATTGTGTAGCTATACTGTAATTCTAATCTAATTGGAAAAAACTGAGTATCTATAAATTTAATTCTAATCTAATTCAGAAAAACTGTAGCTATAATTTTAATTCACAGTCTAATTTTGGATAAACCACATAGCTATAATTCTAATCTATTTAGTAAAAAACTTGGCAGCTATAAATCTAATTATAATCCAATTTGGAAATACTGTGTAGCTATAATTCTAATTGCAGTCTAATTTGGAATAAACCATATAGCTTTAGTTCTAATCTAATTAGGAAAAGAATGTGTGGTTATAATTCGAATTATAATCCAATTAGGCAAAAACTGTGTAGCTATAATTTCCATTCTGATCTTATTTGGAAACACTATGCAGCTATAATTCTAATTCATAGTCTAATTTAGAATAAACTAAGTAGCTATAATTCTGATTGTAATCTAATTATCAAACTTAGGACCAAGGAATGTTAATATGCACATCTATATTTCGAGTTTCACCGTTGACTCAAACCTTGTAGATTGTTGCAAATATTTACACCCAAGAGCGCTATTTATTCCGCCCGAGTTTAGGGATACACTAAGAATACTGTGTTGGAACACTTGAGGATGTTCAAACATAGGTTACTTATTAAAATGATGAATAACGACACTTTTGATGATAATGCAACGCTACAAGATACCAAGATGCTTACTAACCATTTTCTACGTCAGTGGGAGATGGGTTGGTTCATGGGACCTATCACAAATGGAGATTATCCGGCCGTAATGAAGAAATACATCTATGAAAAAAGCATGTCCGAAGGCAGGCTTGAATCGAGACTTCCATCGTTTACAGCAAACCAGAAAATCTCCGTAAAAGGTCATCTTTTATATTCACTATGGATGTTTAAAAAATAACTTTTTCTTCAAATTTCATCGGCTATTCGATAAAATTGTGTTAGGTTGGCTAAAATACGCTGCATGCCAAATTGGTTTCGATTCCAACCTGTAGAAGCTATATGGAGTTTTAAATTTAATAAATAAAAATTTAATTGTATTTTCAAAATTTTCTGCCAACCTCATGATGTTTTAAGCCGTCTACAAAAAACCATGCATATCATATTTGGCCCTATTCTAACCCGTAGAAGCTATTGGAGTTTTTAATTAATTAATAACAATGAAAAGTGTGTTTCCGAAATTTGTTGTCAATGCCATGACATTTTTAAGCCCTCTAAAAATCTATCAAATTTGTCTCGATGCTAAAATTCAAAGATTTTGAAATTTGGCCCAATTCCAAAATTGTGAAGTTGGCAAAAAACACCATGCACCAAATTCAGCTCATCTCCGAATGGTTGAAGCATAGGTATGGGTGTTCAAAATTTTGGATTTGAAATAATAGTATTTACGGTAGGATTTTTATAATAATAATGATCTCCCACCTTAAGTATTATTATTATGCAACACAAAATTTTGATCTCTTATAATCGTTTGGAATTGAGTCAAATTTGGTGTGAGTTGTTTTCTTGGCCCACTTCACACTTTTACCGAATACCCAGTAAAATTTGAAGAAAAAAGGTGCACGGATACATCCTTTTCCTTCATATTAAATGCACACTGTATTCAACAGGAACATTGGACTTTATCGCTATCAACCATTACACGACAAACTACATCATACAGTCTGACATATACGACAACGCGACTGCTCCAGTTCTACATGCGGAAGATTGCCGCCAAGCTCCCTCTCCTATCCCACCCATTGATGAAATTCCGATCCCTACCATCCCGGGATATATTCCAGACTTTGACACTTGTTCGAATGTGACCCTTCCTAATGTCCCAAGGCCGGGAGATGCCGAATATGATGAGCTCTTAAAATATGCTATGGAAGAAGCCAGCGGTCGGGGAACTAAAGCACCTGATATCAGGCCTCAGCCTGAACCGTTCAGTAAGTAGAATATGGCAGACCACAGTCAACTGGTCATGCATGTGCAATTATTTTTCCCAAGAAGCTCTATGAGATGTTCAAAATATTGCAGCAGTCCGAACCAAAAGTTTTTACTATATTATGCTGTGTATTCATTGTATTTCTAAAGTGAAAGCAGTTAATGACATTGTTTACATGGGTTGCTAATGGATGTGTTACTATTTGGTGATGGATGAGAACATAATGGTTTGTTGAAAAAAAAGACTAAAATCACAATTAAGATCACACTTCGTGTAATTGGTGATGTAACAATAACAAGGAACAAGTTTCGAATTCTACTACACAAAAAGGCCGTAGTTAAAAGTTGGAATCAACAGTTAATTAAGTTGACCAATCCAAGTTTATGCTGACGAAAATAATTTCTCTTCACTTGCAAATCTCTCATTACTGTAGTATCTTTTTGTCGTATTCAGCTTCGGCTTTGTTTTTGACCATTGTTACATTACAAATTACCCATTCTGTGACTTCATTTGTTTGAGCATACTCTGCTAGATTGACATTATTTTTGATCTGGATCACACATAAAGCTTACTTGGGCTACATACACATGGTACATAAATTAATATGATTTAAAGTTAAGTTTCTGTAACATGGATTTACGACACACATTATCGTTCAAAAGATTTTGTTATTTTCTAAATTCTGGGCCGAGGTTACATTATATAATCTTTCAGGTGGGCCGCTGATTGAAAAAGATTCTGAAGTGTTTCGATTCCATGACTGGAGCTGGCAAGTGGGCGTTGACGATCAATACGTTGTGCCGTGGGGATTGAGAGAGCTTTTGAAATGGACAAAGCGTTAGTTTGCTATTTAGATTATATGGCTATTACGCCTTGGCAAAGTCGAGTACTTGGTATTTTTTCAAGCATACCTATTTCATTGCACTTTGTGACAATGCTTTGGGTTGATCACGACTTTACAGATTTGTCATTTCCACTAACGTGCGACATGCTTCGTATGCTCTGATACGACCAATCGAGGTTTACAGCATTCCATAGTGGAGAACAGTATCAGAACTAGAATTCTCGTTGATAATTTAACTCATAGTGACAAGTAGTGTTTAGTTTCGGTACTCGGAAATATCATGTCTCATTACTCGACTTGAATCATTGGAATTGACTTTCCATTCAGATCCGAGTACTTGAATTATTGTTCCCAGCCCTAATGGCTATGAATGGATTGTTATTTCCTCGCAACAGTTAACATAATTATCTCACACGACCAGTGGTCTTCAGATATTCAGTTGTTTATAAATTCGTCATTTTGTCAAAAACGTCATTATTAAGTGACTGATAGGTGTGGAGTCTTAATTTTAGCCACTTTATTACAGAAAACTTCGGAAGCCACCCAATTTACATCACCGCAAACGGCTTGTCTGAACCTATCATTGACAAAGAAATAGCGGACTGCAATTACGAAGGTGTCGGTCAAGAAACAAGGTAACCTTAATGCTGTGAATTTCTGTAACATCTGGGTCATTTTAATGAAATTTACACACATGAAGGCGATATAGGTGTAAACACAGCTATTGTTAGTACTATTTTGCTCTGAATATCATTTTAGAGTGGGCATGAGGGTTGTTCAAAATTTTTTTGGAATCAGGGGATTCGCTGATTAAATTAGTAGCTTGCCTAAAAAACGCCGCTCACCGAATTTGGCTCAATTCCTACCGGTCGATGTGAACGCACAGGAATGTAAAAATTTTGAATTTATCAAAAACAATTAAAAATTGTTCTTTCAAATTTTACTGTCAACCTCATGAGATTGTTAAGTTGTTTAAAGGAACGGTGCTTACCATTTTTGCATGCTTCTAACTCGTAGAATCAAAGTTATTGCAGTTAAAAATTTGGGATTCGTGAAAATAGCCTGAACGCTGGGTAATCCATGAATTCTGAATGGAAAACTGAAATAACTTCGCTTTTATGAGTTGGAATTGCGTCAAATTTGCTTTTGTGTCGTTTTAGTGTACAACACAACTATTTCATGTGGTTGACAGTATGATTTGCAAGATTTTTTAATGTTTTTTTATATTATAAATTCAAAATTTTTAAACTCCCGTGTCTTCACATCTACCAGTGGGAATAGAGTCAAATTTGTCGTGCAGCGTTCTTGTGGGCAGCCCATCAATTTCATCAGTGAATCTCCAGACTTTTTTTTCATTTTTGAACAGCCACAGTGGTCAGGCCACTCTATCTATTCTGGCTGTCTTTTCCATGTTGTATCGTAGTAGCACTGAATCTTTTTTGTATTTTCCAGGCCACGCGATGTGGGATTAGATGATAGAGAACGCGAGGAATACCACAGACTATACATCGACGAAGTCTTGAAAGCGATGAAGCTTGACAAGGTCGACGTTCGTGGATATTTTGCCGATTCGTTATTGGATGGATTCTCTTACTCCACAGGTACAAATCATACCATTTTCTAGTCTTTTCATTGTTCGTCTCCGTGCTCTATTTTCACTGTATTAAGATCTTGCTAGGTTGTGACCAAATAACAATATTCTGAGTCACAAGTCAATCTTGATTTCACGGTTTTCCATTCCCCAATGACTCAAGTCTGAGTCCAAGTCAAGAAGCTAAGGGCCGAGCCCGAGTCATTGACTTTTACTTCTACTTGTAATCATTATGACTCTCGATTTTGTGAGTTCGTCATCTTCATTCCAAATATCAGGATTTCACAAGATTCTGTCGTCATATGATTGTTGATTTACGTTTCAGTATCCCAAGAACGGTACGGTCTCTATCGGGTAGACTTTGGGACGTTTGAAAGAACCGCTAAAAACTCTGCACATCAATACGCTGATCTGATCCGAGAAAATGGGATACCCGAGCCAAAAGACCAGTGCAGTCCGGATCCGCAAAGAGACAACTTGCTGTACGACACATTTCCTGACGGTAGGTACCATTCGACGTGCTATTTATGGCGTTATGGGTACTTTTGAGTCGATTTACCACTTTTTTATCTTTTTGTTATATTGCAATCTTGTGGTGTTTTTGCAAGGATATTATTTTTAACAATAAACTCAACCCAATGCAATGAATGGAAGATGAGTGACTTCAAACTTTGAAATCTCAAATCAAAAATAGTGTTTACAGTGAGAAATTCTATCATTATTACTATAGAATTTTCGACCGTAAATACTAATTTTTCCAAATCCAAATTTTTACTTCAACAACTTTGCTTCAACAGGTTGGCATCGAGCAAAATTTAGTATGAAGCGTTATTTTAGCCGTCGTAACAATTTTGGCAACTAGCCAATAAAGTTTGATATTAAAAGTTATTTTTGAACAGCCCGATATGATTATCTCTGTCTGATACCAATTCCATTTGATCGAAACTCAACCGAAAATTTTTCAACAATTGCTTGTCTAAATACTAGCCAAGACCTGTTCAATAATAATGTTGACCTCTCATACAGATTTCGTATGGGCTTCGGCTACGTCTGCGTATCAAATCGAGGGCGCTTGGAACGTCTCCGATAAAGGAGAGAGTATTTGGGATGTATTTGTTCACGAAGGCGGCAATGTGGCGAACAACGATACGGGCGACATTGCTTGCGACAGTTACAACAAGTACAAGGTACGTAAAAAATGCGAAAGTCAGGTAGGTTTTAAAAAGGTTGAATGCAGGCCTTTTTGTTTGTATGATATTCCATGTTTTTCGGTGTCAATTCCTAATCGCAGTGTTTAGACTGGAGACCAAGTTATAGTGTTTATGACTGTTCAGTCTTCAGTTCAAGTAATGATCAACTGATTTTTACATCTCTACTCGGGTGAGACCAATTCCTGGCATTCGTGATACACTAGTTTTCCTCAGTCTTAACAGTTTTTGGCAGGGTTGTAACCAAGGCTCCGAGTCACAAGTCAATCTCACTCTTATAGTTTTAACTCGAGTCAAGTCGAGTCATTTTCAATCCACCGCCGAGTCAAGTCCGAGTCCAAGTCATGATGTTGACTGCTCAGTTTCCAGTTAAACTTTTGTTAAACACACTTTTTACAACTCTGTTTGGTGATATCGAATAGTTCGCATTTCAAACATACTCATTTTCCTCACTTTCAGCAGTTTCTGGTCGCAATTTCAAGCACAAGTACCAATAGACAAAATCCCGATAGTGTGGTTACTGTACTATACTTCGGAATTACAATGGAATGTCGGTCTTGGCCGTCTGAGTCTCGAGTCATATGACTTGGTTCGAGTCTTGCACAATGTCTCGAGTGCAAGTCGAGTCAATACGCAGATTGACTCAAGTTAGTGTCATTTTCCATTTTCAATAAAATGACTCGAGTCAAGCCGAGTCAATAAAAAATCGAGACTTGAGTCAGATCGTTATAACCTGGTCGATGGTGGTGGACAGAGAATATTGAGTAACTCTGTGAAAGATTTTCAATGAACCTCAATTTCTGTAATTCAGGAAGATGTGCAGTTACTGGCCAACATGGAGGTTCAGTATTATCGCTTCTCCATATCATGGCCAAGGGTGATACCCACCGGCGAACTGAACGAAGACGGATCAGGATCTAGTGAAGCCGGCGTGGCGTACTACAACGATTTGATTGATGAATTGATTGCCAACAATATTCAACCGATGGTAACGCTTTATCATTGGGATCTGCCACAAGTAAGACGTTGATTATCACCGAAGTGCGGCCTGTTCTACAGCCTTGAGCGCTTCATGCGTGCATGGGTTCTTCTGATGATCTTTAAATCCTTAATCCAATCGAAGTTACGTTATGGCATCCTCTGTTGGGGGGCTGCCAGTAAAACTGCACTCAAGCCACTGCAGAAACTACAGCATAAAGTACTCCGAATCATAGCTAGG
Source organism: Botryllus schlosseri (assembly GCF_051294905.1). NCBI lineage: Eukaryota > Metazoa > Chordata > Ascidiacea > Stolidobranchia > Styelidae > Botryllus > Botryllus schlosseri. Next base: position 26,960,847 of record NC_137243.1, on the reverse strand, counting down.
GCCCCAAAGGGACCTGGCTGCCCATCCAATAAGTCGCTGCTGAAGAGATTCGGCGTCCTAAACATAGAAGATATGCGGAAACTAGAAATCGCCAAGTTTATGTATCAGTTTCACTGCGGTCGTTGCCCCGAATACTTCAATGACTTCTTTACCTCTGAATCAAAAGCGCACAAGTACAACACACGCGCGTCCACGTCGTCCAAATATCATATGATCGACCGAAAAGATCATCGCTCTATCAAATATGCCGGACCTGATGTGTGGAACAGTATCCCGCCGGCCATCCGGCAGTCGGCGAGCATGTCCACATTCAAGTCGAAATACAAGCAATTACTACTAAATAAATACAGTCCATCCTCAAGATTACCGGACCACGACTGACCTATCGATCTCGCTTCCCCTGACATGCCGCCCTATTTCTTGTCGCTTCCTTTTTCTATACTATCTTCTTTACTTTCATTCAGTGTGCATGCCTCCTCTTTACATCGCCTAGGCCAAGGTGGGTGTCCGATTCCATAGACAACTCCTAGTCGCTTCGACATCTTCCTTTCTTTTCATTGTATCGCATTTTTTGTGGTGTATTGAACTGATAAAATTGCTAATAAACCAATGATGATGATCATGATGATTTTGAACACTCCGCTCCAGAGCTGGACAAACTACAATATTTTCAGCCTTTCCAAATTAGATTAGAATCAGAATTGAAATTATTGCTAAATAGTTCTTTTTCAAATTATGTTAGAATTTGAATAATAGCTAGACAGTTTTTTTCCAAATTAAAATTACTGAATTTACTGAATCAAGTTTAGATTTTAAATGAAATTCAACAAAAATCGGGTTATATTCATATCTAATGTTATGTTCATTCTCATAAGCATGATATTTGTAAATGTCTGTACAGTAGGGCTGTTCAAAAAAAATACTTTAAAATTTCGCTCGTTACGTGATAAAATTATTATGTTGGCTAAAACAACGCTGCATCCGATTTTGGCTCAATTCCAACCAGTTGAAGCGGGATTCTTGCAGCAGATTCATCATACAAAAAATAAAAAATAAAATTTCAAATTTTTTCTGCCGACCACATAAATTTGTTAGGCTCTCAGCAGAGACCGTGTGCACCAAATTTGGCTCAATTCCAACCAGTAGAAGTAAGTTATTGCAGTAGAAAAATTTGGATTTGAATAAAATAGTATTTACGGTAGCTAACTCTTCAATTATTATTTATTATAAAATCTTGGAATTAGATTAGAAATGTTGCTAACTGCAATAACTTCACTTCTAGTGGTTGGAAATGATTCAAATTTGGTGTGCATCATCTCTACTGGCAGCCAAACAATTTTATGGGGTGGACAAAAATTTTTTCTACGATAAATTCCAAATTTTCACTGCAAGAATCTCGCTTCCACTGGTTGGAATTGAGCCAAATTTAGTGTGCAGCGTTCCATCGCGTAGCCAGTGTAATTTGAAAGAAAGAAAATCTTTTTCAACAGCCCTACTTTACAGCAAGCTTGGTTTATTTTGCACTATACAGTTCTGTAGCATTTTCAGAAAAATCAGAAATTAGATTCGAATTTAAATTTAGCTCTAACTCAGTGGTTCTCAACCTTTTTTGACACGCCCCCCCCCCTTGGAAATGGTCAAAAAAATCGCGCCCCCCTGACCCCCCTTGCATTTACCGTCATGTCAAAAAGAGCACATCATCTGATACCGAGGAGGGCAACGTTTTTGATAATCATGGCCGCATTTCGATTGCTTATGTAGCGTAAGGCCGCATTCCAGGGCATAGCCGCAATGAACGATCCGGACGCAAAATTCCTATGGTAAACTGTCCATATCCATTCCCGGTGAACTCCGGACTATTCTGCTTTTCACAATGGCCTATTGTGCGCACCGAAATAGCGAGTGTCAATGTTATGAATAGTTGCCGGGAGGTGCATTTTGCCGCGCGGAGCGTGAAAATTTTTCAGGGCCGCGAACGAATTGTTATTTCTTGCCAATTCCCATTCCGGCTCAGATGAAGGGCGCTGCATTAAAATCGAAAAATGAATTCTTGTTGAATTGCACGGAGGGCGATGAAAATTTCAAGATTAATTAAAATCTCTCGAAAATGCGGGAGTGAATTCGTAATTGCAATTTGAATGCCTACGGCCGCCAACACATACTAATTGAATTAGGCGTCTACGGCCGCTCAAATTCCCTTCTACGGCTGCAGGCTTCCCACCCCTGATCTAATAGTATACATAAGGTATATCTTACGCCAATTTTGAATCTGCATTCCAGTTGTTGAGTCTTTTACATTGCTGACAAATTTCTCCAAACTTGTTTGAAAATAACAAAAAAAACATTGAACAAGACATCCATTAATTAATTTCAAGGTAGGTTACCATGAGACTAATCCTGATGCTGGTAGTGAGTACAGAGAGCAAGGCGTCGTTCTGTCCTGCCAGGCTAAATTTGATCAGTTTTGGAAATTAATTAAATTGTGTTGATTTATAGCCTAATTGAGGGCGAAACCGGGCAACATATGTTGCATCTAAGTCTGTCTTAGGCAGTGCAGTTCGCAAGCTACTAACAACAGCTGCCCAGCGCGACAAGCTTTAGGCTACTGTCAAAGCTATGAAGCAATGAATGACTTACGCGTGGGGATTGCTCTCTATATCTCCAAAGAATTTCAAAAATTTGCTCAAATGAAGTTGAAATCAGACTATATACTCCAATGAGCGTGATTGCTAGAGTTGCAAGCTTTCTTGAATATGGAATAAATTTCATCTTCATTAATCGTCTACGCATAATGGATGTGAAACACATGTTTAGACACGTACAATTTATACTGACTTTGTTAATTTCTCGCGCCCCCAGGTTGAGAACCCCTGCTCTAACTAGTCTCATTACATGACTGGAATTATCCAATCTGTTCTAGTCAGCGTTATATATTTTTTAATATATAATCTTCACAGGCTTTGCAAGAGAAGTATAATGGCTGGCTGGATCAAACTGGACAAATAGAAATTGCGTTTGAGGCGTATGCAGACTTTTGTTACAAGACATATGGAGACAGAGTCAAATTTTGGATTACGTTCAACGAGCCTTGGATAGTGGCATACTTCGGTATTTACCTCATTGATGTTTTGTAGTGAAATCATGCTTCTTTATTCACCTTGGTCTTACCTGAAAATAATTTCAGTTCAGTTTATCATGCAATATTAAAATTTTCATCCAATCGATACGCCGCGAGATTGCGATACAATGAAAAGATAGGAAGGTGTCAAAATGACTTGGAGTAGTCTTTGAAATCTGACATTCAACAATATTTTTGTTTGGCTCATTTTTTCATGGCATGTTATGTTTTATAGGGCGCTTGGTTTTAGAACTTATGTTTTTCATAGGATTGATGCTGTTTTTCATCACTTAGCAATGAGAAATATATAAATAGCTAGTTCGTGGTACAGAACTTGAATATAGATTTATACAACATCCATTGTGAAAGAATATTTATTGTACTTGAAGACTTTTTGTGTGCCTCTTTTCAAGAATTAATGGCACACTAAAGGGATTTCAACAGATTTAAAAGCAAAACCAAAAAGACACACTATTCGAGTCAATAGATAGTCTTTTACAATGGATGTTGTATTGGAAAATATATAGTTTCAAAAGCATTTGTGTAAAATAATTTTCCCTAACTGGGAATCAAATATCAATCACTAAAATCAGTAGTTCTCCCTTGAATCCAACTTTCATATGATAAGTTAAATTGTAAATATGAACCCAACCCAAAGATTACGGTAATCCGTTTTCATTACATTGTCTAATAACTGTAAATAGCTATTATGAAAATATGTGATATGTTTAGTTATGCAAGTATTTGTTACCTTGAACAACAAATCTTTATTGCCATACCAAAATATTTCATCGCATCGATATTGTCAAGCACTTCAACGGTGCTGATAAAAATAATTCAATCTCATAAATATCTTTAAAAATCTCGAGTACCGACGAAGTGTTTAATATCAGTGAACTGTCTGCTGATTGAAAAGTACCTAGTGAAACTATCTAATAAATGGTGAAACTGTATCCATTTCTTTTACAGGGTATGGAGAGGGGACTCATGCTCCTGGGTATAAAGATCTTGCAAAAGGACAGTATTACGCCGGCCACAGCATTCTAAAAGCTCACGCGAAAGCTTGGCATAAATACGATGACGTCTACAGGCAAAACCAGCAAGGGCAATGTGGCATAACTTTGAATTCAATCTGGGCCGAACCACAAATACCGACCAATCTAGACCACATTGATGCTGCAGTATGTTACTTGCTATAGATATGAATAAGCATTCAGATATTCAACTAAGCTACATAGACACATAGCCTACATAATTGTCTGTATTCTTCGGCGAGGCATACATTTTTCCTTTTCCTTTCAAACGAAACATTATATTATGCCGCATACTCGTCAAACTCTATAAAGATCATGTACTATAATTGTACGGATTTGGAAAAAGACTTCATTAATCTTTATTTCAAACGACTGTTCACTAATTTGCTGAGACTGATAACGTCAAATCCAAAATGTTCTGCAAAGATTTCGAAGTCAGCCTGATTGACCTCACTACTCCAACTTTTATTGTTTCCACAAACCCCAACAAAACATTTTTAAACAGCGATATGTTTGTATCAGTAGGCTATTGGCAATTTGGGAATTGAAATGAATTGTCAAAGTAGGATATTTCATCCCATTCTGTTGATGTGACTCCTGAAGTTTCAGCAGTTAAGTAGTGAAACTGCCTCTTGATTTCCCTATAGTTAAAAAGATGATGTACAAATTAATTTATCAATCATTTTGCAATTGGAGAGGTTTCATGGACCTCCTAAAAATGCTTCTGGTTGAGAACCGCTGTGCTAGTCGAATCTGTTTCCTCACAAGCTTGTTAATCTGGGTATAACAGTACAGCTCCTCAGAGATCATATCCCATGTCCGTACTCAATTAGACTATTCCGGCCCTTGTAGTTGATGGCCATCAAGGTCGAAAACCCTTCCTCACGCTACCATGACGAGATAGGAACCTAAATTTTTTCTTCCTGATTTGAATTTTATTGCGCTCTGCTCAAATAACGTTAAAATCTGCCAGAATCTTCACGCACCACTTGAAAAGTACCGTAGTTTGAGAGCCACTGATTGAGATCTTTTTAAGTACAGAATATTCATCATGATTTATCTTGCTGATAAGTTTGGAATGTAAATACGACAATGGCGGTACTTTTGTGAGATATTAGAAGGTCGTTTCGAGATTCTACTTGTGACTTAACACAACATTATTGCAGAAATTATACGAAATTCAGAAATTTTTGCAGATTTTCAGCAGTTTTTTGGGAGTATGAAATTTTCCATACTGCCCTGAATTGACCTAATGGTTTTAGCATCATCATCGTTCGTCATAATGTATTTTCATTTCCATTTTCAAAGTATGGCTTTTTGCCGAACCTTAGTTGCTGAAACCAATATTTTGTAATGTAGCGTACCCGTTTCTCTGCGATCGGCGCGCAAACTATGGGAAATGAACTGACCACTTTTCTACTCACTTTTTGTTGTTGTTGTTGTTGTTGTTGTTGTAATGTAGTGGGTGGGAGACATTGTATATTCTGTTCTACAAAGATCTCCATGATGCCGCCTATGTAATCATTTGCATATTTAAAGCTATTGAATAGTATATTCATCTTGAATTTTGAAATTGAAATTGAAAAAAATTGATTTCATGTACCATCTTTTAGTAGTAGCCTACATTTAACGCTCTCTTATTTGAGATCTCATTTCATGCTGGTGACGTCATATTTTGTTATACGATCGTTGATACACAATGTTCTTTCCAATTCTCTCCTAGTTGCTGACGATTACCCCTGACGAGTGTCAGCCAAAAATATTTGGGTTCATTTCAATAGGAGTATGCTATTCAATTGTATATTGAAGTTCTGTACCTCCAAGAAGCTCTTTAAAGCTATTCAGAGAAATTTCTGAAGCCAACGTCTTTTAAGAAATCACATCATCTTAAATAATAATGAAAAATAAGCAAATGTCCATCGAGATTGTTCAAAAATAACATTTTTTTCAATATTTAACTGGCCATTCGAAAAAATTGTTGGGGTAACTAAAAAAAGGTCACACACCAAATTTGGCACAATTCCAACCTGTAGTAGCGAAGCTATTTGATTTGAAAATGGCGTTCAGTGTTTTTTCAACCAATTAAAATTTGAATGAAAAAGTATTTTCGACCAACCCTAATGTACGTACCCTATTTCCCAGAAACCAGATTTTATTGATATATCACACGATAACAGATTACTATTATTAGCTGACTGTATGGTACCTTGTTTTCAGCAAAGACAAATGGAATTCAGTCTGGGCTGGTGGGCTAATCCGATTTTTGTGTCGGGAGACTATCCTGATGTTATGAAATGGAATGTAAGATTTTGAAAATACTTCTTATACTTTATGTATTATAACTATAATTATTTCTCTAATATTTCTTTATTCAATTATGGTACAAGACTCATTTATTGCTGTAGATCAGTGGTTCTTAACCTTGCCTCCAGCGCCCCCCAGGGGGCGCTGGCGATTTTGAAGGGGGCGGAAACGCTCAGGGGGCAAAATGGGGGGTGCTGGGCTCAGGGGGGCGGTATGGGGGGCGCTGGAGAAAAATGGCTTCACAGTAGATGATGTGGTGGTAGGACATATCCTATAATGAGTATTCAGAGCAATTAACACCGAAAACTTCTTTATATATAGCCTACAAAAGACATATAGGTTTTCGAGAAGAGGAAGTCCATCTGGCGGGGAAAAATTATATGCCAGTGAAGAAATACCAATTTGAAATCGTGTGCCTCTTTTAGTTTAGTACGATTGGGCGACAGGGATATCTAAAACTAGATGTTCCTGTTGGGCGATATCCCTGTTGGGCGATTCTATATTTTTTTGATATAGCAGACAGGAGGTCACGAAATAACATCATGCAACGAATCATAGCAACGGGTTCGCCCGCCCGAATATGTTTAATTATTAGTTATGGGCCCTACAGTTTCGAGGACACCTCACAATGTTCGCTATACGTTTTGATGAGTCTGCGCACACTCAACAACTCACCGCGCATACCCTTGGACAACAGTGCGTAACGACTAAAAAAAGGTCATAACTTCGGATTTGTTTTGCGCAACGTAGATTTTCCCTGCGCAGAGACCGTCTCAGCACTGCGCACGTGCGCAGCTTAGAGGGAACATTGCACCTCACTCAGCTATGCCGGTAAATCTGGTAACGTGAGCAGAGAGGACAAGGAATTGATAGCAATATATATATGCAATTCCCGATCTTACTGATCGATTTTATCATGAAATATCGAAAGTTTTCGCGCTTCGCACTGGCTCGCTAAACAGTACAGCTGATTTCGTGGCAAAAGCGAACAACGTGATGGGGCGGTTGGTTTATCACCCTATGGGAGCCCAAGACCCAAGTTTTTTCGGCGGGCCTGACGAAGTGCCATTTCGTTGCTGCCAACGGGTATACGCCCGAAGATGTATAATTCTTATTGAGGGGTCGTACCTTTTCAATGACACATCACTCAGCTCTACCGGTAATTCTGTTTACGTGAGAAGAGAGAGCATAAAAATTGATATCAATATACATGCAATTCCCGATTATATTGACCAATTCAATCAATAATTATTGAAACTTTTCGCGCCTCGCGCGTCTAGATGAGATTAGCTGGCTCAGTAAATGGACAGTGGACACCCAATGTAGATGATTATCAGCAAACAGTGGCTAGCAGAAAGGGGGGCTGGAGACTGACGAAGTGCTGTTACGTCCCTGGTAACGAATTTATTGTACCTACGGGCACGCCCGAATATGTTCAATTATTAATTACGTGCCCTTTATTTTCCCATACAACAGCTCACTCAGCGCTGACCATCGAAATCACGCTACGGGTTTCTTGTGGGCGAAGCCCTCAGAAGTTTGGTTTATCACACTATGAGTGCGCAAGGCAATCGTTTTTAGGGGGTTGACGAAGTGCTGTTACGGCCCTCCCTCTTACTCATTGTCTTTATTACATTCCTTACAATATGAGGTTGGGGGGCGCTGGAGCAAAATAATTTTTGAAAGGGGGCGTTGGAGGAAAAAAGGTTAAGAACCACTGCTGTAGATGATTGAACAATCGCAATTCATCAAGCCCTGTGGTATTGAGGTCATGCGTCATCGCTTCTTCATCTTATATTGGCTTACCACTATCTAAAAGTCTTTCATACCATCGCCGAGAGTTGAAACCAAGTCACAAGTCAATGTTACTTTTTATAGTTTTGACTCGAGTCAAGTCGAGTAAGTTTCAACTCACCACCGAGTCAAGTTCGAGTCCCGAGTCAGAGAGCAAATGGTTGAGTTCGAGTGTTGAGACTCCAGCCTGAGACTGTTCAGTTTTTGCTTGGGTTATATCAAATGCTTCGCATTCATAAAATGCTAATTTTCCTCATTCTTAACAATTTCTGGCCCTGATTTTCATGTACAAGTCCTGATAGACGAAATACCAATAATGTGGAACTTGACTATTGTTCGAAGTTACAATGAAATGCCTGTTTTGGCTGTCCTATGATTTGGTCGTGCTCAATGACTCAGTTCAAGTCAAGTCATCGAAAAATCGCGACTCGAGTCAGACTCAAGTTGAGTCATTGCAATTCTGCAATCGTGAATTACTGATACCAATTCCCGAGTAAAAAATTTGGTTACGAGTACATAAATACACAAGATGACGTTGACCTAATTATTGTTGAACTGAACAATTATGAACTCAGTATTTCAGACGATTCTCGTAATATGTCTTGTTTGGTCTGAGCGCTTGTAATATAAATAGATTCAATACTTGTTTTCAGGTTGGTAACAGAACAGAGTATTATGGGCTTGATGAAGTTCGGCTGCCTGAGTTTACAGAAGAGGAAAAAATGTCCATTAAAGGCACGTCGGATTTCTTTGGATTAAATCATTACACAAGCAATATGGCCTTCCCATATTCCGAATACCCTGCTGGAGGACCTACCTTTGATACTGATCAAGTAAGCTCATACACAGTCATGTATGAGTATGCCTGGAGCATTTAAAAGCATTTTGCACCACAACTTCATCTGCTCGGGTTTATGGCAGGAGTCACCAACACACAGCCCGCTAAGTGAACTAGTGAAATGGATTTCAGTTTAAATAAATTGTTGTTGTGGTTTCAAAATAAGTTATTCTCCTGTGAATAACGTTGGTATTCCTAACTTGCTGAAACAGCTTTGGTCGAGATGCTTAAAAACGGCTCAGGGATTCCCAACATTATCAACTTTACGAGGAGATAGTCTCGTGTCTCGCTATACCCAATATCGATTCCTTAGTTGCTGAAAAGCGGTGTCAGGTATCATGCACAGCTCATATTTTTTGGGGGATTTATATTTCTTTTATAAAATATTACTTCTGTTGTTGGAACTATTTCCGTCGCCCATTTATAAAGGACAGCTTTGTACTGACGAAAGGATTTTAAAACATGGTTGCTAAAAATGTGACCTATTTTTTTCAATATTTCATTCTATCGGCTCACGGCCTCTATGCTGTCACTATGAACTGTGGTATATTTTTAAGACTTCATTGTAGCCTACTCCAATCATCACTAGAGCGATTGTTTTTCGACATGTCAAAAAAAGTCAAAATTTATGGTAGAAGGACTTTAGTAGTCTTGTGTCTCGTCACATAGGGGAGAGGAGGCCAAGATGAGACACGGGCAAGATGAGACATGCAATTTTTTCACAGAAAAATTTTCTGATGGACAGATTCCTTCAACTATGTTGTTCCTATATTGTCATTCTATAGTCCCACCATATTAACAAGACAAACAGATTTGAGGTTGGGCAGAAAAATGCCAAAAACTATATTTTCATAGTCTATGTCATGTGAATTCATGTTTGTAAGGGCATAGGACTATGTAAAGGACACTATCGTAGGACTTCATATTATAAAACAACATTACTGGAGCTGGTTGAGTGCAATATTAGCAGTGTAATCATGCACTTACCTCTGGAAAGTAACGTACAGAAATTTTTTCATTCAAGTGTATACGATCATTTAGGTGTGGGAATAAGATGAGACATTGGTATCCGAGGGCTTCTATTGAAGGCCTCGCAAGATTGAAAACTTACTGTTGAAGGCACACAAATGGTATTATTTATCTAGTAGTTTACCAAATGTGACATTACAAGACAAAATAATAACGAAACTCTTATTGTTGCTGGATTCCATGGATAATTGGTTTTCGATGTCATTTAAATTCGTATATGATGTACAAATTCTTTTTAAAAGTGAATTATTTCATTATTATTATATTTTATTCACGATGTTGCTAGTTGATTCATCATTTGGGATGAATTGGTGGTGTAATGAGCAAGAATTGCTTGGTGTCTCATCTTGAACACGGTGTGTCTCATCTTACCCTCACCTGGGGGTGAGTTGAGACATTTGAGCAAGGATTTTTGAAGACCAAGAAATCCACAAGTATGTTGTTCAATATAACTCAAGCCATAGTCATAAATAGTACAGATCACAGGCTTTCCATTGGTACCAAAATTATCCTCAGAAGGTATTACTCTTTGAGTGGCGTTGAATTATCAGAAAAGTGTCTCATCTTGGCCTCCTCTCCCCTAGTCCTTAGACTCGACACGTCGTCCTGATTCAGAGTCAAGACAACTGCAAAATTTTCATATATTCCAATTCTGCATGAATATGTGAACGTCACGATCAGGAACCGTGCTTCTGATTGAAACTATCTTGGTAGGATGGTACTGCATTCATTTGATATTGTAGGAAGCTGATGGGGATGTATGTGCCGAATGGCCTGGCTCTGCTTCAGGCTGGCTGCAGGTTGTACCGTGGGGAATAAGGAAATTGCTTGTCTACATCAAGGTATCTGCATACGTGATTCTGTATTCTTTTGGAAACCTGAATTCTTGATACAATCTAGAGAATGTACGGGGATCCTGAGATCTATGTGACCGAGAATGGCGTCTCTGGAACGTTTGATTCAGGATTAGATGATGATTACAGGATTGAATATTATAAAAGTTACATCAATCAAGTTTTGAAAGGTAATTGTCAGAGCTTTGCAAAATTGAGTACTTGATTTTATTCCGTATCGGATATTAGGCAGCGAGTTGAGTATTCAAACGCCGGTACCGAGAGTTGTAATGACTCGAGTCAAATTTTGCATTGACTCGACTTGTACTCGAGTCATTGCGTATGACTCGACCAAGCTATATGACTCAAAAATTATATATGACTAATTCATGGACCGATAATTGAAAAATAGACCCAGAAACTGTTTTTTTTTTAAATCTTTCATTTGAATAAATGAGGTATGTTGAGGGAGAGTTAAGAGAAAATGAGTATAACATTAATGTGAAGTAGAGGTGTTCAAAAATAACCGTTTTTCCAAGTTTCGGCGATTCACTTGTTAAATCATCAGGTGGCCTAAAAAGACGTTGCGCGCCAAATTTGACTCAATTCCAACCAGCGGAAGCCGCCGGAGACCAATTTGAAATTTTGGCCATTTTTGGAAATGATAGTAGCTTTAACGAAATATATTGGTATAACGCCATTTTAATAATGGTTAATAAGGAGTTGGTAAACCTTACGTAATTCCCTGAACTGAGACCTGATAAGACCTTTGTGAGTCGTCTATTTGTCGTGTGAATTATAGATAAAAAGAGAAATAAATCGTACAATGTTTGGTGCATTTCGAGATATACGTGTAATACCACGTAGAGACATTGATGCATGCATTGGTGATTATTAGCTGACTCGGAAGTCGACAAACATTCATGATTATTAGCTGATTCGGAAGTCGATATACATTCATAAGTATTTCGCTGATTGGGTGAAAAAGATATCGCATTTTGGGCCGTACGTGATTGGCAATAAAATTACAAGTCGTGGAGACAGAAACAAAATATATTCGTCAGTGTGATCCATCGAATACGTGTGCAATAGACAGGCTTCGTGGTAAGTCAGCCAACAAGGTCGTACGGCGTGGTTACGCCGGTCGTCGAACGCAAGGGAACACGCAGCGAATCGTAACCGCAACCTTCTGGAGTCAATAATACATCTTGGAGTCAGATATACAATTATACAACTACAAACATTCGCTCTGCGCTATTTACGGTGTCAAATTTCGTCACTACAACATGTCAAAATCGTGTACCACGTAGGCCTATTGGAGAGTGATGCTTTTTCCATGTGTTTCCATCTTGACACGGGTCTCTGATTAAGTTTGGATAAAGACATCTCCATTCAATGAAAAATAATTATCACACTGATTAGCTGGAAATTAGTCAACTTCATCGAAATATCCACATTAAAATTATGGTGTTGTAATCCGCAAGCAAAATACTTTCCTCGTTAATTACCACGGAAATAACTAAACTGAAAAGTAGGTAATATACGTGTTCATGTATTTCTCTAGTTCTAGATTGATTAAAAACTCCTTCTGCTGACACAAGCGCGGATTTTAATAAAAGTCGATTTTTGTACAGACAGATGAAAAAGAGTGCAGCCTCTACCTAATATAGAAAATCTTTCGCAGCTATAGTTTTTAGCGCAAATTGTATTCTCAGGCAAATGCTTACCGATGGCAAAGTTCATATCCATTGCCTGATTGTGTTTGTGCAACTGTTGATCAGTTACAGTTGCATCTTCAGGTGAATCTAATGTACGCGATCTTATAATACTTGGAACATGTGTAAGCGCTGAGGTGTTCTTCCCACGTACCGACAATCACAGTGTGCCCAGCTCTGATTATCAGCACTTTACTACTTTCAATTGTCGATATTCGTGATTTCAGCTACCAATATCGATGGCGTTAAGGTGAAGGGCTACACAGCGTGGTCTCTGATGGACAATTTCGAATGGGGCTCGGGCTATGTAGAACGTTTCGGACTACACTGGGTCAATTTCACTGACCCTCGGCGAGAGAGAATACCGAAAGACTCGGTGGCGTATTTCAGGTCGCTGGTGCGGGCCAACGGTTTCGAGAGGGAGGCGACAGAGCCTTGGACCTATTTTTGGGAAAAGTAAGTTTGGAAGTTTCCTCAAATTTATACTCAAGAGGAGTTCAGGACCAAAATATTTTGTCAGAGCACTCAATTAGACTTTACCGTTTTTGTTTTGCCGTGTAAGCCTTGCTCAACTGGTCACATTTTTAGCATACTATCTCTTCTACTTGACCAGTTTCAAGGAAAATCTACTTACTTTCTGAGATGTGATTTTTGAAAACTAGTATTCGGATAATTTGGCATCACTCTTATCGTAGGGTTACCAAACGTCCTCTTTCAAGAGGATTTGTCATCTTTTTCTACTTTTTTGAAAGTGCCCTCGGAGGGCGCCCAAATGTCCTCTTTTTTGAGATTTTGTGCTTTTTTCTGAGAATTTTGGTTAAATGTAGGGCTAAATTGGACTGAAATGAAGAAAATGAGCACTGAGGTAACGCTCCGGCGCCTTTTTCGGGAGCTGAGCCGGAATGTTGCCCTTTTATTAGTCAACCGAGTTATCATGTGAAAGGAAAACTGTTTTGGGAGCTGAGCGAGAAAGTTACCTTTTTTTTAGGCAATCGACCACTAAGTGCAAAAAATGTACCCTTTTTCAGGATTTTCCTCCGGTATTGCGAGTCTGAAAATGAAAGTGTCCTTTTTTCAGATTTCCAAAACATGGTAACCCTATCTTATCAGTGATATGGTCATAGAAACAGCAAGAAATAGTGGACAATATCGCTGTGACTGATGATTTTTATTGTGTCATAGACGCTGCAAAAATCTTTTGAAGTATTTTTATAACTCCAATATACAATTGAATAATATATTGATATTGAAATGAACCCGGCTATTTTCGGCTGACACTCGTCAGGGGTAATCGTCAGCAACTAGCACAAAATTGGAAAGAACATTGTATATCAACCATCGTATCACTAAATATACAATGTTCGATCATATTCATTCCTTCATATCAGCTGATTCTTCATCCATGCAATGCTATTACCATCGCCGAAGCCGTTTCAGTTAGTGAAGAATAGTGATGTTGGGCACAGAAGAATAGCTGATTTTGAACAACAACAATATTTTGAAACTGAAGAGAGAGAGAGACAGTGTTAATTGAGCAAAAATTACATTCAAAAAGAAAATACATGTTGCAGCGATACGATCCTTAGGGACCATCTAGTCAGCTGCATCAATTCAAAATGATTTACCTAGCGTTCTCCTCAAATATCTAATTGCGGGCGGCAACTTATGACACCTGGCCTTGCTATCTTTTTACTGTGTCGCATTCTTGTGGTGTATTGAGCTGATGAAAGTATTATTGAACTGATATTGATGGTGTTAGATACATGAAGAGTTTTTGAGTCTCTAAATTATATCTTGCACAGAATACAATTCAAAGGCAGTATTTTCAGTCTAAATCAACAATACGCTTCTGTTTGACAGATCGGAAGTGGAGAGAGAGGAGTTTTATCATGAGGTTTTCCAAGATGACTTTGTATGGGGAACCAGCTCGTCTGCGTATGGAGTCGAAGGCGCTTGGAACAGAGATGGAAAGGGTGGGTGGATTTTGTACGGATCACTGTGTAGCAGACTTGTACAAACTATTAATTACCTATACCTGGTTTTCTGAGTCATTCGAATTGCAGTACGGTAGCATATTTTGAGAAGTGCCTGGTTTAAGTTCTAGCTCTTGCGAATTTTTAGAAGGGGAGATGTTCCAGTTTTAGTTCTTGTTTCTAGCTTTCAAAAGTTGGAAGTTTTAACTCTAGCTCTATTTGTCAGTATTAAAAAGTTAGTAGTTTTAGTTCCGGTGGCGAGTTTTGAAAATTGAGTGTTTGTAGTTCTAGTTCTTGTTGCGAGTATTGAAAAGTGATTATTTCAAGTTCTGGTTCTTGTTGCAAGTTTTGCAAAGTATTTATTTGTAATGAGCTTCGAGCTGTAGTTGTAGTTCTGAATTTTGAAAAGTGACTATTTCTAGTTGTGAGTTTTGAGAAATGAATAGTTCTAGCTCGAGTTGCACATTTTGAAAATCCAGTGTTTGTACAAGTATGATGTTTACAAAGCAATGTTTGCACTCTTCTTAAAATGGTGGTTAATTATTATTTGTGAAGTAGGTGTACTGTGTACGCATGACTTCTTGATGTGTTGACTAATTGTTATCTGTGATCATGAGTTGAGATGAATATCAGGGTGACGGATGTGACTGTTGTTTCCTCTTGTGACTGATTTGCCTAATCTCTATTTGTATTTACTCTGATATCAAAATCTATGTTTAATTTGATCCGTTATTCACTTGACAATGTATGCAAAGCCATTAGAATCAATATTACCGGTACGTAAAGTTTTATTAGTCACGACAACCTGTAACTTTGTAATGATCACACGTGCACATTTTATCTTTACATTTCATTATGTAAAGAGTGGTCGGGCTATCTAGCGATTGCATATCACAAGTAATAATAAGATGATATCGGTATGAGCTATTCTGATGTGTCCAAAATGAGATGGAGGAATTCAAGATTTGAATTGAACTGTACACTATATATTCATGTCAAATCACTGGTGTGTCATGAAAATACTTTTCAATCATATCACAGGATCACAAATTTCCACAGGATCACAAATTTTCACCAATTAACAATTGATCATGACGAAATAAACCATTTTTCTGAAATATACACCTCCAAAATTTGCTGAAATTTTGCTATTCAATTGGAATATATTATTTAATTACCTTACTGTACACTTTACAACGTGACATTTCAATCACTATTTTCAATCTGCTGCAGTTTGGTTGTGACCGATTCCTATTCTGATGACGTTCTATTCTCGAGAAAAAATGTGTGTTTTGTCACAGGTATTAGCATTTGGGATGACTTCACGCAAGCATCACCCATTTCACCC
This sequence comes from Botryllus schlosseri, assembly GCF_051294905.1. Lineage (NCBI taxonomy): Eukaryota > Metazoa > Chordata > Ascidiacea > Stolidobranchia > Styelidae > Botryllus > Botryllus schlosseri. The sequence continues at coordinate 26,944,861 of NC_137243.1, read as the reverse complement.
GGCAGCAACATGGTTGACAGTTACGTTCCGTACAGCATTTTGGACGACCAATCTTCCATAACAACGGGAGATCTAGCCGCCGATTCGTATCACAAAACTGACCTCGATATTCAGGTGAAACATCGAAATGCTCTTGTTCGTCAAATTCTAATTTCATTGGATTTTTACAAACTACTTGATTTTCAAAACACGCAACCACAACTAGAACTACTCACATTTCAAAACTCGTAACTGGAACTGGGATTGAATGAAACTACTCGATTTTCAAAATGGTTACCTAAAACTAGAGTTAAGACTACTCACTTTACAAAATGCACAACTAGAACTAGAACAATTTCCAACCTTGCAATAAAAACTAGAGCTATCGTAAACCGGGGAAACTTTGGACAATTATCAACTATTCCGCTTTGTATCTTGGAAATGCTAGGGTGTAGGGGAGGCAAGTTTTATGTTTTTCAGGGGTCATGGAGCAAAGATTAGAATAAACTAATCCAAAATCTTCACGGTCATAAATAGGTACCTTATTTTTGTAAATTATCCGTGGCCAAAGTTACCCCGGCATGTGGGGTAACTTTGGACGGTGTAGTTTTTTGAATGCTTTTACACTCTGTTGTTTATGAAACCTCGTAAATGAGGCTTATTTCGTAACAGTTGATGAGAGCAATGGCTAAAACTGCTACATAGTAGTTTATGTCTGGCCTATTGCATTATTTTTACCTAATCCCCCCCCCCCAAAAATAAATTGGGTAGTTTATGAAGGCTAATGCCCGCTTATTCATCCCTTATCTCGATTTTCCCTCATGCCTTCACCAATTGGGTCATATGGTGATAAGGGGTATCCCACTGGCGGTGTCAGCAATCGACAGCAAACATTAAGCATGTTACCGTGATTTATTGCCGATTTCAAATATATTACTGTTCTCTAAAAGATACACTTTCACTTTCCTATATCCTCTGATGGATATATTTGTCGTAATTTACGATATCTCATATTCAGCAGGCGCATCTTTAGGAGTATGTGATAAGTTTTTGAAGTAGGTTACACCCGATTACAATCTCTCGGCTCATTGCCTACCCATTTTCATATTTTAGCAAACTCTCAATTTATTACCATTCTCATTCCATTTTAAAAAGCCATCAGACCGGTCATAACAAATATAGTTGACGATACACTTTGACACAGATGAAGCGGCCACTTTTTCGAGCTCTAAATATCACATTGTCCACTGTCCAAAGTTACCCCGTTCTGATAAAATTTGGCGGGGTAACTTTGGACATCACATTTTCTTATATTGATTTAAGGGTGAGCCCACTGAGATTTTTGTCATGGATTAACACTACTTACAGGCATCTGCGGTCAGGTTTCGAATCTATGAATCACATGCTATCTATGTTTAGTTGTAAGAATTACAATAGCCATCAATTTTGATGAAATTGACCCCCACCATTAATTTATCAATGTTGGGTCAAGTTGACCTAGTAGTGAAATGAATCCACCTTTTATTGAGACTACTTGGGGTACTCTTTCCTCATGAAAAAGAATTGGACGTTCACCGGCAACCCTTTTCCGTCAATAACCATTTAAATCTTTTACTGCCTAGTGTCCAAAGTTACCCTTAAGTCCAAAGTTACCCCGGTTTACGGGTACTCGCTTTTCAAAATGCTTGACTAGAACCAGAGTTAAGACCACTCGCTTTTCAAAATGCGGCTCACTTTTCAAAGTGCACAACTAGGACTAGAACTACTACAGTAGTTAGCTGATCAATAACTATACAGATTTGTAGTCTGTACAAGTGTGATTTCGTTTATCTCTGACGGTTTCAGTTGATTCAAAGCTTAGGAGTTTCTCATTACCAATTCTCCATATCGTGGCCGAGACTTTTCCCATCGGGCCAAGGTGATGCCATCACCGCTGCAGTTGCGTATTACAACAGTTTGATCGACAAGCTGTGGCAAAATGGTATCGAGCCAATCGTCACTCTGTACCATTACGATCTGCCACATGATTTGGAGGATGCCGGAGGTGAGAGGAATGAAACGTCATTGCTAGAAGTGGTAATTCAAAGCAGTAGAAGCAAAGTAAATATAATACAAAATTCTGGATCCGAAATAATTGCATTTGCTGTGGGTAGTTCTATCATAAATATTTAAAGATTTTTCCACAGTTAATAGCCCTACTATTTTTTTTCAAATCTAAAATTTATGCTTCAATAACTTCACTTCTACCGGTTTGAATTGAACAAAATTTATAATGCGGTAATTTTGGACAACCTAACAATTTCATGGGGTTAACAGTAAAATTTGAAGAGAAATTCTATTTGTCAAATCCCAAATTTTGTGCTTCGGTAGCTTCGCTTCTACAGGTCGAAATTGATACAAATTCAGTGTGCAGAGTTTTATCACCCAAGCTAACAATATTGTCGGGTAACCAGTAAAATCTGAAGAGAAGACTTATTTTTGAACAACCTATCTAGATATCCTAGATATAGGGGAGAGGAGGCCAAGATGAGACACGGGGTAAGGTGTGACATACAATTTTTTAATATAAAAATTTTGTGATGGACAGATTCTTTCAACTCTGTTGTTCCCATAATGTCATTCTATAGTCCTAGCATAATAACAAGGCAAACAGATTTGAGGTTGGGCAGAAAAATGCGAAAAACTATATTATCATAGTCTGTGTAAGTCATGCGAATTCATGTTTGTAAGGGCATACCTATCATAGTATTTCATATTATAAAACAACATTACTGGAGCTGTCAGAGTGCAATATTTGCAGTGTAATCATGCACTTACCTCTGAAAAGTACGGTAATAGACAGAAAATTTTGCATTGAAGTTTATACAATAGTTGAGGTGTGGGGGTAAGATTGACAAATCCATGGGGCAAGTTGAGACATGGTTACCAAAGGGCATTTCCACTGAACACCTCGCAATATTCAAAATTTACTGTTCAAGGCGCACATAATAGATTATTTATCTACAAATGTAACACTACAAGACAAAATAATAATGAAACTCGTATTTTTGCTGTATCCCGCGAATAATTGGTTTTCGATGTCATTTAAATTCGTACATGATCTACAAATTCTTTTGAAAAATGAATTGTTTCATGATTAATATATTATATTCGTGGTGTTGCTAGTTGATTCATCATTTGGGATGAATCGGTGGTGTACTGAGTAAGAATTGCATGGTGTCTCATCTTAACGTCACCTGGGGTTAAGTTGAGACATTTGAGCAAAGATTTTTGAGGACCAAGAAATCCATAAGTATGTTGCTCAATATAACTCAAGACAATGCCATATATAGTAAAGATCACAGGCTTTCCATTGGTACCAAAATTAATCCTCAGAAGGCATTACTCTTTGGGTGGCATTGAAATATCAGAAAAGTGTCTCATCCTGGCCTCCTCTCCCCTACCTGCCATTTGCAATTCGGGTCTGACTAGCGAAACGGAAATATTCTTTTGTAATGCAATCCGCATTGGGTATTGTTTAGGCTGGCTGAACGAGAATACTGCGACACTTTTTAACGACTATGCAAACTTCTGCTTCATGACATTCGGTGATCGCGTAAAAACTTGGGTCACGATTCATGATCCTTACTCGATTGCTTGGAAAGGATATGGCTCCGGTGAACATGCGCCAGGTAGTTGACTTAGCAATTGGTTTTTATGTCTCTCTTAACTGCCAAATGATATGATGACATTCACTCAAGACTTGTTTAATCCTGACTTGATCCAGTAGATAATTCTAGTTGTATAATTAGACTGTTTATCCCAAAATGCCGATAATCTAAATTCACATCTAATTTGTGAAATGTTTCTATGTTCTCATTTTAATGCTAATCTTAATATCTATTTTTCCTGAAAATGCTACTGGAGAACTGTATCGTGTGAAACGAGCCAAGCTTGCTGTACAGACCTTTGCTATTCTTATGCTTACGGTATGATAATGAGCTGTGATTGGATATGAACTGGGTTTGCTTCAATTTCAGTAATTCTAATCTAATTTGGAATAAACTTTGTGGCTCTAATTCTGAATCTATTATAATTTCGCAAACATAAATCGGTGTAGCTCTAATTCTAATTCCAATCTAATTTTGCAAAGCTGGAAATTTTCTGATTTTCCTACCCTGATTTCAACCTATCTATCTTCAGCATTAGCGAAACATTGCAATAAGATTTCATTTCGCAGGAAAAACAGGCGACCCTTATACGGCCGCACGGAATTTGCTACAAGCTCACGCTTTGGCGTGGGATACATATGACGCAACGTACAGGCAATCTCAAGGAGGAAAGGTGAGTACCAGTTGGCGCAGCGGTTCGCAACCTGTGGTCCATGACCCCTTGAAGATCCATGATCCTTTTTCAAGGACCATTACAAAAGTTTTAAAATAATAATTTTAGAAATTTAACATCTTTATGTCTACTGCACTATAATTTTACACACCAAATATTTAGATGTGGCCACTTTTGAAATTGCAGGTAAAATAGCATGACTAACACATAATCCAATTTTCGAAAATTTTATTCCTAAATTAAACCATCGTGTCACATTTTTTAGCGAACTTCTATGTGAGCAATGTCCTGTTTTTGGAGAAATACGATAGACAGGACAGGTAAATTTAGAGACATTCTGTTGTTTTAATTTAATAATTATTGTAAAGCCTTATGAAGCGCTTATAATAAAATAATCCCCAAAATTCAGTTAAGATTTTATTTTCAAGAAGCAGGCCAAATGTGCAAAGTATAACATAGCACTATGCCCATTCCTACTACTTAATATTCAGAATTACGAAATTGCTCTTGTCTGGAGCGCGACCTCGATCTATTTGGCCGATATTCAAAAGATACGGCATCTATTTTGAGAACCTTTCCAAAACTTCAGAGCATTTAATTGAAGAGGTTTGCAGCCATTACTATACTTGGACATAAACTGAACTAGAAAAGCCGCATCCGGACACCTGTAATATACAAGAATTAGATCAATATCCCAGGTGTGTCTGTGGCAGATTATAGTTCTCTATAATTACTCATTTTTCAAGGTACGCAACCAGAACTAGAAGTGGAACTACTCATTTTTCAAAATTCACAGCTAGAACTTAAATTACTCAATTTTGAAAATTCACTTCTAGGAATAGATCTACTTATTTTTCAAAATTCGCTACTAGAACTAGAACCACAACTAATCATTTATCAAAATTCGAAACTAGAATTAGATCTACAACCACTCTTTTTTTAGAAGTCGCAATTAGAACTGGAACTACTGAATTCTTAAAACTAGCAACTTGAACTAGAACTAGAACTGATAATCTTTAAAACTCAGTAACCAACTCAAAACTACGGAGTGATTTCTTTTTACCTGAAAACAAAAGATTTTGACCTAACAAATTAATAAATACCTTAAAAAACTTCATTTTGACACTATTTTGCCCTCATGTATGTAAATCAGGTGTTTTCGCACATAATGTTAGAATTGTACTACTTATCTTCATTTCTGGTTGGAACTGACTGCCCTTACGAAGTAGCTTCGCCACTGTTAATATTGATGACTCTGACCTAGCAATGGCTGCAAGAGCATCACAAAACAGAAAACTTGTATCATGATTCATGCAAAACGATGACAATTGTTTCTACTTGTTCAGCGACCAAATTATTTCTCAAACGCCCAACTAGATCTAGAACCAGTCACTTTTCAAAATCCGCAACTACAACTATAAGTAGATCTGCTCAAAAAACGAGTAGCTAGCTGACCGCCAACTAACTTCATTGGGGGTTTGTACAATTCTGACTCATCCATCTATTTCTAGGTTTCCATTGCATTGTCCACCGACTGGTACGAACCGGCAGACTCGAGCGCAAGCACTTCGACTGATGTTGAAGCCGCGATGAGAGCTCAAGAATTCAGACTGGGCTGGTTTGCGAACCCGATATTCGTGAACGGCAGTTATCCCGCTGAAATGAGCCAAGCTATGACCGTGGCGCCAATCGATTTCGATATCATGGGTGCGTTCGTTATATATTACCTATTTAAGATTATGTGAGAGAAAGGTCAGATTTGTTTTCGTCTGCACCATCAACATGTTTTTTGTGGTCGCATAAAAGGTACATAATTAAACTTTCCCCTTCATTCATTCTGTACTGACGCCACGCTGAACGATACTCCAATACTCGATTCAGAATCAAGCCACTCAGAGGATCTCTTCTATCCAACCCTAATTCAAGTGCTACTGAGCACGGCATATTATATCAAGTGGAAGCTCATATCGTACTGTATAGAAAAACTTTTCTATATTCCAAACATTCCTGACATGATAATGATCATCGTAGTTGCTACTCAGGTAGCAGTACAAGTAGCGTCGCAGATTTTCAACTTAATCCCAAGTAGAAGTAGCAATTTCTAAGACATGTCAAAACTACATCTGGGGGTAGTAGAAAATGAAGTGCATGAAAAGTACCAAGTAGGTGGTTTTGAAAAGGAGATATTGATCGAGGTGCCATGTACTTTTGGCAGTTAATTGAAGGGAGGGGCTGCTTTTGAAATGGCAAAATGTATCTTTGCGATTCACACAGAATGTCTTGAAAATACATATCCAGTTTCGTGTTTCGGGGGGTGTTTTTATAATTTCACTTATAAAAATGATGTAAACTTATCTTAAAATACTTTCTATTTGTCAAAATCCAAATTGTGAAAGTGAGAAGTGTTGCCTAAAAAATTGTCAAGTAGAATTGGAAGTAGTGTAAACGCATAATCACTTGGGTGAGTAGAGCACGTAGGGAAAACCCGTTTGGATGCTCCGAAAATGTAAAATAAAATCGATTCATTACTGATTACCTTTGGGACTGATAAGATGTAATGAGTAGGGAGAAAAGATGACAAGATGGATTTATCCTATGATAGCATTTTGCCTTGAGAATATAGGGCTATTGATTGGGCTTGCAATAATTAGGGCTGGGTGAAATTCAGTACATGAGCAGTTCAATTTTGAGTCGAGTATTAGGCTTCGACTTGGGTGTTTGAGTATCTCTCAATATAATAACATTATGAAGGGTGTTGAAAGTTCAAATATGCACACCACATCGAATATTTTTGTATTTTCTTGGCGATACCTATTTCATTGCACTGCTTTGTAGTCCGTGTTTTGGTATGTTGCGATACGATCAATCGAGATTTCAAGGCTTCCACTGCGGAACACAGTATCAAAACCATAATTCTCGTTGATATATTAACTCTTAGTGCAGGGGCGGGCAACATACGGCCCGCGGGCCGGATCCGTAAGGGATTTTGTCCTGCCCGCGGAGAGTTTTCCGTCTTAAATAGTGTGGCCCCGGCCCCAGTCTACCGAGATTACCCACTACTTGCTTACTATGTCAAATTTTAGTGACTGTATATGTTATGATATACGTGTATGCGCAGTGTGCGAGAGTGGCGAGAAGACTTGCATTATCGGCATTTATGATGTACTCAACCCTAATGTCGTTTGTGGTAATTATGGTGTTTGTCGACTACAATGGTCATTTACACCAGGCTGATATTTCTTATTTTTCATTCCGTAACCGCCGACTTGCAGCACGTCACACTTCAAAGCTTTTGTAAGACGTAGGTTTACCATATTTTATAAATCTGAAAAGAGGACACTTTTTCAAAATTTTCAGACTTGCAAAACCGGAGGAAAATCCTGAAAAATTGGTAAATTTTTCCCACTTCGTGGTCGGTTGACTAAAAAAAGAAAGGTCAACTTTCTCGTTCGGCGCCCAAATACAGTTTTTCCTTTCACATTATCAGGCGGTTGACTAAAAAAAGGTCAACTTTGAGGCTCATCTTCCGAAATAGTCGCTGGTGCGTTACTTCAGTGCTAATTTACTGTATCTTAATCGATTTTGCGATATATTTAACCGAAATTCTCATAACAGAGGACAAAATCTCAAATAAAGAGGACATTTGGGCGTCCTCCGAGGACACTTTCGAAAAAGTCAAAAGAGAGTACAAATCCTCTTAAAAGAGAACATATGGTAACCCTAGTAAGACACCGCTTATACCAGGGGTCGCGGGCCACTTTTCAAATTTCGTAGAGGACGCGGACCGCATGAATTCAATATCGAGATTAATCAGGCCACACAGTTGAACAACGACGCTATCTCGTCACCTACTCAACCCTAATGAATTGATATCTTGGTAAATTTGGGGTAGGCTACCGGGGTTATCGAACGCCTGGAAATCCTAATTAAGGATCGCACCGTGTGTTGATTGATCAGATAGAAGCAGACATGGTGGCACCTGTATGACAATGCTATTCACAAATCCACATTGTCTTCGTCATTATCGGCGAGAAATGGCTTTGAAGTGACATTGCTGTCACTAAAATACATTCATTAAATACGATTTATTCCTTGTATATGTGGATAAATGGGCGAATAATGTATCGATTCAGCAATCCGGCCCGCCAAGTACCTAATTTTCCTTTATCCGGCCCGCTGACTGGAGAAGTTGCCCGCCCCTGTCTTAGTGGATATAGCAGCATATAATTTCCCTATTCGAAAAATCATCTCTCATTACTCGACAGGAATCATTGTGCCGAGCCCTAGTAATAATACAATCATGTTATGACAGCTTTCTAATTTTGCCACCCTTGCTATTTCCAGGCAAGGCAGACTTCATAGTGGTCATTCCTGGAACAGTGTTGCTCACTCGAGATGGTACCGGTGGCGCTCCTGCAGGATATTTGCAAGACATGGTAAGATTATAAACTGACTATCAAAAAGTCATTTTCGCAACTAGAACTAAAAGTAGAACTACTCACTTTACAAAATTCGCAACTAGAACTACTCACTTTTGAAAAATTTCAACTAGAACTGAAACTATAACTACTCACTTTTGAAAGCTTGTAATTAGAACTAAAAATACTCACTTCTCAAATATGAAAATAAGAACTCGATGTTTCACAAGAACTGAGAGTCACTGCCTGTTGATTGATATATCATGCTTCTGTTTTTTGATTACATATTGCTTTAATTAGTATGTTATCATGACTGCTGTCTTTATTATGTGTTTGTGTTTATTTTTTCTTCTCTATCCTACAATTGCAGACTGTCAAACGTTTCATTTTTTAAATTAATACACTTTTACTTCACTATCATGGAGGTGACGGAAGACAGCGCCTTTATATGTCATATCGTCACCTACAGTCAAATTTTATGAAGTAAATGTCTGTCTGTTTGATCTGTATATTACCAAAAACATTCATTTACTTTTATATTGACAGAATGTTGCATTCACGCAAGATACATCGGCGTCTCAAGATTTCCCAGCCGCCCTTAATTGGTCTCCGGTTCCGTGGGGCGTACGCAGGATCCTGTATCTTGTTTCTGCCAAATACGGCTCCACCATGCCTATTTATGTTGATGATTCCGGCTATCAGACTCTTGAGAACACACAGGCATTGGACGACTACGAAAGAGTCAACTATCTACGGAATACCATCAATGAAATACTGAAAGGTTAATACATGTAGCGCTGTGTTATGACTAGTTCTGGTGGCAGTGATTCGAGTCGATTAGCGGCAGATGAATTTTTTCGAGCATTGGAGTTATCACAAGTCAATCTCACTTTTGTAGTTTTGTCTCAACTCGAGTCAAGTCCGATTCCAAGTCAGCTAGTAGAGGGCCGAGTTCGAGTCGTAGTGTTTTGACTCGAGTCCGATGGAATGGCTCATATTCATTATATCGTCATCTTCCTCAGTCCTAGCAATTTCCGGCCCTGTTTTCCAAGTATCAGGACTGATAGACGAAATAGTAAGAATATGGTAACATTTCTATTAGAAGTTACACTGAAATGTCTGTTTCGGCAGTCCTAGTCTCGAGTCATATGACTTGCATCGAGTCATGCACAATGACTCAAGTCAGGTCGAGTCACCGAAAAATCGTGACTCGAGTCATTACAACCCTACTAATTTCAATAATTGGATGTATCGTAGCTTTGAGGTGTGCTCTATTTTGAGAAAGCATAAATACTTGCTTACTGACAAACTCTGAATATTTGCCAATCAATACTTCTCACTTTTATTTGCGATAAACTGCATTTGGCATGTCATTTTTATCTCATTTTAGGTATCCATTTTGAAGTATGTTTCACTATTCCCAGCAAAATATAACGATGGTGTCAACGTAGTCGGCTTCATGACTCCGTTGATGGATTCGTTCGATTGGGACAACGGATTTTCTACGAGGAACGGTCTCTATCATGTTAACTTCATCAATCTCTTCAAGTAAGGCCCTTTTTGGAAATTTTCAAATGATTACTTGAACAGCTGCTTGGAGACTGTACAAAACTTCAATATAAAATTGAATATTGTATTGATATTGAAATCAACCCGAATATTTTCTGCCGAAACTCGGCAGGGGTCATCGTCAGCAACTAGTAGAGAATTGGAAAAGAACATTGTACATTTGGGTTGTTCAAAAATAACTTTATCCTCAAATTTCACTAGCTATTCGATCAAATTGTTTGGCTGCTTGAAAAAACGCTGAACACCAAATTTGGCTCAATTCAAACACGTAGAAGCAAAGCTACAACAGTTGGAAAACTGTAAATTCATTATATTTTAGATTTTACTGTCAATAAATTTGTAATTTTCAAACTCTCGTAGCTTCACTTCTACATGCCAATTTCGATGGGCACCATTTTTTCAGCCAACTAAACAATTTTATCAAATAGCCAGTTAAATTTGAAGAATAAGGTTAGTTTTGAACTCCCCTATTGTACATAAACATATCTAAAAATGATCTAAATTAGTACATTGAGCTTAAGCCATCTTTCTGCCTCGATTACCTCAATTTATATGCCGGTGACGTCATATTTTGTGATACGATTGTTGACATACAATGTTCTTTCCAATTCTATACCAGTTGCTGACGATTGCCCCTGGCGAGTGTCAGCCAATCATTTCTAGGTTTAATTCAACATTAATATACTATTCAATTGTATATTGAAGTTTTGTTCCTCCAGGTATATTTTCAAATATGTGGGGTATGGTTATCGTTGAAAAAATACTTTTTACCCTTTATCAGACCTAGGACGGCCAAATCTTCTGCGAGCACGTACAGTTCAATCGTCCGAGACAACGGATTCCCAACGAACGAAGACGGAATGTGGCAATACGGGACTTTCCCCGAGGGCTTCATTTGGGGAGTGGCGGATGCTGCGTATTCTGTGAGTGACTTTGTCAGGATTGTAATGACTTTAGTCATATTTAAGTGAAACGGTGTAAGGTCTTAAACTCTGCTGGTCACATTAAACAGTCATGAAAACATATAGCTAGACTACTTATTTTCGGAATATGTGTGAAGTTTCTACATCAGTAGACCAGTCCGTCAATATATTAGAATTTTATATCTCAATTACAAATTGAAGGAAGTTGGACACTTTTCCTTTGATGAGAGAAATGTTACATCAAATTTAAATTACTTTTCAAGTTTGAAAGCAAGGTTTTATTACTTTCAAACGATCACAATCAAGTTAGTGGTCTTTAATATGATTTTGCGAGCTTCGTCTTTCAGAACTTCAATAGAACCACATCCAAGTATCTATTATCAGAAAGACAGTATTAAATGAAGTTTATAATATTACATTGAGTTGCATGCCTATATTGAAATTAAATGTAGGGATTATTTTGATTTTTAAAGGTTCACCAGCCCTCAGCATCTGTTTCCAAGTTTAATCGGTCCGCGAGGTCAAAACGGTGGAGAGCCACTGTTTTACACCGATCAGCTATGAATTATACATTGTATGACTGGTTGGTGGTACAAAATCTGAATACTGCTTTCAAAATTGTGTTCATGGCAAATGTTTATTGAAACCCGAAGAACTTTTCGCGTGCCACTTATCAAGAGCTACCGGCACGATAACGGAAATGAAACAGAGTTGAATTCAAGGCCAAATGAAGAATTATGACGCAATAATTTCAAATGATAAATAACATTAATGGAGCCAGAGCATAGCAACAATGCATTGTACAGCAACGGTAGTGTAAAACAGTAACGCGAGCGTGAGACACAAATGATATGATTAACGTAGCAAATGTAATATTACACAGGAACAGGAAACTGTGATTGATAGTCAGACACACAAAAACAACACAACGGCAACTAGTGGGAAATCTTAAGGTTATGCAAATCATAGGCGCTTATTTTCCTTGGGTATGCGGGTTTGATGACGTCACAAAGGAATGACGTCATAATGTGACGGATTGATAATTAGTATTATTATAGCATCAATTCATGAGGGTAGGGTGCATGCGTAAATGCCGATTATACAATCTCCTCGTGTTAACGAACTTGCGCGAAAGATAAGCTTGTCAACGAGTCCGGAGGTGCTGTCAATTTGCGAGACCCTGATCGCTTGCACACAATTGAATACGTCGCTTATCAACGCGTATTACGTAACCCTTTTGTTATGTAATCGATTTCCGGGTGTTCAAATCTTTCTCGTCTTTTACAACTCAAGCCTTGACCCAGTTGACCCACATCTTCTGATGGTATGATGGTTATGTTTAAGTATTAGCGCAATAAAATTACGCATGCACGGCGGACGCACAGTCGCACATGTCGTTCAGTTTGGCGATGTCACTCTTTAATCACAATCGCTAATCAGCATACCGTACACCTAAACGGCATTGTCTCCAAGCCATCGAGAGATAGGAGCCAACGCATGCTAGGCTCGAGAGTGAGTCGAGACGCGATAGTGGGCCAGCGATGATATCCTTCGTGCCAGGCCTGTTGCAGATGCGATTATGTAGGCAAGCGATGATATCGTGCGCCAGTATGGATGCGATAGTGCAGGCTAGCGATGGTACAATGGTGCAGTGCGCACCGGGCCTACTGCTGATGAGATTGTCCAAGCCGGTGAAGCGAGGCTTGTTGGAGACGCGATAAATCAGGCAATCGTCCCAAACGATGATTGCCGAGCGCATGGCAATCAATGACATAATTTCGCGATCATCGTAGCGGCAGATCGCGTCGCGTTACATTGGCAACGCTCTGTTTGTCGCTAATTGGCCGCACGCAACGGGTTACCCAGCTCACATAAGCGACAGCAGGTAATGTCGTAAACGGAAATACATCGCGATTTGTTCTAAATAACACAATCGGCGTCCATGCCGATCCATGCCAAACCGAATTCTAGGTATGCCGCATACCTAAAAAATTGTCTAGTTATGCGTGGCATACCTTGCATACCCAGGTTCAGCGCCTATGATGCAAATGTTCTTTCTGCCGGCATAGGACCGGATTGTTCAGTTCATTGAACATCGATTCCAATGTCGTTAAATGAAAAGTGGTTCTGCCCCTGGACAGAACAGAAAACATATCGTCGGAATAGTTTTGGTCACAAACTGGGTTATCAATTAAATGTCGACCGATGGAGAAATTGCGTGCTGTTACTTGGTTATATGTTTCACCGTTTGACGCCCGTTTGCATTTATGTGCATTGTTTTCAACTAATATATATTCACAGGTTGAAGGGTATACAGCCGATGGTAAGGCACCAACTCTGTGGTTTGATGCCGATGGGATTGACGGTAACAGTACTGTGGGCACTTACGGGATGAATATGACCACTTACGTGGCTATGGTCAAGGCAACTGGTGTCAGCCATTACAGAATCTCCATCTCATGGGCTAGGTAGATAACATTACCAATACACGCTAGTCCATTTACTATATAACAGAATTTCGTTTCAGGGTGTATGTATCAGGAATAGACTACTATCAAGCACTTTTTGAAAGCCTACAAGAATCCGGGATTGCAGTTGTTGCAGAACTGTACCATCACGACATGCCAGTGTTGTTTCTGGAAGGATGGAATGACGCAGATATCGTGGAATCTTTTGTGGACTATGGCCAGATATGCATCGACGGATTGAGTCAATATGTCACCCACTGGATAACAATGGCCAACCCCTACGAAGAGGTCCGTGCCTAGATATTTTTATATTACTTTCAGATTCAATTACTTTTCTGATCCGGTAACACACAATATAGTTAAAAGTGGGGTTGAAACCAAGTCACAAGATTACGAGGCACAAGTCTATCTTACTTATGTTTTGACTCAAGTCACGTCGAGTCATTATCAATTCATAACCGACTCAACTCATGAAATTATTGTGTTGTCTAACAAATGATGCTTAAAATATTTGGCTCAATTCCGAAGCGTCAAGGGGGAGGACAAAATTTTGGATTCAAAAATATTATTTATGGTGAATAATTCTGTAATTAATAATGACAGTGTGCATGTTATGCTGTCGTATAGACCAGTGGCAAGTTTTCGGTCAACAAAAGGCAGTCGTTTTTGGCAGCGAGCAAACCTTGGCTAAAAACGACAGCCCTTTGTTCACCGAAAACTTGGATATATATGTCGAATTGTCCATCGGCGCCTAAATGGCTGGTGTCGAATCTCGCTGTCCTGGCAATCTGTACCCCACAGGACAAATGCCATACCCGCATAAAGAATAATTACACTGGGCAACAATTTTGAACAAAAAATTTGTTTAATTTGATTTCGCACTTGATTTAGCCTAATTTTGGTGTGCTGATTCCGAAAATGCCATTGGTTTTCTTCCATCTTGTCAAGTGTTTGCTCTACGCCATATGCCCAAAATTTGCAAATTTTCACGAATTCATCCATATTACTTTTCGATGCCATATAATAATCCACACTTGTACCACATAATTCATAACTTAATATCAAGAAAAAAGTTATTGGTATCGACCTTGGCCGATGCTTTCAACCATGGATAGAGGATGCAATCATCTGAGGATATTTCACACACATTTTTGATGCTAACTGCAGGATATGGAAAGAAAAATAAATATTACATTTACTACCGGCTATAGGTCCAATGCCCCATTCAGCTTATCCAGTGTAACTTGAAACTCCAATACGCTCGATAATTTGGATCAAAACAAAGATTTTAGGGATAGCGGGCTAATGATGAAGATTTTGAAATCAAAGATGATTCCGAACGTAGAGCAGTTCATCAACACAAGTTATTGATCTGACATAAGCTTTGGGACTTGGAATAGACATCTTTGGAACTTTAAACATCCTTACAAAGGGCGAAAAAATTACTTGCCAAGATATAGAAAGTATCTCACTGTCGATCAGCAGAAACAGCCTTTTCTTCGTACGCCTACTTTCGGTAGCTTTGTGTATTGACACTGGCATTGGCGTGATACTGTTACCATGGATTAATGGAGGAGTTAGGAATCCCGGCCCGTATTCAGAGACATTTCAAATTTTAAAAGTCCACCGATCCGCCAAATATTTTTTGAAATTTGACCGGTCCACGGGGTGAAAAAGGTTGAGAACCACTGATATAGACTATTGTTGTTCTCCTGAAAATGATTACACTGAGGTGTTTGTAGTGCCGAAAAAGCGACAACTGACATATCCCAATGCGTAGTGAGACATGTACAATGCATTGCACATTGAATCTATATTCAGCCCTTGTCGGAACGTATCAAATTTGTCAATATATTTCATCTCGTAAGTAATTAACATAATATTTAATTGAATGCTCTATTAAACAGATAACGAAAGGATATCTAGGCGACCAGTGGCCACCAGCTGAAAATGACTTGGAGCTTGGCTTGAACGCAGCACACAATATGCTTCTAGCTCATTCCAGAGTGGCCGAATATCTGAAAAATTTGTATGTGTCAGAAATTTTGTTATTCTCTGCTTAGACCAGGCTAGTCCTGATCTTATACCAATAAGGCTTTAGCTCTCCAGTCGATTTCCAGTTCAATGACTACAGTCCTGATTGTACAAACTACCAATGTAGTTGGTTGACAGGCAACTAACTACTGCTTTTTTGAGTAGTTCTTATTGCGGATTTTGAGAAGTGAGTAGTTCTAGTTGCACATTAAAAAAACTTAGTTGCCCAACAACTAGAAAACATGTGACGTCTTTGGCGTGAATCATGATACTGGTGTTGTGCTGTGTGACGTTCTTGCAGCTATTGTTGGCTCAGAGACATCTATACACTGTGTCGTAGTTGTTTTGGGGTCGAAACCCTTACTATTTCAAACTCATACTGATATTCATGTTTAACTGATCTGATCCCAATAAAATGAATGATTGAATAAAATTAATGAATTGCTCCATAATTGAATCTAGGTAGTTGGTCAGTTGTGGATTGCTGAAGGTTGTTAGCTCTAGTTCTGGTTCTAGTTGTGCATTATGACGATTACCACTGACGAGTGTCACCTGAAAATATCTGTCTTTGTTTCAATATCAATATATTATTCAATAGTATATTGAAGTTCTTTATCTTCAAGAAGCTCTTCAAACATTACTTCTATGAATTTATAATTATTACTTCACAGCTCATTCAGCGACGTTCCAATCAGTATGTCCGTTCTGGTGAATTGGATCTACCCGAACAACCCACAGATTCAAAGCGACCATGACGCTAGCATGCAAGCCATGGTCGAAGTGTCTGGATGGTTCTTGGACCCTCTGATGACCGGGGATTACGCGGATTACTTGAAAGAGAAATTCGGGGCTAGCATGCCAGTGTTTACAGAAGATCAGAAGAATGCGCTTCAAGGGTCGATTGATTTTATTGCTATGGAGCATTATTCGTCTGATGCAGTAAGTAAGGAATTCGTTGAGCTTAGTCATCCACGGCAGAGCTTGATTGGAAAATTTTTAGCATCACTAAATTTGACTATAACTATAGCTACAGCTACGCAGTTTTAATCCAAATTAGATTACAATTAGAATATTAACTATACACTTTTTCCAAACTGGACTAGATTTAAAATTACTGCTACACAGTTTTTTTTTTTTTGCAAATCACACTAGAATTAGAATTATATGTATACAGTTTTCCAAATCAAATTAGAATTAGAATTACAGCTACACATTTATTTTCGAAATTAGACTAGAATTAGATTATAGCTATACACTTTTTTCAAATTAGATTGTAACTAAACCTACAGATCGACATTTTTTGAAAGATTAGATTAGAATTAGAATTGCCGCTTCACACTTTTTTCCAAATTAGACAAGGATTAGAATTACGGCTACACAGTTTTGTTTTTTTCTTCAAATTGGACTAGAATTGAATTATAGCTGTAGGCTACACTTTTCCAAATTAGACTAGAATAGAATTATAGCTAATAGCTATACACTTTTTGCAAATTAGATTAGAATTAGAATTACAGCTGCACATTTTTTCACAAATCAGACTAGAATTAGAATTATATCTACACAGTTTTTCCAAATTAGACTAGAATTGAATTACAGCTTCAAACTTTTTTCCACAAATCTCAACATTTTTTAGAAATGTGCCGATCATACAAGCATTTTTGAATGCAGTCAGAATTGCTTTGCATGTCAGATGAAATCGTCTTTTGGACAGCACTGGTGTGGACGCATTCGTCATTCTCATCTCTGAATGATTATGAACTCTAATTCGACATGATAGAAGTTTGAATTTTGATGTATTTCTTTCTGATTATGAAGTTAATTCAAATTCTCAAGTTTATATGAATTCAGTAATGCTAATTCAAATCTAATTTGGAAAAGCTGAAATTTTCTAGTTTTGCAACTCTGGTGATCATTTCAAAGTATTTTCTCGGATCAACAGTCGAATTCAAGCAGCCATTGTCCTTCGGAAGTTAATTGATGATACTAAAGCAAAATTTAATTCGATTCCAAGTTTTTGCGGAATCAAAAAAATCAAAAATTGGTGTCTAGTGTGTATCTATAATTCTAATCTAATTCAAAAGAAAACTGTGTAGCTATTATTCTAAATGTAATCTGATTTTAAAAAGGTGAAAATTTTGTAGCTTTCCTACACTGATTGTTAGATCTGTAATATTTGAGTTATCGACTGTTTCCTAATCAAGATACAGTAGTGATAGAAAAATCCTTCACACTGTGCTCAAAATAGACTATTTTCCTCAACTAGATCAACGCCAACGGTTACGTAAAGAGGCCGACCTTGCTTGACACTGTGTCTCCCGATATCCATATTTGGGAGAACGGCGTAAGGTATGCGGCCGATTGGGTCTCGTCACGTTACCCAGGTATGGATATTGTCATTACCGGGCATGGAATACCAGACAGGGAGGACGCAACTATCCTTGGGTCTGAATTGCAAGATTGCCGGACTGCATACATCAACAATGTGCTACGAGGTTCGTAAAAGTTAATTTTGGGGCTACGTAGCAGTCTCATACAAAATCTCAAGTCTTCTATTATATTATTCAATTTCAACTTCATATTACTTAGGTCTCTAATGACTAGAGTCATGGCTGGGGCAAGTTTTTGTTGCAGTCAAATCCGCGAAAAGCTGCATTTATTTTTCACGAAAGTTGCTGTAAAAAGTTGCATTTATAAACAAGATCCTTGAAATTATTAGTTATTAGATACCAGAATCGATACGTATCCAAGGCACTGTAGCAAAACTGAGTGTTGGCGACTTCAACAAAATCAATAGTCCCAGTGAATATAATTTTCGGCGGTCTAGCCTAAATATACGTCAAGTCAGAAAGGACATTAAATTCAAACGACAATGAAATAATCGAGCGATCTAGTTACCGGTACATATAGTGCCAAATATTTCCAGTAAAATGTTGCATAAAAAATCGAAAAAACTTGCAAAAATTTGCATGTAAAATCAAAAAAAGTTGCAGTATAATAATCCTCCAAACTGCCTAAACCACCATACTACATTAATTGTGAGTATCTAGGTGACTGTAGGAAGATGTAAAAAAAGTGGCAAAAGTTGAGAAAACTTGCCCTAGTCATGACCAATTATTTGGTGAGTCGACTTGACTTAATTATGGAAAATGACGCGATTTGTCTTGAGAACTTGTACTTGATTCCTCGTGCATGACTCAACTGAGTCAAACGGCTCGAGAAAAATCATCTGTTATCCGTTATAATAAACACATTTCGAGTTACTGACAATCACTGCTTACAAGTGTCCAGATGCAGACTTTCTAGCTTAGCAATGGCAGTAAGTCTGATTGCATAAATGCTCCGAACTTTTGGGAATGTGCCCTAAGCTAGATGCCGTATCTTTTGAGTAAAACTGACTATATCGGGGTTATCAGTGAAGTTTTATAGGTGTCTGCTAAAAAATATGATGCTGGTCGGAATCTACTTATTTACCGTCGAAAAGTGATGGGTGACTTTTCGGGTGATAACCTCATACAACCGTTGCATCTAAGAATTATTCTAGCAACGAGAAATCAAGTTTTGAGTGTGTTTTCTTCTTATTTTTGAAGACATGTGGCAATATTTTCCTAAACTTTCTACCTATCATCACTGGTAATCGATATACTCGAATATTGGACTCAACTCCCAAGGTAATACTCGGATTGGAGTCCAATCTCCCAGGTACTGTTGTTTGATTTTCCCCTGCCCCAATCATAACCTGTCGTCTGTGATAATTTCGGGATAAATAGCAGCCCACTGTCCGAAATCTAAGGTCTTTTTCTACAATAATTATTTTCAAGTTGAAATTACAGCATCGATGAGGTAGAAATCCAGTCTAGAATGAGCAACACAACAGCAATCTATTAGGTATCATATCAGATGGTACCGGTATGGTATTACTGAGAAAAGCGATAACTTGCACCTTCACAAACAACCCCAAATATATTCAGCCGATATCAAAAATATGGCATCTAGATTAAGGGTGTAGCCCAATTCTTCTGCTGAGGAGCGATTCTCTACCCACCAACGCTTTCGTTACTCAACTCACGCCAAAATCTATACTCACGCTCAAATGCGTTGGAATCAGCACTCAAATTTAAGTCAGCGCACCACCAGACTTGATTTCAATTCTTACATAAAGAGCAGCCAACTAGGCATTTTAGGCAACCCTCGCTGCAGGTTAGCCAAATACCGAGGAACCGGTACGGTCGTATTCGATAATAAAATACTGTTATTGCGTTCTGCTGAGCGAATGAAATCAGTGGCGCCTGCACCATTTCGACTTCTTGTACGGCATCTGTGTTTTACCGGAATGGTGACTTCTGCTGTGTGAATGCGTTAGCGTCAAGTTCCGTTATTGAGTGAGATGGCACTTGGGTTGATTTTGTTCCATATAATTTTATTATACAAAAGTCATGTCAACTGCCTTTTGAAATTTATAGATACAGAAATGGAATTTGAGTAATGCTTAGTTGAGGAGAAAAATTGGAATCCACCCTAAGGCACATTTCCAAAACTTCAGAGCATATATTTGAACAGCTGTATATGTACAACCATTACTACTCTTGGACATGAAATGAACTAGAACGGCCGTATCTGTACAGCTCTGAGCTATAAGATTAATATTCCCAGTGTATAAGTCGCGGATTAAAGTTCTCTAACTCCCCACCACCATTCCGTGATGCCACGAAAATTGCCGATTATTTTACATCTAATGGTCGACAACGATACTTCTTTTAAAGTGGGATATCAACTCACTATTTTTATATTGGTTTGTCACATTTTTTTATTTGAAACTGGATACTTGTGCCTGATCAATGGAGAGAGAGAGTGATATGGTATTCTTTTTCGCCTGCACCATCGCACTGGATTATATTGAAATAACTGTAGCGATCAATATATAGTACTCCGGTATTCTTTTCATTATGTAGGTATTGTGAATGACGCCACCCCAGTGGTTGGATACTTTGCAAGATCACTATTTGACGGCTTTGAATGGGACCTCGGTTACTCGGCAAGGTAATGTCACTTTCGGATTGTGATATTTGGTGATCTAATTATTGACATGCGATGTTCTTTCCAATTCTCTACTAGTTGCTTACGATTACCCCTGACGAATGTCAGCCGAAAATTTTCGGTTTTATTTCGATATCAATATAGCCTACTATTCAATTGAATATTGAAGTTCTGTACCTCCTAGAGCAGTGATTCCCAACCGCTGCCCGCAGATAGCCTTCTTGCGGCCCCCACAAAATATTAAGAAACCGCGTATTGACAAAAAATAAAATTTTATACTTATAAAATGCACGTACTTGGCTTGGAGTCTGGAGTTTTTAATTAGGATTGCAGGAAAGTCGTGAGTAGACCGCTAACGTCACGTCGCTGCTGTTTCAATGCAATGTGCCCTAACTTTCTAGATGGACGAGCAGTAGCTATAGATATAGGTATAGACATAGACAGCACCACAACTGCGGCACACCACACCCTCCAATTGGGGGGGGGGTAGTTCGTAGGGGGCTCAAAATAATTTCATGAATAAGCATAAATTATAGAGTATTTTTTGAAAATTTGTGCATCATTTTACTCTAGGCGTGATTTCTGCGGCAGCGAGAAACCTTGGCCGTAAAGAACTGTCCTTATGCTGACCGATGCTTCGTTATATATACAAAATACTCTCTCTGCAATCTGAACCTCACAAGACACATATCATCCCGCAGGAACAAATTATATTCCAGTGAAGAAATACCAATTTGAAATAGTGTGCGTCTCTTAGTTTAGTAGCCTACGGTTGGGCTATTCTATATTTTTTGATATAGCAGACAGGAGGTCACGAAATAACATCATGTTACGGGGTCATATCAACGGGCTCTACAGTGTCCAAGACACCTCACTCAGCTCTACCGGTAAATATGATTACATGAGCAGCGAGGACAAGAAATTGATAGCAATATATATGCAATTTCCAATAATATTGACCGATTTTATCATAAATTATCGAAAATTTCGCACTTGGCGCTGGCTCACTTAACGGTACAGCTAATTTCGTGGTAAAGGCGAACAAGGTGATAGGGGTAGGTTTTTCACTCTAGTTTTTTTTGGGTGGGAGGGGGCTCACGAAGTGCTCTTTCGTTCCTGCCAACGGATATGCGCCCAGAGATGTTTAATTATTATTGAGGGGTCCTACCTAATTATTATTGAGGGGTCAAACACAACTCCCTCGGCTCTACCTGTAAAAAAATTGATAGCAATATATATGCGATTCCCGATCATATTGACCGATTCAATTATGAATTACAGAAAATTTTCGCGCTTTGCGCGTTTAGGCAATAAAAGCTGACTCACTAAATGTCCCCGAAAGAAACATAATTGGTAGTCCTACAGCTCACGACCCAAGCGCCCGGATAATTTGAAAGCTACTGTCGTACTGATTCCAAAAATACAAATTGAAATCTCGCCAGGGCAATAAAACTGCTCCGAAATAGCCACCAAAGGTCGATTGCTCTGACCAATGGAGCGCATCAACACAATGACCATAACAATGGCCAATGGCTTCGAGCGATTGATCGGAACAATGCCAATTTTTATATTTTGATGACTATTTTGGGTCCGTTTCATTGCCCTGGTATTCGTGCGGACCCGACCGTGCTCTGAAATTCTAAATTTGGCCCCGACGCTGAAAAAGGTTGGGAACCACTGTCCTAGAGTCTGTTCGAATTTCTTCAGCATTTCGAAAACTTTGCAATGACGATTATTATTGTAAGATATTTGCTGACAACATGTATTTACATACCTACATTTGTGTTATGAAAAATCAAGTAGGCTTATTTATGAGTGGTCGGACATGAATAACTTTTTTCGTCTAATTTTTCTGGCTATTCGATAAAATTGTTATGTTGGTTAATAAATTTGATTCAATTATAACCTGTAGAAGTGAAGATATTGGAATGGAATAATTTTAAATTTAATGAAAAATAAAATAATAAAAAATTTTTCAAAATTTATGGATAACCCTATAATATTGTTATGTTGTCAAAAAACACGTGCCATGGTAAATTTTGTTGAATTCCAACCGTTAAAAGCAAGTTATTGGTGTTCAAAATTTGGGATTTTACATTATAGTATTTAGTTGGCAGTTTTATAATTAATTTGACCGTAAATACAATTTTTTTCAAATCCCAAATTTTGTCTTTCAATAACTTCTCTTTTACGAGAATTTCGTTTTTTTAGCCAAGCTAACAATTTGATCAGATAGCCAGACAAATTTGAATAAAATAATTGTTTTTCAACAACTCTATTGAACCTTGAGAGGAATTGTAGGTCGAAAATTTTAAAAATATATATCGAAATATTCAAATCCTTTTTACAGATTCGGACTGTACCACGTTGACTTTGATTCGATCGAAAAGACACAGACAGCAAAAACATGTTTGAGCTCTTACGCTGAAATCGTTCAAAACAACGGATTCCCCATCGAAACTAGCTTGGAAACCGGTGGTCTTACTCCGACTCTTATAACATGGACTGAACCTACAAACGCAGCATCGGTTTTCGCACAGGACAGAGTATTACCTGCGTCCACAGTTCCTTCACAAGCTAGCATGTCTGTTTGGCAGGTGAGGATTGCCTAAAATACTGCACAACAATTTTGGCCCCATTCAAACTGGCAGATGTGAGCATACAGGAGTTTGAAAATTTTGAATCAAAAAGCAATTAAAATGTTTTTGTTCAAATTTTTCTGTGAAATGGTTCTCAAACTTTTTTGGAAACCCCCCTTTATTATAGTGAAAAATTGCGCCCCCCTCCCCCACCCCCTTATCGTCATATCACAAAATGCAACCAGAACGATAGCAATCCTAATGAACAGTTTGTTGGTATGGAGGGTTTTTTTACCTAAAAAGCAGGAGGTTTCACCTAAAACTTCAAAATTTTGATCTTTTTTACATTAAAAAACTCAATTTTGACCAAATTTTGACCTAACTTATGCAAAATAGGTGTTTTCCGACAAAATGTTGGAATTGTACTACTTATCTTCATTTCTGGTCCGAACTGTCTGTCATTACGAAGTAGTTTGGCCCCAAAAAAACAACTTTGACTCGAAAACTGACAAATTTTTTATGAAAAAACTTTATTTTAACGAAATCTGGCCCTTTGAAGAATTCCAGTATTATGGTAGAAATAATTAAAGTTAGTTGTGGTACAACGAAAGATACTTTCGTACATTCACGGGCAGAAAGTGTCTGTCCTTACTATGTAGTTTGCCAATAATGGAGAAAGAACGTTCAACAGCTGCAGTTGTTGGCTGGCAACACTGAAGTTGTGCGTACGCTGCTGGTGACAAACCATGTTGCTTCATTCTGGCAATGTTGTCTACATCACAATTTTCATCATGCGCTTCTTGATATGAGAGCCATGCAATGCCCTGCCCACGCAGTCTTGCTTGAATTAGGATATTGCGGTACGTTGAGCTTAACACCATGTCAATTTATTTGTTCATTTGAATGTTTATGATTCACAATGAGCAGACAATAGGCCGTCTACAACGGTAGGCCTATAAAGTAGGCTACAAGCTCTAAAAATTTAAAACGATAAGTTCACCGAGCGTGCAAAATCTACGATACAAACGAAATGCAGGTTGCAAAAAAATTTTGACTTTGTAAAAAATTTTGACATATTTTGACCTAATTTTGACTTTTTTGACATGTGAAAAAAATTTCGCCCTAGTTATGACTGCTAATGAGAGAATTCTCAATTATGAAATTCGGACTCTACACAGAGCAATAACTATGAATTGGAGTGCATCACGCGAAGCACGGAATTTTTTTTAGTTTACCATAAATTCGCGTCCCCTTCAGATCATTTCACGCCCCCCAGTTTGAGAACCACTGTCACCCCATGAAATGGATAAGCTGTCTAATAGAACAATCCTTGACCTCCCTTCGATTCTACAGGTTGGAATCGAGTTAGATATTGTTACTCACCAACTCTGGTCTGATTTTATTCTATTTGAATCATGCACCGAGATGTTTAAAATTAATGCTGTTTTCCTCAAACAGTGATATGTAGGAAATTGTCGATATTAAAATGTTTTACACATCAGGAATTCAGTGGCGCGTCTGCTCGCGAAAGAGACGAGTTTCTGTACGATACCTTCTCGGACGAAATGAGATGGAGCACATCTACATCTGCGTACCAGGTTGGCCATATTTAGCACATATCAAATCTAGGGCATCAATCGAGCAGTAAGCTATGAGTCGAGTATTCAAGTATCTATAAATATCAAGTATGAATGAGGTGGAAAGTACTCATAAAAGTAATATCCCGGTGTACAGCCCTAATCAGACATAGACGTAGAAAATATGTTGGAATGTCAAGAAGAACTGATTTTCACTTTTGGGCAGATCATACAAACATTGGCCCATTCTTTTATTTACATCTTTACCAATATTGTATGTGATAATTTCTATACTTTTCTGTACTAACCGCAAGACGAATTTCGAAATTAAGCTCAATATATGTTATCCATAATCTACCGTAGTCAATTTCGATAAGATTATTCGCAAGATTTGCAATTGCATTTTGAATACCAATGTACAAATATTGAACAGATTGAAGGTGGTTGGGATTCAGACGGGAAAGGACCCAGCATCTGGGACACGTTCAGCCACATAACCCCATCCGTAATCGGCAACAATGACACGGGAGATGTTGCATGTGACAGTTACCATAAGGTACGTATGCGAAAGGAATTTTATCTGAATTAAAAGTGTATCTTTTGAGGTGAATGCCAGAGGTAGTGAAAGTAGTCAGAGTTGGTAATCAATTAGAAGTATTGCCATAAATTTTTGCTCAATTACAAAAAGTAAGTATTTTAGGCCTGGTTTTGTATCTGAAAACTGGTACGTAGAATTGGAAGAATTCTGCAATCCTAACCATTTAAGTACGCAAGTTAGCAAAATCTACTCAAGTACTCTGTTTAAAAGTGCTTCGTTGATGTCTACCTCTGGTATTTAGTAGTTGGTGTTCCAGTAGAGCAAATAGCGATTTCTTATTATGAGACTAGCTTATTTTGAAAAAAATATCAATGTAACAATAGCCTGATCACGCCTTGAGAATACATAGTCAGGTCTAGCCTAGACCGTCAATAAAAATGAGAACATAGAGACATATCATAAATCAGATTCGAATTAGAACACTTACATTTTTGCTGTTATTACTATACAGCCAGAATTATCCAGTTCACCAAGTTTGCCCCGAAGTTTAAAGTGCAGTGTCCAAGGTACTTCAAGGCCTGTCCTAGTCCAATTTGACTCCACAAAACTAACGATTTCGATAACATAATGTTTTCCAGGTGCAAGAAGACATCAATATGGTGAAATTACTTGGCGTGGATCAATACAGATTCTCCTTATCATGGGCTCGAATATTTCCCGATGGTGGAGTAGGGGACGCTGGCGTCAATATGCCTGGGGTTGATTATTATAGCTCTCTCATTGACGGACTTATCGCGATAGGCGTCGAACCGGTGGTTACTCTGTATCATTGGGACCTACCGCAGGTGAGTTTGCGAATTTTGTTTGTAGTACCTGTAAAAAATGTTTTTAATATCTCAATAAGCTGTATGTTTATTACGGTTGTTCCAAAACAACTTTTCTCCTCAAATTTCACTGACTACTTATTGGCTACATTTGAATTTAAAATATCCAAACTCCAGCAGCTTCGCTCCTATATATCTACATGAATTTAGCCAAAATTGTTTTAAAATGTATTTTTAAGCCAATTTTACAATTTTATTTAACGGCCAGTGAAATTTGACGATACATGGTTTTTGAACAACCTTAAATGGTATTCATTACAATCTTAGCCAGGGTATGAGAACTACAACAGTTTCAATGTTCCGAATTATATTAGAATTAGAATGACAGCTGTACATTTCATTCCAAATTATACTGGAATTGGATCAACTGAAACTAAATCGCTGTCTCACACAGATATCTGTATGTGTCAGGGTTGTAACCAAGTCACAAGGTTCTGAGACACAAGTCAATTTGACTTTTATACTTTTGACTCGAGTCAAGTCCAGTCATTTTAAATTCACCGCCTAGTCCTGTCCGAGTCCAAGTCATGGAGCAATGGCTCGAGTCCGAATCCAATTGTTGAGACTTGACTCTGAGTTCAAGTCATAGCGTTCACTGTTCACTTTTGAGATCAAGGCTGGTTCAACTCATGTCTGTGAAACTCTTGTGTGATATCGAAGACCTCGTGTTCATAATATACTCACTATTAACAGGTTTAGTCGAACAGATTCACGTGCGTGTTCTCCAAGTATTGGTCCTGATATACAAGAATCAAATCAAGTAATATAGCATGTCTCGAGTCACGCGCCATGCATCGAATACAAGTCGAGTCAATACAAAAATTGACTCAAGTCAAATCGAGTCATGTGCCATTTTAAAGAAATTCATTCGAGTCAAGTAGAGTCGAGTCACTTTCCATTTTTAGGAAACTGATTCGAGTCAATTCGAGTCAACTAAAACTTGTGACTCGTGTTTGATTCTAGCCGAGTCATAACAACCTTGGTATGCATGTCTGAGGATTTTTTTCCGGCATAATCATTCAAGTTTTATTTTTCTATGATATCATTTCTGCGCTTCACAATATCTGCCTACATTTGTCTAAACAAGGCAGATTTTAAATGTGCTTTGAAATATTTCATTTTACGCAGGCCATTGAAGACGTTGGCGGGTTGCGGAACGAAACCTTTATCGATTACTTTGAAGCTTACGCCGATTTTGCGTTCGCCACCTACGGAGACAGAGTCAAGTTCTGGATCACGTTCAACGAGCCATACGTGGTTTGCTGGCTCGGGTGAGAATCATTTCAACTTGCGATTGTGACATCAGATCGCCATCCTAGTAGAATCCAGTTCCAGCAGAGGTGTTCTGTGTGGTTGTTTTTCAAATTTTGCTGGTTACCCTACGAATGTTAGGTTGCCCGAAAACGATGCACATCAATCTTGGCTCAATTGCAGCGTGTATAAGCGAAGTTATTGGGGGCAGGAAATTTGAGATTTATTTTTCAGTGCTGTAACGAATTGATCTATTTTGGGGCTACTTTGAGTAGATTTTTGACTATTACTTATCAAGGTGGTGCTTTCAGCTCTAATTGAATTGAATTTTTTCAAGACAAAGCTCTGTATTGGTGCGACTTTAAGAAGTAGGAAGCCATTTTGTTTTCATCATTTTCATGGGTGAAATTATCATAATACATTCAGGTACGGTCTTGGAGTATTCGCCCCTGGCGATAATTCTGAACCCGGCATCACCCCGTACGTGACAGCTCACAACCTGATCAAAGCCCACGCTCGGGCATTCCGACTCTACGATGCCAAGTACCGGGCCACGCAGGGCGGCGTGCTGGGCATGACCATGAGCACGGAATGGGCAGAACCGAGTGACCCGTCAAATCCGGATGATGTAGCGGCCGCTGATCGATTTGTGCAGGTTATTTGGAAGATGTATTTTATATATCTACTCAGACTTGGACAAATATATAGTTCTAATTATAATTCTAGTTCTCTAACTCATCATCATTGGTTAACTAGCCTAATTAGAGCCAAAAACCTCATTCTAATCTAATTTCGCACAAGTTTCTTTGTTGCAATTCTAATTTTACTGAAAATGCTACAGGAGAAATGTAGCGCGCGTAACGAGCCAAGCTACCTGTACAAACATTTTGCCATTCTCGTGCTTATGAGGATGAATTCTGATTCGATATAAAGTGAATTCCAAGTTTTCGCGAATTCTAATTCCAGTCTAATTTGCAGAAAATCTGTCTTGCTATAATTGTACTTTTAATCTAATTCGAAAAAAAATTTGCAGCTATAATTCTAATTCCAGTTTAATTTGGAAAAAATCTGTCTAGCTATAATTATACTTTTAATCTAATTTGAAGAAAAATTGTAGCTATAATTCTATTTCTAGTTTAATTTGGAATAAAAATTTCTGGCTATAATTCTAATTTTAATCTAATCTGGATAAAACTTTGCCACTTTAATTCTAATTCTAGTCCCATTTGGAATAAAAATGTCTGGCTAGAATTCAAGTTTTAATCTAATCTGGAAAAAACTTTGTAGCTATAATTTTAATTCTAGTTTAATTTGGAATAAAAATTTCTGGCTGTAATTCTAATTTTAATCTAATCTTGATAAAACTTGGTAGCTATAATTCTAATTCTAGTCCTATTACGAGTAAAAATTATCTGGCTAGAATACAAATTCTAATCTAATCTTTAAAAAACTTTGTAGCTATATAAGCTCACGGTGATAAATGTACCCTGGATTCAGCAATTACAAACCGTTCAATGTTTTGTTTTCAGTCTATTCTGGGTTGGTTTGCTCATCCTCTGTTCAAGAATGGCGATTATCCTGACAGTCTGAAATGGCAAGTTGGCAACAAAAGTGAATTGGCTGGTGAGGGAATGCGATTTTCGCAAATATATTGCATGAGACACAGGTTGTACTATTCGAATGACGAATGCCAGATGCTTCACCTGTAGAATTACAGAATTCATTGGGGCTCACACTCATCTACTGGAGTTCTAGGAATCATGTTTTATTGGGATCTGTATCCAATCCTGTTCGATGAATACTGAATCTTGATCCAATTCAGATCCTGGTTTGGTCTTGATGGTGAAATTCGATCCAAAATTATCCTGATCAAGGCTGAGCAATGAGCATCTATTGCGCCTGCTGCTTTCCTATTTATTCGTCGACAATACATTAAATTTATTGAAATATTGTAGTGAATGGTATTGAATTAATATGTCCACAAATGCATCGAATGTTTCGAATGTAAATTCAGATCCAATATTGTTTCAGAATACTTGCCGGATTTCTTTGGCTTACTGGCTATAATTATTATCCAACACACAGTGACCTTGGACACATACACACCATCTACAGCAGAGGTCTCAAACACGCGGCCCGCGAGAGCATTTTGTGCGGCCCGCGACGAGATTTTGGAATTTCAAGTATTCGACAATATATTCCAGTGCCACATATCATTTTTAGATATAAGAACTTGAAGTTTACCCTAAAACTTCTATAAAACACTGAATTCTCAACAAACTACACTATCACATCACTTTTAAAAGCTACCATGCGGAAGAAGATCACCTATTACGTCACATTTCTAGTTCATAATGATAAAACATGACCCGTTGATGATTCGTGACTGAAATTTGTGATTTGGTTTTGTGCGATCTTTCGTAAAATTACTCGATTTCGGATTAAATGGGTGGCTAAATAAAACTGAGTCGAGTTGAGTCGAGTCAGACGTTAAAATCAGAGAAGGACTTGCGACTCAGAACGGTGACTTGGCAATCCTACGGATGCAACAATCTATGAAACTGTCATGGGAAATAGTAATATATCAAAAGGTCGTAGCTTGCGTTGCGTAGGGTATATATAGCTATCTAATCAGGTCAGTATGGCAACCATCGGCATTATGTGACCCCCGTGACGTATAGTTGGTTACATGCTAGGTGTTGTCTGATCTCTTTATCCATGTTATTATCGGTGGTGAGTAAGGTAGTAGCACGCTCCATAGCTGTAACACCAATGAATTCATCGGCGATTGGACATTTCTATTCCAGGGGTTCTTAACCAGGGTCCGTAGACCCTTTCGGGGTACGGAGCTCGACATCATGGCGTACGAGATGCATTGTAGAGTTAGGCCTATATGCTGTGGAATACTTTCTTGACCAATTTATTCAACTGGAAAATGGTCTTTGCACCACGCGCGATTTTACGTGTATGGGCTTTCTAATTTTAATATATAGGTACAATCAGAAATTGTGTTGAAAATGAACAGGGGCTACGAGAAATCTTATTGGAAGCACGAGGGGTACGCTCGCTCAGGTTAAGAAACAATGCTATTACTATTACTCAATCCTGAGTATATTTAAGTTGTTATTGATATGGTCCAATAATAATCGAAGGCAAAATTTGACGCTGCTTTAATTTGACTTTTGCAATGACATAGTAACAATAGCCTACTTATCACGACTATCATAACCCGGATTAGGCTACACCGCTCAAATGCTCTGATATCAGATCAATCTTCAGCAGATTTTAAAATATTCTACATAAAATTGTGGCACGTCAAAGGTCCACTAGCTGCAAAATTATAACCCGACAGTTTGATGATGTCATGATCAATGTTCCCTCTAATTTTTAACGCATCTGCGCACACTCACCAACTCATTGCGCAGACCCCTGGACAACGGTGCGGAACGACTAAAAAAAAGGTCATCACTTCGGATTTTTTTGTGCGCAACTTTGATTTTCTGTGAGCAGAGACCTTGTCAGCACTGCGCATTTGCGCACGTGCGCAGCTCAGAGGGAACATTGGTCATGATGCATCCTATCGCCTTAAAAATTTAATTCCTCATCAAACTCTCAGATCAGTCTACTATGCCTTAATTCACTGCTATCTTATTTATGGGATCCTAGTTTGGGGACCTGCTGCGAAAAAACATCTGCAGAAATTGCAAGTCTTGCAAAACCGAGCCATACGAATTCTCTGTCGGAAATCTAGATATGAGAATTGTAATAGCATGTATCGTAGCGTTGGAATATTGAAAGTGGAAGACGTTTTCAAATTTGAGGTAATGAAATTCATGCATAGCTATCATCAGGGTGAACTGCCACTATATTTTGATAATCTGTTCAAGATACCTTCAGATACCCACCAACATCATACCAGATTTTCTTCTAACTTGTCTCTGTCTGTGCAACACCACTCTACCAGTCTAGTACAAAATTCAATCAGTTTTATTGGTGTCAATGTTTGGAATAAGCTGCCACCTAATCTCCGCAATTTAGACTCTTGTGCTTTTAAAAAACAATGTTTTTATTCTCTTATCTCTAACTACCGCTAAATTGTATTTGTGTTGTATTTCAAATTGGTCCGTGATACTGTGTCTTATTTTTCCTATCGTTCGTTGGTTTATTTTAATTTAATTTAATTTTATATTTTTTCATTAGTTATCGACTGTGAAAATTGCTCCTGTCCCGGGTGGCTCGGCTCTGAAGACTATGTCATATCGAGCCTCCCGTCTACCTTGCATGTCGCATTTCACTGTTACATATTTGTAGTGTTATGTTGATATGTAATGTATACGAATAAAGATTCTCTCTCTCTCTCTCATTATGATGAATGATGATGATGATGATGATGAACAAATAACGCCCGGCATAAAAACAATTTTATTCAATTACTTGAAAATATGATTTTTTTTTCTGTGTCAAGCGTAAATAATACAATAGTAAATTACATTTTCATGATAATTGTAGAATGCCTGTCTTCAAGTTCCCGTCAAATAAGACCTACGGCCTACTTGGAAATTATCCGTTGAATATCTCTATTATTGGTGGTGCGGCCCGCGGCGTCATCAAAACTAAGAAATTGACCCGCGAGCACATTTGAGTTTGAGACCTCTGATCTACAGGATATTGCCCGAAACGCGATGAATTTTTTTTTGTGGCAAGAAATTAAACAAACATTGCATGCATCGTTACGTTACATACTGGTGCTGTCGCGACCCAAAATTATACCCCAAACATGGGTCGCGACCAATGTTCCCTCTAAGCTGCGCGTGTGCGCAATTACGCAGTGCCGCAGCGCTGACACAGTCTCTGCGCACAGAAAATCTAAGCTGCGCACAAGAAAGCCGAAGTGATGCCTTTTTTAGTCGTTACGTACTGTTATCCAAGGGGCCGTGTTGTGAGTTGGTGAGTGTGCGCAGTCTCATGAAAAATTACAGGGAACATTGGTCGTGACGACACACTTTAAGAACCCCTGTATTAGAACATGTGTCATTTTACACAGGGCTTTCGCAGTCCAGACTTCCCGCTTTTACGGAAGCAGAGAAAGAAATGGTCAGAGGCACGTGGGACTATTTCGCCATCAACGGATACACGACAAGAATTGTTTCCAGCCAGCTCAAGCCCGTTAACGGCTCCTATGAAGATGACAGAGACACTCATGAGGTAATCCGAGCATGCCAGCCTTCTACAGACTACTTGATTTTCAAAATACGAAATTAGAACCAGACCTACTCCCTTTAAAAACTTTATTCAAAATGAAGGCTCACAATATCCGTATCACGTGGATTACAGGTAATTGTATGTTTTATTGCAAGAATCATTCTTCACTCAAGATGTGAATAGGGTTGTAATGACTCGACCTGTACTCAAGGCATTGCGCATGACTCGACCAAGTTATATGATTGACACATTTTATATGACTTACTGAAGTATCGAATACACCCAGAAACTGTCTTTTATCTGTTTGTATGAACATATTTGGAGTGAGAAGAAAAGAGTGTATTGTGAATCCGAGGCCTTCGATGTTATCCCTTCGATTCACAAAAATGAGTTGAACCTAACTTGAATTCGATACTGAACAGTAAAGATTGTATGAATTGGACTCGACTCTTAACGCTTTGACTCGGACTCGAGCCGTTGCTCACTGAGAGGTGAATTTAAAATGACTCGACTTGACTCGAGTCAAAACTATTGAAGCCAAATTGACTTGTGACTTGGTTACAACCCTGGATTTGAATCTACCATCAGTCGCCTGCTTATTGCTTTAGGCGGTTAGGACTGTTGTTCCTGAAATTATAGGTAGCCACATATTATGATTTTACCATACGGGTACAGATTACCCTATTATACACACATATTTCAAATACGTTCATTGCAGGCTAACGGTTACAAATGAATCCACCGCTTTCAGAGAATGCAAGGTTTGTAAAGCCATACTAGTACGCATTGCGAGAGAATATTGTAAGCATGTTTACGTACGAATGGATATTGTGGGCCGCTACGCAAGCCAAAGCGAGCGTTGCAAAAATGGTCAAGTAGTTATGTTTGACGTAATAGGCCAGACCGTTTAGAAGTGTTCGAACAAACAATACTAAGCTTTACGGGGAGTGCGAATGGGCGAAACGATCTATATGCCATACACATCGTTAGGTTATACGTACAATGCGATGTCATGAACAGATAGGAGGATGTCGAACGACACGCATCAGTAGCGATCCTTTACTCTAACATCCCTCGGCCTAGAGTGCCCGATGTCACAGTTCTTTTCGGTGTTGATCTTTTCCATTGCTTGTGAGTGCTTTCTTTCGCCAGGTCTTTTTCTGACCAATCGTTTCGCGGCTCACTTTCAATCTTATAAACAATTTCATCATTTTAAAACACCACAAGATTGCGATATAATGATAGATGGGAGGGTGCCGAAACGATTCGGAATAGTATTTAATCAGATAGCCGCCGTGGCTGCCTACTGTACACTGGGTTTAAGAAAGGATAACAAAAAAGGAAGCGACGAAATTGAATGCGGCATGTGTCGGTAGGCGCGGTCGATATGTTAGATTTCGGTCGGGTAATCTTGAGGGTTGATTAGCCGATGTAAAGAGAAGACATGCACGCTGGATGAAAAATAAAAGAAGATTATGCAAAAGGACAAGTGACAAAATGATGGTGGCTTGTGATGGAAGGCGAGATCGATCAGTCGCGTCGTGGTCCGGTAAACTTGAGGGCTAACTGCTATGCTTGTATTTCATCTTGAATGTGGAAATGCTCGAATACCGTTGGATAGCCGGCGAGATACTGTTCCATACGTCAGGTCCGGCATATTTGATAGAGCGATGATCTTTCACATCGACCATATGGTAGTTGGACGCGCGTGTTTGTGGCGGTCAAGACGTTGAATCCAAAGTGATCAATGCCATGTTACATTACTGGAACAGAGCACAGTCGATTTAACGTAGCAGAATTATGCGAGACCAGTACATCTTAACTGGGGTTCTCTAGATGTTGCAGCGCCGAGCTCTCTCTGTCCTATCCGTTATGGAATATTACCACATCACGTGACTTCTATTCACCGTTGGTATAAAACCAAGTGCATGTCGTATATTGGCCCTTGAGAATATGAGACATATGTGTAATACAAAACCTACTGTTTGATTTATCCGTACAATATATATCCGGAAAAGACAAATGGTCGTCTGTTGAACTGCTAGTCAAGAACTCATTCGTCAGGACGTTCGTACCAGCCATTCCGCCGCAGTTGAGTATATTTGTAAGTCGTTATCCGTGGTCAACGGACTCGCTGTATAACCTCACAGGCTATTGGACACGACAAACGTTCTATAATGTCACGTCAAGAAACACGACTATAGCGGAAGTCACATTGATTTGCAGTAGATATTCATTATAGCATCGCTTTGTTTTGTGTGAAGGTCATGTTTTAATTGTATTGTTTTTGTAGCGCCCTTGTTGATACACAGTTCGTGTTTTCACCATACTCTGTGGTGGATTTTTGTCTTTGTAATTAGTCGAAAATTGGGATTCGCCGAAGGCTTGCAGATTAGCGTAAGGGTTTGCCGGCTTCGTAAAAGTTCCAAGAGCCAGTCTGTAAGCCAGGGGTCGCCAACTCAAGACGGGTCGCAGGCCACTTCAAATTTCGTGGAGGACGCAAGAATTCAATATTTAGACTAAGTAGGCCACACCGTATAGCAACCACTTTTACGTTAGTACAACGCTGTGCTCTTTAACGTTGGCGACGAGCACAGTTCCAAGAAAAGAAGTCATATTATATTTAAGAAAAAAGAATTCAACGAAAATAGCATGATGATCAATTTTATTTGGCACTGTGAGTTGCGCACGATACCTTTCAAGGCTTTCCGGCTACCAATGAATATATTTTGTGACTAGCGAGACGCGGTTTTCCACGCGTCTACAGTCTCTGGGCCATTGCAAAAGGCAATATGCCCATTCATATCAGCTGATTCTCCCTCGATGGAATGCTGTTGCCATCGACAAAGCCGTTTTAGCTAGCGAGGAATAAAGTGATGTTTGGACCCAGCTAATTTTGCAAGAACAACAACAATATTTTTAAAACTGAAATCAATTTTGGCATTTCAAAATGCTTTATTTAGCGTTCTACCGAAATCCGAAATCAGGTCGCGGGATTCCAAATATGACCTCGCGGGCGGCGTGTTGGTAACTGCTGCTGTCAAGTCTGAATAATTACTTGCTGTTAAGTGTGAATAATTACTTCTTTATATGCTCGAGATCTTCACGATCCTCAGCTAAACTACATGATAACTTGCATGTAGTCTTTTATAAGGTTCGTTGGACATAGGGCTCTTTCAATATCAATACAAACCTTTTCTTGTCAAATTGTTAAAAGCATTGGCGTTCTATTGGTCTTAATGAAAACAATTCTCGAGAATGATGAGAAGTTGTCAGGAGGGCGATATATCATTTGATAGGAGGAAGATATGTCATGATTATCAACATGAGATTCCTCGAGCATCATATCGTTGGATACTGACCCTAGTTCAACTCATATAAATGTCCCATGGTTGATGTAGCGGTCGCTGCAACGACTTGTTGCAAGACACGCTGGTATAGTGCTTGATTGGAGTCGATGCTACAGTTCCTGTTGTACGCACTAGTCGACTGACTAATGACCGGTCTGAGTTCTCTTGCAATCCTGATCCCACACGCAGACCCAAGGAGCTTTCATTAATAACACAGAACAACCAAATAGTAGTAGGTAGTGGTCAGAAACTTGTGGATTTACCAGGATCAAATCATACTGCAATATATTAACAAATATAGAAAGAACAAAATCAAATTAATTTAATTGTCTTTCGTCTATATACGATGTTGCGACTGAAGCGCGAGCACGCCCCGCTACCTTGGTGATCTCTCAAAGCATGTGCTTCGCACACTACTTTGTCAATAAGATAATGGCCGAGAGAAACGAGGTTAGGTGCAGGGGTACGTGAGAAGATTATTGGCACCCTGGTGGGCCAGTTGTTACAGTTGAATTACCTCCACTGGACCATCATCATCATCTCCATCTTATTATTTTTTTGTGAAATCAATCCAACACAAGATTGCGATATGATGAATAGATGGCAGGGTGCCGAAACGACTTTAAGTCGTCTTCTAATCAGGCACCCACCTTGGCCTACAGCATGTAAGTAAGATGCATGTTCACTGAATTTAAGAAAGGATAACATAAATGGAAGCGACGAAATTGAATGCTTCATGTGTCGGTAGGCGAGTTTAATATGTCAGAGAGGGGTCTGATAATCTTGAGCGCTGACTAGTATTGAATCAGTAGAAATTGCTTGTATTTCCATTTGAATGTGGACAACTGGACATGGTTGACGACTGTCGGATAGCCGGCGAGATCATCATCATCATTGGTTTATTAGCAATTTTATCAGTTCAATACACCACAAAAAATGCGATACAATGAAAAAAAAAGGACGATGTCGAAGCGACTAGGAGTTGTCTATGGAATCGGACACCCACCTTGGCCTAGGCCAGGGGTTCTCAAAGGGTGGGCCACAGAGCATTTTGAGGTGGGCCACGAAGCTATTTAGTAAATTTTAGGATTATTGTAAGTTTAGTGATATTTGTTATGTTAAACGCTAGAAATATATTCATAAACTTTTCATCCGACTTTGCTGAGACGTAGTGGCACGTATGGAGTCAGCATGTACAAGTCGAAAACGGGAGGGACAAACGGCGGCTTTTTCCACTGGCTATGGCAACCTACGGCTAACAGCAACTAAAGTATAATTTCGAGTATATGATAACCGGAAGGTAATGCTGAAGTAACTAGTATTCCGGCAGGGTCATATGTCGTATGCCGTTGAAAAGGGGCGCAATGAACTCGGAATGAAGTGTAATTGATGTATAGATTTACTGTACTTCGGCAGGTCATATTATTGTAGCCATAATTGAAAATTATTAGCAACTTCTGGTGAAGGCATACTGCACCACCGCAACGAATCGTAAGAGATTGAGGATTTAGCGAAGCGCAATAATCTTTGGAGTCGGTTTAAAATTTCTGGCCTGGAAATCATTGGACATAATGTAAGAGTCACATGAATTGATTGTATCATTGGATTGAATATTCTGACGTCACAATTTCAGTTGGTTACAAGACATACAATGTACAGCACGCATATTAAAAAAACTATTTCTCCACTTCTCTGTAGCATCCCATTCACCAAAGAATTGTTTGAAGTGGGCCCAGAATGATTATATTATTCCCCACAATAGTGGAACTAAAATCCCAATCACACAGTGGATGCGTGGCTTTGATCATTGTGTTTCGCGACGCTAATGGAGCAACGGACGATAATAATATACACATGAGTTTTAGCCTATGATCTACCAGGGCCGTGACTGCCGCACCCAAGTCCCCAATTGGCGGAGCTCGAAGGGGCCCAAGATTATTTCGTTGGTCGTTTCTAGGGGGATATTTATTCAACTCAAAAATTTTCGTCGCGCTTGGCGCGATTTCATGTCCCTGCAGGTCTAGATTTAAATATCATCAGTCAATTAAGAGAAAATGCGCATGTTTCAGAGAAATAGGCATATCGGCGCCGTGGACTACCACGCATTGATCTAGGAAAGGAGGTGGGCCACAGCACATTTTCAAACTGGAAAATGGGCCACGGCCAAGAAAGGGCTGAGAACCCCTGGCCTAGGCGATGTAAAGAGGAGGCATGCACACTGAATGAAAGTAGTAATTGCTTGTATTTCGACTTGAATGTGGACATGCTCGTCGACTGCCGGATGGCCGGCGGGATACTGTTCCACACATCAGGTCCAGCATATTTGATAGAGCGATGATCTTTTCGGTCGATCATATGATATTTGGACGACGTGGACGCGCGTGTGTTGTACTTGTGCGCTTTTGATTCAGAGGTAAAGAAGTCATTGAAGTATTCGGGGCAACGACCGCGGTGAAACTGATACATAAACTTGGCGATTTCTAGTTTCCGCATATCTTCTATGTTTAGGACGCCGAATCTCTTCAGCAGCGACTTATTGGATGGGCAGCCGGATGATTCGGAGTACTTTATGCTGTAGTTTCTGCAGTGGCTTGAGTGCAGTTTTACTGGCAGCCCCCCAACAGAGGATGCCATAATGTAACTTAGATTGGATTAAGGATTTAAAGAGTATCAGAAGAACCCAAGCTGGCATGAAGCGCCCAAGGCTGTAGAACAGATCCTATTCCACACTATACATGCCTGACATAAGGGCATAAAATTTCATTACTCTAAAACTCATCTTGTACTACGTGGAAATAACATTCACGTAAGAATAGAAACTGTTTTCCCAGCTGGCCGTATGGTGACCAATATCTGTGATTCTTGACCTTGCTACGCGTACACGTACATCCCACCTATGTGCATGTGCACTGTGCAGCGTGTACGGTGCAAATTTGGCGTTGATAGATTGAATAGAATACGCTGAGCCGAAGCTAGCGCTGCGAAAATTCTTGAAGTAGTTTTGAGCAGAACTAGTGGCAAGAAATGTGTATATCTGAACAAACATTACTAACGTTTACGGTGAGTACAACATTACAATCCGCATTCAGCAATAGTGACTTAGCGATGAATAAACACTAGACTATTTCAGTCTATATATACATTGTGCAGCTATGATGAGTACGCTACATCACGGGGTCAGGGCACAGAGTATGACACACTGTATTACCGTACCGTTTTAACCATTTGAGGCGGTTTCATATCGAGATGGGTATGACAAGATTTCTTACGTTGTATATTAATGATGTCATCTAATACTGTGCAAGGCTGTTACCCAATGATTAGCCGGGTAGTAATTGCCTAATCAAATTGGACTATGTATTGGCCTGCGCTAAAGTTAGACTTCCATACGCAAAAGTCGCTTTCGATATATATGCTGATTTCCACGGTATATCTTGATTGTATAAGCTAGCGATGAGCAAATTTTTAAGGCTGTCACTCAATGATCAGGGTAGTATTTGCCTTTTGCTAATCGACTATGTACACTGTACACCAGGGCCGGCCAACCTTTCCAGCCAAAGGGCCACATCCGATTGACGAAATATTGCGCGGGCCACTTACCGCGCGAAGCGCGAAAATTTTTTGAAGTTCATAGGTCAATAATATTGTCACTTGACTATATTGCGGGCCTGCCGTATATCGCTGAGCTAAGTTTGCAAGGACTGCGAGGGCTATTCGGCGCATGGACATATCGATATCGAAAGCTGCGACCAACATGCGTCAATCTTTCCGTGCCTAGGTTTCATAGTCAACGATCTTACTGCAAGCGCAAACGCAAAATCGCATATGTTGAACGACACTTTGTCCCGTAATTGCGAATATAGTTAGACTCAATCTGATACATCAGGCGTTCTTCCATTTTCACAAAAAGGGCAACAATATTAAAAACAAGGAATCGAGTGACAACATGTTGCGGTAAGCTCGCAGAAAACTTTCACTTTTGATAAATCTATCGCAAATTATTCTGCTTTATTGTAGTGTACGAAGATATACCAATATGTGACTGGCTGATGGATCTGTCAATGCGTCGGAACTGATATTCAGTCATCTCATCTCAAGTGTTGCGGCCAAACTAATCAAATTTTTGGTTGGCCTTGCAAGTTCACAATCTCTGCAATCCGTTTTTGATATTAAAATTTCGGAAAATACCTCGCGGGCCACTCAAAACCTCGCGGGCCACGGGTTGGCCGGCCCTGCTGTACACTGTACAGGCGTGCGCTTAATTGAAACTAGCCTACCGCATAGCAGATTTTACTCAAAAGTCGCTATTGATATGTGTTGATTTTGACGGTGTTCTATGCGGAGTTGCGAGACAATATTTCTCATGCTATATCTGAATTATATCAGCTAACGGTACGAAGCACCGTTGAAATCATCACATACCAATACGGGCTTTTGCATTGAATCAGTGCTACTTATAGAAATTAAACATGGAACGGCAACGACCGATTTTGCAGCTTCGTTCCGCTTCGCCGAGGCTGGAGTGGAGAATTGTTTTGCGTAAGCGACTGTAGGATTTCTGGCAATCCAAAAGCTATCTTCCAGAGCCCAGAAATTACTAAATCTGGTCTTGATCGAAAGCTACTGTAGCACCGATTCCATAAATATAAATTAAAATACTAATCAGGCACTGATCCACCTAGAATCCGTCCTCCAAGTCTGAAATATCGGCATTGTTCGAACAATCGAGAAACCGCAACACAATGGTCATAACAATGACCCGTTGCGACTCTCCGATTGTTCGAACAATGCCGATATTTCAGACTTTGAGGACGGATTCTAGGTGGATCAGTCCCTGATCATTATTTCAATTTATATTTTCGGAATCGGTGCAACGGTAGCTTTCGATGAAGACCAGATTCAATAAT
The DNA here is from genome assembly GCF_051294905.1 of Botryllus schlosseri. Taxonomy (NCBI): domain Eukaryota; kingdom Metazoa; phylum Chordata; class Ascidiacea; order Stolidobranchia; family Styelidae; genus Botryllus; species Botryllus schlosseri. The sequence goes on along the minus strand of NC_137243.1, from coordinate 26,903,825 downwards.
TTCTGCGCTCGGGAAGATAGATTTTGGATTGCCAGAAATCCTACAGTCGCTTACGCAAAACAATTCTCCACTCCAGCTTCGGCGAAGCGGAACGAAGCTGCAAAATCGGTCGTTGCCGTTCCATGTTTAATTTCTGTAGTGCTACAGCTGGATCGACAATATAACGTACTCGACTTCAATAACGAAATTATTGCCCTAATCATTGTGTGACGACCATTGAACTTTGTACAGTACTGGTATCGAATGTATACATGCGATAGTATTAGATTACATCAAGATATACCATAGGAAATCTCGTCACACATCTCGATATCAAACATCGTGAAAACCAACACATACCAATACCGGCTCTCGCATTCAATCGGTGCTGCAGACAGATCGACAATAACAATTAAGACTGTAGCATTCTCGTTGAAACGCGACGAAAAGGATTTTCCCCGCACCACTTTTGCGTAGGCGCCAGACGGTGGTATTAACGTAAAACTCATCTACGGATTTGCAAATAATAGCTATACCGCACATGATACGTATTCATTGATAGTGATTTGCACATCGCCAAAGCGAGCGCTGCAAAAATGTTTAAGTAGAAGTAGTTAACTGTAAGTGTGTCATTTTATGTTCATACACGAACAAACAATTCTACCATTTACGGTGAGTGGCAATTGCAGGTCATGCCGTCCGAGTTTTTCCTCATCGGTAATCTATGGTTATCTATCGTACGCGATCTCAAATATCAAGTATAACCTGTATAACGGTACCATCCGGAATTAGTAACCAGTAAAAATCATAACCGCTGGAGACAGTAGTGAAAATAGGCAAAACTTCGTTACTAACTATCTCTGGACTCGAATTCAATACCCAGATACTCAATATTGCGCAGTCCTATCCATCAGGGTTGCATCCAAGTCACAGCGTTCTGAGTCTTAAGTCAATATCACTTTTCAAGTCACCATCGAGTCAAGTCCGAGTTCAAGTTCGGGAGCAACGGGCCGAGTTCGAGTCATCGTGTTGAGACTCGATTCCGTGTCCAAGTCATTATCAAGTTCAAGTCTGGTTGAACTAGCTTCTGTGTAGCTCTTGGGTGATATCTAACGCGTCGCATTCATAATAATATACTTATTGTCCTCACTCTTAACATGTTTATTCAAATATGAAGTCATATGGAATGTCTCGAGTCATATGACTTGGTAGGGTCATGCGCAATGTCGAGTCAATACACAAACTGAGTCGAATTATTCTACATTTTTACGAAAATGACTTGAGTCAACAAAAAATTATGACTTGAGTCATATCATTACAACCCTGACATATACCCTTGATTGATGTACATTTTATGGTCGTGTATTTACAGGAGACAGTTCCCGGTGCTATACAAGCCGTCCCCGATTGGCTTCAAGTGGTCCCTTGGGGCATGAGAAGACTCCTCAACTGGATCGACAGGGAGTACGATCACCCGCCCATCTATATCACCGAAAATGGGGTCGGAATGGACGTTGCCACCACTGACGATCAGGAAAGGGTCATGTTTTACAAGGCTTACATCAACGAAGCTTTAAAAGGTTTGTACAGTCCATCCTCAAGATTACCGGACCACGACTGACCTATCGATCTCGCTTCCCATGACATGCCGCCCTATTTCTTGTCGCTTCCTTTTTTTATACTATCTTCTTTACTTTCATTCAGTGTGCATGCCTCCTCTTTACATCGCCTAGGCCAAGGTGGGTGTCCGATTCCATAGACAACTCATAGTCGCTTCGACATCTTCCTTTCTTTTCATTGTATCGCATTTTTTGTGGTGTATTGAACTGATAAAATTGCTAATAAACCAATGATGATGATGATGATGATGTACTTGCGTCGGATATAATCTGACTGTTGATCATGACTTCAAAGGTATGTCATCTGCACTAAATGCGTGTAGCTTTGCACGGCATGTTTTGTATGCTGCGATACGGCTAATCGAGGTTTCAAGGCTTCCATGGTGGAAAGTAGTATAAACTATAATTTCTGTTACGTTTATTAACAATTTTATCATTTCAAAACACCACAAGACTGCGATACAATGAAAAGATAGGAAGATGTCGAAACGACTTGGAGTAGTCTTTGAAATTAGACTCCTACCTGGGCCTGGTGGATGAATCGTTGATCAATTTACTTATAGTGGCGAGAAGCTTATAATTTTAGTACACAACAAAATCATCTCTCACTACACACTCGAATCATTAGAATTAATACTCGATTCACAGCCCTATCTATGATTCACAACCATCACATCTCTTATTATAAATATCGTTTAGCGCACAAGCTGGATGGAGTGGACTTGCGAGGATATACGGCCTGGTCATTGATGGACAACTTCGAATGGGCCAGCGGTTACGGACCGAAATTCGGGCTGTTTAACGTCGATTTCAATGAGCCTACCCGCCCGAGAACACCAAAGCGGTCTGCTTCGTTCTACAGGTACAGTGCACTGAATTTCACATCTAGTATGCTCTTTTGAGGTACACATCTGTATCATGGAAATACTTGAGTATTCAATCCATTGATACAAACCAATTTGATTGAAAGCAATCTTATTAGCAGTATATCAGGTTAACACCATAGATTAAAATAAAAAGGCAGTACTTCGTTGATAATCACGTAGATGCCATTAAGGATATCCCTTGCAACTACGCTCGGCGCGGTTCTGGTCGAACAACATTCTGCCATTCCCAAACTTCCTGTTATATTTGGCAGGGATATTATCCAAAACAACGGATTCCCACCTCTAGTCCGAGATGAAACGCCGGTCGGAGATTTCCCAGACGGCTTCATATGGGCAGCTGCCACGTCATCCTACCAGGTCGGTATGATAAGCGCGTATCGTTCAAGTATTTATTGAAAATTTGTGGATGATATTTTCCACGGTCGGATGAAATTTGGATCTTGACACAACCTTAATTTCTATTTGAATTCTGGTACGAAATACCTCGTGTATAGTAGACATGACTCGCATTAATACAGCCCAATTCATTTTTGGTACACATGTAATGCAGTGGTTCCCTAACTTTGATGACTCATCGCCACTGCTCCCTCTAAGCTGCGTGCACTGCTGACACTGTCTTCGCGCACAGAAAATCTGTTCCCCGCACAAATGTAAATTCAACCCGTGGTTCGTAAAAAATGATTAGTATGTCCTTCGGGGAAAGCAATGATGTTCATGTGACCAAACTGACGACCCTTTTAGATGTACCAATGTACATTACTAATTTGTAATCAGCAATTCGTAATCAGACAAAGCGACGCTATCTCAATCCGAGGGCGCTGAGAAACGTGATATGCTCTCTTCATCGAATGAGCAAGTTCACGTTCCTCTTCTCTAAATTATATTGTATAATTGCACCTATGAGCGTGTCATTTCCGCGTTCAAAATAATTCGTGAGTAATTTTGGTGTTGGTCTTATAATTGAAGTTTAATTGAACGGCGTGTTATTGTGTATAACTGCGAATTGCAATTCATGGCTGCGCAATTACGCATTATACTTACTCGACAAACGCTGATTGATAAATGCTGCATACTGTACAGTGAAGGGTGCTGAATTACATCAGCTTCTCAGCAGCACATATTCCGATTTTATCGTATCGTATGTTAATTGATTTAACATCAGTTGATTGATCGTTTTTGCATCCCTTGGCGGCCCCCTTACACCTGCTCGCCCTCTGCTCTCAAAATCGCTCCCAGGTTGCAATATCGCCCCTTTTGAATACCACTGATATAATAGGCTACTTCAACATCCTTATTCTGTAGATTGAAGGGGCGTGGCGTCAAGACGGTAAGGGCCTCGGTATTTGGGACAGAACGACGCACACGCCGGGTCTAATATATGGAGGCGGCACTGGCGATGTCACTTGCGACAGCTACAATAAATTGCAAGACGATATTGCGATGCTTGTCAGGCTGAATGTCAACAGCTACAGGTAATTGCCCGGTAAAAAATAAATTTCGGCTTTAGAAGCTGAGTTGTACAACTGAGAAATTTCAAGCTCTTCCAAATTAGTTTGAAATAAGAATTATAGCTATATAGTATTTCCTTCTGTAAAGCCTTGGACTATTAGGAATTGTTCGTGTTTTAGAAATTAGATTATAATTAGAATTGTAGCCGTACAGTATTTTCCAAATTATAGTAGAATTAGAATTGTCGTTGTCTAGTTTTTTTTCAAATAAGATTGGAATTATCCGGGGTTGTAGCCAAGTCACAAGTCAATCTTACTTTATATTTTTGACTCGAGTCAAAGTCATGAGACTTGGTTCGAGTCATGCACAATGACTCGGTTACACGCCGAGTCAAGAATAAAATTGAATCGAGTTGAGTCATTTTATGCATTTGAAAAAATTACTCGAGTCAAGTCGAGTCACCAAAAAAATCGTGACTCGAGTCATTACAACCCTGGAATTAGCATGACTGCATTCGTAAAAACTTTATGAAAAGTTTCACTTTCTTTAGGCGTTATCTCGGTCATGGTTAGCTTTGAAACGATGTGATAAACATCAACATGGCCAATATATGGCAGAAAATAGAAGGAAATTTCGCAAAAACTTGATTTTCTATCAATTGCAAAAATGGATCTGGAAATTTGAGAAAATGGACGTAAGCTACCTTGATTCCTTCACGTTGATATCAGCATAAAGCAAACCACTGTTAATTCTTAATGCTAATGGGGACAAAAATTGATGATGTGGATTGCATTTCAGGTTACAATTACACGACTACTTCCTACTATAATCTTAATTGCCCATTCAGATTCAGTTTATCATGGCCCCGAATTCTGCCGACCGGTAAGTACAATGACGACACCGACATCAATCAAGAGGGACTGGCATACTACAACAATTTGATCGACGCGTTACTAGAGAACGGCATACAGCCGATGGTTACTCTGTATCATTGGGATCTGCCGTTAGATCTTGAGGTTTGAGTTTGGTGTTTTTTTCGTTACTGTTCCTGCCAACACGACACTCATATTTAGACCGAATTTGGGGGTTGGCTCGGCGAAGAGATCATGGATCATTTTGTGACGTATGCCGACGTGTGCTTTCGTGAATTTGGCGACAGAGTCAAGCTTTGGATCACATTAAACGAACCATGGGTGTTCACATGTGAGCGATGTGTTCTGTTCCGGCTTGTGCAAAATACTGATCTATTTAGTTAACGTTTGATTAACTACTGTTTTTTTCACTGGTTATACTTCTAGTTGCAGATTTTCAACAGGGATTAGTTCCAGCTTTAGGTGCGGAGTTTAAAACGTGAGCAGTTCTAGGGCTAGCTCCAGTTTCAAGTTTTGAAAAGTGAGCACCTGTAATAATGAAATTAGAAAAATGAGGAGATTCATTTCCAAAGGACTCCATTAATTTTCATTTCTGTCGGAAACGGATCGACTTTCTACATGAACATCATTTCAAGTTCGAAATAGGAGGGATTTCGACCCTAAAAACTGACCTCTGGCTACGCCACTGTCAGTAGTGATGACTCTGAGCCAGCAATGGCTGCAAGAACATCACACCACAGAACATCGGTATCACGATTCATGCTAAACGACGACTCTTGTTTTGTAGTTGTTTCACAACCAAAAGTTTTTCGAAATATGCATCTAAATCTACAACTAGAACTACTTGTAACTGCTCCTAACGTAAGGAGAGTTATTGAAACCACTTTTTGAATTGAACTCAAATTCCACGACCGATCCAGACAAATGATGATCCGTAGATGAAGGTAGAATTGATATGTATTGCAATAATTGACGTAACGAAGGAATGTCCAAATACAGCAAATGAAACTGGGTCGTGAAATTAGGTTTTAAAATAGTGGTCGCCTGCGGTTAGAGTTATAATAATGGAGACAAGCCTGCACGAAATAGAATACAAGTTGAGGACTATAGCGACCACACATAACGTAAGCAACAACGTACATTCAGCTAACCGAATAAACTAAAGAGGCGACGCCGTAGCAACATATAAGGGACGAAACACGCGGCGCCTAATCAACTAATGATAATAATCACTAAACTAAACACTGCAGATTACTGCAGTAACATGGCTCCTCCGAAACTGCAATTTGATGAAATTGTGGTTTCGCAAACAAATTAATTCGAAGGCTCCCATCGTCGGGGATCGACCCACAAATACAAACTACACGAAGAGCTAAAGACACGTATACGTACGATAAGCATACAGTATTCACAAATTCTCAATCATTGATGTCATAAACTAAACACGAGACAGATGCATGCACATGCACAGTGAACATAGCGGCTACTGTTCTGTCTTTAACGACCACGAGTCTGATTCAACTAGTAATATCAGTTTGTGTATTGGCCGTTCCAGATAAGTCGGCTTTCCGTTGGAGTCTCTTCGCCCAACGAGTATCCTTGCTTTCCTCACCAACCCATCATCTGAAGGATAAACGGAGTCGATTCTGCCCAGTTTCCAGCGATTTCGTGGCAGATTTTCTTCCGACAGCAAGACGACATCACCAACTTTCAGATTCGGCACGACGCGTGTCCACTTTCTTCGACGTTGCAGAGATTGGACGTACTCCTTTCTCCACCGATTCCAAAATTCGTTGGCCATGTACTGGACTCGGCGCCACCTGCGTCTCAAATAAAAATCATCTTTTTGAAACACACCAGGTGGAGGCAGAACAATTTTCGATTTCAAAGTTAATATGTGATTCGGAGTCAAAGGTTCCGGAGCTGAAGGGTCATTAATGCTTGAAACATCTAATGGTCGCGAATTAACGATACATTCAACTTCACAAAGGAAAGTTCTGAAGGACTCGTCACAGAGCATGTGACCGAAGCTATTCAGCAATGGATCAAGGGCCGATTTTATCGTTCTAATTTGACGTTCGACATATCCAGACATGTGGCTGGCATGCGGTATCGTAAACTTGAACTCGAAATAATCACAATTTTTCGACAACAGAAATTCACTTATTCTTTGCTGATTCATCGTCTTCAATTCTCTTTCAAGCTCGTTACTCGCGCCGACGAAGTTGGTTCCACAGTCACAGCGCAATTGCTTGATTACTCCTCTCCGACAGATGAACCTTCTCAAAGCGTTTATGAACGAATCCGTGGTTAAAGTATTCAGTGGCTCCAGATGAACTGCTCGTGAAGACATGCAAGTGAAAACGACACAATACCTTTTCATCGTTGACCTCCGTTCTTTGATGTAGTATGTTCCAAAGACATCACAGCCGGAGAAGGTGAATGGTGCCTCTTCGTTTAGTCGATCAGGCGGGAGGTCGGCCATCTGTTGGTTCTGCATCTTTGCCCTGAGTTTCTTACAAACCACGCAATTATGTATCACCTCTGATACAACTGATGGACCTCGAACAACCCAAAAGCCACGTTGTCTAATAGAATTCAAGGTTGTGTACCTACCCATGTGATTCACACCTTCATGGAAATGACGAACCAGCCGTCGGGTCAGAAAGGACTGCCTTGGAATTATCACAGGATGTTTCACATCGAAATCTTGACTCGAATTTCCAATACGTCCACCAACACGTAGTATCCCGTCAGCGTCGAGGAAGGGATTCAAGCTTGCCAAACTTCCACCTGGTTTCTTTCTGTCCGAATGATTTTCAGGGCCATGTTTTTTCAAGGCATCAATCTCCTCTGAAAACACTTCTCTCTGGAGAGAACGGATTATTATTTTTTCAGAAATCATCATGGACTCGCTGGACAAATTGGAGGGTTGTTTTCTCAATATGTTTATGTACCTGAGGCTGTTGGCTACGGCTTTTACCGTTCTTTTCCATTCCGAAATGGACTCCAACCGATTAATATCGATGAATTGGAGACTACTAACTTCCGCGTCCGTTTTGACCTGAAACGCAGTCGCTTTTCGCATTTCAGCATTAACTTCCAATGCATCTCGTTCGGTTGGCTTGTAGTCGTGATCACTAGCAACGACGAATGGTCCTGCTTTCCACAAAAATTCAGGGCCCTTCAGCCAACGACAATCATCTGTGAGGTCTTTGCCATCGATACCACGACTCGCATCGACGCTGGGGTTCATCGCCGAGCTGATATGATGCCACGAGCTAGGTTCGGTGAGGTCATGAATAGTTTGCACCCTGTTAGCAACAAACACATTGAAACGTTTCGACTCATTTCGGATATAACCCAAGACAACCATGCTATCAACCCAGAAATACTCCTTTATCGTTTCGAACTTCAATTCATTCCTCAGGAACTTACTCATCCGAGCAGAAACAACAGCAGCATTCAACTCCAAACGCGGAATAGATACCTGTCGTTTCAGAGGGGCAACTCTGGCCTTGCCGATTACCAACGAAACGTGGGCATTTCCTCTTTCGTTGACCAAGCGTACGTAAGAGCATTGACCATAAGCATACGAGCTGCTGTCCGAAAAATGATGATATTCAACAAGTACGATCTTACCAAAACTCGGCGGCTTGAAACAACGGTCAATGCGCAAGGACTCGATCGATGATAACGTTGAACACCACGCAACCCATCGGCGCTTCAGTTCGTCTGGTACTTCATCATCCCAGTCCGTCCCAGCTTTGCAAAGAGATTGCAGAATGAGTTTCCCTTCCAGCACCACTGGCGATATGAAACCCAACGGATCATATACGGAGTTGACAAAGGATAAGATGGAACGCCTGTTCACCGCACGATCTGACAATTTGATGTTGAATCTGAAACAATCATTCTTAACATCCCAAATTAGCCCCAATGTTCGAGTGTTAGGCACGATATCATCACATAGGTTTATTTCGCGATACCCAGTCGCTCTATCTTCCGTTGGAATAGAATTCATTACCTCTGCACTATTGGAAACGAATTTGCAAAGTCGTAACTTGAAATTAGCGCACAGTGCTTTGCTGCTGTTAACCAAGCCCACGATTTCTTCAACCGAGTCTTTCGACGTAATACCGTCGTCCATATAGAAGTCGTCGCGTATGAAATCAGCCGCGCCGCGACCAAACTGACCTTCTCCGTCATCAGCCGCCCGCTTCAATCCAAAGTTCGCACAGCCTGGTGAACTTTTTGCTCCAAACAAATGAACTTTCATCCGGTATTCCACCAGGGGTCCATTCTTGATGTCGTGGTCTTGGAACCAGAGAAATCTCAGAAAATCCCGATATGGCTGAGATACAATGAACTGATGAAACATAGCTTCTATATCTGTGCACAAAGCCACATGTCCTTTCCGAAACCTGCAAAGAACTCCCAGCATCTCATTCAGCAGTATTGGGCCAGATAACAAAACATCATTCAGGGAAATTGAACAATATGGAGCAGAACAATCGAACACAACTCTGATTTTATCCGGTTTATGCGGGTGATAAACTCCCAAGTGCGGTATGTAATTCACTTTGCCATTTGCGATATTTCTGTCAGTCTCTGGTACTACCTCAGCCCAATTATTAATGACATTGTCCATGAAGGTCACATAGTCTGCGGAATACTTTTCATCTTTCAGAAGGCGCTTTCTAAGTTGACCGATTCGTTTTACAGCAAGCGGCTTGTTATTCGGTAACGTTGCCTTACTACTTTTCAAGGGTAAAGGCATTTCCAAATGACCATCGCATCTTTGAAATGTGCCTTCTTTGAGAATTTCGACGAACCTACGGTCTTCTATTGACATTGGAATATGCTTACCATTGTGTTCCGCAAATTCAATCTCAAACATGGTCCCTACTGATTGAGGTGTTAATACCTCTTTACATTTCGAACCAAACACAAGCTTGTCATCTAGGGCCGTAGGTCGAATTAACGTTTTGTGACAAATGACGGAATCCTTAGCAACGTCCAGACACATTGGACCTACAATTCCCCAACCTAATATGGTACGCACGCCATATGGTTCATTGTCCCCTCCAGCCACGACGTCTCTCGGCCGCAATGCTTTCGGTACATCTGTGCCGAGCAATACTGAAACATCCAACTTAGAGTCGTACGGGACAAGCGGATCACATACCTCTGTGAGATGTACCCACTCCTTACAGATTTTACGGTTGGGAATCTGGGTGCGACAGACTGGAATCTCCTTTTCCGTGAAAAGTGTCGCCACATCAACTATTTCTTTCTTGTCATAGCTCAAGATCTCCAAATCCTTGACTTTCTTGCAAGGCGTGTTGATGTCTCTCCCGGCAAGAGTTGTCAACGATATCGCTGTATCCTTTCCATCTAGGTCAAGCTTATCAAACAGTTCGTCTGAGATAAAACTGGAGTTGGAATGGTCGTCAAGGACGCAATAACAAAGTACTTCACATCTCGCATTATGTTTTGATCTAACCCAAACAGGTACAATGAGCGCGCTGCTTATTCCTCTACCATTTGAATCGCATATCTGCGTACATAGAGAAGTTGAGTTACTAACTTCCTTTTCATGATCTGTATCAAGATGAAGGCATGTAGGATGCCTTTTGTCACATTTGGAGCATTTTGCTCGCTTGGTACAGGATCTTGAAATGTGAGTTTTACCAGTTTTGTTGCCACAGCCGAAACACAGATAAAGAGCATAAAATACCTTCTTACGCTCCGCCATGGTTTTACCTTGCAATTCAAAGCAATCAGCAATGTGATGATCTCCTTCACAATGCAAACAACTTGCCTTCTCTACTTTGAACGTGAAAGAAGTTGTTTTCGGTTTCGGTTTGCTCTCGATGTTTCCGCTGTCCTGCACTTCAAATTCAGGCTGATTCTTGATATCGGATTGGTCCTTAACAAATCTGACAATGTTAACAAATGGCGGGTAACTGTCGTCGTTACCAGTAAACCGCTTGTATCTGTGAACTTCATCCATCCACCGGTTCTTCAGATACAATGGTAGTTTGTTGACCACAGCCGGTATTTGACAAGAAGCATAGTCGAGCGTTTTCAAGTCCGTATTTCGCTCCTTGTTGGCTGAAACTTGCAACAGAAAGTCAGAAAACTCACGAAGCTCGTGCTTACTTTTGACGGATTTCCACGCTTTCAGTTCATTGATGAAGGCGCTTCCAATCGACGTGCTACCACCGTATCTGAGCTTCAACTCTCTCTTGGCAGCCAAGTACGATTCCTCGGTGTTATTGAGAAAGTAGCCATCGACAACCCTCAAAGGACCTTCACCTAAATATTGCCGTAACAAATTCATTTTCTCGTTAGTATTTTGAACTCTGGACTCCACCAGCGCCTCGAACGATGCTTCCCATTTTGGAAAATCCAAAGGGTTACCAGTAAACTTCCATAACCGAATGCTTGGAAGTCTTTGGGCAGATATCATCTCCCTCATCATTGATAGAAGTAACTCCTCGTTGCGTTGGAGACCATCGAGAGTGCCGCGAGCATTCAAGTTCGATGCTGTGATATTCGGAGCTGCACCGGATCTACTCACGGGATCACGCGGAATCTGTGCATTATCTGCAAACATTGGAACAAAGTTATCGGAATAGACGTTAAGCCTATTAGTTACTGGTGGTGCAGACGGTGCTTGAGCGATGTGTCCTGCGATCGTATTGATTGAAGGTTCGACACGAGAATAATCTGCCACGCGAAAGTCATTGGCCACCACGCGAGAACTAACTTGTGGTCGGTCACGAACATCAACTGGATCTTCAACAGGATTTCTCGCTGGTGGGATTTCGTTAACGGCAATTTCTGTTGTTTGGTTGTGACGTGAAGCCGCTGGTGGCTCCATGTAGGAAGACGGTTCACGCAAGACATCCTCCATTTCTTCCAGCAAACCGTACGGATTTTCCACCTTCTCAACTTCCCTGCACTTTTTTGCAATCGCTTCTTGAGTTGCGATCTCTCTCTGCGTTTCGAGCAAAGCCTTTCGTGTCTCGAGTGAGGCCATCTTCTCTGCGAAAGGTAAACTTGCTCTGAGCACCGCTGCTTTCTCATCGGCATCTCTCATCTTCTGAATGTGAGATTTGACACTGTTGGCTTTCGACGAGTTTTTGGACGACTTCGTTCGACTCGACCGACTAGAACGCGAACGTCTATCGCTTCTAATATCCCCAAGACGCTTCGACACTTCTAGCTTGATTTCTGCTATTGCAGCTTCCAGACGTTTGAATTCTTCTTCAAATGGGACATACTCGTCGTCTGGAAGAACATCTTTCATCACTTTCAGAATATTTCTCAAACTGTCTCTGTGCTGTAGCATCAGCTTCAAGGACTCCCCTACTTCACTTTCATCACTCGAGATTATTGCGATCTCGGAGCATTTTTCCATTCTTCGGCTCAAATGTTCAGTGCTTTCTGAATACCGTGCCTTTATTTCTTTGTTTTTACTGCGCGTCGCCGCTGGCCGCTTCTTCACTACATCAGACGGCCCTTCACCGTCATGTTCGCCCGCATTGCGGTCGTTGCGCGGTACATTAGCGTCATCAGTGGACGTTGCGCCCACATGCGCGGTGTCATCGGATACCTTTGCATCAGCGGACGTTGCGCCCACATGCGCGGTTCCATGGGCGTCATCGGATGCCTTAACATCATGATCACCCATCTCGTGATTGGTTGGCGTATCTTCTTTCGAAGCCATCTTCGAATTGCTTCTGTCTTCCTATCTTACAAGCGTATATTTTAAAACTGTAACTGCTCCTAACGTAAGGAGAGTTATTGAAACCACTTTTTGAATTGAACTCAAATTCCACGACCGATCCAGACAAATGATGATCCGTAGATGAAGGTAGAATTGATATGTATTGCAATAATTGACGTAACGAAGGAATGTCCAAATACAGCAAATGAAACTGGGTCGTGAAATTAGGTTTTAAAATAGTGGTCGCCTGCGGTTAGAGTTATAATAATGGAGACAAGCCTGCACGAAATAGAATACAAGTTGAGGACTATAGCGACCACACATAACGTAAGCAACAACGTACATTCAGCTAACCGAATAAACTAAAGAGGCGACGCCGTAGCAACATATAAGGGACGAAACACGCGGCGCCTAATCAACTAATGATAATAATCACTAAACTAAACACTGCAGATTACTGCAGTAACACTACTCACTTTGCAAAATCCACAACTAAGACTAGAACCACTGTTTAAAAAGCTGTTGGTTGACCGTCAACTATTAGGGTCACTGGTTTTCACAAGTTTGCCAACAACTGCTGCTCGTTTGTTTGTTTTTGAGGTGTTCATGGTGCGTGTCGACTGCTATGGTCATTTGCACCATGCCAATTTCTTCATTTTTATTCCAGAGCTGCCGACTTATAGCACGGCCCACTTCTAGGCTTTTTATAAGACATGAGATAGCGAAGAGGAGCCTAGATAATCCTCCAACACTTGGGTAGGAATTCTGAAGTCGACCTCGGTCGGACTCGAACCCACAACGCATTTGTGTTGCAGCTGTGGATTATACCACTGCGCTATCTCGCCACCTATAGCTGCAGCCCATGCTTGAGCTGTACAACATTTTCATTGTCATTTCATTCAGACCTCGGCTATGGAAACGGTGCTCATTCGCCCAACAAGAACGACAATCCAGGAGGAAACGAATACGTTGCTGCGCACAATGCTTTGCGAGCTCATGCACAAACTTATCAGTAAGCACGATTAGTAACGATTAGGGCAAGTTTTTGCTACTTTCGCAACTTTTTTTACAGTATCTGGCAGCTTCATAAATACTCAGAAGTTATGTGGTGTGGTGTTTTAAGCTTTTTGGAGGAATCTTATATTGCAACTTTTCCCCATTTATTCATGCAACTTTTTTCGATTTTTCATGCAGCTTTTCGCAACTTTTTTCGATTTTTCACACAACAAAATTCTTACTGGAAATATTTGGCACTATATCCAAATAGATTGCTTGATTATTTGACTGTCGTTTGAATTTGAGGTCCTTTTTGATTTTACGTACATTCAGGCTAGACCGCCGAAAATTATATTTTTACTAGGTCAATTTTTTTCAGGTTATTGATTTTGTTGAAGTCGCCAACACTGAGCTTTGTTACAATTCCTTGGATACGGAACGATTTGAGTATCTCATACCTTAATCATTTCTAGCAACTTGTCCATAAATGCAACTTTTTAGTGCAAATTTTTTGAAAAATAAGTGCAACTTTCTACGTATTTGACTGCAACAAAAATTCGCCTTGACGATTCGTAAAGATCAGAGGTGGTCAGTAACGACGAGCCTGTTCAGAGTGCCCATGTATGTAGTTTGTGCCTGGTTGCAAATCTTACTCAAGTAGTTGTTTTAGCTTGTTCGTTCTTCAAAGACATTCTTTTAGCTTTTAGGATTTTGGAAAGTTGAAAGTTGTTTTTTGATTAGTATGCATCACTTCTGTGCGTGAAATAGCAATCACGGTACCTGCTGGCTGTATTTTCGAAGATTCAACCTATAAAAGCGATAACCAACAATTTCACAGAAAAACCTGATATATTCAGACTTTATTCAAAAGATATCACGTAGGCGCATTTCGAAAACTTCTGCTCGTAAATTTGAACATCCTCACAGCCATTGCTAGGCTTGGACATGAAATAAACTAGAAAGGCTGCATCTGGACGCCTGTAAGCTATAGCTTATATATAATAGATCAATATTCCCAGTGTAGCAGTAGCAGATTATTCTTCTGCGACTCCCTAATACCATGTTATGATGTCACGAAAATTGCTGATATTTTTTTACTCAATATTTATCAACAAACTAATTATGAGCATCATGAAATATTCAAAGTGCAAAAATAACCACACCCAATATTCCGCTAGGTTGTATCAGAACTTCTACAAAGCATCACAACGGGGAGAGATTGGTATCGCCCTCAACAGTGATTTCTCTGTGCCACGCAATGCCATGAGTCAATTCGATATTGACGCAGCCGAGCGTACTTTGCAATTCTTCTTGGGATGGTTCGCCAATCCTGTTTTCAACAACGGAGATTATCCCGAAATCATGAAGGTGAATTGAGCATATTTTGTTGCTCAAGTGTCTATTAATGCTCTAGTTCAGAAAATGCCATAGAAAGTACTCTATTTTATTATATGTTCATATTGAAATAAACCCAAATATTTTCGGCTGACTAGTCAGGGTTATAATCACCCAATACGACGTCACCGGCATGAAAATTCAAATTATTCAAGTAAGTTTCGTAAAAGTTGACTCATTGGTGCCGCAAAAAAGCACTCGACATGACTCAAGCAAAAACTATAATGCACAAATTGACTTGTGACTTGGAACCTTGTGACTTGGTTACAACCCTTGTCATTGGACACCATCTTTTGATTTCAGAGCCTAATCGACGCCAGGAGTGAGGCGCAAGGCTTGCCAGCGTCCCGTCTGCCTGTGTTTACCGACAACGAAAAGGGGTTGCTGAAGGGCTCATCCGATTTCTTCGGACTCAACCATTACACGACCAGTCTGTCGTACAATTACTTTGAGCAAAACCTCAACGTGACGAGTTACGATACTGACAGGGAGACCATGACAAGTGCCGATATCTCTTGGCCGGTAGCAGCGTCAACTTGGTTAAAAGAGGTAAGTTAGAGAGTTTAGATAAAGAAGAGTTTAAGATTATTTTCAACCGTTGCAAAGGTTCCGTGGGGTTTAAGAAGGCTGCTCAACTATATTAAAGAGAATTACGGAGACCAGAGGATATTGGTGACGGAAAACGGACTGTCGGAAGCCGGAGTCTCTGAAGATCTGAACGATTGGTGGAGAATCGAATTCTACACGCGATACATTGGCGAAGTACTGAAAGGTATTTTGATAATTGATCCAGCGTCGAAATAGGGATTTTAAGGCAGAGAGACGGAGAGATTTGTTATGTCGATGTACGAGTGAAAACAAACTTGCAAATTTGTGGTACAAAACGACGATTGATCGGTAGTGACTGGTATTGATGATATGATCATGACTACCTAAACCAAAGCACTTGATTGTTTGAACCAGACCTGCGTGAACTGCCGATCTAGTTGTTTGACAGTCAACTAACTACAGGTTTTTGATTAATTCTAGTTCTAGATGCGCGTTATAAAAATGGATGCGAAACAACTAGAAAACATGAGCCATCGTTTGGCGTGAACCGTGATACCTGTGTTCTGTTGTCTGATGCTCTTACAGCTGTTGCTAGCTCAGAGTCGTTATTGGTAACAGTGGCTAGATTGCGGCGGACTTGAGGGTCGAGACCCATTTCATACCTTTTGAAATGACGACTCTATCTGAAATATTTCTTAGCTCATTTATGATTTGCAAATATTTAGGAGATACGTAGTAATTAAATCTAGCTAGTTGTGTTTTAACTAGTTGAATGCGTATTTGTAAATCACATTAGGTCTAGTTCTAGTTGCAAATTTTGACAAGTGAGTAGTTTTAGCTCTAGTGTTCATATTGAAAATCTGGTAGTTAGCACACAAGTCTGGTATGGTCGCATGAAAGGTACATATTCGAACTTTCCATATCACACATACTCCTATGATGTCATAATGATTGATGCTCGAAGCCTAACACTCGATTTAGTCACGTACCACTCAGAAACTTGTTTTAGCCCAACCTTAGTCACGACCAATATTCCCTCTGAGCTGCGCACGTGCGCAAATGCGCAGTGCTGACAGACACAGTTCCTGCGCACAAAAAATCCGAAGTGATGACCTTTTTTTAGTAGTTACACACTGTTGTCCAAGGGTCTGCGCAGTAAGTTTGTGAGTGTGCGCAGACTCGTCAAAAATTAGAGGGAACATTGGTCACGACTCGAGTCATCCCAGCAATGATTTCAATATTGCTATCAATATTTTTGAAGCTATAAACGAAGATGGCGTTGACGTCATTGGATACACAGCGTGGTCTCTCATGGACAATTTTGAATGGGCCGAAGGCTACTCGGCACGCTTCGGTGTACATTGGGTCAATTTCACCGACCCCACCCGTCCCAGGACGCCCAAGAGGTCTGCCGAATGTCTGAGAGAGATTTTCACAAAAAATAGCTTCCCGGCGGAAGGCTTGGAGATGTGCGACTCACAATTGGCCGCGGAGGAGACAACCACGGTTGCTATTTCACCGACTATGGAGTCTACCGCTACCACGACAAAAGAAGGTGAGATTTTGCAGCTTATACGATCAGAGTCGGAAGACTAGCCTCTCCAAATTTGATTACTATTAGAATTATAGCTAATATACATGTTAACCAATTAGATTACCTATAAATATTCAGACATATCACAGAACTCTTTAATCCGAAGCTTAAAAAGTCATTAGTCGGGATTGAATTATTGTTAAGGGCAAGTGTCTGAGATGTCCCAAAACTGTTTTCTACTTTACAAAATCTACATGTTGAAGAGAAAGTAGAAGTGTCAAGTAGAAGTGAAAGTAGTTTGAAAACGCACCCACTTGAGTGTGCAGTACAAGTGAGCGAAACTTTCTCTCTGAAAAGTAGTATGGTTTCGTTACTGACCACCTGTGTGTTCGAATACTGTGTATCTCTGATCAGAGTTGTTGCATTAGAAAATATTTGGCTTTTCCAAATCAAATGAGGATTCGATTTTAAAATGTCTGAATTCGAAAAATCACGGAAATTAAATTATATTCTTGATCAGATAGAAATATAACAAAAGTCAAATCAAAGTGGATCTTCATGAGCACGAGAATGGCAAATGTCTGTCCAACAAGCTCGGCTCGTTTTGCACAGGATTGTAGCCAAGTCACAAGGCTCCGACGAGTCTCAAGTCAATCTCAGTTTTGTAGTTTTGATTCGAGTCAAGTCGAGTCATTTTCAATTCACCACCGAGTCAAGTCCGAGTCCAAGTCAGCGATCAGAGGGACGAGTCCGGGCTATGGTATTATGACCCGAGTCCAAGTCCAAGTCATTGTGTTGACTGCTCAGTTTTCAGTTAAAGTCTTGTTAAACCCACTTTTTATGACTTCGTTTGGAGATATCGAATGGTTCGCATTTATAATATACTCATTTTCCTCACTTATAGCAGTTTTCGGTCGCATTTTCAAGTACCAGTACCAATAGACGAAATCCCAATAATGCGGTTACTCTACTATTCTTCGAAATTACAATGAAATGTCGGTCTTGGCCGTCTGCGTCTCGAGTCATATGACTTGGCTCGAGTCATGCGCAATGACTCGACTCCAAGTCGAGTCAATACACAGATTGATTCGAGTCAAGTCGAGTCATTTTTGTATTTTGAGAAAATGACTCGAGTCAAGTCGAGTCATCACAACCCTGGTGTAGTAGTATGTGTGTAATCGAATAACATGTATCTTTGCCAGATGATGAAGAAACAACCACCACCACCACTGAAAAAACAGCATCTTCCCCGACCACGACCACCAAAAAGCCAGAGGAAACGAATCCAGGCGCCATACCAGGTAAATTGATTGTCGATTGATGGAGGTCATTGCAAACTAGCCTCACGAAATGTTTTGTTTAGAAATCCCAGCCCCGTTTTTCCTTGGAGATTACGTCACATCCGTGTATGGCGTGGAGACTGCGTTGAACGTGCTCTTCAGTTTCACTCTTATCTTCTTAGTGACGACTTTGGCCGGAGGTAAGCAACCTGTCTGGATACAATAATTCGAGTGTTCGAATCTGGCTCGAATGTCATTTCCAATGATTTGAATTTGTAGTGGTGCGCGATGATGTTTTCCTGTACCACTTAGAGAATTAAAGTGCCGATAGTAATTTCCGCTGTGGAATGCTGTAATACTGGATTGTTCGGATCACAGCCTACGGAACATGAATTGCGAAAGCTGTGTATGTCAGTGGAGCCCACAGCATTGTCACAATGTGCGATGGAATAGGTTCAGACTAGGTGGTTCCCAATCTTTTTGTCTTCATTCCCCACTACCCAAAACTCCTATATACCCTTTAAAATAGGGTGACCATATTTGAGATCCTAAAAAGAGGACACTTTTTATGAATTCTGAGAGCACCAGGAAAACTGGTGATTTTGAAATTTTTTTCGACCGATAGTATTGTGTTGACTAAAAAAAGGTCATCACTTTGACTCGTCTCCCGATTTGTTACGGAACTCTGATGTTCGCCGCGTCGGATTCGCATTTTTTCGTGGCATTCAAATCCTTTTCAAAAAAAAAGAGGACATTTAGCCATCCTCCGAGGACAATTTCAATTTATAGTTTTCGATACATGCATTCCAGAGCAGTTATGTTGTAACGGTTATCGCGCACGTGTCTGCGTCTGTATAGCCAGACTGTATAGAGTCAAGTGTACCTGTTTGATGCGGGTGTGATCAGACTAGTTGACCCTCAAGGTCGTATGAATCATTCCTATCTGATACCGAATAGGTACTGTGCATGCATATTTTCCGTACCACCATCATTGCCGTCTGTTGTTATGTATTTTGGTTGCATGAAAATAAAGACACTCTCTCTCTCTCTCTCTCTCTCTCCATTTAATGCGTCTCCATGCTGTTGGCGCCATAATGAGTGATACTCAACTCAGATATAAGCCAAATTTTGACATGCAGTGGATTGACCGAAGTGGTGCAAATCTGTAAAAACACTCGCTACCTAATTTTTTGCGAAACATAATAATGTAAAAGCTTTACATTCGTATTTGAACAGTGCTGTTATAAGCTGTGTTCAAGTTCTATATAGCCCCAATCAGTTACTCAAGTATTTTGAATAGGTATATCAATGGTATAGTGACTGCCCCAACCATTTTTCGAATGTCGTTTTCTGAATTTTCCGCCGCTATTCCGATTTGTAAAATGTTTGTATGGTACGATGTTTTCCTGAAAATGCTGAGATGAGAGAACTGTAGCCTATAGTGCGAAACGACCCAAGTGTGGTGTAAATTGTACAGACGTCTGCCATTCTTGTGCTTAGCGGAATGGAGTGTGATTTGATATGGACTGAACTTGATTTTTGGTGTTTCTTACTAATTTGGAAACCAATCAAATTGTCCAACTTATCAATGAAATTATTACAGGATACGTGATCTACAAATTGAGAAGGGCGCCGGCCAATGCAGCCGCGTTGGTTATGGACGATATGGTTGCGACAAATCAAAAAGCCAAGGAAGCTAATACCGAATCAATAGCAAATCTTTATACACAAGGGAAAGATGACGGGACGACTGCACTATAATTAATATCTTACAACTTCAGAGTCATTTTTTTAAATTAGAGTATGCAATTTGTAGTTGTGTTTCGTGTAAGTCTTTGTTATTGCTGCTATAATAATCATGTCCGTGAGGATATAGCTGTTGACATAACGCCTGCCTGTATTTCCAGTGCGGTCGATTGTTCATACGTTACCTGTTGAAGAGATGTAGACAGCCTATTCGCAACTTGGACGATTTTTTCTAATTTTAATTCTGATGAAAATGTTAATCTTCTACTTTGTCACCATCTGTGTGAGTGTGACCAACTGAATGATGATATGAATATATTGCATGCGCAATGCGATTAAAATTCACATGGACGCTACGAATCTGTTTGATTGCAGTGTGAACCTAGTCAGGACAGATGAGTCTGGAGCAGGTCGGAGCATAATGATTAGAGTACTCGAATCCGAATCGAGTATATATTCTTATGATTCTAGTCGAGTAGTTGGCTGTGATTTTTCCAAGTAATTTCATGCCACTGAGAGATCATCCATCAACGTAAATTTCAGTTTATTATTATTTCAAAATAAATTTATTACTTAAAATTTATTAATATGAAAAAATCACGACTTTTTTTCAAATTTTACATTCGACCCCATGGAGTTGTGAGCGATGGAAAACAAATTTGACACAATTTTAACCCGTAGAAGAAAGTTAGTTTAGTTTTTCATTCATAATTCTGGGATTACTCACCGTCCAGACTATTTTTGCAAAATCAAAATTTTCAACTGCAATAACTTGGCTTCTACCGGATAGAAGTGAGCAAAAATTGGTCAACAGGAAACTTGACACAGATGGCTACCAGTCCACGGTTGAGAACAACAACTGCATGGCCCTATACCGTGCTCATGTAATACTAAACTTCCTTCGGCCGGCCTTGATTGCAAGGCAACACATCACCTTAAGACAGGGGTGGGCAAACTACG
Organism: Botryllus schlosseri; assembly: GCF_051294905.1. Taxonomy (NCBI): domain Eukaryota; kingdom Metazoa; phylum Chordata; class Ascidiacea; order Stolidobranchia; family Styelidae; genus Botryllus; species Botryllus schlosseri. Next base: position 26,882,821 of record NC_137243.1, on the reverse strand, counting down.
GCCCGCGGGCCGCATGCGGCCCGCAACACCTTTCTGTGCGGCCCGCGAGAGTCTAAAGAAACTTATTAAAAACAGTGATAAAATGCATACTAAAAATCGAATTAATGCAGGGACTTGATTAAACTTTTTCTTAGTATATTTCACCATGATAATTCGAAGGCAGTGATTCTCACGCCCCTTGGGGGCGTGAAAGCATCTGAAAGTAGGCGAGATGCTGAGATCAGCTGAAAATTTTTTCCGCGCTCCGCGCGATTTACACCTATTTCCTCATTATTGCTCTGTATTTAGTCTCAATTTCATATTTGAAAATATCTCATCCATAGCAGTGTTGGGACGAGTCGAGTCATGACTTGACTCGAGTCACCTTTTTCGTATGACTTGACTTGACTCGAGTCACTTTGCTAAAATGACTTGACTTGACTCGGCGTATAAAAATGTGGATTGACTCGTAGCAAAATTCACGAGTCAATTTCAAGTCATCAAATAATCGGTGTTGATAAAAATCACTGTATCATGTGTATGTTCGGATTGTTCGCGAAATGCTGGTGTTACCTGTGAAAGCGACCAATTATTCAATGATCGTGTGTTTTACTGAGCCTCCATTGTTTTCTCACAAACAAATTGACCGCAAACGAGGTGATCGAAGCTTACACCTTACGTCGTCGTAAGCTAGTATAGTAAAGTAATTTAATAGCAAAATGTCTATTTCTGTTGTCTGTTCTTACCTTAACCCGATCCTCTTATTTCACTGGGATTTATTTCGAATATAGTTTATATAGTCCTCAACCATTGGCGCAGAGTCGAATTGTATCATATCAATATGTGAATGGGTAATGTATTGCATCTTGTCAATTAATTTCTCTATTCATTATTTTGGCTGATAACTATAAACTGAGGCGATGCAATTACTTTTAGTCTAGCTGTTCTACGTATATATGTGAGCGATACAGCGGCTTCTTGCGTGTATATTTAACTCTATATTCGTTGTTCCTTGATTCAGAAGCAATGACCACTCAATCTGGATTTCAGACAGCTAGCAAAATGCAATGACGTAATCATGCATCATACTTCGAAAAGGCAACTTGACTTGAATTGTGACTTGACTCGTGACTTGACTTGACTTGACTCGACTTGACTCGAGTCACCTCCAAAAATCGAGTGACTTGACTTGACTCGAGTCACCTTCAAAAATTGATTGACTTGACTTGACTCGAGTCAAAATGTGCAATGACTCGAAATGACTCGTGACTCGAAGGTGGTGTCTTGATCCAACACTGATAGTCGTAACCTTCCGTGCCATCAAACTATCCGCTAGGTTTGCTAGCATCCTGGTTGCGTTTTGTGATATGACGATAAGGTGGGGGGGGCGAAATCTTTCACCATCATAAGTACAGGGGCGTGTCTCAAAAAGTTTGAGAACCACTGTTCTGAGGTAAATACTTCCAGTATTATTTTTTAAGTTTTATTTCTTGTGCAACCATCTCAAGGCCCACGCAGTTTAAAAGGTTTCAACTGCTAAAAATCACAGACATCCTAAACGAGATTGACATAATTCGGATCACGAGAGTGATTTCAGATTGGCTACCCCAGTTTTAATTATTTTACTCCAGTTTTAATTATTTTAGTTATGTGCTTATAAAAACGATTCGCGCGTGTGTTAGGTAGATTCGTTCTCTGTATGCGTAGAATTCGAGTATTTATATTTTATCTACAAATTTTAGAAGCATGTTTGAAGCTAACATGGTTATGATTCTGTCAGCTTTGTGTGTCTTGGAACTGAACCAAAAGTGGAATTAGTGAATATATGAACAGATCGCCGCTCCCTTATTTAAATTTCAATCCTGCTCCAAGAATCGGGACAACCGACTTTCATCTCTAGAGTTTTGACAAATTGGTTATTGAGGTCGACCAGCCTATGAAATCTCGCCACTGTTTCTGACGCGTGTACGATATCATCAAAGCAATGTTTGTTTTAAATAAGCATATATATTATCTCCGTGTCCTCACTATATAATGAAATACCAATATTGGGTTTTGGTTTATAATCCCCATTTTATATAGTGCGGCCCGCGAATGGATTCAGATGTTGAATGCGGCCCGCGAGCTCAAAAGTTTGCCCACCCCTGCCTTAAGATAACGAACATCTGTCAACTCAATAAGAAGTAATGGTTTATTGCGTGCGTTGCATAAGAAGAAGTTACGGGGATAGCTGCACTAAGAACTGTGGCGTAAGAAATTGCAAAAGAAGACAAGACTGCAGTGTACGGCAAAGAAATAAAGATTAGGCAAAGTAGGTCAGGCACCCGATTCATTGAGGAATATCAAAAGTAATATCTCTGCAAATGATGTCCAATGCGGCCGAAGCTTTTTTGATGTGCTCCACTTTCAAGGCATGCTCCATAGCTTCCATCCGGCTCTTCCTTTCTTCCCTCTCCAACTTATTTTCCAGCAGTCTTTTTCTTAGCTTCCTCTCCTCCAGTTCCGCATGAAGCGCTTCCATCCTCAGTTCTTCGTAAGCCAATTTGTGGTTACGATGAGCTGCTTGAAAATAACAGAAGAGACCATGACTAATTTTTTGGCGGGCAAAAATAGATTACTGCCGAGTCACATCTACGCTGCTAATACAGAAGGACTTTACAGAAACTAAAAAAACACTAATACTAGACTCAGAATTGAATCACCTAGATCAGGGTGATCAACCTTTTTGCTCAGCATGACCGCAATTGTATAACATACATAGGGTACGGCCGCATTCCAAGTCTTCAGCCGTAACAGTAACGGCCTACTGCATAAAATATTTGAATTGTAGAAACAGAAGGCCTCACAGGATTGCATTGTGTATATTAATCTTATGAAAAGATATTGGGATTGCTTTGTCTGGACTGAAACTTATGAATGAATATCTGCGATAATATTGTAAGTAACATGAAGTACATATTACTATTAAAGATTCATCCTTTCCCAGACCACAGGATAAGATTGACAGGGTGTGTAAAAAATTTCGGGCACAATATATTAATAACGAAGCATGTATCACTTTGTTGCATGTCGTTATTTCATGACCTCCCATCAGGGTTTTGGTGTAGTCGAAATATATTGGAATTGCGCAAACGTACCAGAAACAACTGCCTTCGTGAGACGCACACGATCCGATATTTCTTTATGGGTAGCATCATTTTCCTCTTCAATTTGCATTTGTACGGTGGGGTTCAAATTGGAACGACACTACTATATTACAAATGAAAAATCGAGCCATCCTGAATCACATGAAGAAAATTTTCAATTTGAATTAAAATCCCTTAACAATTTGGGATTCAGTTCTTCAATTCATATTGCACGCTGACAACCGCAGGTGGCCAGCCCTGACCTAGACACTTGATTTAGTCAAGCGCTACTAATCATATAAATATCAGCGATATGTGTAATCAACTGGCGATCGAATGGCGAATACAAATTTACCTAGAGATGTTCGGGAAATGTTGTCTGCAGAATCAGTGGGAGTCAAAGTGTTGGATTCAACCCCAGAAGTGGATGGATCAGGCGTGTCTGCATCTATGAATAGAAATTATGTACAGTACTTGGTCATGGTCAGTCAGATTTTTAGTTCTCATCATATCAAAACACCACCAGATTGTGGCATCATGAAAAGATAATAGGGTATCGAAACAACTTGCAGTAGTAGAAAGTATTGATACAATTATCGCATACCGGTAATACGACTTTTGAACAATTTATTTTTAAATGGCAAATTTTCAGAACACCATTTGTTTCAAATGCAACCTTAAACACGCTCAGCATTTGTTATCTTGAGGGATTATTTAAGGGAAATATTTCATACGGTACTAAAAATCTCAAGATATGTTAGGAATATCGGGTGACTTGACTTGAGTCAAAATGTACAATGACTCGAGTCGACTTGTGACTCGAAGGTAGTTACTTGTTCCAGCACTGGTTGAAACTGACATGAACGCGATACTGAACAGGAAACACCATGACTCGGACTAGGACTCGAGTCTTAACATTCTGACTCCCCGACTCAAACTTGACTCTGTGATGTATTAAAATGATATGACTTGACTCGAACTTTCTGAAGATGATGATAATCGAATTGTACCCTGGATTGTGGCACATACATACCGGTACATAATATGTACAAATTAGAGATACCGGGATAATGTGCCTCCTATCTGGAGATATAATACAGTTTCAGGAGCTGATTCAACTTTTCCAATTACGATTCCATAAGATGGTGGTGGACATCAGCATACACAATATGCATACTTTTTTATTCAGGATTCCGGGGATGCACTGATTGAATAGTTACGCTGCCCAAAAAACGCTGCACGCCAAATTTAGCTCAATTCCAACAAGTAGAAGCCGACACGTAGATAATCGAAATTTTTGAGTTTATTAAAATAAATTAAAAATAAATTTCAAATTTTACCGTCAACCCCATGAAATTGTCAAGATGCCTAAAAGAACTACGCAAAACATTTCTTGCCTACTTCCGACAGGTAGAAGCGAAGTTATTGCAGTTGAAAGTTTATGATTTGCAAAATAGCATTGACGATGGGTGTCGGTAATCCCAGAAATATTACTCAAAACATCTGCGCTTCTACGGGTTGGAATTTTGTCAAATTTGTTTTGCATCGTTTTTGTAAACAACTCAAGAATTTCATGGGGCTTGCAGTAAAATTTCAAAATTTCATTTTTTATAATACATTTAGAAATTTCAATTGGCTCTTCGTCGGCTTCTACTGGTTGGAATTGAGTCAAATTTGGTTTCCAGCGTTTTACTAGGCAACCTAAGAATTCAATCAGTGAATCCCCGGAATCCAGAAAAAAGTTATCTTTGAACAACCCTAATTTGCGGCTAGGGCCTATATAAATTAGAGTTACCAAATTTTAAAAATGTAAAAAGAGGACACTTTTCCAAAATTTTCCGGCTTACAACTGTGTGGTAACATAGACAAAAATGGTAAATTTTATCAAAACTTTGTGGTTGGCTGACTGAAAAAAAGGTCATTTTTTCGACTCGGCTACGGAAATTTACACTTTTCTTAAATTGTATGTTGTGGTTGACTAAAAAAAGGGTTGTCTTTCTGGGTCACTTCCCGAAATAGTCGCCAGAGCGTTACTTCGGTGCTCATTTACTGTATCTCACTCTAATTTTGCCCTATATTTAAACAAATTCTCAAAAATGAGGAGATTTGGCTGTCCTCCGAGGACACTTTCAAAACAGTCAATAAAGAGGACAAATCCTCTTAGAAGAGGACGTTTGGTAACCCTGTTTAAATAGTTACATAGGCCTACCTCTTTCAGGGCATGGCATATGAACACTCGTGTCATTTTCCGTGATGTTGAAAGGTGCAGTCATTTGCATTAAACGTCCCGAAGTTCCTGAATCATTGTTATTGATTACATCACCCTCTCGACGGGATAATAAATCTGTGGAAGAGATGAATGAATGGGCATTTGTAGTGTAATGCGTCACACTGTCACATACTTCCGATTCGGGCATACAGCATGCTTGATTCGCGGGTTCGTTTTCCAGTTTGAGTGCGCACTTTCTGAAAGCTGTACCTTTTGCTCAGATCCTTCAAATTTTTCCAGAGATTCCGGAGCGCATGCTCATTTCTCTTTACTTTACTCGATGAATTGTACTCCCTTACAAGACGCCGCCAGGCCGAGTTTTTCTTATTTCTGGTAGATTTTCTGCATAACGTATCGTAGTTCTTTGTAATCAATTTGACCAGTCGAGTTTTCTCAGCGATATTGAATTTCGAAGCAGGCATTGGTACCGACCACGACCAGTAATGTACCAGTGTAAACAGCAAAGAAATGAACCACCATACAAAGCTAAATTAAACAATAAGGATTGATGAAACCGGCCTATTCTGGGACAGTTCAAAAAAACTATTTTTTCTCAAAATTCACTGCCAACTTGATAAAATTGTTTAGATTACCTAAAAATAGCGCTGTCCACCAAGTTTGACTCAATTCCAACCTGTGTATAAGCTTCGGATTTAATAAATAAAAATGTATTAAATTTTACTGGTTACTTCATGAAATTGTTAGGTTTTCTGGAAAAAACGATGTAGCCCATAACAAATTTGGCTCAACTGCAACCAGTAGAAGCGGGCTTAAGCTAACAATTTTAACAAGTAGTCTGTAAAATTTGAAAAAAATAAGTCATTTTTGAACAGCACTAAGCCGTACACTATGAAGTGATGATCAAAATGCAAGGTCTGTTTAATGCTATAACATAGGCCTACTAATCACAGTGTTTACGTGGGTGTAGCCAGGGTGGAATTTGAGGCGCTTCTTCGACTGTAGGGAGACATTAAACAATGTTCACCATGATCACCAATGAATGTTTCTCATGAACATGTCAAAATTTATAAACGTCAAAATAAATTGTGTTTTTGCCTTTGGAGAGACAGATATTTGGATTGGGACTAGGAGAGGGTTAGGGTCTAAGTTGGGATTAGGGTATCCCAAGATTAGGTTTGGGGAGGGGGATATTAGGGTTGGGGGAGGAGAGATATTTGGGTCAGGGGAGGGGGGATATCAGTATTGGAGGAGGGGGGATATTAGCATTGGATGTGGGGGATATTTTGGTTGGAGGTGGGTTAGGGTAAAAGTTTGGGTTAGTGTATCCAAAGATTAGGGAGGGAGATTAGGGTTGGATATCGTGTCCTCACCTCAGAGTGGAATTGGTGGCAACGTCACGCAGAACTTTGTTTAATTACTTAATTATTCTATGCAGAAATGCTCTCATCACGCAGGATTTATTTCAAAAAATAGGAGCCCTCACCACAAACCTAATCTTGGGATACCCTAACCCACCTCCAACCCTATTTCCCTCACCCCCGACCCTAATCGCAATGCGGCAAAAATCAATTCATTTTGACGTTTAGAAATTATGTTGTGGTCATGAGAAACATTTACTGGCGATCATGGTGAACGTTGTTCAATGTCTGCCTACTATCGAAGAAGTACCAAATTTGACAGGGTGAAGAGCCTGTATGGAATCGGTGTGCTGTGCTCACACTACCGGTAGGATATGTTTTATTTTTTTATTCTATTTTATTAAATTACTTTTGGAAGATCATCGCCGCTCACCCATTATATTAGGCAAATGTACCGAGATTCCAGTAGGGCCTCTGAAAGGGGCGGGTTGGTGTGAATTAGAGGTCGACCGATATTGATTTTTACAGGCCGATACCGATATATCGACACACTCACAACGTCACAAGGCCGATAACCGATATCATAAGCCGATTAATAGGGAAGGAGCAGAGAACAATGTCACCAAAAATATTATATATTACATTAGGCAAGATGGCACTTGTTCATGCCAGAGAAAGCTGAACAACAAACGAGAAAACTGAAATCAAAAAGAATTATTGCTCAATTGTGCACATTCGTTGAAATTTGGGATAACCCAAAAAGCAAAACATGATACAGAATTGCAGATCAGTCCAGAAAAGGTAGATTAGATAGTAATGCAGGCAGCATAGTTTCTCTGCATGCTCACTCAGTTGAACTCGTCCTGCAAGGGTAAATCTGTCATATATCGACCTTTGCGTCATCGATTTCTTGAGATTGAGAACACGGAGCATTGAATTTCCAATATTTTTGAAATTTTTTGAATTATAAAATATCGGCCTTCATAGGATCATATCGATAATCGGGAAAGCTCTAAAGCAGTGGTTCTTAACCTGGGGGTAATTAGTAATCACCCCCAAAGGGGTGATTTACCAATTTTCGGGGGGGTAATTCAAATTGTCATTTCTTATTATTCTTATAGCGCTGCTCTGAAATATTTTTCAAACGTAAATATGAATGTAGGCTAACATATATTTTTGCGAGCTTGTAGGCTATATATTTAGTTTCACTTAACACACCATGCCTGCTGTGATATCATAGTAACCATAACCAATAGTGATTATGAATAATAGGTTCGAATGTAGTTTAGTATATTGCTTGCTTGCTATTGTCCAATTTATTTTGGATTAGTGCTGTGCTGATCATTGTTACGCATGCTGGCAAATTTAAAGACAATAAGGTGCGTCTAAGTTCAGCTTTACACCTATAATGCAGTAACAATATCGTAGAAATATAGTTGTTAGTATTGAAAAGTGTAGTGGTCCGAAAAATTAGTAGTCCGAAAAATTAAGTCTGACATCATCAAAATGCCTTCAAAGAAACGATGGGAAGATATTGGAACCTTTTGGGTTCGCCTTCAAATGAATAACCAATCTTCATCATAATAGCGCTGAACTTTCTGCTTGAATTTCCTTCAACTAATGCTATGAAATAGGATTTTCTGCAATGGTATCTATCAGAACGAAATAAGTTTGCTATTGACGGTTGCATGAGATGCTGTCTATTATGGTCCCCTTTGCCTAGATGTGACCACTTGATAACACAAAAACAGCATCAACCTTCCCATTGACTTGATATTTTTAAGAGTCATTTCAGTGTACATTATGACGTCACTTTGTGTGTTGTTTCACAATCAACCCTACCTGGGCCCTACCTCGCCCAGACATTGCTTCATTGATCATTTGCCACCATTGTTTAATTTTTTTTTCTATTTTCCTTTAACTAAACATTTCTTTACAGCCAGACTGTTCAGAGTCAAGTGTACCTGTTTGATGCTGGTGTGATCAGACTAGATGACCTCCACGGTCTTATCGATCATTCCTATCTAATACCGAATACTGTGCACGCATATTTTCTGTACCACCATCACTGCCGTTTGTTATGTATTTTGGTTCGATGAAAATAAAGACTCTCTCTCTCTCTCTCTCAATTCAGTGGAAGCGGTAATTTGTTATTTTTTGAAAAGGGGTAATTCTATCCCGCCACTTTCTTCTTGAGGGCAACGGTATGAAAAAGGTTAAGAGCCACTGCTCTAAAGCAACGATAATCGGCCATGTCGATAATCGGTCGACCGCTAGGAGATATGCTCACAAAAAGATAAATAATGTTCAAAATAAGGTCCGTCACCCCAACCCTGAAGCTCTGAACGAACTCAAGTCAGATTGCTTTGGCTCTGTTTATTCGCGCGTCCTTTCGCATAAGCCAATTAAATGAAATACTGCGAACGCACCTCAGCTGGGCCCTGAAAAGAACAATGCGCAATGCAGATTGCACATGCACATCCCTAATCAGCATGCTACAACAATAATAATCCAGATTCTGGTATCTCTAAAATACGGAAAAGTGGAAACAGCGCAAATGGATCCTAAGACTGGGACAGCGGAACCTATCGAATAATTATTCAATAACCTTTATAAAGGCTATGATGATTTTATTGATTTTTTTTTCAGATCGAAACACCACAAAATTGTGATACAATGGAAATATAGGAGGAATATAGGAGCAACTCAACAGAGTCGTCTTGCGGCTAGTTCGTAGTATGGGGAAATGCTTGTACAACATTTTTGTGCAGAATTCGAACCCTGCAAAACCGTGCAATACGGCTGATCTCATCTGTACCTTTACGTACCAATTTATCGCCTTACTACCGTAAGCATCGAATTTTGCGAGTTGATGAACTGTATCGCTTCGAAGTATCAAAAGTTGTTCACAAATGTTTTTCCAATAGTCTCCCTCCTGTGTTTGATGACTTTTTCATACCTGCTAAACATGTCCGTTCCCATTACACGAGATCTTCGTCTAAAGGAAACGTCTACTTACCCCAACCCAATAGCAACCTAACTAAGAGATCTATCGGTTGCCGGAGAACCCGGCCTTTGGAGAACCCGTCCCTACCAACCCGGCCCTTGGAGAACCCGGCCCTTGGAGAACCCGGCCCTCGGTGAATTCCTCGGGAAATTCAGAAATTAAGTGTATTCACAAGTATTAATATGAATTAATAAAGTAATAATGTTATTATCAACTGATTTGTCGGTCTTGTAAGGAGGTCAGGGCATGCGTAGGTCACGCAGTCACGGCGTGATCAGATCACGTGATCACGGATTGCGCAAGCGCCAAGCGCTGGAGAGAACGCGACGTTCACATATCGATCACGCGTGGTCGGCTCATTGTTGAATTGACTTGGCGAGAAGCAGACGTGTGATTTTCGAAAATATGGATATTAGGGTTGCCGGGGGTGGGATATTAGGGTTGCCGGAGGTGGGATATTAGGGTTGCCGGGGGTGGGATATTAGGGTTGGTTGAGGTGGGATATTAGGGATGCCGGGGGTGGGATATTAGGGTTGCCGGGGGTGGGATATTAGGGTTGGTGGAGGTGGGATATTAGGGTTGCCGGGGATGGGATATTAGGGTTGGGGGAGGGGGATATTAGGGTTGCCGGGGGTGGGATATTAGGGTTGGTGGAGGTGGGATATTAGGGTTGCCGGGGGTGGGATATTAGGGTTGGTGGAGGTGGGATATTAGGGTTGCCGGGGATGGGATATTAGGGTTGCCGGGGGTGGGATATTAGGGTTGGTGGAGGTGGGATATTAGGGTTGCCGGGGATGGGATATTAGGGTTAGGATATTAGGGTTGCCGGGGGTGGGATATTAGGGTAGGTGGAGGTGGGATATTAGGGTTGCCGGGGATGGGATATTAGGGTTGGTGGAGGTGGGATATTAGGGTTGCCGGGGATGGGATATTAGGGTTGGGGGAGGGGGATATTAGGATTGGGGTTGCCGGGGGTGGGATATTAGGGTTGGTGGAGGTGGGATATTAGGGTTGCCGGAAGTGGGATATTAGGGTTGGGTTGCCGGAGAACCCGGCACTTGGAGAACCCGTCCCTACCAACTCGGCCCTCGGAGAACCCGGCCCTTGGAGAACCCGGCCCTCGGTGAATTCCTCGGGAAATTTTGAAATTAAGTGTATTCACAAGTATTAATATGAATTAATAAAGTAATAATGTTATTATCAGTGGCGGCTCGTGACAATATCGGGTGGTGGGGCAAGGGCTGCAAGCGACATCAAGATGACGTCACAATGGCGTTTTCCAACGTAAACTAGTAACTTGGTGGTATGGTAACACGAACGACAACAGTGATTTTACAGTATGTGCCGCGAGAGGTCTGCTGGTGAGCTGTGACTTGAAGTGTGGTAACTGCGTAAACGGCGTGCGGAACATAGATTCGACACGGTTCATGTTCGCACTACACCTGACTAATTATCTGCAGAAATGGAAATGACTATAACTCGAGAGATTGCGTAAGCCTAACTGGAAAGGTCAACGAGTTCGAACACATACGTAATTGTTATCTCATAGATTGGACATTTCATATTGAATCCAAAACATCATTCTGAAGAACTACGGATAGCAGCCTCGGAAATTAGGTCCCGGTACAGCAGTGGTTCCCAACCTTTTTCGATCCACGTACCACTTCGAGGTTTTATGCAGTGCTCGCGTACCACGTACATAATTTACGCACGCCGTAGGCGGTCAAAATGTTTTCAACGTTTGTGACGTCATACTGAAGTATATAAGCTATGTGAGGTGTAATAACTAGGGCGATTTTTTTACCTAAAAATTGGAGGATTTTGACCTAAAAAAACTTGATTTTGACCAAATTTTGACTTCATGTACGCAAATTAGGTGTTTTCGCACATAATGTTAAAATTGTACTACTTATATTCATTTCTGGTGGAGACTGTCTGTCCTTACGAAAATGCGTTTTTGACCTAAAAACTGACAAATTTTGACATGAAAAACTTTATTTTAACGATATCTGGCCCAGTAGTTACACCACGTATTATGGTAGAGTTAATTAAAATTTGTTGTAGTACAACGAAATATACTTTCTTACATTCTCGGGTAGAAAGTGTTTATCCTTACTAATTAAGTAGCTAGCCAAGAATGGAGAAATACCGTTTAACAGCAGTAGTTGTTGGCTGGCAACACTGAAGCTGTGCGTACACTGCTGGTGCAACAACATGTTGCTTCATACTGTCAATGTTGTCATGCATCACAATTTTTCATCGTGCGCTTCTTGAAAAATAACCATGCAATGTCAAGCAGTCTTGCTTCAGTTAGGATATTGCGGTACGTTGAGCATAACACCATATCAAATGTCAACCTATATGTTTCGTTTAACAGTTTATGATCCACGATGAGCAGACAATGGACCCCCTACAACAGTAGGTCTATAAAGTGGGCTACAAGCTGGAAAATATCAAATCTACGATACAAACGAAATGGAGGGGTCCAAAAAATTTTGACTTTGTAAACAATTTTGACAATTTTATGACTTAACGCTCGATTTTTTAAAGCAAAATCGCCCTAGTAATAACAAATTCTAATAAACTAGGCCTTATCAGCCCGGGTTGATGAGATGCATGGAATTGTTTTTTCACCACTAGTCAAAAGAATTCAAAAAATTCAAAATCAACCCACCTGAACTAATAACTTCCTTCGGTCGAAAAAAAACAGAATGTACTCGCGTACCACCTGGAAGACCCTCTCGTACCACTAGTGGTACGCGTACCACAGGTTGGGAACCACTGCGGTACAGCATAGGAGATTTTGGCCTTGAGGCTGGAGACTGTCACACGACACATACGGCTTACGGTCAATATGTCTGCTGCAAAATCGCCTTTGGAAAATATATCACCGAATAAATACGTGATTGAAAGCCGAAAACTTGGTACACTGTTACATGAAATCATCGAGAAGTAGCCTCATGATCGTTTTCGGTATGATACACCGTCAAAATTAATACGAACAGACCAACACTGAATTTTGCGTAAAATTTACTGAGGAATAGGCTGATCAAGCGATCAGCTGTTAGCCGCCATCGAAAACGAAACAGCTATCGCGCTTGACAGGGGTGGTATTTGTAAGCAAATGGCCTGAAGGCCACAATTGCACGGTGAAATTGACATTGAAGAATATAAAATAAAACTAAATATTTGAATGCAGACCGAGGATGTTAGTAAACCGTTTCATGATATCATCATCTCATCAACTATCTCAGTATGGAACACAGTTAGCGTTAACACAGATGCACCGGCTTCTGCGTGAAATCCGCAATGTGTTAGGTAGGCTAAGTGTCAGATCAGCGCACATCTCTACCATACTCGACCTTGATAACGAAATTGCTGCCCGAATCATTGAGTACCAACCTTGAGATTTGGCACTGCGTTCGATACTAAAATCAAGACATACCATGCAAAAGCTCATGACGGATCTAGCTAAGGAGCATCGTTAAATCAATGGAGACCAATACCGGCTTTGCGTAAAATATGTTTGCGATAAATGACGAGTCAGCTCTCACTTGACTTAGGAAGCGAAATTACCACTAACATAGTTCAGTGACAAACTTGAAACTTGGTACAGCGTTCGATACTAACATTAAGACACACCGTACCAAATGTCATGACCGATCTCGGTATGGAACATCGTCAAAATCAATGGACACCAATACCGGCTTTTGAGTAAAATCTGTTTGCGATACATGATGGATCAGCACACACTCAACTTCGGAAACGGAATTACTACCCTAAACTTTGAGTAGAAACCCTGAAACTTAGGACAATGTTAAATACCACCATCACGACATGACATACCAAGTTTCAAGAATTATCATGGAGTGAAACACCATCAAAATCGACCTATACCAGCAAATATCGACTCAACGCATATGACGGTAACCGAGTTCAGATATAGATACGATTGTTACATCACACCTTAAGGGCAACTAGGCTATGTTGCCCCGGTTGCTCGGTAATTTTATGAATAGGAGAGAGTAAATCACCGTTTCTTTATTGTGCGCGGCTTTGAGAGAATAGACAGTGAAAGCTTGTTATGAGCGCTACCGGGGCATGCCCCGGCTAGGCATTCGCAAAGCGAAAACACGAAGAGAATTCGATTTTCGCAGAGACTTCGCTATATATGGGCATTTACAAGCGAAAGGACAAGAAGAATACGATTTTCGCTGTGATTTCGGTGCGTCTATAAATGGTCAAGAATTGTTATTGAACAGAATTTTAGGTGGGGCAATGCCCCAGTTGCCCTATAGGACGAGCCGCCACTGGTTATTATCAACTGATTTGTCGGTCTTGTAAGGAGGTCAGGGCATGCGTAGGTCACGCAATCACGGCGTGATCAGATCACGTAATCACGGATTGCGCAAGCGCCAAGCGCGGGAAAGAACGCGACTTTCACATATCGACCACGCGTGATTTTGTCGTTTTTATTTATATTAGATGTGATTTTGTCGTTTTTATTCCATTATATTAGATGTGACATTTACCTGATTCAATTGATTGTGTGAAGTTGGTCAGAGCAGGCTGTTAAGGGCAATGCAACTGTAGGGTTAGGTGGGGTAGGGAGACATTAGGGTTCGGGGAGTGGAATATTGGGTTCAGGTAGGATACTAGGGTTGGGGGAGGGGGGATATTAGGGTTAGGGTTAGGATATTAGGGTTGCCGGGGGTGGGATATTAGGGTTAGGATATTAGGGTTGCCGGGGGTGGGATATTAGGGGTAGGGTTAGGGTTGCCGGAGGTGGGATGTTAGGGTTAGGGTTAGGATATTAGGGTTGCCGGGGGTGGGATATTAGGGGTATTTCCCGAGGGCCGGGTTCTCCGAGGGCCGAGTTGGTAGGGACGGGTTCTCCAAGTGCCGGGTTTTCTGGTAATCTAGGGTTGCCGGAGGTGGGATATTAGGATTGCCGGTGAATACAAAATTTCCCAAGGGCCGGGTACACATTTCTTGCATTTTTAATTCAAAATTGTTCGAGGGCCGCATTCACCGAGGTCCAGAGTAGTCGAAAAACACCGTGAATACCACAACAAGTAGACCACGCGTGCTTGATATACAAAAATTCCCGAGGGCCGGGTTCTCCAAGGGCCGGGTTCTCCAAAGGCCGGGTTCTCCAAGGGCCGGGTTGGTTGGGACGGGTTCTCCAAAGGCCGGGTTCTCTGGTAATCGATCTATCGACTACTCGGGACCTATCATCTGGAATGCATTACCATCACATATCCGTGAATTGCCTTATAATAGATTCAAAAAAGCCCTACTTGATCACCTCTTGTCGTTACACTAACACTGTTGCCCTACCTCGCCCAGACATTGCTTCATTGATCATTTGCTACCATTGTTTATTTTTTTTCTATTTTCCTTTCCTAACTAAACATTTTTTTATAGCCAGACTGTTCTGAGTCAAGAGTACCTGTTTGATGCTGGTGTGATCAGACTAGATGACCTTCACGGTCTTATCGATCATTCCTATCTAATACCGAATACTGTGCACGCATATTTTCTGTACCACCATCACTGCCGTTTGTTATGTATTTTGGTTCGATGAAAATAAAGACTCTCTCTCTCTCACCTAATCACCATGAAATTTTCACATCTGTTAGGTGTCGCTATGCTCTATACGTCAAAAAGTCGAAAATGGTAGAATCGCGCCTGTCTGCGAAGAGCTCATGCACACTGGAGTTGCCGGCAATTCGCCACATCACGTCTGCGACAGGGTTGCGCAACTCCGCGAAAATTTTCCACTTTGTCGCGAGTTGCGATCGAGGACGAAACAGTTACTGATTGTGGTGTCTAACTTTCTATGTCATAGGGTTACCATACGTCCTCTTTTAAGAGGATTTGTCCTCTTTTTTGACTTTTTTGAAAGTGTCCTCGGAGGACGCCCATTTGTCCTCTTTTTTGAGATTTTGTCCTCTTTTTTGAAAATTTAGGTCAGATTTAAAGCAAATAGCGAGTGATATGCCGTAAATTAGCATAGAAGTGACGCTCCGGCGGGTTTTCGGAGTGAAAAACGGTGATTTTAGCTCTGGGCGGAAAAATGAACTTTTTTTTTAGTCATCCACCTAGCAATGCGGAAAGAAAAACGGTATTTTGAGCTCTGAGCGGGAAAGACGACCTTTTTTCTTTTTTTTTAGTCAACCGCTCACAAAGTGGGAAAAATTCACCGGTTTTTGAGAATTCATCTCCAGTTTTGCAAGTCTCAAATTTCTGAAAAAGTGTCCTCTTTTTAGATTTCCGAAATATGGTAAGCCTACTATATCACCACTCCAG
Source organism: Botryllus schlosseri (assembly GCF_051294905.1). Classification (NCBI taxonomy): domain Eukaryota; kingdom Metazoa; phylum Chordata; class Ascidiacea; order Stolidobranchia; family Styelidae; genus Botryllus; species Botryllus schlosseri. The sequence continues at coordinate 26,866,810 of NC_137243.1, read as the reverse complement.
TTTGTCCCTTTATTTCGTGTTCACCATCTCTGATCGTTGCAAGTCCCGCTTTGATATTTCCACCGCTCCCCTGCACTGCCCTTCACTATTTTATCAGTGTTTATATCATTTACATCATCACTCATGACCCTATTGTTATTGTCTCCTATATGCGTTCGCGCCCAGCAAACACTAGATATCTTTTGAACCGGTCAGGATATCTTTTTCTTGTCCGCTCATGTTCAAATCATATCTTGTGCATACCTTGTGCTGAAGTACAACTTAAATATATCTTTTTCTTGTCCAGTCATGTTCAAATCATATCTTGTGCATACCTTGTGCTGAAGCACAACTTAAATATATCTTTTTCCTGTCCAGTCATGTCCAAATCACATCTTGTGCATACCTTGTGCTAAAGCACAACTTGAATATATCTTTTTATTGTGCATACCTTGTGCTGAAGCAGAACTTTTTCTTGGCTAAATTTTGTCGAATGCTGAAAATCTATTTGTGAGAAATATCAAATTTGATTATTGCTTCCTATTATGGTAGAGTGGCGTTTATAAATGTATAGTAAATTATAATGAATATAATTTAGATACCGGGTTGCGTGGTTCGGTTCACACCGCATTGTCGTCTATACCAAATATTTCATCATAGAAAGTATGGGCCCTATAACGTTTGAAACTATCATTTCGCAATCTAGCAATAACCTATTTTACCTAGCAGCCCATAACGTGTCCTAATCTGGAAAAGTGGACTTTGACTATTTTTTTTAACGTTAGACCTGTTTTAGCAGACCACCGTTGAAACTATCTGGACAAAAGACATGAAATATATTTTCCGCTTTTTAGAAGTTGTATTTGTATTTTTCTTTCAATTACGAGTATTTACACGTTGAGTTTTAATCATAGTTTCAGTTCTATTGTCTGGAAAACATACATGTTGAAGTGTAAAAGCAACAAGCAAGTGTAGTAATGCCTTATATTTTCCGAATAGCCTATAAAGCTATACACTATACGGCATTTTTACCATCTGCCATATTTTTAATTACCGTATACTAATCGCGCAAAGTGTTAAAGCCGTATCGGACACAACTTCTCCGTGTTGCTCTTCGACCAAACTACGGGCCTTATAATATGGGGGAGGGTGTCGCATGTCATGATATTCTCCAAGACGGGGTGTTCTAGTAAACAGAGGATTAGTATCGCATTTCATATCAATACTATCATTTACATCCCATGATATGGACGACTGCTTATTCTGTCAAAAACAATGTTATCAGGTTGCCTAAAAACGTTACACACCAATTTTGGCTCCGTTCCAACCGATAGAAGCATTGCTATAGGAGACAAAATGTTTGGATTTATTAAATAAAATAATAAAGACACAGATTCTTCAAATTTTACTGGCTATAGCCTACTCCATGGAATTGTTGGGTTGTCGAGAAAAACGATGTATATAAAACTTGGGGCAATTCCAACCATTGGAAGCGAAGTTTATGCAGTGACAAATTTTGAATTTAATGACTGTGGGAGGTCTATGATAAATAATTATTATCAAATATTATCATCATTATAATCAAATAATTTGCGAGATTTTTCGTTTTTTGGGAACACAACAATTTTATCGAGTACCCAGTAAAAATTGAAATGTGTTATTTTTGAACAGCTGAACTGCACAGTTGCTGCTTCTCCTCCCACAAAGATGTCTCGTGGACCCAGTTTGAGAACCACTGTGCTGTGGTACACATTTTGAAACAGGACATTCTGGGTGAATCGATCACGTCGACAAGCGCAATCGAGTTAAAAAGTCGACGATGTAGACTCCAATTTCCTTCTACGATTGGAGCCTCATTGGAAGTGACTCGCCGCGCTAGTACTTCCGACTGCATGTTGCTGCACATTTTGACGCGGAGAACTCTGGAGTCACATGAAGGTTAAAAGCAAGTAGTTCAGTCAATGAATGTAAGATACAAACTATCCAAGACGCATATAGTCGGCGAAGTGACTCCATCATATGATTGCGGTTTCTTCGTATTCAAGATATTTTGTTATTCTCAAGACACTCTGCCGTTATATTTTATAAAATATGTTTTGATTTATGATAACGAGACTAAATTTACTGTTAGCACAGAGGCTTATTGTTGCTGTCAGTACCGTGAGGTCTTAGTGAGTATAATTGTAAAAAATCATAATTGTAAAATATCTGGTGTTAGGCTACTGCTGAAGATTCGCGAATGTGCTGTCCTTCGAGCTTGATAGATGCCATGGGCCGAGGGAATTAAATTTTACAGGTTTACGCTATTGCATTCCAGTTCTGATCCTGATATCTTTGCCAGGTAATCAACATGTTCAACTTGGTTATTGGGCTAATATGTATACCGTTACTGACGGATGCTACGGATTCTTCCATCAACAATAGTACGGACGAAGACTTGCGATGTAGCGCTGCCCCCGGTTCTACGTTGTCCACCCTGGTCGGCCGAGAAGACTTTACGATCACTTGCATCGCGGAGAAGTTGCGGGAGCTCGATCGCAGGCTGGTAGCGATGGAGAACAACTTCGAATTACTCGTAAGGACTGAATTTTTACTTGGCTGTAATCATGAGAATGAACCTCCCTCCTGAAATTGAAAATTATCGATAAATACGACAGTTGTTTTCAACAGGGTATGGTATTATATGTTATGAAACGAAAATTAAGCGTTCAAATCTCTAATTTCAACCCAGACTCACAAGTTGGATCATTATTGTTCTTGCATAACTACAGAAGTATGGAAGTAGGCTATGGTGGCATGTAGGGATGGTGTGGACCTCATGACGTCACGTGACGTCATATTGCTAATTTCAACCCTATACGTTTAAGTGAAGTGATAGCCTATATTAATGTACACGATACCTAGCGACGACTCGGACCACATAATGCCACATTGCTGAAGTACATATTGACGTTTTAAACGTCGCCAAATGTATCAATTGGGACAATGAAATGATATAATAATCCCATAAAATCAATATCGTCCGTCGCTTAGGCTACCCAACAATTTCGACGAGGATCTTGCAAGGGAATATACAGGCTCGCGCCTCAACGGTCTATGCCAGACCGGATAATGTATTCGGCGTCTGACTATTGCTACGTTGATATAAAGCAGAGTATAAAACGGTTTTCCGTACTTGTTACCGATATTATCCCTTTAACAAGTTCTACAGCAGTAGCCAACACCCCAATCCCACGGATTTGGTTTTTATGATACAATAAACATATGAAATCAAGATTGACCCCGTACTCCAGATAGATTTTTTTAAATCAGACAACGATATCAATTTCATTGGTTGGATGCATAAGCATCATTCGCTGACTGCCTAGTGCCTACATGTAGGTTATTTCGCTATTGATGTTGTATGATTGCGGGACAAGCTCACAGCAGTGAGTCGCTAAATATTCACAAACGGAAAGCTGGATATTTCGAGCAAACTTTTGTAACAAAGCAAGTAACTATTTTGAGATTGTCAACGTGCATGCTCGTTTACTGTTGATTTTTATGCAGCATAGATTGGCCCGCAGTTGAAATGAAACAAATTTCAACCAAAATGTTATAATGAATTGTGATATATGAAAAAGGTTCACAGTGCAGAACTTACCAAGGTTCGTTTGTGAACGTGAACCTCTAAATTTCCGAGTTTCACACACAGAACGCGAACGTGAACCTCACGTTCACACCATCCCTAGTGGCATGTCGGTATAGGCGCGCGAGATCGATATATCAGGTCGTGGTCCGACAAACGTAAGGGCTGACTAGTATTGATTCAGTTGAAAATATTGGTATATCGACTTGAATGTGGACATTCTGGACATGCTCGACGACTGTCGGATAGCCGACGAGATACTTCTATCAGGGGTGGCCAACCTTTTTGCCATTCACGGCCACATTTCGACTAGTCATGTAGCCTAGCCCACGGCCGCATTCCCGGGTATGGTCATATATATGATCTAGCCCAGTGGTTCTCAACCGGGGGTCCGCGGACCCCTAGGGGTCCGTGAAGCATTTTCAGGGGGGCCGCGAGACCTCTAAATTTGCAAAATGATTGGAAACGAATTTATAACTTTTTAAAAAAAAAAATAGGGAAATCAGGAACCAGTTTCGCTTCAAACTGCTAATGTTTCAGTAAGCACATCACCAGGGGTGTCAAACTCAAATTACGTCGCGGGCCGGTTTAAAACATTCCAAATCCTCGCGGGCCCCACGCTTTGCTTTTCACTTGAACACCTTATTATCAAGCATATATAGATAAAGGTATATTACAATTGTATCACGGATCATAGATGCTTTATTCTAGCAAGTAGAAACACTCGCGAGCAACGGAATTGATGATGATGATTTGCTAGTTGAATACACTTATGAACCGCTGCGAAAACAGTGGCGGTAACGACGATGCAAGTTCACTTATTTCTATGCTTCATTTGCTTAAGTCATAATTTGGCGTTAGCCATGTATATGCGTTGTCAGGAATACAATATATTAAACTGTAAATATATTATCCATGTAAACGTCATATATAACGGTCCGGCATTGTCGTATTCGCTGGTGTGAATAACTACTTTTTGGAACAATATTTCACAAAAACTCAATTTAGCGTGCATTTTTTTGCCTTTTCCAAATTTGTTGTCAATGTCACTGATTTGTTCCTCCAGTGGTAACAAGTTGGAAACCAAAACACAGTAGTCTGGTTATTATAATGTGGCCTACGGACAGACTCAACATTTGCTGTCTTGGGGGAATATTTAACGGAAGTATTTTCTTTCAAACAATTCAACATTTGTGACAAATGTTCCGGATAATACAAGGATTTTTCAATCTACTCGGAATGGCTTCGCGGGCCGATAGCCTACTGATACAAACATATTGCTGTTTAAAGATGTTTTGTTGAGGTTTGTTAAAAATAGTTTTTTCTAGTCTGTCTCAAAAAAGGGGTTAAAACGTCTTCACAGAATCCATTTGCCCCTGTGATATACATATTTCATAACCACTATTCCAGAATATCTTGAAGATGAGCTGCTACATAGAAATTACTAGTCTGGAAGTGATTCATTGAAAAATCTGTTTCTCAATTTTGGTGCCATATGTATTGCGATCGTGCTCAACGGTGTCGTCGGAAGCGTCAAGCGTTAATATTATACATTCGCCGCCAGCTATACTTTTGTGGAAAGGGACTTTTGGCATTCGTTGATATCAAATGGAACGAGTGAATTTTCAAGACACGACCACATATGTCAAGAAATAAGAAATACAGCTGCAGAAGTCAGTTCGAAATAATAAAAGTCTATCCATATTTCTACATATAATATGATATTGGTTCCAAGAGCGGTCATTTTGTTACTGTTTATCACTAGCCTAGAGTTGATATTCGCACAAGACAGATGACGGTTGTACGATAATTGAGTTAATTTTGAACTAAAACTGGAGGGGGTCCGCGGGGTCCGTCACGGTACAAAAGGGGTCCGCGAAGGCAAAAAGGTTGAGAACCACTGATCTAGCCGGACGCCAATACCCATGTTACGGAGGCGATGTCCGTTTGCGGTGAACTCCGGACTAATCTATTTAATCATATACGGGCTTAATATACACACCGAAATCGCGAGTGGTCACTGGTCTTGTTACGGCAGGGGTTCTCAACCCCATATCACGTGATCTTAGAGAAAACGTTGCTAGCTAGGTGTCAAGCCCAGCAATCCATATTTCGAGTCATTGTTAAAATTGCCGACGACGTTGCAGACGAATTGTTAAAAATTGCTTGAAATATCGCGAAACCCAAGAATCTGCTAGAGAAGGTGTGAATTCAATAAAACAAAACTTTAACGTACTCTGCGAATATTCGCTGTTTCCGGAACTTAGCATCAAGACCAACATCAAGTGACAAATTTCGAAGCTACAGTTGTCTGATTCAGCCGTCGCCAGAAGAGTAACAGCAGTCTCAGTCGATTTTCTATCACGTGTTCTGAAACACGTTGCCACGTACACATTTTTAGCCTAGCATTGGACGAATCCACCGACTTCCACACACATTGCATAGCTAATTATCCAGGTGCGTTTTATCAGACTGGCTATATTTCCAGAGGAAATGCTGACGTAAACGTACGTGGGGAGGGGACAAGACAAGTGAAAAACATCATCTTGACTAAGCTGACTTCTGTAACTATTGGTGCAGGTCTCCAGCCGTGGAAGGAAAGGAGAAGGGTTGTTTGGTTTGCTCAGAAATGACCCCGAACGCCAGACTTTTCATATCACTGAGAGCTCAAAGTGATATGGCCTCTGTAACGAAAAAGTTACCGTAATTTTATACTTGCTCGCTCACGCATTGGAACAGAGAGTTTGGTTCTCTGGTGGAAGGGTTTACAGGTGCATATACCGACTTGGCAACGAATGCAATGCACGCTCCATGAAGGGATTTACTTGCGCCGCTGGAAGACAGTTCGTTCTCACAAAAAAGAACAGCAACAGCAAACTGACGAACGCTGCCCATTATTGCTTTAGAATGCATAAAAATGTACTGAATGTCCATATAAGACTGGTAAATAGAGAGAGAGAGATATGATATTCTTTCTCGCCTGCACCATCGAGATGCTTTGGCGACGGAGTTGCGATACGGCCCCATGAGGTCATCTAGTCTGCGCCCCCGTTTTTTTTTCTCCTCCATGCTATCCGTGATTGCTGAGCGCCTAGCAGGATAGCTGCGGATACCATTTTTCGAGTCTTTGGTATGACCCGGCCGGGGATCGAACCTACGACCTACCGCTCGAGAAGCCGGACACATAACCATTACACTATCTCGCTCGGTTATAATAAGCTACGGTAGCCTAAATTTAATAGTATCCACAAATACATGGTGATAATATTCTGCGGCCCGCAGCGTCTTTTGCTGTTAAAATGCGGACCGTTATACGAGGAAAGTTGAGAACCCCTGTGTTACGGGATTGGTCATAGTCGAGCTATGCGCGAAAATTTTTTCAGATTGAATAATGAATATCGTCATTCATATTAGTAGTTTTACATATTACTATCAAACATTTATCCATTCTCAGCAAATGTGATCAGATTCACGGGTAGCCTAGAGTTGATGGAGGGAATGTTTTCGAAAATTTAGGGGAAGTTATAAATGTTGATGCATATCTTCGGGTGAGCCAATTGTTATTAGTGACTTTGTTTTGTTGCATGCTGACCTCCCATCAGGATTGTCGATATAGTGAGGAGCACATTCCGAGTTGGTATGGTCTCCATGGCGCGTATCATTTTCCTCTGCTGTTCGAATCTGTACTGTGGTGATCTGATTGCAACGGGTGCTACTATATTAAAGTCGAAAATGAAGTCACATTGAATAGCGCCCAGCGCGAAGAAAATTTCAGGATTAAATAAAATCTCTCAAGAAATCGGGAGTTAATTCGTAAATTCAAATTGCATGTCGACGGCCGCCGACACATAGCCTACTTATTGAATTACGTGAACACGGCCGCACAAATTTCCTTCTATACGGCCGCAGGTTGGCCACCCCTGCTAAGTTTGGGTTGGCCCTACTTGCACATTTCCATTCCATACCAAAAGTTCGTTCCATATCATACCATATACTTCCATACAATATCATAGCATGTCCTCGCTGCTGTGAGAACCTATTCAAAATTGGAACATCAAATCTCTTTTTTAGATCGGTAAGATTGGACAGATGGTGACAAGGCAAATGTACATACATAGCGGCTGGATGAAATCGAAAAACCTTCTTTTCAAACACTTCGGGGGCCACGTGAACTACAAAACGGCCCGGCGTCGTTGTCAGAAATCTGGTGGAAGACTCGCTGCTGAGATCTTGAGACATCCTGAAACTGTTACGTGAGACTGAGAATATTGTCTGTTTGTATCATGTTCCACGATTATTCGTTACTACAGACAGCATAAGGCTTGGGGATTACGCAGGCTCACGGTTCGAGGATGTGTTCTTTGTAAAACGTTACATTGTCTGCCAGAGTAAGCCCAGGCAATATTCTTTCACCCTCTTCATGCTCGATAGAACCCATTCGTCGTGAACACCATGCACCATGTCAAACTAAAACGACTTGTAAATTCGAAAAAGTTTAATGAGGTTCTATAGCTCTTAGCGTGAACATGAACATGTATATGTGTAGTTCATATTGTGAACGTTTAGGTCTGTGAACTGAACAGTGAACGCGTAGCCTATGTATGGATTTATTGGATAGCGGTAGCCGACTAGAAAGCTGATTTTCTAATTATCAGCGTCCATGCCACAGCTGGCGTCGCAGGTTTATATTTATACCAGCAGTTCTTAAACCGGGGTTCACACGAACCCCAGAGGCTTCGGCAAGTTTCGTATTTACGATACACATTTCCAGGTTTATTATCACCTCCAAGTATATTGGGGCCTACCCGAACCACCCATGGATCGGATATGATGACCTAGAGACTGAAGGCAGCTGGGTGTGGGCCGATGACGGAGTTACTGACCCACAGACGACCGAATGGAACACCAACGAGCCCAATTCCTATCAAGGAATGGATGAAGATTGCGGCCAACTTGTTGACGATAGCACAGAAAACGTGTTTCGGATGAATGACCAGCCTTGCACTGAAAGACAGTCGTATATTTGCGAGATCGACTTGGATGACTTGTGATTCGCAACCAGCGTTCCTAGACAGCTATCGACATTTACGGATTTATATCACGATTTACAAGTTTTTAAAAAACAATTTTGTTCCAATGAATAACTGCATTTGCGCGTCAAGATATCAGGGCTTCTTTTCAGTGCGTTAACAAATAGAGTTGAACAATCTAGATATTTATTTTAGCTTTACGAAAGTAAATTCAAATTAGAATTAACGTGGTGAGATAGCGTAGTGGTATAATTCTCCACAGCTGCAACGTAGAAGCATATATATGCTGTCGCCCCTGGCTTTCATTGAAAATGCCGCCCAAAGTAGACTGCGGCAAATTTTGAAATAACTTCATTCTTTAGAAATATTTTCAATAAAAGTAATTACAAATGATGTGCCGCGTCTCAGAAGTTCTATAAGAAGCCTCATTGTCTCAGCGTTAAGACAAAAAATAAAAGACAAAAAATAGAGAACAAATGTATTAGGCAAATAAAAGATCAATAGCCGCCTCTAAATTGAACTTTTAGAGCAGCAGTTCTAAAGTTTATTTGGACATGATAGTGAAAATTCCGCGCCCCCCCCCCCCCCCCTTATCGTATTATCCGAAAAAAGAGCATGCAACCACAATGTTCGCAATTTCAACGCGTAGTTTATGCCATGGAATATTGTGATTGTTGCGAGACTTCTCAAATATGAAATTAGGACTATACACAAAGCAATATTATGAGCTTGAAGTAAATCGGGCAGCCCACGAAAAAAATTTCAGTGGCATATGTAGTCCAAAATAATCATAATGCATGTAGCACATACCATATATAGATATTCTAGTGATATTGGTGTCGAATCTCTTCTATTACCCCACTTGAGATTCGCTCAAACATACCTGACTATATCTGCCCATAAGTTAAATCAAAAACCAATGGCACGTGCCGCAGGTTATTCAAACTGGGAACTTCTTCAAGGGACAAACAACAGTTGTTCGATAAGAGTAATTCAATTGAATACAATTGGGCTGTTATAAAATGCGTTTCTTAAGAGTGACATTCTACAAAATGTGTCTAAATCAGGGGTGTCAAACATACGGCCCGTGGGCCGCATCCGGCCCGCGAAGCAATTCTGAGTGGATTGAAAAATTCTTATATTTTCCACATATTTGTTACCAATGTTGAGATTTTTTGCAGGAAATACTTCCATGTTCACAGGCCTCAATATATCCACCCGACTACGGCGCTGCGGTTCGACTCCAATTACCACTAGTAACAAGACGGTGAAATTTATATCCAATTTGAAGAAGGCCGTAAGTGCACACTAATTCATAGTTTTATACAAATGTGGACCGAAAAGTAGTTATTGGCAGAAGCGAAAATGCCAATGCGGAACCGTTATATGCAGTTTACCAAGAAAATATCTAAGTTGCGCAAATATATAATTGAAATACCTATGGTCGCACTGCTGTGTCACTTTCGACCCAATAGATCCCCAGACATGAGAGAAACCGGACTCGTGGTTTAATAAGAATAAACCAAATTCCAACGTCCGCTTTTCCAATTAAATATCTTGTATTCCTCACAACGCATATGCACGGCTAACGCCAGATTACGACTAAATCAAAGGGAGCATACAATATGCCAACTTATAACGTTAGCGCCACTGTCTTAGCGGTTGTTAACTTTCCAACCGGACAATCATCGTATTTTGCCAATTCCATTGTTCGCGAATAAAGTTGTTGCGACTTTCTCATTTAAAAAACGCTAAGATAGAGTATCATATATGCTTTTATGGCATTCAAGTGAAAAGCAAGAGTACGTGTTAACATTTTGGAATCAGTTGACTGGTCCGGCCCGCGAGTGATTTGTAGGTTTGAATCCGGCCCGCGACGCAATTTGAGTTTGACACCCCTGGTCTAAATTGAGTATACACGGAGTTGCTATACGTCGTCGTTGTAAGTGACTTTGATCTTACTCATTGTTACTATAGATTCAAAAGCCATGTTATGTACGACATATGACATTTTATAAGGAAATATCATTTTTATTCGGCACTTTGAGCCTTTCTACGCACTCTGCTTCGATGCTTAACAGACAGATCAAAACAAGCATCAGCTAATTGCTACACGAATTCAGTTAGGTATGAGTCAAAATCTAGCATCGGTATATGGATGGTACGACGCAACTATGGCATTTAAAATCGAAATATAACTAGAAGTATTGCCGTTGCTGAAACTTGTATTGTTTAAATCTATTGGGGAGACCGGGGTTAGTTGTTACGGGGGAACATTGTTACAACATCAATGATTTTTCTTTTGCCGGGAGATGGCGCACCATTTTTACGCAGTTTACTCGGCTGGCTGGAGAGTACGTTCCAACGAAGCCTGGCTTGCGAACTGTGCTTCCATAAAGTTTTATGCAGGAAAAGGTATATTGAGGGCTATAAAGTAAAACTTTTACTAATCAAGTGTCGCTGGTGCATCAGTAGTTGCGTGCGACCTATATATGTTTAATTTATATCGATAGAAAGGGGACGACCTGAAGTTTAGTTTCACAGTTGACTTTGTGCTGTTTGTTGGTTATGTAAGGCGGCAAGTAAGCTTAAACAGGCCATATTCGGCGGGGGCACATTTTTACGGATGTAACAACTAGCCTCATTCTTTGCTTGAATATTTATGATGTGTGATGAGCATTATTTATTAATGAAATTTCATCCATCCTGATAGGGTTAGCAATATTTCAACCAAAATCTTTGTGCAGTGACATTGAAAGCCACACTAGACCTCCACTACACCGAGTAAGTGATGAAAAAGTTGAAGACAGCTTGGATTCTTCTGCAATTACTTATGAAATGTATTCATTAACCTAGCTGCTCCTATCTTGTAGATTGATTCTGTTGTTTAACTATATATTCTCTGCGATTATGGTGAGGCATTACAAAAAGAAGACCAAAAGAGGCACTACATCTATGATGGTTATGGAAGAAGCTGCAAGAAGAGTGATTAATGAAAAACAATCTTTGCGCACTGTCGCCGCTGAATTTGATGTAAGTTTCTAGTGGGTATTTTGTTGATTCTTTTGCAGTCAACTTGACTTACAATGACTTTATACAATTGCAGATCAATTTTATGACACTGCAAAGATTTTGTACCAAAATACGATCTGGAGGACAACCATCTGTTGGCTATGCAAACCAAGAGCTGTTTTTCGTAATGACCAAGAGCAGCTTCTGGTTAAGTACATCAAAAGAGCATCCGAGCTGTACTATGGTTTGACACCTGATGATGTAAGGAAGTTGGCATATGAATATGCATCAATCAACAGTGTTCAAGTCCCACAAAATTGGCTCACGAACAAAAAAGCTGGACCAGATTGGTTTACCCCCTTTTTACAAAGACATTCCAGCCTATCTATTCGTACACCTGAAGCAACGAGCCTGGGCAGAGCTACAAGCTTTAACCGCAGCAATGTGGCACTATTTTTTCGAAACTTATCCCAGGTGTTGGATAAGTATCAATTTGAATGCTAGGACATTTATAATTGTGATGAGACTGGTATCACTACAGTTCAAAGACCCAACAGAATTGTGGAAAAAAAGGGATCAAAACAGGTTGGCGCAATAACATCAGCAGAGCGAGGTGTTTTGATAACCATGTGCCTAGCTGTGAGTGCGAGTGGAAACGTTGTTCCGCCACAGTTTGTTTTTCCACGGGTGAATTTCAAACCGCATTTCATAAAACATGGTCCACCTGGATGCATTGGCACAGCCCATCGATCAGGGTGGATGACTGGAGAAAATTTTATGGTTTTCATCAAACATTTTATCAAAGTTGTTCGATGTACAAAAGAAAATCCTGTGTTACTTCTACTTGATAATCATGACTCGCATACGTCCATACATGTGATTGATTACTGCAGAGATAATGGAGTTGTGTTGCTGTCGTTTCCTCCTCATTGCTCCCATAAGTTGCAGCCTCTGGACAGGAGTGTTTATGGACCCTTCAAGAAGTACTACAATGCTGCTTGTGGGGCGTTATTGAAGACCAATCGGGGTCGTCCAATGACTATGCTTGATATCCCAGAAATTGTGAAGCAGGCGCTGCCATTGGCAACAACCCCAGCCAATATTCAAAAAGGGTTCCAAGTGGCTGGGATATTCCCATTCAATGATAATGTATTTGCAGATGATGAATTTCTTCCAAGCTACACGACCGACAGACCCATGCCAGAAGAAGAAAATATGCCAACAATAGCAAATATTGATGAGAATTCTGCTGATTCAAGCAGCACTGTAAATGCACCAGGAGAATCGGAAGAGACTTCTACTTCAGACAGCAAGGCATGTGCACCAGAAAACTCTGTAGAGCCTGCCACATCAAGTAATGCAGTTGGTACACCAAGGTCAATGGAGGATACAGAGTCGAGTTTTCCCACTGGTATCAAGACGACACCGGAGATGATTTGGCCTTTCAACAAAGCCGCACCCAGGCAGAAAAAAATTGGTGGGAGAAAGAGGCGCCGTTCCTCCATCTTAACAAGCACTCCTGAACGACATCGCCTCCAAGAGGAGCACTTGGCGAAGGAAGCAAAAAGTTCTAAGATTGTCAAAAAGAAAACAAAAAAAGCAACAAAAAGAAACTTAGCTTTCACTGACAAAACAAACACCGATGCTAGTAACAATCATTGCCTACTGTGCCATGACACATATGACAACTCTAGGTCTGAGGAAGTATGGGTCAAATGCAATGAATGTCAAAAGTGGGCGCATGAAGCATGCAGTGATCGCTCTACACCCTACGTGTGTGATTTTTGCAAGGACTGAATGACTTTTTTCATATTTTGCTGTTTCGTTTGATTTCTCTTTCGTTTCGTTCTCAATACACATGGTTACAACAATGCTTTTATTGTGGATATGGGGTTTTCAGGTGACAATTTCGATGTAACAACTTGCCTCCTCTCCAGTCACAACTTGCCCCCATCTCGGGGTAAGTTATGACAGAAAACCAGAGGTGGTCAAAGTAGTCGAGAAAGCTACTCAAGTAGAAGTAGAAGTAGCGACGAAAAAAACTACTCAAGTACGAGTAGAAGTACTTCTTCCATGAGCAACCTAAAACTACTTGAAGTAGAAGTAGAATTGACTGACTTTAAAAGTACTCAAGTAAGTAAGTAGTTGTGAAAACGATCGTAATTCGCTCACATGGATAGTAAAAAGGTGCAAATTGAGCTATGTGAAAGATGACGAGTTTGATTTATATTGATGCGTGCCAGCAGGTCTCCAATTTTCGATAAGCATTCGTCCACATCATGTGATGAAAATGATAGTATTGATATGGAAATGCGATACTAATCCTCTGTTTACTCAAAAAGCACGTTTTAGAAAATATCATGGTATTGCGCACTCCCCCATATTATAAGGCCTGCAGTTTAGTCGAAGAGCAATACGGAGATGTTGTGTTGGATACGGTGCAAACACTTTGTGCGATTAGTAGCCTAAACGTTAAAATGATATATTGTGAAGCTTTATTTCTGGAAGTTGAAGATATTACTACACTTGTTTTTATACTTCAACATGTACGTTATCCAGACAAAAGAACTGATATAAATTAGAAATCAAAATATATGGTACTGGAAAATGAAAGTGAATTATAAATCTAAAAATGGAACATGTATTTAATGTCTTTAGTCCAGAAAGTTTCGAAGGTTGGTATGCTAAAACAGCTCTAAAACTAAAAAAGTCAGAGTCCCATTTTCCAGATTAACACACGCCATGGACAGCTTGATTACAATATAATAAGTAAATGCTAGATTGCGAAACATTAGTTTCAAATGTTACGGTAAGCCATATATACTGTGATGAAATACTAGATATGGCGAAGGACGACAATGCGGTGTGAACGGAACCACGCCAATCCGCTACTAAATTATATTCAGCAATACTTTCATGAAATCATACTAGTTATACTCCAGCTTCTCTGCGCGCGAAGCGCGAGGAAAATTCTGGGCTCAACTGAACTTTTATGAAAATTAAATGTCGATACTCCGTGAAAACAGCACCGAAATTTCTCAGGCTATCTTCCGGATTGGAGGATTAAACTACTTCTACTTGACAAACTGAAAATAGCGAAAAGTAAGTAAGTAGATCACAAAATATTATGAAGTAGAAGTAGAAGTAGTGAAATTCAGTTCTACTTGAGTAAGTACCAGAAGTAGAGGAAAACTACTTGAGTACTTCGAAAAAGTAGAAGTACTTCGTTACTGACCACCTCTGCAGAAAACTCACCTGTTTAAAATGAAAATAGTTCCAAACGTATAAGAGCTTGAAGTTCCATTCTACTTTGTAAAAGTTAGTAGGTGCTAAGGGAAGACTGTGTAACAAAATCATTTGCGCAAGGCGAGTAGAAAAGCCGTGAGGCCAGAAATGGACAAAATCGTAACAACTAACCCCGGTCTCCCCCTTTCAAATATATTTACTGGAAATCTTGTGTTGACTAAAAAAAGTCATCACTTCGCCTCGACTCCCGCATTACCCACCTTTTTCAGTACTTCGGTTGTGCTGACCACTGCGTAGGGTCCGATTGGATCTTGAATTTGATGACCCCCGATGACCACGCGCTGACCACACCCCCACGGAAATGAGTCGTACAATTATTCATATTTCGATATTTCACCCACAGTATGGTCTACGATCATGGTTGAAGCACAGTGTCCTACTATAGATAACTAACCTACGTAGGTTAGTTATCTATAGTCCTACACACAAGCAAATCTCACGGATCACTGCGATTGGTTTACGTCATTCTTACCATTTGGCCAAAGGCAATTTACGGTATTATTTAGACTGGCTTGCCGAGCGCCAAAATTGACAAAATTGGTATTAATCAAAACTACCGCTGCACTGATTGCGAAAATATCAATTTATTCTGCTCGTGGTCAGTGAACCCTCCAAAATCAGCCTTGAATTTTGCATTGTATTAGGTTTTGGTATTGTGACGCAACAATGCCGTCTGGGAGCAGGCGAGGAGCAGCGTAAACCGCAAGCGTGTTGGCCATTGTTGAGCAGGCGATTGAGCATTCACACTCTCACTCTCACTGTGCAGTGTGCACTTGCTCCTGAGTGGCGGGGGGTGGGGTTCAGGAACACGAGCAGAATAATACCAATTTTATCAATTTTCGCGTTTGGCAAGCCAGTCTAAATAGTTCTGTAAATTTCGTTTGGTCAAAGGGAAAGAATGACGTAACGTAATCGCTGTGACCCGTAAGATTTGCTTGTGTCCTGTTCACACCATTCTAGGTCAGCATTGGAGGCTTGCTCGACATCTAGTAACCGCGGCTACGCATTGAAGCATCATTTTTTACTCTCTCACGCCATCCTGGGGGGGGGGGCAGCCTTGAAAATGTGGGAGAGAATGATTTATTTAGATTTCTAAAAACCCTAGACATGTCATTGGGCGTCGATCGACGGCGGGATCGGCAGAGGGCTATACGTCGCTCCAATTTAAACTGGAATAGCCCAGATTCAAGTATTGGTGAGATCGCGGTATGAATTTGAAAAATGATGGTCAACTTTGCAAAAAACGGCACTCCTTCAAATGGGTTAAATGCCGTGTAGCCTATCGCCTAGGCCTGGTAGCAATGTTCCCTCTAAGCTGCGCGGGTGCGCAATGGCGCAGTGCTGACACGGTCTCTGCTCACAGAAAATCGAAGCTGCGCACATGAAGACCGAAGTGCTGGTGACCTTTTTCTAGTCGCTACGCAATGTTGTCCAAGGGACCGCGCAGTGAGTTGTTGAGTGCGCGCAGACTGGTCAAAAATTATAGGGAACATTTCCTGATAGCTGTCTGATTTCATTGTAACGCAGTGTTGTGGTGTATTGAAATAATGAAATTGTTAGTAAATTGAATTGAGACAAAAACGCAACAAAAATTAAGTTCAGTTCATATCAAATCAGAATCCATTCTCATAAACATGTGAATGGCGGATGTCGGCATACACCAAACTTGACTCGTTTTGCTCTATACAGCAGTGATTCTCGACCTTTTTGACCTCGCGGACCGGTAAAACTTCAAAACTAATGCTGAGAATCAAAGTTAACCCTAACTTTAATTACAATATATGTACATAATCTGAGGTGATCAAAGTAGTTAATAAAGCTACTCAATTAGAAGTAGAAGTAGCGACGCAAAAATCTACTCAAGTACGAGTAAAAGTAGTCCCTTCGAAAGCAGCCTGAAACTACTTGAAGTAGAAGTATAATTGACTGACTTTAAATCTAGTGAAGTAAGTAAGCAATTGTGAAAACGATCGTAATTCATTAGCAGACTGTCAAAGGCTGCGAATTGAGTTATGCGAAAGGTGCAGAGCTTGATTCACATTGATGAATCCCGGGAAGTAAAAATTTTCGACTCCATAAGCATTCGTCCGCATCAGCATTCAGCACCATGGGATGAAAATGATAGCATCGACATGGGAATGCGATGCTAATCCTCTGTGTACTCGAACGTCCCGATTTAGAAAATTTCATAGTATGGCACCCTCCCCCATATTATCAGCCCCGTAGTTTGGTCGAAGAGCAACATGGAGAAGTGGTGTCGGATACTGTGTTAACACTTTGCGCGATTAGTAAACGTTAATAAAAAATATAGCTGAACGTCAAAATGTCATATAGTGTAGCTTTAATTTCGGAAAATAGAGGCATTTCTACACATGCTTCTATACTTCAACATGTATGTTCTCCAGGTAAAAAAGACTGAAACTATTAGAACCAGGGACCAGGATGTGTGTCAAACAAATCACTGCATTTTGTGGTGTATTGAACTTGCATAATTGTGACGAACGCCCAAAGTAGATCATGAAGTCTCTTTTACGACACAATCCAAACTTGTAAATAAATTTAAAATTTGATGTTATTGCTCTCTAATTAATGGAAGAGCGTGCAACTTCTTGCATTTTGAAATTGATATATAAAATTTTACTTTATCCGGCGGTTCGGCAAGAAACTTGCCACTTACCGGCACCAGCGGGTGAGAACCACTGCTATATGCATTATGCAGTGTGAGTGAGTAAATTTTTAAGATCTCATTATGGTACCTTGCACATCTCCGTATACCACGTGACTTATGTTTTTCTTCTCATTACCAGGTGACTTAGTATTTATAAGCCAGTGTATTGCAATTACATGTAGACTCATCCCGCCATATCCTACTGTATATAATATCCATTCGACCAATATATGTAACTGACGCAATACTGTCGTTGCATTCTCGTTGAGTTTGTCATCATATCAAGGACCAACGCAGGAGCGAGGCCAGGAACGTACGTCTGCCACTACAGGTTAAGTAAATCTACCGAGTCGCAACTGGCGTGGAACTCAGAGTACAACTCTAACATGTTATTAGACAACAGCACGCCTTCTTCACTACACAGCTTTTCCCAAATTAGATTTCATTAAAATTACTGAACTCGCGAAAATTTGGATATTGAAATTGAAATCAGACTTCAGTGTCAGAAGCATGAGAGTGACAAATGTCTGTACAGTACAGCAAGCTTTTACCTCATTTCGTACTGTACAGTTCTCCTGTAGCATTTTCAGGAAAACCAGAAATTAGATGAGAATTAGAATGAGAGCAGACAAACATTTCCAAATTAGATTAGAATTAGAATTAGACCAAAGAAACATTTCACAAATTAGATTCATTGGAGTTCGACTACCAAATTATCTAGTTACCAGAGGTGGTCAAAGTAGTCAAGAAAGCTACTCAAGTAGAAGTAGAAGTAGCGACGAAAAGTTGACTCAAGTACGAGTAGAAGTACTTCCTCCATAAGCAACTTGAAACTACTTGAAGTAGAAGTAGAATTGACTGACGTTAAATCTACTCAGGTAAGTAAGTAGTTATGTAAACGATCGTCATTCGTTCGCATGGATTGTCAAATGCTGCAAATTGAGCTATGCGAAAGTTGCAGAGCTTCATTCATATCAGAGTTGTAATGACTCGAGTCACGATTTTCTAATGACTCGACTTGACTCGAGTCATTTTCTCAAAATACGAAAATGAGTCGAGTCGACTCAAGTCAATCTATGAACCAAGTCATATGACTCGAGACTCAGACAGCCAAGACCGACATTTCATTGCTATTTAGAAGAATAGTAAAGTAACCACACAATTGGAATTTCGTCTATCGATACTGGTACTTGAAAATGCGACCAGAAACTGCTAAAAGTGAGGAAAATGAGTATATCATAAATGAGAACTATTCGATATCATCAAACAGAGTTATAAAAAGTGGGTTTAACAAGACTTCAACTGGACACTGAGCAGTTAACACAATGACTTGGACTCAGACTCGAGTCATAATACCATGACTCGGTCACGACCCTCTGTTAGCTGACTTCGACTCGGACTTGACTCGTTGGTGAATTGAAATTGACTCGACATGACTCAAGTCAAAACTATAAAAGTGAGATTGACTTGTGACTCGGAGCTTTGTGACTTGGTTACAACCCTGATTCATATTGATGAATACCAGGAGGTATCCAATTTTCGACAGCATAGCCATTCGTCCGCATCATGAGATGAAAATGATAGTATTGATATGGAAATGCGATACTAATCTTCTGTTTACTCGAACAGTCCGTTTTAGAAAATATCATTGTATGTCGCCCTCCCCCATTATAAGGCCCATGGTTAGTCGAAGAGCAATACGGATAAGTTGTATCGAATTCGGTGTAAACATTTGCGCGGTTAGTAAACGTTAATATAAAATAGGGTTAATTGTAAAAATGTCATATTGTGTAGCTTTATTTCCGAAATTAAAAGGTATTGCTATACTAGGGATGGTGTGAACGCGAGGTTCACGTTCGCGTTCTGTGTGTGAACCTCAGAAATTTAGAGGTTCACGTTCACAAACGAACCTTGGTAGGTTCTGCACTGTGAACCTTTTTCATATATTACGATTTTCACTTCATTATAACATCTTTGGTTGACACTTATTGCATTTAAACTGCGGGCCACTCAATGCATGGCGCTGGCACATAAAAAAAATCAGCACTAAACGAGCATCCACCTTAACAATCTCTAAAATTTTACTTGCTTGTTTACTAAAGTTTGCTCGATATATTCAGCATTCCGTTTGTGAATATTTAGTGACTCTCTGCTGTGAGCTTGACCCGCAATCACACAACTTCAAGAGCGAAATACAATACGTGTAGGTAGTCAGCGAATGATGCTTATTCAACCAATCAATGAAATTGACATCGTTGCCTGATGTAACAAAATCTAGCTGGCGTACGGGATCAATCTTGATTTTATATGTTTATATCGGTAGCAAGTAGAGAGACCTGTTTCACACTCTGCTCAATATCAACGTAGCAATACTCAGACGCCGAATACATTTTCCGGTCTGGCCTAGACCGTTGAGGCGTAAGCTTATATTCCCTTGCAAGTCCTCGTCGAAATTGTCGGCAAAGCGACGGAAGATATTGATTTTATGAAATTATTATATCATTTGATTGCTTTCCTTGATTCATTTGGTGACGTTTAAAACGTCAATATGTATTACAGCATTGCGGCATCATGCGGCCCGAGTCGTCGTTAGGTATCGTGTACATTGTTATAGGATATCACTTCATTGAAATGTAGGGTTGGAATTAGCAATATGACGTCACGTGACGTCATGAGGTTCACGTTCGCGTTCACACAGAACCTTTCAAAAAGGTTCGCGTTCACACGAACCGGAACCTTTCAGAGGTTCCCACCATCCCTAATTGCTACACTTGCTTTTACGCTTCAACATGTATGTTCTCCAGACAAGAATGATACTGCCAATTGAACGATAATTACCAATACTAGAGAAAAGCGAATAATGTATTTCATGTCTATTGTCGAGTCAATTTTAACGGTGGTCTGCTAAAACAGGTCTAACGCTCAAAAAAGTCAGAGCCCACTTTTCCAGATTATGACACGCCGCGGGCTGCTAGAATATGATATGATGGGTAAATGCTAGAATGCGAAGCGGTAGTTTCAAACGTTATGATTGGCCATATTTACTGTGATGAAATTTGTCATATGGGCGACAATGCGGTGCGAAAGGGGCCACACAACCTGCTACCTAAATAATATTTACTTTCGTGAAAACATATTTGTAACTCCATATCTACTTGGTGTGAAGCGCCACGGAAATTCTGTGTTCGACTTAAAATTTCGTAAAACTGAAAGTTAGAACTCTGTGAAAACAGCCCGAGAATTCCCCAGCTTCTCTTTCTAATTGAAGGGCTACACTACTTCTACTTGACAAACTGAAAATAGCTAAAAGTAAGTAAGTAGATGACAAAATATCACAAAGTAGAAGTAGCGAAAATTCTATCTACTTGAGTAAGTACCAGAAGTAGATGGAAACTACTTGATTATTTCAAAAAAGTAGAAGTACTTCGTTACTGACCACATCTGCTAGTTACTCAAGTCTGGATATGGTTCACATTGCTATCTTGCGCGCGGTTACTTTGTTGCCGCGAGCTCGCGTTCAGCATGCGGTCACGCTGGCTCATGCAGTAGAATGATTTTGTTACCAAAATGAAGCGTCAATGACCGCATAAGTAGGCCGTAATAATGCGGGTGCGTCAATTCGTGATTAGCCGACTATATAAGCTCCTAATTGCAGCAGATGACAAGTCTGCAAACTCAGGTCTATAATTATAACACACGTAGGCCTAAACTATACAAATCGAATGCGAAGAAGAACATGAGATTGATGAGATGCCTCATGAACTTGCAGACTAATGTATCTGAAAACATTTTCGGTTTTCTGAACCATCTATTCAGACTCCATACTCTTGTTACTGAGAGAACAAATCACTTATTGTGCTGGTGAATATAATAGCAGGCGAAGCCATGGATAACAGTGAAACAGCTATCGGTAATTTGTTGGTTTTATTCTTGAAATTGCGTTCGATAATCCTAGGAGAAACTGCCATATCTGTTATTGAGATGCTATTGATAACACTATGCACGATGTATGACACTATCTATTTAGGCTGCGGATTCAGGAGCACGAACACGGACAGTATTATTTATTATTGAGATGTTATCTTGACGGAATCGAACTGCGACAATCGCCATTTCTATACGATAGCACAATGTATGACACTATCCGAAGGCTTGTACAATGTACAACATGCACAAACTACCAATCTGGTTAGTTTAACGGTCAGCTAACTACTCATTTTTGAGTAGTAGCCTACTAGTTCTCGCTCTAGTTTCGGATTTTGAAAAGAGAGTAGTTCTAGTTGTGCATAACAAAAACCAACTGTCGAGCAACTATCGAAGACATGTGTCGTAGTTTGGAGTAGACCAGGGACGGGGAACATACGGCCCGCGACGTGATTTTGAGCGGCCCGCAGACAGTTTACGGTCTTATACATGATAATATCGCCCGCGGTCACAGCATAGTGTCCTATATGGTGTCGACACAAGCAAATCGCACGGTTCAATGAAATTGTATCACGTCACAGTTTCCATTTGGCTACAGGCAATTTGACGGTGATTTTTGACCGACTTGCCGAGCATCAAATTTGATAAAACGGGTATCAATCGAAAGCTGCCGCCGTACTGATTACGAAAATATAAATTTTATTCCGCTCGCGGCCCTGGAACCCCCACAATCAGCCTCTAATTTTTCATTGTTATGGAGATTGGCATTGGGACGCAACAATGCTGTCTAGCGAAACGAGACAGGTGTTCGAGAAAAAGGGAGCCAGACAGTATTGTTGCGTCTGTCGTTTCGCCAGACAGCATTGTTGCGTCCCAATGCCAATCTCCATAACAATGAAAAATTAGAGGCTGATTGTGGGGGTTCCAGGGCCGCGAGCGGAATAAAATTTATATTTTCGTAATCAGTACGGCGGCAGCTTTCGATTGATACCCGTTTTATCAAATTTGATGCTCGGCAAGTCGGTCAAAAATCACCGTCAAATTGCCTGTAGCCAAATGGAAACTGTGACGTGATACAATTTCATTGAACCGTGCGATTTGCTTGTGTCGACACCATATAGGACACTATGGTCACAGTATGCCGCAATATGCGCAATATGCGACAAATTATAGCGACTTGAGTTCTGATGTGTGATGTTCTTGCACGTATTGTTAGCTCAGAGTCACCGCTACTAACAGTGACGTAGCCAGAGGTTTAAAACTGATAATGAAAACAGATCCTTTAATTGTGACGTCACAATGGATTAATATTGACAATTGAAAATATAGGGTAAATATGGCTCCATCGACGAAAAGGGCTTCCGACCGCTGACATTAAACAGAACAAGAAGATCTTTCACCAGGACTACACCGTTATGCAGCATTTTATGGTCGATGGTCTTCATCGTCACAACACACAGTCCGTACCAATGATCTACTTGCTGAAGCTGTTCAACCGGCAACGAGCGTTCGACGGTTCTAGCCACCCCACATCGTATACGACGACGGGTGCAAATCGTCCGTAGGCTGAAACTATACGTTTTTTCGATAATATTTTTCACAAATATGGCATAATTTCAACGTTTGAATAAAAACATATTTTTAGAGGCATTTGTTTAAAACAGTGGTTCTCAACCCTTTTCGACTCATCGCCGGTCATTTCCCCCTCCCCACCCCAAAAAAAATATTGGGAATCGAAAAATGAGCATACAAACTGTAATCACGGGCGAGTTGACTAAAAAATAAGAAAAGAAAAAGTTCAACTTTTCGGCTCGACCTCGAAATTACACTTTCACAGCTAAATTTTCGTGAGTTGACTAAAAAAAGGGTCATCTCTCCGACTTGACTCCAATATAGCCGTTTTAACGCGCCATTATCCCCTTCGTCTGTTTTCGCTCCCTGAAACGAAGGGTTATATAAAACACCGTTTGTTTCAAATGCAACTCTAGCTGTGACCAATGATGCCCAAGCCCAGTGCATTTCAACCTTTCTGATCACCATCCGCACTTTTTTGCGAAATAAATTTCATTCGTACAAACCAAACGAAAATTGTTATACAAAAAGAAGATGAAAATGCTTAACAAAATTTTTTTTAGGGCAACGAATGGGCTACTATAGCCATCACAAGTGTCTCATTAAGAAGACAACTCTTTTCATTCGTTTTGATTTCAACTGCAGTGCACTAAACCCTACTTGGCCAAATAAGTCGTGTCGTTCGGTTTTGTTCAAGAAGATTTTGGAAGATTTTGACCTAAAAAAATCAAAATTTTGACATTTTTTGACCTTAAAAATCAGAATTTTGACCAAATTTGACCTAACGTATATGCAAATTTGGTGTTTTCCGACATAATGTTAGAATTGTACTAATTATCTTCATTTCTGGTTCGAACTGTCTGTCTTTACGAAGTAGTTTGGCTTGGAAAAAAGTTTTTTGCCTCAAAAACTGACAAATGTTTACATGAAAAAACTTTATTTTAACGAAATCTGTAGAACAACGAAAGATACTTTCCTACATTATTGGGCAGAAAGTGTCTGTCCTTATTAAGTAGCTTGTCAAGAATGGAGAAAGAACGTTCAACAGCAGCAGTAGTTGACTGCAGAGTTGGATCAATTGTAATTTGTAATTGTAATTGAATGTAATTAATTACATTTTTCAATGTAATTGTAATGTAATTGTAATTGAAGCATTTTTATTTTGTGTAATTGTAATTGTAATTGTAATTTGACAAAAATTTTGCTCAATTACAATTTCAATTACATTAAATTGCTATTATGACCTGACAAGCACAACATAAAACAATTGACTTATAATGCATCCTCTTTAAATGTCGAGAAGGAATTTGGTGGATCCATTCGCGGAAGCCCTTGACTGCGCCCTTGCGGGCGAAGTTTTTTTTAATTTTTACCGCTATGCTGGCCTCGGCTGCCATTGTATACAATTTTTAGATTACTAACCAACGGATGGATTCGCAACACGTGACTCACGATTGAATACGCCGAGAAGCGAACTGCTGAGCCGGCTAAAAGCAGCAGAATTGATATTCCCATAGCTGGCGATCCAAGCGTCGAAATTTGATATGTATGGTCCTAATCGAAAGCTAGTGTCGCACTGATTCCGCAATAAAAGTATATTTCCAGGCAATGGTACCATCCCAATATAGTCGTGAAAGTCTGGGAATCGGCATTGTTCTGAACAATCGCTGGTCGTAATTGGTAATTGTTGTGGTCATGCTGCTGCAGCGCTCTCACTTTTCAGAACAGTCGGCCTTAAACGGCTATTTTGGGGCAGTTACATTGCCCTGACGAGATTTCATTTTGTATTTTCGGAATTAGTACATCAATAGCTTACGATAAATACCAGATGCATCAAATTTGGACGCATGGATCGCCAGCTCTAGGACTACAAAGTTTGCTGCTTTTAGCCGGCTCTGCAGTATGTTTGTAGTTGCATTCATCCGTGACTCACATCTTGCGCATCTATCAGTGGGTTGGCAATCTACCATACGATTTCAGATCACGATGCTGCATCGTTATTTCGTCTGGCTAACTAACCAGACCACTGGATATTATATAACGTCTTATCTGACAAAGCACGGTTTTGTTTTCACTCCTCATCCTAATTCCTACGTCCCTCGATAAAAATAATATTATTACTTTAATTATATACTATAGACGCAAATCCAACACGTGCATATATTATAATACTTTTTCAACGACATACTGCACCCTATCCTTAATCCTAACCCATAGGAGATTAGGTAAATAACATTTTACATTTCCAATTACGTGAGCCATAATTACCGAGCATTCAAAACACGCTTATATTACGCCACAATGACATCTCACATAGCATACTATGTACTTGTACGCACATGAACGCATTTATTACTACACAATCTGAACTAGACTTGAATTGTTGTTAAATACGACGCTACGGTTGTCAAGGAGCACGGTTGAATTTATGATTATTAAATTATATGTTCAACAGCAGCAATTGTAATTGTAATTGCAATGTAATTGAAGCATGCAAGGAGTAATTGTAATTGTAATTGTAATGTAATTGAAGCATGCAAGGAGTAATTGTAATTGTAATTGTAATTTGATATTTTTAGCTTGGAGTAATTGTAATTGTAATGTAATTGAAACATTCATGAAAGTAATTGTAATTGTAATGTAATTGAACTGAAAATAATGTAATTGATCCAACTCTGGTTGACTGACAACACTGACGTTGTGCGTTAACTGCTGGTGACAAACCATGTTGCTTCATTCGGGCAATGGTGTCTGCATCACAATTTTTCATCATGCGCTTCTTGATATAAGAACCATTCTATGCCCACGCAGTCTTGCTTCAGTTGGGAT
The DNA here is from genome assembly GCF_051294905.1 of Botryllus schlosseri. Classification (NCBI taxonomy): domain Eukaryota; kingdom Metazoa; phylum Chordata; class Ascidiacea; order Stolidobranchia; family Styelidae; genus Botryllus; species Botryllus schlosseri. Next base: position 26,840,862 of record NC_137243.1, on the reverse strand, counting down.
ATTGCGGTACGTTGAGCATAGCACCATGTCAACCTGTTTGTTTCATTTGAATGTTTATGATTCATAATGAGCAGACAATGGGCCGTCTACAACGGTAGGCCTATAAAGTAGGCTACAAGCTGTAAAATGTCAAATGATAAGTTCACCGACAGTGCAAAATCTACGATACAAATGAACTTCGTAAACAATTTTGACATTTTTTGACCCAACGCTACAATTTTGACCTAATTTTGACTTTTTTTGACATGTCAAAAATAAATCACTCTAGTTATTATGAAAATATGGTGATTGTTCAGCGAAAGAAAGCAGAAAGTCAATTTAACGTAATTATTCCAGCGTGCCGCCGGCTCAGACGTGCTGATACACTGTATGCCACTACATCCGCTTTCGAACCAGGCTTTTGATTACGTAATAATTACAGTGCACAAATATTAATTCACTGCGGCTGGTGAGAGACAAAGTTATTGTAAAAGCTACAGTTAGTGGTGCGTCATAAGTCCAACAAGATTTTGCAATTGCGTCGCAAATACAAAAGTTAGGGAGACACTGTCCTTGAATTTCCTATTAGGTTCATTTGAATTATTCCACGTCAGAGAAATTAATAATTATTTACGATTTTCATCCACACTCATCCGGATTTTCATTCGCATCATTCGCACCGCACCTTCGTCATTCGCATTGCAAATTTCTCATTCGCACAAGTGCGTACCATCCCACATGTTGAAAACTTGCTATAAACTGGTCAACCGACGACGAGGGTTAGACAGTTCCAGCCAGCCCACAACGTATATACGACGAGTGTATTAGGTGCAAATCTTCCGTATGCTAATACTACATGTTTTTTCCATAATATTTTCACAAATGTGGCATATTAAAAAAAAAAAACATTTTTTAAAGGCGAAAACCCGACAAAATTTGACCACCTCAGGCGGAACGACAACAACTTCGAAGTACGAAGAAACGATGATTCATCGACAGCATGATTTTTGCGGAATTGGCATCATTGAGCGCCTCGGGCAGCTGATATCTTCACCGACTATCAACGCAGATATGTATATAAACCGATGGGTCTGTATGCTTGTCTAAACGAGTCGTACCTAGGAAGTGACTCGATGTAAATCAGAAGTGATGCGAATGATAGTCTATTTAACGTTTCTTTTCAAGGTGGCATGCATTGGTGTGTGTAGCGGGATCGATTCCGACCAAAGTAAACTCTAAAATCCGAGCTTATGTGCTCTAAGTTTATCCAGGTTCCTCAGCCCTCCCATCATCATCGGCGCCATTTGCGCTAAAGCTATAAAAGTGCTCGTAGGCATTTAGGGTAAGCCTTAAAAATGAATATTCAATCCTTGAAGGATTTTGACACAATTACTTTCATCTTTGCATTATAATATAGCATTATTCAGCCACTGCATCGATGGAAATAAATATACAGTCGACTTTGTTTAATTCTGACACTTTGGTTCCGCTCAATTTTGGCCGAATTAGGCCGCGAAACATCTTCGTCTGAATTCAGCATTCGTCCATGGCCAATTGGGCATGCGTAAAGACAAACAACGCATTAAAAATACTGTACTGTTGCGAAATAAATGAAGCAGCTGCGATATACTGCAGTAACTGTCGCTGATCGCATAGAATGCACAATAATTATATCTTCAGATTAGTTGTATTGTACAGTATTTCGATATGAAACGATTCAAGAAATACTGTATGCCGTGTTTCTATGTAATGCACACAAACGCAAAGGAATGATACCTCAATAACAGTTGTATTGTGCTTGTATCTCCATACCAAACGATTCAAGAAATACTGATCTATTGTTGTACAAATGTGCAATAGAGCAAATGTGTTGGTCTTATAGACACAAAACCGTATAGGCCCGGCACGAAACTACCCTATGTATGCCCCCGAATTAAAACAACAGCACCACTAGAAATCATTCTTGTCTTGCATTACAGTTCTATAATTATCCTGATATCTTCGCCAGAAAATCAACATGCTCAACTTATTGGTTTTGGGGCTGATCTCAAGCTACCCATTGTTGACGGGTGCTACTGGTTCACCCGTCAATAACAGTACGGAGGACGGTATGCGATGCAGCGCAGCTCCAGGAACTATGCTGTCCTCCCTGGTCGGACAAGAAGACTTTGCGATCAATTGTAACGACGAGAGGTCGACAGCCCACGCAGAGAAATTGCGGCAGCTCGACAACAGAATGGCAGCGATGGAGAACAATTTCGAATTATTCGTAAGTGCTCGATTTCTGTTTTGTTTTAATTTCGAGAAGTCGCGATAGAGGAACACCTTCCGATACCAGGGTTGTAACCAAGTCACAAGGTTCCGAGTCACAATTCAATCTCAGTTTTATGGTTTTGACTCGAGTCAAGGCGAGTCATTTTCAATTAAACGGCGGGTCATGTCCGAGTCGAAGTCGGGAAGCAGAGCGTCGAGTCCGAGTCCAAGTCATTGTTCACTGTTCAGTTTCGAGTCATGTCCAACCATCTTTTTACAACTTTGCTTGGGTGATATCGAATGCCTTACATTCATAATATACTATAATTTCTTCACTCTGGCCAGTTTCTAGCCATATTTTTCAATTACCAGTACTGATAGACGAAATAACAATAAGGTGGTAACTTTACTATAATTCGAAGTCACTTGGTCGAGTCATGCGCAATGACTCGAGAACATGTCTAGTCTAGCCATGACTTTAGTCAAAACGACCCTAGGGCCTAGGCCTAGCTAATTCTGATCATATGTAAACTCTTCCTATAGTGCTATAGCCTCAGTATAATATAACACGCCATAGATATATACATATACAATGTCTTTTTCAATTCTCTACCGCAGTCGCTGACGATTACCCATGGCAAGCGTTAACCAAAAAATATTCGTCATTACAAGAACCGATTAAAATATCAATCATATTTTAGGCCGGCGTTCAAGTCAGACAAATGGTCACGAAACAAGTTTACATGTACAATGGCTGGAAGGAGTCAAGAAACTTGCTTTTCAAAAACTTTGACGGGTTCGTGGACTACAAAACCGCAAGGAGTCGGTGCGAGGAATTTGGTGGAAGACTCGCTGCGGGGATCTTGAGACATCCTGAAACTGTCAGGTGAGAACCGGGCTTGAGATTCCCCGATGTGCTTTTTGTAATGCTCGGTAGAACAAACCAGACATGGGGTGATTACTTCACGAATGTAATCGATTGCGATTACGATTACTTGTGAATCCCGCGATTACGATTACGATTACGATTACAGCAAAATCAGGAAGTAGTCGATTACGATTACGATTACATTTCAAAAGTAATCACGATTACTCACGATTACATTTGTTTTGCTCCTAGAACTAATTTCAGAAGAGATATTGGAATACAATATAATAAGGCTTACAATGAAAAGATTTAATGAAATAACAACTTTCCTTATAAATCATACGTTATTTACTTGTTACGTCATAATGCACCTATTGCCCAACTCTATACAGTAGTATTCGTCGCACCCAACGATTTGCATTCTTGCCAGGTCCGTAACTGCCACAACCCAAACTCCCCAATAGGACCAGGAGCGAGCTATAAGGGGACTCAAAAGTATTTCGTAAATCAACATAAATTATCATAGAATATTTTCAAGACAGTTAATTAACTTGAAAATTTTCTTGGAGCTTCTGGATTTAATGTCTCTAAATAGCTTGATTTTGAAATACATACCTCTCCCCCTCAATAAAAAGAGCATGCATAATTCATATGAATGGGCATTTCGGTGGTGGTCATTACCCCGCCACGACACACCAAAAGACGTATGCAATTTCGGCCAACATGCAACTCCACAAAGTGCGCCATGGGTAAGTGTCTATTGTCAGTAACCGCGCTCTGTGGGCGTAACGAATAGTCCGGTCCTTCCAATCAGAGCCCCAACAATGCAAATGCCACCCGGGGCACTCACAGAGGAATGAAGACGTGACAATTTGTGCGTGCGTCTCACGAAAGTTTTCCTTTAGTCTGCTACGTTTGGGAGACTACACTATCTTTGGATTATATAAACGACGTTAGTTCACGAATTAACAACATACAATAAAGTAATTATAACAACATACCAGATACTATAATTTTGAATTACGTGCCCCAGCTCTACCGGTAAATCTGGATGAATAGCAATATAATGCAATTATATCAATATTATTGACGAAATTCAGTCATCAACTTGAAAAATGACCACCCTATGGGGTCCCAATACCCAGGGTTGTAATGACTCGAGTCATGACTCGACTCGAGTTGCGATTTTTCGGTGACTAGACTTGACTCGAGTCATGTCTTCAAATGCGTAAATTGACTCGACTCGAGTCAATTTTTGTATTGACTCGACTTGTACTCGAGTCATTTGCATGACTCGAACCAAGTCATATGACTTGAGACTATAACGGCCATGACAGACATTCCATGTAACTTCGAAGAATAGTGAATTTACCACATTATTTGTATTTCGTCTATCAGTCCTGATACTTGGAAATAGGGCCGAAAACTGTGAAAACTGATGAAAATTACTATATTATGAATACGAGCCATTCTATATCACTCGAGCAGAGTTGAAAAAAGTGGCTTGAACCGGATTGATCTGAAAACTGATCTGTGAACATAACGACTTGGACTCGTACTCGAATCAAACACTATGACTCGGACTCGACCCTATACTAGCTGACGTGGACTCGGACTTGACTCGGGGGTGAATTGAAAATGCCTCAACTTGACTCGAGTCTGAACTATAAAAGTGAGATTGACTTGTGACTCGGAACATTGTGACTTGGTTACAACCCTACCAATACCAACGTTTGGAGTGGGGGACGAATTGCTGTTATGGTCCTGATTGTACCTACAGCACACGCTAACATGGTGTAGAAGCGGTTGGCTGTGGCGACACGTATAAATGTCGAGTGAAGAATTGTGAAATAACGATTGGCGCCCGTTTCAAGTAGAGTCATATGAGAATAAGATAACGAAAGCTTAAAATTCTGCCTTTCACTTAATACAGATACTACAAGCTACGGTTACGAGAAACGCCAAAGAACGACTCGGTTATGATCAGTGTTCCCTCTAAGCTGCGCACGTGCGCAAATGCGCATTGCTGACACGGTCTCTGCGCACAGAAAATCTAAGTTGCGCACAAAAAATCCGAAGTGATGACCTTTTTTTTAGTCGTAACGCACTGTTGTTCAAGGGTCTGTGCAGTGAGTTGGTAAGTGTGCGCAGACTTTTCAAAATTAGAGGGAAAATCGGGTATGATATATATCAGCAGCTGTTGATTTTAACCATCGTAATGTTTTATTTGACGAGTACAAAATTTCAAATCTTTGTGTCCGGTGTACACAATACATACGTATACTACATAGATGAGCCTACTGCTCGCCAAGCAGCAACGGTCAAACTGCGTTTAACTAAGCATAAGCAAACATAAATACATAAGTTACTATTTGAAACTAGGCAGAGTGGTGATTATTTTCTTGCTGCGAGGTAGTGGCGTCTGGAGTGTATTGATAACCTGACATATAGCATGGCTTACTCTGTTCTAACAATCACACAACAATGTACATCGAATATATTTACTACGTGTGGATACTTCTTACGCAAGGACGAGCAAAGCTAATACTTCTGACGTAACAATGAGCAGTGGCGTTTGAAAATCAACCGTTTGCGCTATCAATAACCTGGTCTAATATCTCTTCCTTGTTCACGAATGTTCGGTTATGTCATATTCCCTGTACAAATAAAAAGTAATCGTTCATTCACCAAAAAATCGATTAGATATGTGAAGTAGTCGATTACGATTACGATTACTTTGGATTTTTTTCGAATGTAATCGATTGCGATTACGATTACTTGAAAATGCTGTAATCGTCGTAATCGATTACGATTACTAATCGCGATTACCCCATGTCTGGAACAAACTCGCCGTGAATACCACCTTGTCAAACTAAAACGTCGTGTAAATTTGAAAATGTTGAATGAGTTTCTATATACCTCTTAGCGTGAACAATGAGCATCTCACATGTATGTGAAGTTCACATTGCGAATGTAGGTCTGTGATAGCGATACAACAAGAAAGTTAATATTCTATTTATCAACGTCAATGCCACAGCTGCCGTCGCCGGTTTGTCTTTATATACCAGCAGTTCTCCACCGGGGTTGACACCAACCTAGGGGACTTGTGCAAGTCTCATATTTACATTACACACTTCCAGGTACATAATCACCTCCAAGTATATTGGGGCCTACCCGAGAAACCCATGGATCGGATATGATGACATTGATACTGAAGGCAGCTGGGTGTGGGCCGATGGCGGAGTTATTGACGAAGAGACGACCGAATGGAACACCAACGAGCCCAATTCCTACCAAGGAAAGGATGAAGATTGCGGTCAACTTGTTGATAGCACAGAAAACGTGTTACGGATGAATGACCAGCCTTGCACAGAAGGACAGTCGTATATCTGCGAAATCGACTTGAATGACTTTTGATTCGAAATTAGCGTTTCCATACGGCAATCGACATTTCCGGATTGATTTCACGACTTACAAGTTTAAAAAAAAAACGATTTTGTTCCAATGAATAACCGAAATTGTGCGTCAAGATATCAGGGCTTCTTTTCGTCGCGTTTGCAAGCTGAGTTGAACTACTTAATTAATTATTTTAGCTTTTCGAGAGTAGAATAAAATTAGAATTATCGTGACGAGATAGCGTTGCGGTATAATTCACAGCTGCAACCAGGGCATGGTATGGTATGGTATGGAACGGGAATTTTCCATACTCCCGCATGGCGCATACCCGCCCAATCGTTCCATACCATACTTGACAATTTTCCATACCATAGCAACCTTCTTCCATACCATATTTGATACTTTTTCCATAGTGTAATGGTTATGCGTCCGGCTTCTCGAGCGGTAGGTCGTGGGTTCGATCCCCGACCGGGTCATACCAAAGACTCGAAAATTGGTATCCGCAGCTATCCTGCTAGGCGCTCAGCAATTACGGATAGCATGGAGGAGAAAAAAAACGGGGGCGCAGACTAGATGACCTCATGGGGCCGTATCGCAACTCCGTCGTCAAAGCATCTCGATGGTACAGGCGAAAAAGAATATCATCTCTCTCTCTCTCTCTCTCAAATGATATACTATTTTTGACATGTGGAAATGTTGCGGCGTATTTAGTGTAATTATTTTGGATGAAATCATCCATTTAAACAGCCTTGATGCACCAATGATATCCGAGTTTCTTTATATCATATGTCGTCAGCAATGTATGTTGCCTAATCATCGAAGATGGAACGTATAATATTATAGGCTCAAGTAGTGTAGTTGGTATCGTTTGTTGCAGGCCAATCAGAGAGCGCCACGTCATCCTAATTGCCACGCCCATTTTCATACCCTAAGGGTACATTCATCTGCTACGTCATCTGTGCCACATCATCAAGCGCCAAGCCTATAGTGCCACATCATCCATCCATTGCTATATCATCGCTGCATTGATTGCCGCATCTTGATACTTTTCTCGGATATTGTATTATGTGTATTTAGGACTAATATCATCCGTCCATATTTTTTAAACTTGATTTTATGTGTATAAGTTACGGTTTCTGCAGTTTCCACATTTTAGGACTTATGATTGCCGCGTCAAAACGTACCTTGGCTAGAATCGACAGATATTGTATTCTGTGTATTTAGGACTATGTATTTGAATTCCTATTCAGATTATACATAAATGCGAAAACTATGATGTCTATGCAAGGCTATATTCTCCAGATAATATTATTAATATCAAAATTCTACACATCACCACTAATTACTTAATATAAAATGCGATTTTGAGCGCTGCGATAGCAAGTTGAGAGCAAGTTACGCTACATTTCCGTATAGATTTGCACCAAATTTGGTTATAATTACTCCACGCCGGTATGCACTTAAGATTTGAGATCGATGTTGGTCTATGAATTCTAGCTTTACTCATGACATAAAGGTGATAAATTGCGAGTTGTAGCAAGCATCTAACTACTGAGATTATGCCGATTTTACAAGTCCATAAGCTGCTAAACAAATCACTCGCATGTGCGCGTTCCGAATAGTCTTGTAGAATTTTCTAAAGTCGTAACAGCTTAGTAGCATATACGCGAATCCCAAGGTGTAAATAATCGAACGAGCTATAGCCGCAGGCGTGCGATTCGCAGGGCTTTATTTATACAAACACTTTCGATGCCTGTACGCGAACCCCAGCGTTATAACGATTAGGTCTAATTAGCACGTTCTGAAGCCGTAAATTTAGTCAACATCATTGAGATGTCCATGATTTAAATATGGTGATCGAGTGTGACAATAGCACTCGTCAAGGTTAGACAAACATAACCTTAAACTACTCTCTACTTCACAAAATATAAAGAACGAACACCCTCGCCGCAGGTACGCGATCCCCGACGTTATAATGATAGTGCCAAATTAGCCGCATGAAAGCGAGTCTAATGAATATAACGACAGACACCAAGTTAGTTGAAAAGTAAAACTAATCGTGACCGATGCAAGACGGATTGAAACAGCGCTTTCGCTCGATTCTTGTAGTGACCACATTTCATACGGTTCAGTCCTTTTCATGTCACTAGAATAAGGGTGAATAAACCGACAGTGAAACGCCGCCGACGTCTTATAACGTAATAATGTAAGCTGCGTCGGGTGCTGCTATAATGTTAGGAGCGAATATAGTAGAAAGTCCACGTCTGGACACCTGTAAGCAGCTGCGCATACTACCGTAGTAAAACGCATAGCAGAATTCACGCAAAAGTCGATATTGCTTTGTGATGATTTTGATGTTGTTCCATACCGATTGGGAATATAGGACTCCTAATTCCTTAACTAACTACATAATCCCTAGTAACGTAGTCAGACGCATAACGGAATTTACGCAAATCGGTATTGATCTGCGATAATTTTGATCACTATGTTTTGATAATAACTTGCTTCCGAGAAATAGATAACATTCATTATACGTTAGATGATACTTTTTCTTTATATTCTATTATGTGTATTTAGGGCTGATGCGACATCACTATGTTGGCGACAGGCCTGATTTGAACACGCTAATTTTGCAAATTAAACTTATCACCCACCACGAACACTCAATGAAGAGCACCTGGAGCACCTGGAGCACCCACATAAATGTTCCACAATTTGTGACGTATAATATACTGAGCATACAATAAGCTGACAAAACTGATACTTGAGTACTCCGAAATGAACAAGTATTTTACCTTTACACGACGTTTTTGTAAAATGAATACTAATGGTACGCGAATGATCATAGACTAAGCTTGCTTTCAGAGTTGGAAACTAAATGCATATGAAAATTTAACTATGTTTTCCCCTCACGCATCAGATGTAGGCCTACTCAAGTGTTTATGAGGCGGCGAATAGTTCGAAGGTTGTTGGTATGCAAGGACGTCACATAGAATTGTGGAGTTTTCTGTAAACTATAATCCAGTGATCTATTTTCAATCACTATACTTTTATTAATCTAAACTAAGTACTGTTAGTAGGCAAATCCTAGAAAAGTATCCTCTGATAAAAGCAGGAGTAATTCGTTATCTGTGAAATAAATAGATAGCGCGCAATATGAGTGGTGTTACGATGACTGACAAACACTTTGAATTAATGCATAGAAGTAGCGATTTCGAACTACGTAAAAAGTTAGTCGAGCTCACGCATTTTCCATTTTCAAAAGTCGACGTTTTTTGTAAAATGAATATTAATTTTAATAAAAAATAAAAAAGAGCGAAAAATTACATTTTATCTCGGAACGCAACAAGAAAAATCGTATGAACTTGTAAACTACTTATTTATGACATAATAATAATTCTACTTGTACACTTATTCACATTTTATAACACTTTTAGTAATACTTAACGGTTTCAGTTTTAAATAAAACTCGGAATATAAACTAATCGAAAAATTCGGTAACCAATTTCGCGTAGGCTATGCATACAGATGAGGGAAGTTACATCAACGCGTGTTAACTAGTTGTATTATGTAGCTTGTAATTCATGCAAGTTTCGAAACTTCTACACCGAGTCTTTTTAAAGTAGATAGAAACGAAAAACAATTACGCCTAGGCTATGCATACAAATGAGGAAAGTTCCATCAACGCGTGTTAACTAGTTGTATCGAGTTATCGAATGAGTTTTTTCCTTACATCAAAACAACTAGAATGTGTAACTACATTAAAAAACGTTCCTAACCCTTAACGCACCCGCGATAAATCGTACAAGCAACAAGTTTCGAGTAATCGAAATCGCGCCCCCTGAATTCAAAGCTTATTTCGAGATCTAAGCTACTTTGAAAATGAGGATCCTAGAATTTGCTTGAGTTTCATCTATATTTTACAATGCGTTTTCGCGTTCCAGAATGACTTATGTCAATGAAAAATAGCCATTGATCATGGTTTTGTTTTTGAAAGATGTCGCGATGCCGGTGAATTTTATAGTTCTTGTAAAAAGTTGTTTGTACACAATATATGTTTAAAGTAAGTCCTACGCATTCATGATTTCGTCCGAGTTCGTATTTTAGTAATATATACTAATTTACGATAGCGCGTTTGTAACTTGTGCAAGTACAGGAATATCATAGTTCTTGAACCGTGCTCAATGCTTAATAGAGCATTTTTGCTATTTTTCATCGCCATAAGTCATTCTGGACCGCGTAAACGCATCGTACGATATAGATGAAAGTTATGCAAATCCTAGGATCCTCATTTTTAAAGTAGCTAAGATCTCGAAATAAGCTCTGACTTGCTATTCTCCTCAAAGCATGGAATTATCAAGAGTATCACCTTCGATCACTGAAGAAACGGATGAAATTATATTCTAAGCATATTCCTTGACCAGGAATTTTATCATGTACGAACTCGACGGCTCATGCGTTAAGGTAAATACGAAAGCAGAGAGAACCTTACGTCGAGTTGGGGATGAAATATTCGAGCGACATCGAACTGTCCTAAACGCAGTCTCCAAACGTCTCCGCTATTTGCACTTTTTCACATTTTATAACACCTCAAGTAGTACTTAACAGTTTTAGTTTTAAATAAAATACGGAATACAAACTAATCGAAAAATTCGGTTTTTGCGTGCATCTGTTTTGCGTGGGGGCGTATAGCACGTACCTATACATAGTTAACTTTAACAACGGAATTACCATGCTTAACATTGAATCCCAACTCGAAACTTGATACGTAGTTGTAGAACATTATGGCAATGCACCATGCTAAATTTCATCACACATCTAATGATGGAACACCTTTAAAACTAACGCAGTCGAATACCGACTTTTACGCATATCTGTTTTGCGTGAACATAGCATATACCTATACATAGTCAATTTTAATAGCAGAATTACCGTGTTAAACATTGAATTCCCACCTTGAAAGTTGGTACGCGGTTATAGGAGATTATAACAATGCACCATACCAAATCCCATCACACATTTCATGATGGAACAACTTTAAAACTAACGCGGCTCTACATCGACTTTTTGCGTACATCTGTTTTGTGGGAGCGTATAGCACGTAGCCTACCCATACATAGCCAACTTTAATAACGGAATTACCATGCTTAACATTGAATCCCAACTCGAAACTTGATACGTAGTTATAGGACATTATGGCAATTCACCATGCTAAATTTCATCACACATCTAATGATGGAACACCTTTGAAACTATCGCAGTCGAATACCAACTTTTACGCATATCTGTTTTTCGTGAACATAGCATATACCCATACATAGTCAATTTTAATAACAGAATTAGCATGCTAAACATTAAATTCTCACCTTGAACGTTGATACGCGGTTGTAGGACATAATAACAATGCACCATACCAAATTTCGTCAGACATTTCATGATGTAACACCTTTAAAACTAACGCAGTTCTATACCAACTTCGCGTGAATCTGTTTGCGGGAGCGTAGCACGTACCTATGCGTGATCAACTTTAGTGATGGAATTACATATGTAATTAAGTTTCAACACTTTTACAATGATTCGTCTTGCTTCCTATAACATCCCACTCGAGAAAATGCGTCGTATGATATAGATGAAACTAGCACAACTCATCAAGACCGCTGAAAACAGTACATTTCAACATTTAGTAGCAGTAAATTTCTAGTAAAGTACAAGACGTGATGATTTCCGAGTGAGTTAAAAAGTAAGTATTGCAGGTATAGTTTACCTGAAAACCGAATACTCTGAAATAGAAGTAGATGCAGTGTAAATAGTTAATCACTTGATTAAGTTTAGTGCAAGCAGATAAAACCTATACTTGAGTAGTACAAAATGCACGAGTACTTCGCTATCGCCTCCCTCCACGTAATAAGTGTCTACGGTTTAAGACTGCTTTTACCGATACTCGTCGGTTTCAGTTTTAGATAGAATTCGGAAACCAAATAATTTCATAAACATAAGCTAATTTAATGAATTTACTCGAATGTACTATGCCGCGCTGATAAGATTAATTATAATATACTTATCATGTTACAGCGATTTTTCTAGCGTAGAAAATCTTTAAAATGTAGTAAGCAGGCCAAATGAAGATATTCGTTGAGCTGAATAAACATAAAAAATACTCTAGACTACTTTATCGGTACTTTACAGTTACAGTTTTAGATAAAATTTGTCCCTTTCACCTATAATTACAACTCCTCGCTATCTAAACATGTTTAGACTATATTATTTGCGATGATACGAACCCGTGAAGTACTCAAGTTGCTTTTCGTAGGATATAGATGAAACTGACAACACTCACCAAGACCAGTGATCCACTGAAAAAAGTAAATTGTAGCAGTAAAGTCCCACTAAAGTACAAGAAGTAATGATTTCCCAGTTAGTTAAAAAGTAAGTATTGAGGTATAGTTTGGTCGAAAAAGCGAAAAACTCTGAAATAGAAGTAGATGCAGTGTAAATAGGTAATCACTTCATTAAGTATAGCGTAAGCAGGCCAAACCTATACTTAAGTACTGCAAATGTACAAGTACTTCGCTATGTTCTCCTTCCACGTAAAAAGTGACTAGGTTTTAGAGTACTTTATCGGTACTCGACAGTTTCAGTGTTAGATAAAATTTGGTAAGACTTTAAATTTTAAAGTAGTTTGAGCTTACGTTTGTATCACCTTGACAAGTAACATTATCAGACATGAAAATGATACTATCACCGAATATAGAAGTTAACACGCGTCAATGTGTTTCGGAATTCACGAGAAATTGCTTACTAAGAGAAGTATATTGTTGTATACACAATAGTGGAGAGAATATTTAAAATGTAGTAAGCAGGCCGATGGGTATTCGTTTAGTTGTATAGGCATAAAAAACATTCCCGCGCGCTCTTAAACAAAACACTTCCTAACCCTACCACCTAATACTAAGACGCGCGCAGGAATATTTTTTATGCCTATACAACTAAACGAATACCCATCGGCCTGCTTACTACATTTTAAATATTCTCTCCACTATTGTGTATACAACAATATACTTCTCTTAGTAAGCAATTTCTCGTGAATTCCGAAACACATTGACGCGTGTTAACTTCTATATTCGGTGATAGTATCATTTTCATGTCTGATAATGTTACTTGTCAAGGTGATACAAACGTAAGCTCAAACTACTTTAAAATTTAAAGTCTTACCAAATTTTATCTAACACTGAAACTGTCGAGTACCGATAAAGTACTCTAAAACCTAGTCACTTTTTACGTGGAAGGAGAACATAGCGAAGTACTTGTACATTTGCAGTACTTAAGTATAGGTTTGGCCTGCTTACGCTATACTTAATGAAGTGATTACCTATTTACACTGCATCTACTTCTATTTCAGAGTTTTTCGCTTTTTCGACCAAACTATACCTCAATACTTACTTTTTAACTAACTGGGAAATCATTACTTCTTGTACTTTAGTGGGACTTTACTGCTACAATTTACTTTTTTCAGTGGATCACTGGTCTTGGTGAGTGTTGTCAGTTTCATCTATATCCTACGAAAAGCAACTTGAGTACTTCACGGGTTCGTATCATCGCAAATAATATAGTCTAAACATGTTTAGATAGCGAGGAGTTGTAATTATAGGTGAAAGGGACAAATTTTATCTAAAACTGTAACTGTAAAGTACCGATAAAGTAGTCTAGAGTATTTTTTATGTTTATTCAGCTCAACGAATATCTTCATTTGGCCTGCTTACTACATTTTAAAGATTTTCTACGCTAGAAAAATCGCTGTAACATGATAAGTATATTATAATTAATCTTATCAGCGCGGCATAGTACATTCGAGTAAATTCATTAAATTAGCTTATGTTTATGAAATTATTTGGTTTCCGAATTCTATCTAAAACTGAAACCGACGAGTATCGGTAAAAGCAGTCTTAAACCGTAGACACTTATTACGTGGAGGGAGGCGATAGCGAAGTACTCGTGCATTTTGTACTACTCAAGTATAGGTTTTATCTGCTTGCACTAAACTTAATCAAGTGATTAACTATTTACACTGCATCTACTTCTATTTCAGAGTATTCGGTTTTCAGGTAAACTATACCTGCAATACTTACTTTTTAACTCACTCGGAAATCATCACGTCTTGTACTTTACTAGAAATTTACTGCTACTAAATGTTGAAATGTACTGTTTTCAGCGGTCTTGATGAGTTGTGCTAGTTTCATCTATATCATACGACGCATTTTCTCGAGTGGGATGTTATAGGAAGCAAGACGAATCATTGTAAAAGTGTTGAAACTTAATTACATATGTAATTCCATCACTAAAGTTGATCACGCATAGGTACGTGCTACGCTCCCGCAAACAGATTCACGCGAAGTTGGTATAGAACTGCGTTAGTTTTAAAGGTGTTACATCATGAAATGTCTGACGAAATTTGGTATGGTGCATTGTTATTATGTCCTACAACCGCGTATCAACGTTCAAGGTGAGAATTTAATGTTTAGCATGCTAATTCTGTTATTAAAATTGACTATGTATGGGTATATGCTATGTTCACGAAAAACAGATATGCGTAAAAGTTGGTATTCGACTGCGATAGTTTCAAAGGTGTTCCATCATTAGATGTGTGATGAAATTTAGCATGGTGAATTGCCATAATGTCCTATAACTACGTATCAAGTTTCGAGTTGGGATTCAATGTTAAGCATGGTAATTCCGTTATTAAAGTTGGCTATGTATGGGTAGGCTACGTGCTATACGCTCCCACAAAACAGATGTACGCAAAAAGTCGATGTAGAGCCGCGTTAGTTTTAAAGTTGTTCCATCATGAAATGTGTGATGGGATTTGGTATGGTGCATTGTTATAATCTCCTATAACCGCGTACCAACTTTCAAGGTGGGAATTCAATGTTTAACACGGTAATTCTGCTATTAAAATTGACTATGTATAGGTATATGCTATGTTCACGCAAAACAGATATGCGTAAAAGTCGGTATTCGACTGCGTTAGTTTTAAAGGTGTTCCATCATTAGATGTGTGATGAAATTTAGCATGGTGCATTGCCATAATGTTCTACAACTACGTATCAAGTTTCGAGTTGGGATTCAATGTTAAGCATGGTAATTCCGTTGTTAAAGTTAACTATGTATAGGTACGTGCTATACGCCCCCACGCAAAACAGATGCACGCAAAAACCGAATTTTTCGATTAGTTTGTATTCCGTATTTTATTTAAAACTAAAACTGTTAAGTACTACTTGAGGTGTTATAAAATGTGAAAAAGTGCAAATAGCGGAGACGTTTGGAGACTGCGTTTAGGACAGTTCGATGTCGCTCGAATATTTCATCCCCAACTCGACGTAAGGTTCTCTCTGCTTTCGTATTTACCTTAACGCATGAGCCGTCGAGTTCGTACATGATAAAATTCCTGGTCAAGGAATATGCTTAGAATATAATTTCATCCGTTTCTTCAGTGATCGAAGGTGATACTCTTGATAATTCCATGCTTTGAGGAGAATAGCAAGTCAGAGCTTATTTCGAGATCTTAGCTACTTTGAAAATGAGGATCCTAGGATTTGCATAACTTTCATCTATATCGTACGATGCGTTTACGCGGTCCAGAATGACTTATGGCGATGAAAAATAGCAAAAATGCTCTATTAAGCATTGAGCACGGTTCAAGAACTATGATATTCCTGTACTTGCACAAGTTACAAACGCGCTATCGTAAATTAGTATATATTACTAAAATACGAACTCGGACGAAATCATGAATGCGTAGGACTTACTTTAAACATATATTGTGTACAAACAACTTTTTACAAGAACTATAAAATTCACCGGCATCGCGACATCTTTCAAAAACAAAACCATGATCAATGGCTATTTTTCATTGACATAAGTCATTCTGGAACGCGAAAACGCATTGTAAAATATAGATGAAACTCAAGCAAATTCTAGGATCCTCATTTTCAAAGTAGCTTAGATCTCGAAATAAGCTTTGAATTCAGGGGGCGCGATTTCGATTACTCGAAACTTGTTGCTTGTACGATTTATCGCGGGTGCGTTAAGGGTTAGGAACGTTTTTTAATGTAGTTACACATTCTACACTGTAAATTCTGAAGTGTTGCTCAACCCGGAAAATTGAACACGAAACGTGATCCAAAAATTGAACGCCTAGAAGTGTTGCGAAGTGTTTAAATTAAAAGTGTTTACCTAAAAAGTGTTCAGCCTCAAAGTAGCTGGTTGACTAGTCACCGGAACGCAGGGCTCAAAATAAAATCAGATTTTATTGATTCATGAATAGATGACGCTTATAATACCCAACCTGGGTGATTAAATACGTGCAAACATTGAAATTTCCAATAGCTGCTGTGACAGGGTTTCATAAATTCAGATCAGCAGTTGAAACCGTTTCCGGAATAGTCCATGAAATCACGAACATCACAAATGATCAAGAGCAAACTCACTACAAATATCATGCAACTCGTTCAATTATGAAAATGAATGCATAGGGAATTAGGGATAGTGATAACAAAATATCATTTAGTATCTTCAACTTTTGTGACAATGGCATGGAATCAAATTCATTGGTTACGTCCGTTAACGGAAAACATGATCAACACAAATCATTAAAACATATTTATAATTGATCAAATTAAGCCTCGTAAATTTCTAATTTATTGTAAGAAAACAAACAATGAATATATCAGTTTCACTACCACTACCACGATAAACAAGTAACAAAGTATTTTTTTACTCTTAATGAAATTGGAACCGCTAACCAGGCATCAAAAATATTCTTGGGCTTGCATTACAAGGATTTATATCAGGTTAATGCCAATCACTTTTGTTTAAATAACAAAGAAATCGTTTCTTTGAGTCCATACAAATTTTGCAGATTTACAGAATAGATTTTGTTGTTATTTGCCAGTTTGCTGCAAAATATGAAATCTGGAAGTCATTAGGGCACTGGTTCTTGAACATATTTGGACACGCCCCGTTATGATAGCAAAACAATTTCACACACCCCTTATCGTCGTATCATGAAATTTAAAAAAGCAACCAGAACGCTAGAAATCCCAACTGATAGTTGGATGGCAGTAATAGTTGTTGATGAGAGAATATTCAAATATTAAATTCTGACCATACACAGAGAAATAAGTAGAAGCTGCCATGTGCGAAAAAGATTTTAGTTGACAGCGGGTTCACGCCCCTTCAAATGCTTTCTCCTGTTTGAGAACCACTCCTTCAGGGTATTACAATCCAATGCATAGTAGCTCAAAACGTCAACAATGTTTCTGAATACTTCATTTTCACTGAAGCAGTTTTATATTCTTGGCATCAGCTGCAATCCAGGATCGGTCAATCTCTGATTCGTGGCGTGCCATGGTGTTTGCTTCTTTTCTACTGGTCGACTCCAAGTTGTGCTCCTTGAAAATGTGATTAAATTCCAAAGTTTTGAATATGTAGATGAAAATTCTAAATTTTATGCAGAAATAAATATAACTATTTCACACATGCAGGTTACACAAGCGCAGGAAAGGCGCTCGGGTACATGTGAAATCCTATCACTGAGAAGGACTAAAATTCGCATAACGACTAATAAAAATATCTTGAATTAGGTCTGCGCTTTTTTCAATTCGGCCATTTTGACATTTACATTGACATTCAGACGCACAGGCCACAGTGAGAATGCAGAACTGTAACTCAGAATGAAATTTATAGCAGAACGTCTATGTACGTCTACGAACAGTCTATGTAAATTTGTATGGTCCACAAAACAGAAAGATTACGATACCTGTTTCAATAAGACATGCGCTTGGGTCTTGGATTGTATTAGCTTGTCTCTCAATTTGGCTTGGAGAAGAAGACAGTTGACTTCATCAACCTCGTTTTGCTGAAAATGTAATTGATTACAAACAAGATCCGAAAATAAATATAGTAGAATCGTTGTTCCTATGGGTTTGGATTTCCATTACAATAATTGACCAGACAAAGGACACATTGATTGTCTTTAGTACAAAAATCTTTGTGACATCTTATCGAAGGTGTTGAATACTTTTCCTTCATTGCAGTAATTGTAATTGTTCTCAATCTTTCAAAATACTTCCTTCCTGATTAAATTTAATAACGAAATTATTTGGAATTAGCACGACATGGGAAATGATCTCAATTTGATGTTCCAAGTATAGTTCAGTAAGCAGTAGTTTAAATACAAGTTACCCCAGCTCTTTACATTCAAGAACACCTCTGTTCAATGTACACAGATCAACCCTCTCTTCAGCTCATATCGCATATAGAGATGGTTATTAAGAAAATTAGGACTGCAAAAACCAGCACATTATATGATCAATGGTGATATATGAAATGAATAAATAGACTTACATGATCACATGTTTCCATGGGTTCTTGAGGCAAAAGTATTATCGCAAAAGATGACTGCACCGGCACAAAATCCGTTCAGATGACTCCTCACGTCACTATCAACATTGTCTGTTAGCACAGGCACGGTAGAACCAGGGGGTCTCTTCGAAGAGTCGACACCAGTTGGATGAATTTGAAGATCAATCCAAGACTGTTGAAAAGAAAATACTTGTTTCAAAAATTTGCAATACAAGGGAACTATTCAATATTCGAACAGCTTCTTCGAGGTGCAAAACTTCAATATAAAATTGAATAGTATATGCATATTGAAATGAGCCCGAATATTTTCAGCTGAGACTCGTCAGGGGTAATCGTCAGCAACTAGTAGAGAACTCGGCACTCAGTATTACGCAGATATCACACTGGATACATTTGTATGTGACAAAGGGGCGTCTTTCATAGAACAAATAATTATTGTAATGGAAAGTTAAAGTTGCATGTGACCGTACCACCAATTTTACTACAGCACGAGTAGCATACTTTCCTGGATTGTTAATCATTTTAGTGGAATTTTACCAGCAAACATTCATAAAAATAACCGAATGCAGCAGAATCAAATTCATTATCTAAGGATATACCAGTTTACTTACGAAATACCGCGATGCTTACCAGTATTTTAAACAACAAATGCATTTCAAGAAGGTGCCCATTGCAATACATACTACCTGCACATTAGGGCATTTTTCATATTCTTTCCATCAGCCGCAACCCAGGCTTGATGAGTCCCTGATTCATGGCGTGCCATGGCGGATCTTTTTTACTGGTCAAATCCAAATGCTGCTCCTAGAAAATACGAAACATTACAAAGGAAAATTGTAAATTTGATGCAGAAGTAAATATAAATATTTCACACAGATAGGTTACAGAAGCGCAGGAGAGGTGCTCAGCCCCCCAGGTTGAGAACCACTGACCTAGCCCATTATAGTTCAGTAAGCAATAGTTAAAGTACAAGATACACGAGCTCATTACGTTCAACTACATCTCTGTTCAGTGTTCAGTGTACACAGTTCAGGGTACACTGTACTGTACAGTGTACACAGATGAAGCCTTTTTCAGCTCATATCGAATAGCCCGTAAGCTACTCTGCGAGATAGTTCGTGAGAAAAGTAGGACTGCAAAAACCAGCAAATTACATAATCAATGGTGATATATAAAATGAAAAAATAGGCTTACATAATCACATGTATCCATGGGCTCTTGAGACAAAGGTCTGTATCACATAAGATGACTGTGCCGGCACAAAACCCGTTACGAACGACTCCTCACGTCACTGTCAACATTGTCTGATAGCGCAGGCACGGTAGACCCAGGGGACTCTTTTTAAAGAGTGGACATCAGTTGAACGAATTTGAGGATCAATCCAAGACTATTGAAAAGAAATATTTGTTGCCAAAATTCGCAATACAAATGAACTGCTCAGTAATCACGCAGATATCATACTGGATACAGTTTTTTTTTCTGCAATAAGTTGTGCGTGACAGAAGGGTGTATTTCATAGAATAATTGAGTAATGGAATGGAAAGTTGCACATGACGTTACCACCAATTTTACTCTGGCACAGTTAGTATACTTCCTGGATTGTTAACAATTTTTGTGAAATTTTACCAGCAAACATTCATAAAAATCTTTATCACAAAGATAACCGATTGCAACAGAATCAAATTCATTCTCTAAGGATATACCAGTTCACTTACAAAACACCGTGATGCTTACCAGTATTCCATACAGCAAATGCATTTCAAAAAGGTGCCAAGTTCAATACATACTACCTGCAAAATAGAGTTTAGTTCAGTTACCGTATCACAATAAACTCAGAAAAGTCAAATTTGGGGATTGGGCAAAACAAATACTACCCCTCGTGATCCATGGTTTGTTGAAAAGATTGTTTGTTTGGCTGTGCTATTTTTGGGGCGATTTTTTGGACCTGAAAAGGTAAGATTTTGACTAAAAAATTCAAATTCACACATATTTTGATGATGAAAAACTTAATTTTGACCCCATGTACTTAAATTAGGTGTTTCTCACATAGTGTTAGAATTGTATTACCGGAACTTATCTTTATTTCTGGCTGTAGCTGTCTGTTCTTCCGAAGTAATTTGACCTGGAAAAATCTTTTAGCATGAAAATTGACAAATTTTTACATGAAAAAGAACTTATTTTATCGAAATCTGGACCCATGAATAATTCTAGTATTAGTTACATCTCGTATTATGGTAGAAATAATTAAAAATTTGTTGTAGTACAACGAAAGATACTTTCCTACATTTTCGGGTAGAAATGTCTGTCCTAACTAAGTAGCTTGGCAAGAATGAAGAAAGAATGTTCACCAGCTGCAGTTGTTGGCCGGCAACACTGAAGTTGTGCGTACACTGCACTCTCTCTCTCATTATGACAAAGTTGTCTACATCGCAATTATTCATCATACGGTTTCTAATAGAAGAACCAATGCCCACGCAGTCTTGCTTCGGTTAGGATAGTGCAATAGGCTACGTTGAGTATTTGTTTCATTTGACAGTTAATGATTCACAATGAGCAGACGATGGTCCGTCTACAACGGTAGGACTATAAAGTAGGCTACAAGATGTAAATTCTAAAATTATAAGTTAACCGACAGTGCAATCATCTATGATACAAACGAAATGCAAGTTGCCAACAAAATTTTGATTTTATAAAGAATTTTGGCAATTTTTGACCTAACGGTACAATTTTGACAAAATTCTGACCTATTTTGACAAGTCAAAAAAAATCGCTTTAGTTAACACCTTACCACTTGGAATAAACAGTAGGCCTACAGTGTAAAATGTGTTGCAGTTGAAAAACAATCAAAACCGTTGCATGACTGTCATACCGGCATTCAATTGCTGACATTGCAGTACTTGTCCACAATGGACCACAATATCGCCTACATAGTGATATTTCAGTGTGGATAGAGAGAACATCCCTTTATCCATATGTCAAAAAATTTACTTTTATAGCAGCTTCCCATCAGTGCCGTAGTACTGGACCTGGTCGCAGCCTGGTATATTATCAGATTCGAAGCTCGATCATACAGCAATAATATCAGACGAATCATATACTACAAAACATCTAAAGAACATTCATATGAATAAGGAATATCAGTAGCCTGCTAAAACATCTAAAACAAACGACGTTACTGCAATGTCAAAGCGAGTTAATTTTATGACTATTCTCACATTACATACATTCAATAACATTTACCGCATTTCCATACCTTACAGTACATGGATGTTATGATCCTTTACGCCATCAGGTAGCAGAAACTGCTTCAATATATCCATTTCGCCAAGTTTTTTCGTGTACCCTACTCTCTGCCTGAAGCCTGACGAACCACCAATTCAAATCCAAACTGAAATCGAGCGCGCTCTACCGTAACGAAGGTTGTGACCCCTCTGCGTCACAGGGAAATATGTATATTTCATTGAAATATTACCCTTAAACTTAGTGTTGGGTCAAGTGAGTAATATTATTTTACATATACCGTGATTTAATGTGATCTCCAAACGTAGCGATGGTTTATGAATGCAAAATTGATGATAAATTACCAAGTATATATTTTCTTGAAAATAAGCCGCAGTGGCGAAGTGTTACATGTAAACGGAGAAATACGCAGAAGCGTTGCGACGATAATGGCCCAATGCGTTTATATGCCCAAAAAGTGTGTCTGTACGCAGAAAAAAGTGTTATGAAGTGTTCAATACGACCTTGCGGATTTACAGTGTAGTTGTTTTGATGTAAGGAAAAAACTCATTCGATAACTCGATACAACTAGTTAACACGCGTTGATGGAACTTTCCTCATTTGTATGCATAGCCTAGGCGTAATTGTTTTTCGTTTCTATCTACTTTAAAAAGACTCGGTGTAGAAGTTTCGAAACTTGCATGAATTACAAGCTACATAATACAACTAGTTAACACGCGTTGATGTAACTTCCCTCAT
Source organism: Botryllus schlosseri (assembly GCF_051294905.1). Lineage (NCBI taxonomy): Eukaryota > Metazoa > Chordata > Ascidiacea > Stolidobranchia > Styelidae > Botryllus > Botryllus schlosseri. The sequence continues at coordinate 26,817,968 of NC_137243.1, read as the reverse complement.
CTGTATGCATAGCCTACGCGAAATTGGTTACCGAATTTTTCGATTAGTTTATATTCCGAGTTTTATTTAAAACTGAAACCGTTAAGTATTACTAAAAGTGTTATAAAATGTGAATAAGTGTACAAGTAGAATTATTATTATGTCATAAATAAGTAGTTTACAAGTTCATACGATTTTTCTTGTTGCGTTCCGAGATAAAATGTAATTTTTCGCTCTTTTTTATTTTTTATTAAAATTATTATTCATTTTACAAAAAACGTCGACTTTTGAAAATGGAAAATGCGTGAGCTCGACTAACTTTTTACGTAGTTCGAAATCGCTACTTCTATGCATTAATTCAAAGTGTTTGTCAGTCATCGTAACACCACTCATATTGCGCGCTATCTATTTATTTCACAGATAACGAATTACTCCTGCTTTTATCAGAAGATACTTTTCTAGGATTTGCCTACTAACAGTACTTAGTTTAGATTAATAAAAGTATAGTGATTGAAAATAGATCACTGGATTATAGTTTACAGAAAACTCCACAATTCTATGTGACGTCCTTGCATACCAACAACCTTCGAACTATTCGCCGCCTCATAAACACTTGAGTAGGCCTACATCTGATGCGTGAGGGGAAAACATAGTTAAATTTTCATATGCATTTAGTTTCCAACTCTGAAAGCAAGCTTAGTCTATGATCATTCGCGTACCATTAGTATTCATTTTACAAAAACGTCGTGTAAAGGTAAAATACTTGTTCATTTCGGAGTACTCAAGTATCAGTTTTGTCAGCTTATTGTATGCTCAGTATATTATACGTCACAAATTGTGGAACATTTATGTGGGTGCTCCAGGGTGCTCTTCATTGAGTGTTCGTGGTGGGTGATAAGTTTAATTTGCAAAATTAGCGTGTTCAAATCAGGCCTGTCGCCAACATAGTGATGTCGCATTAGCCCTAAATACACATAATAGAATATAAAGGAAAAGTATCATCTAACGTATAATGAATGTTATCTATTTCTCGGAAGCAAGTTATTATCAAAACATAGTGATCAAAATTATCGCAGATCAATACCGATTTGCGTAAATTCCGTTATGCGTCTGACTACGTTACTAGGGATTATGTAGTTAGTTAAGGAATTAGGAGTCCTATATTCCCAATCGGTATGGAACAACATCAAAATCATCACAAAGCAATATCGACTTTTGCGTGAATTCTGCTATGCGTTTTACTACGGTAGTATGCGCAGCTGCTTACAGGTGTCCAGACGTGGACTTTCTACTATATTCGCTCCTAACATTATAGCAGCACCCGACGCAGCTTACATTATTACGTTATAAGACGTCGGCGGCGTTTCACTGTCGGTTTATTCACCCTTATTCTAGTGACATGAAAAGGACTGAACCGTATGAAATGTGGTCACTACAAGAATCGAGCGAAAGCGCTGTTTCAATCCGTCTTGCATCGGTCACGATTAGTTTTACTTTTCAACTAACTTGGTGTCTGTCGTTATATTCATTAGACTCGCTTTCATGCGGCTAATTTGGCACTATCATTATAACGTCGGGGATCGCGTACCTGCGGCGAGGGTGTTCGTTCTTTATATTTTGTGAAGTAGAGAGTAGTTTAAGGTTATGTTTGTCTAACCTTGACGAGTGCTATTGTCACACTCGATCACCATATTTAAATCATGGACATCTCAATGATGTTGACTAAATTTACGGCTTCAGAACGTGCTAATTAGACCTAATCGTTATAACGCTGGGGTTCGCGTACAGGCATCGAAAGTGTTTGTATAAATAAAGCCCTGCGAATCGCACGCCTGCGGCTATAGCTCGTTCGATTATTTACACCTTGGGATTCGCGTATATGCTACTAAGCTGTTACGACTTTAGAAAATTCTACAAGACTATTCGGAACGCGTACATGCGAGTGATTTGTTTAGCAGCTTATGGACTTGTAAAATCGGCATAATCTCAGTAGTTAGATGCTTGCTACAACTCGCAATTTATCACCTTTATGTCATGAGTAAAGCTAGAATTCATAGACCAACATCGATCTCAAATCTTAAGTGCATACCGGCGTGGAGTAATTATAACCAAATTTGGTGCAAATCTATACGGAAATGTAGCGTAACTTGCTCTCAACTTGCTATCGCAGCGCTCAAAATCGCATTTTATATTAAGTAATTAGTGGTGATGTGTAGAATTTTGATATTAATAATATTATCTGGAGAATATAGCCTTGCATAGACATCATAGTTTTCGCATTTATGTATAATCTGAATAGGAATTCAAATACATAGTCCTAAATACACAGAATACTGTAGCTATCCAGCTGTGATCACTCGTCCATGATATTTGGCTATGTCTCGAATAAGAAAACTACTTCTCGTTGTGATTACTCGAGAGTCGAGACTTCTATATAAGTGTAGGTAACACGTGTTAGAGATTACCTTTTATTATGATTGAGACTCTATACGCTACTACTGCATCAACGTCGAATAAACCATTGTATTGAGCATATATCTGGTACGAAGAACTACACCCAAGGCAACAGCTTCTCGAGATGAGTATTGTATAGCCGAGCACCAAAACGATTGGTTAGCTGTACTTTTATACAGATCATCAGAGACAATAAGCTCTAATTGCTGCATGGGCCCCGAGAACAGTCGTTGGATATACATCTTCAATACTGAGACTGACGTTTTGCTATCGACTACAAGGACATTCTTCACGGACGAACACGGTACACGTTTTAATTGTCGATTTCTGTTGAAAACTTCACGACAGCAGACCCTATGACTGTGTAGGTGTTGGTGATTTTTTGAGTGTTATTGTTATATTGTCGTTGCATATTCAATATTGCCATAGACAAATGTCACTTATAAGTGTCTAAATGGCGAGTAATGATAATGAGAAATCAGTTGCTGATAAGGAAACCGAATCTAACTCTGAAATCGGTCACGCTAAAGATGTTAAGCAAAAAGCTGCTTTACCCGGTATTGCCGACGAAAGTATTAGGCACGCTTTTCCTATCAGCGTTGTTGAAAACGAGCCTACGTATTTAGGCGAAGCTCGAGTTGCTAAAATTGGTCAAAATAACGCCGCCATGTTCTCCGGTCAGCGATCAGCGCAAATTGCCGCACCACATAGTTACATGGCACCGCAAAAATCGAATCGCCTTCCCGTTCAAAATTGTGTCGCGTCGTCAGTAAATGATAGCTCAGCTTCTCTGAGACAATATATGATTTACGTGCAAAGGCGAATGACTTGGGTTGTGAACCAAATGAAGTGCATTACATACTACATGTACTGCTTATTACATACTGGCACACGGGAACTGTTGACCATTGCCCAGCGTGCCGACGCTGGTTTTTCTGAGCGAAATAAATATGTGAACGCAGTACAGTCAAACCTGTCACCCCACGCTAGAGAGTTTGACACGACTCCGCATGTGAACGCAATACATTCGAATACCACCCATGAGGCACGCGTGCTTGATAGATTGCAGAGCAATACCAACCCAGACCACACTGCGGCGCTTTTGCAAATGCTTGAGAAGCTGTTGAAGCTACACGATGACTTGAGAAATGACATCGGCCTTAGCAAAAAGACACAATCGCGCAGTTCTTTCAGCCTCTGCTGGCATCACCATAAACATGGCAAGAAGGCTATTAAATGCGGGAACCCCAGTACGTGCCAATGGGAAACGAAACAAATATCTGATTCCAGTAATCACTAATCTATGATTTTTCAAACCAAGATATTACGCTAAGATATGAACGAATGTAATCAGATCTTGGGTAGCTTTTGCTTGAATTCGTTAATATAGGGAGTATCATGTGTACAATTATAATGAACTTATCCCACAGTTGTAGAATTCGTTAAGCCCAATATTATGGGATTACCATACGCAAATAATGGATTTGTCCCACATGAGCTTGAGAAGAATCACCGATAATTATGCAATTATACGGCCACGCTCACATGTATTTGGGGATTAGATGCGGGAAATCGGCGACTGTGATTTCGTTACGCGCGTGAGTGTGAACCGGAGTGACTATATGTATTTGGATGTAATATCTGGTATACTTATGGTTAATGGATTTTAAGATGTTCCAATTCGCTGTAAGGTTGGGGCATAAAGTTCTTGCTCTAAACAATCTGCGGGCAGTTTGAACGAGACAGGGCTGAATGCGTCTTCTTTTAGCGAATCTCCTGGTTTACACGATAAAACTTTTGAACAGTACCGCAACCTCGTGTCTGATTTTAAGTACATTTGAATGTTATGTCGAAAAGCATTTTTATGCGATACAACGCGTATCATGAGTGACCTACTTAGCTATAATGGCCTCCGCTATTTAGGTGTAATCGGTGAATTCGTAGTCAACATTGTGAACGCCGCAATGCAACGTACTCAGCGCAAGACCTGTTATAAAATTAGGTATAAATATGACATATCTTGTTCGGTCAGATGATATAACTAAACTGCGTACATTGGTTTGGATTCATATATATCGGACACGTGAATATTAAGGAATAGACTAGTTACGGAACTCGTTTTTTTTAATTCGTGAACGGATACCTTATCACATAACGCGAATGTGAATTTCAGCTTTCGATATTAATACGGCGCACGCTATATCGCCACGTTCAGGTTCCGCTGGCTAAACCCAACGGTTTCCTAAATTTCGTAACTTTTAGCAAGGAAGTGTAATTTCGCTATACAGATTTCTTGTTCAGCATAATAGCCATAAATCATCATTCGGTTCCACCATGAATGTGTCTAACCGGATTATGCTAATTTGCCCGAATATTGTACTTTTACCGATCGTCCATAATGACGCATCTTTCATTCAAAGAACCCATTCGTATCTCCACATTGAGTAATGGTAGTCTGACGGCATTTCAAAACGTGATTTCATATGGCTTTCAGCTTTCATATCATCGCAGACACATAACAGAGTACTCTGCTCTGTATGATAACATCACGCATTGATCAATGTGAGTTTGACTGATATTGTAATTACTCACTTACATTTCTAATCAATCATTAAATTGTTTCGTTTACGCCAGACCTTGCGCACGTGGCATATATTCCGCCACTCATAAACGCTATCTGGTTTGCTTGTTGGCCTGACGTAATAGGGCAAGACTTCCTGTTTGATTTTTTCTACGTTTTGCTCCACAGGTTACACGTTACTGTATAAGCGTGCAAGATTGAAATATGACACGTCTTCGGGACTATTTTTAATTACCGAGGCCGTGCTTGTAGCATGTGTAGTACGATTTAGCTTTCGTATCTGCTTTTTATTAATATTTTTATTATTCAGCTTATTTCATTGATAGCTTACTAATGCTACCCTACTTTTATGTTTCACGGCATCGCGTGCTTATGCTTACACAATACACACCCATTAAATTTCAGTTTCGGTATAAATTTGAACAAACTACCATTGAACTGGCTCATAACGTATCTTTCAAGTTTGAATCATTTTTACGTTCTTTAACAGTCTTATAATGACCCGATAACCAATTCTGTACAACGCCATAACGCGCTGCTTTATCCTTTCTGGAGAGTTGATTGACTTGTGATTAATTAATATTTGGAATTCGCTTTACAAATCTCAGCAGTTGCTATCAAACGCAGATCCGATGTCAAAATTACGCAAACCGATCCCTGATACACCGAGGATTTATTACTTGAATAGCAATTTAGCAGACATGTTTTGACTTACAAGGAGTTCGTTTGTTAGCAGACTTCCTGTCCAAGTCGCATTTACGTTCACCACGTGTAATTTTTTTTCCACAGTCACCTTGCTTGCAACGCTTATGGAATCGCAATTTAGCAGACGCGATATCACCACGTGCTCGGGGATTCAAATTCAAATAAATAAAATGTACATTACGTAACGCTTCGATAGCAAGGGTTATTTCGCTATACCGCTTTTTGTTCAGAGATGCCGCGGCACTTGCATAATCTCAGATACAATCGTTAGGGTTCGTCATTGTTTCGTTAATACGATTATGCTAAGTAGCCAGCCGCCACTTAACTGATCATAGGAGAAATACCGGGTTTTATGACCGGCAAGATTCTTCATCAAGATAAAAGCATGAGTTTAGTATGACACAGCTTCTTCGCAAATGGCGATGCATTAATTTCACATTAGGTGGGGTTTTCAGTGAGTTCAAGAGGCTTACACACATTACCGCCTCCGTCGCATATCATCTTTATTGTATGGGATTTGACTGACAGTTTCGTTACTCATTGGAATTTTTTTTACATATCCCGTCACCCTAATCGCCGTCTAGTTGTTGGAAGACTTCCTGTTATTTTTTTCTAAATTTCCCTCACCACGTGCAAATTTTTAGCACGGCTTCCCGCATTTTTATTCGTAGCTTCCAGTGATTGAAGTCACGGTGAGTAACTCTTGCCTTGCATCGCTGTAGGAACAGCGTGCCTTATTATTTCTTTAATTGTTTCTGATATTGTTGACACCTTGCGATATTCGGTGCCTTCTCAGACTGGTTGCTTATTGATAGGCTTTGTGTTTTATTTCATGCTGTATTGTTATCTTGCGCTAGTTGTAATCGTGCTAGTATATTTCCTTTCTTCGTCATGCTGTCGTGAGTTTTTTACAAAATTGACGAATTATTCGTGTCCGTCGTCCACGCTTCCGCGTTCCGGCGTACCAAGCTCTACTCATGTGTGCAAAGTCATCAAAACGCTTTCGACCAATTCAACAACGACCTGGCAATATACTTCGGGACGATTCTGAAACCACGTGCGGTCGCACTGCAACAATTGACAGCAACAGTTCGCCGCTATTCCACCGACGAAACGACACCGCGACCGATCGCCCGAAGATATCCCACCTCTGCAATCATTGGCCGGCACTTTAGCGCCAACACGCGTACGTAGCCACGTCGAATCTGAAACCCCGCACAGCGTCTAAAGTGAGCTCTATCTACGCTGAAGTCTGTGTCAATCAGACAAATGATGAATCGCAGGCGAAAATTACGCAGTTCTTACAAACCGAGACCAGATGCCAGACCCCACAGGAAGCCTGCACGACAGTGCAGGCACACAAGAGTTGAGTAACGAGTTGTACGCCGGATACACCGAGATATGTTGATATCTCTATGGTACATTATCGATCGAGATTGTGTACGATTCATAACCGAAGCTGAACTTACGCGGACTTAAGGGTATGTTGGTTGCCCTAAGTCACAATATCGACCGAGATATTGCAATGTTTGAACTGGCCACTATTGTATATATACCGGCCACACACTGAAGTTAATTTTGCCTTCACGTGAACAGCGGCGGTACCACTCATGATGATTTGGGCTGTCACGTGGATGTATTTGTAATTGTTTAGGCTTACTAATTGCTTAGGACTACATTGTTTTATGTTATTCCAATTTAGGATAACTTGTATATTAGAAAAGCAGTATAAAACCTTACTCTTGCAATTCTCATACTAAAACCGAAACTGTATAGGCCTAGTTCATTATAGTTGTTGGATAACATTTCATGTAGCCTAATTACTTAAAGGGTCGTTGAAATTAAAAGTCTTTACTCGTGATTGTTACTATCCGATTTCCTTTTTTTAATGGGGAACGGGGTGACCTTTCTGTACCAAAATTGTACTCGACATAGTAAATCGATTTTGTCATTCATGGTCGTATAATCTAATTGACTTTTCCCTTAATTACCCCTAATTAAGTTCCTTTTCGAGAAGAGACTGTGTAGCTATCCAGCTGTGATCACTCGTCCATGATATTTGGCTATGTCTCGAATAAGAAAACTACTTCTCGTTGTGATTACTCGAGAGTCGAGACTTCTATATAAGTGTAGGTAACACGTGTTAGAGATTACCTTTTATTATGATTGAGACTCTATACGCTACTACTGCATCAACGTCGAATAAACCATTGTATTGAGCATATATCTGGTACGAAGAACTACACCCAAGGCAACAGCTTCTCGAGATGAGTATTGTATAGCCGAGCACCAAAACGATTGGTTAGCTGTACTTTTATACAGATCATCAGAGACAATAAGCTCTAATTGCTGCAATACAATATCTGTCGATTCTAGCCAAGGTACGTTTTGACGCGGCAATCATAAGTCCTAAAATGTGGAAACTGCAGAAACCGTAACTTATACACATAAAATCAAGTTTAAAAAATATGGACGGATGATATTAGTCCTAAATATACATAATACAATATCCGAGAAAAGTATCAAGATGCGGCAATCAATGCAGCGATGATATAGCAATGGATGGATGATGTGGCACTATAGGCGTGGCGCTTGATGATGTGGCACAGATGACGTAGCAGATGAATGTACCCTTAGGGTATGAAAATGGGCGTGGCAATTAGGATGACGTGGCGCTCTCTGATTGGCCTGCAACAAACGATACCAACTACACTACTGGCCTACACACGGGATTAATTGGAAATCACAACAAAATCTCATTACATGTAAATCTAGTGTGGTAACGGAATGCTAGCAGTACATCATCTACAAAATTACATAAACCGAAGTTATTGTGAAATTAGAAGATTTGGTACCAAAGCCTTTTTTCTCTATTCCCCACAACCTGAAATCTTTATTTCCACCCTTTAAAATTGCCTTTACTTGGTACAGACTTGCTATTGGTGAAAGTTAAGACCCTCAGAATTGAACAGCATGCAATGAAATGAATGAGCAGTGAGCTGGTAACCCTAAACGCAATGTTGCATCTCCGTCAAATGTATATGCGCCCCGACAGAAAAACAAGCAGGGTTTGAAATATTTCCAAATGTCGCTAGGTAGCATCAATTTACATGTGTAAATGCCAAACAATGCATGTCTTATCGCATTGCACATTGTGTATGACTTGTTCAGATGAAAAATATAACCCAACGATTATTGATTATTGATTATTATTGACTTCCTGAAGTTGTATATAAGCCGGCCATAAGCTATACTTTCGCACGCTACATAACTTGAAAGAAATATTTTATTTCATCTATAACGAGTCCAGCTATATGCTATCAATTAGCGAGTCCGCGATCTCTCTGAATACATATTCACATTCATATGAACTCTTATTATAACGAATCAGATGATTTAAATCACGCCATTTCGCATGCGACTGAATAACACGCATATGCGGGAGATCGCGTGCCGCTGTCCAGTCGATTCTCGCTTGTGTGATTATCTCTTGCCCAAATACTTAGAAGCAATACAGTGCTTCCCACGGCCAACAAAAATAGCAGATATACGTGCATGGTTTGGGCTGGTCAACCAGGTATCCCATTATGGCCGGCTTTCTACCATTATGGCGCCATTCAAACCGTTACTAAGCACGAAAACTCCATTTTGCTGGACTTCCGAACTTGATGATGCATTTGCGAACTCCAAGCTCGCGCTCATCAACGCTATCAAAAATGGAGTACGGATCTTTGACCCCACTAGAAGAACGTGCCTGACCCCGGACTGGTCAAGGTCTGGCATTGGCTACTGGCTGCGACAGAAGTACTGCAAATGCGTTTCCTTGACCCCTGACTGTTGCGACCATGGGTGGAAAATCACTCTCGCTGGCTCAAGGTTTCTCCGATCCGCCGAACAACGTTATTGTTCTATAGAGGGCGAGGCGCTTGGAATCGCATGGGCATTGGAAGATACGAAGTTCTTCACCCTCGGATGTGACGATCTCATCATCTGCACTGACCACAAACATTTGGTAAAAATCTTTGGGGACCGCTCCCTTGATGAAATTACTAACACAAGGATTTTTCGTCTGAAGCAGCGCACATTGTCATGGCGCTTCCGTGTCGTCCATGTTCCTGGCAAACTCATTCCTGCATCTGATGCATTCTCCAGGCATCCTGCTCCCTCGACTCCAGTGGATGACATGCCATTGGACCACTGCGACAGCATCGTGTCTGCCCATGAGGACACCAATCTGATTGAAATCAGCATCGTGGCCGCTTCCCGCGCATCATTGAATGCCATTGAAGTTGTCTCCTGGGACGATGTAAAGCGCAGTACTACATACGATCCTGTCCTCAGTGAGTTAAAAACTCACATCATCTCAGGATTCCCAGACAAATCGGACAAACTGCCTTTTCAACTACAATCATATTGGCGGTACCGCGACAACCTTTCGATCGTAGACGATGTTGTCATGTATAATGACCGGATTGTCGTTCCCCCGCCGCAGCGAGGGGTTATCTGTGAAATCTTACACTCAGCACACCAAGGTACTGCTGCCATGTCACAGAGGGCGCAGGCCACAGTATTTTGGCCTGGGATGACTGAGTGTATAGCACGTACACGAGCACGTTGTGACAACTGCAGTAAAATGGCACCGAGTCAAGCATACATGCCTCCGGCCGAGCCATTCATACCGACCTACCCTTTCCAAGCTGTTGCCGCTGATTATTGCACCGCCGCAGGCCACCACTATTTAGTCGTTGTTGACCGCTTCAGCAACTGGCCAGAGATATTTCATGTGAAGCACGGTGGGCAAACGTCTGTAGCCCTCGGACTCCAAGATGCATTACGAAGTTACTTCGGCACGTTTGGAGTGGCCGAAGAACTTGGCAGTGATGGAGGACCAGAATTTGCTGCGCACAGCACTCGGGAATTTTTTCGAAAATGGGGGGTGCGTCACAGGCTGTCGTCGGCCTACCACTCCAGATCAAATGGCCGCGCAGAGGCCGCGGTGAAATCGATGAAACGACTCCTTCTCGGCAACATTTCGCAGGATGGCAGCATCCGGACCGATGCAATTATTCGGGCATTGCTACAGTTTCGCAATTGCCCCGACCCCGCGAATGGACTCTCCCCTGCAGAAATAGTATTTGGCAGGACTTTGAAAGATGCGTTGCCGATCAAAGCATGGGTCCCAGTTTTCACCCAGCGCAACATCAGGCCATTATGGAGGAACCTCTGGCAGAGTCGCGAGCACACGTTACGTACCAGATTTGCGAAGCAGCTGGAATCTCTGTCGTTGAACACTAAGCCATTATCACCGCTTCTTGAAGGTGATGTCTGTCGCATTCAAAACCAGAACGGTCGTTATCCCCTTCGCTGGGACAGAACCGGCACTGTGGTTCAGTGCCGGGACCATGACCAGTACCTCGTGAAAGTGGACGGTTCCGGCAGATTGACGCTGCGTAACAGGAAATTTCTACGCAAGATTGAGCCGTACTTCACGAACCAAAAGCACACATATTTTCAGCCAACGGTCTCGTCTCCCGGCACAGCTACGTCACCTCAAGTCGTTTCGCCACCCGCTCGAAGTGGACAGTCACATGAGGTAGACCCTGGCGTGCTGAGATCCGCCGAATCGAGTGCCGAAGATCATCTACCAGTTGAAGTACCGATCGACGACACTAGTGTTGCCGCACCGTCTAATGATAGACGCCAGCGCTCGGGCAGAAATGTTACTCCGCCAGTATGGCACAAGGACTACGTTATTGGGGCACAAATTTTATGTTGATTCCCGCTTCAATCGCCATTAGAGTATTTGGTTGGACGTTCTCTACTCGCTGTATTTTGAACTCCTCACTCAATGCTCGTTGATTTCGTTAGGAGTTGGGGGGGATGTGTGATTATCTCTTACTACTATCTCTCTCTCTAGTAGTTTCCCTAAACGCATGAGCGATCTCGTATTCTTGTTGTTGTGATTGTGCGACGTGCGTGCATGTATGTATCAGAGATGAGCATGGATTAGGATTAGGTTTTGAAAAAACAGGATTTGTGAAATTTTGTCGGATTTGGATTGGATTTGGATTAGACATTTTTTTTAGAACGGATTAGGATTTGGATTGGATTTACCTATTTTCTGGGAGATTGAAATGTCGTGTGGCGAATGGTGACAAACTTTATTCAGATCAGTTATTAATGTACTTATGGTTACTAAGTTATCTTGAATCAAGTAAATCGTTGGTTGTCAAAGAAAATTTTCGAATCCCTCCATTGCATAAATTAGTATTTTTTCTGAATTTCCAGTTGGAATCGGATTAGGATTGGACATGGACTTGAATATAAAAAAGTTATGGATTAGGATTTGGATTTGGATTTGAAGGTTCGGATTTGGATTGGATTAGGACATAGAAATTTCAAATCCGCTCATCTCTGGTATGTATCAGCACCCACGTCTTGTGAGTTGTTGGAGCAATAGGGATTAGCAGTGGCGGCTCGTCCTATAGGGCAACTGGGGCATTGCCCCACCTAAAATTCTGTTCAATACCAATGATTTACCATTTATAGATGCTCAGCAATCAATATCGCTCGTAAATGTCCATATATAACGAAATCTCTACGAACATAGAATTATCTTCTGTGTTTTGGTTTTGTAAATGCCTAGCCGGGGCTTGCCCCGGTAGTGCTCATAACAAGCTTTCACTGTCTGTTCTCTTAAAGCCGCTCACAATAAAGAGACGGTGAATTACTCTCTCTTATGCATCAAACTGCCGAGCAACCGGGGCAACTTGGCGAGTCGCCCTGCCAGTGTGATGTAACAATATTATATATACCTGAACTCTGTTACCGTCCTATGCGTTGAGTTGACCTTTGCTGGTATAAGTCGATTTTGACGGTGTTTCGCAACATGATAATTCTTAAAACTTGGTATGTTAGGTCGTGATGGTGGTATTTTACACTGCTCCAAGTTTCAGGTTTGCTACTTGAAGTTTACGGTAGTAATTTCGTTTCCAAAGTAGACTGAGTGCCGATCCGCCAGGTATCGCAGATAGATTTTACTCAAAAGCGGGTATTGGTCTCCATTGATTTTGACGATGTTCCATACCGAGATCGGTCTTGACATTTGGCATAGTAAGTCTTAATGTTGGTATCGAACGCTGTACCAAGTTTTAAGTTTATCACTGAACTCTGTGGCTGGTAATTTCGTTTCCGAAGTCGAGTGAGAGCTGACTCGCCATTTATCGCTAACAGATTTTACGCAAAACCGGTATTGGTCTCTATTGATTTTAACGATGCTCCATACCTAGATCGGTCATGAGCTTTTGGACGGTATGTCTTGATTTTAGTACCGAACGCTGTGCCAAGTCCCGAGGTTGACACTCAATGATTAGGGCAGTAATTTCGTTGTCGAGGTCGGGTATGGTAGAAATGTACGCTTATCTGACACATATAGGCCTAACTACCGCATTGCGAATTTCACGCAAAAGCCGGTTTTGGTCCGTGCTAATTTTAACTGTGTTTCATACTGAGATAGGTGATGAGATGATGATCTCATGAAACAGTTTACTAAGATTCTTGGTTTGCATTCAAATAATTACCGTATTTTATATTCTGCAAAGTCAATTTCACCGTGAAATTGTGGCCTTCAAGCCATTTGCTTACAACCCCCTGTTAAGCGCGATAGCTAGTTCGTTTTCGATGACGGCTAACTGCTAACAGCTATCACTTGATCAGCCTATTCCTCAATATTTTTTACGCAAAATGCGTTTTTTTTACGCAAGACTCGGCCCTTATCAGCCTGGAAATTGTCCACTGATCTAGTCGTACGCGGGAGGAAAGCGCAGTCTTACTTTTTCCCAACGTATTTCGATAAAAATGAATGGCTGACGTATAAGCGACGATAAGGATGCCTTGTTATACACTTTTACACTGATGGTGCCAGGGGCAGTGTCTCTAGTTCGACAGAAATTGGGTATCGTGATCTGAAGCATGTGGTCTACTGCAAACGGTGTCTCGATATTACCCGATGGTCGACATTACTCGGCTCGAGTTGACTTGCTTATGTTTCAATACATCTTTTTCGAAGTATAGTAACCACTAGTGAACTTTTAAAATTCCTATAGTTGAAAAATCGCTTACTATCAACTTTGCCGCGGTAATTAGGCTCGATGCGTTAGATGTGCTTACTATTCTCAACGCTTTCATTATGGGTATTCCAGATTTCAATGAACTCGTCATTGAACATTTTGCAACTATGAAATCACGCCGCGCGCAATAGGCCTACTGATACAAACGTTAAAATATGCAGGTATGAACTACTGCACTTCATATTTTCTTTCGTATAATTTGAAATACGTAAGTCTTGTTAACTATGCCTAATGTCTATACTAGGGTTACCATATTTGACTAAAAAAAGGTCAACTTTCTCGCCCAGAACCCGAAATAGCGTTTCTTCCTCCACATTGCCGAGTGGTTGACTAAAAAAAAAGGTCAACTTTTCGCCCAGCCAGAGCGTCACTGCTGTGCTAATTTACGGCCTATCACTCGCATTTTGCTCTAAATATGACCTAAATTTTCAAAAAAGAGGACAAAATCTCAAAAAAGAGGACAAAAGGGCGTCTTCCGAGGACACTTTCAAAAAAGTCAAAAAAGAGAACAAATCCTCTTAAAAGAGGACGTATGGTAACCCTAGTCTATACCCCATACAAACTGTATGTGACCACCACGAAGTCACATTTTCACGTCTGAATACACTATTGTGACGTCATTTAGACAATTAAAATCGCTTACACCCCTTGCCCCACCACCCGATATTGTCACGAGCCGCCACTGGGGATTAGGCTTGTCGATGCAACTGTTCTTTTGTATTTCAGTTTGATCATTTATTACGGTATTCAACCTATGAAAAAATGCAAAGTTGCACATCGCTAATTGGAGGCACTGATAATACGATTATTGAATTGCAAATGAGCTAAGAAATATTAGAGATACGATCGGCAATTCATACAGACGTTTAATAAACGAGGTTAATAATGTTCTTTTTTTTACAAGTGAGTCTATACCCGACCAGAAATCCCAGAATTATCCACCGGCTCGAAACCTCTGCATTATAGACTATATCTTATAATAATAAATTTACATCGCTACAATCAGTTTGGTACAGCGGATCAAATCTCCATTTTTCCCGCCAATCTGTGGGCCACACATTAGATTCATTAGCCAAGATCAGAGTGTCTATTCTTTTATCCAAGATAACCAAATTTCATGAAGTTTAATTCGTGTTGGAGGCCGGCATATCGTAGCGTCGCTCCAAGACAATCGACATATTTTTTAATTACAATGATGGTTATGTCAAATATAGATATTGTGTGAGGATCAAATGATCAACCTACCAAAGCGCAGAAAATTATTTCCAAGTTCAACAAATTGATATAAATATTCACGTAACTTTTAAATTCTCAGAATCTACGATTTTAAAACTCCCTGGTAGTTTACGGAGTGGAAGTTACGATAAGCGAAATGCCAGTTGTGACGCGACATCGGTTGAATATCGTTCGTTTTTATGATATATAGATTTGATTTGATTTGAATATTCATTTCTAATATTATTTTCCTTCATATGCTGCGCG
The DNA here is from genome assembly GCF_051294905.1 of Botryllus schlosseri. Taxonomy (NCBI): domain Eukaryota; kingdom Metazoa; phylum Chordata; class Ascidiacea; order Stolidobranchia; family Styelidae; genus Botryllus; species Botryllus schlosseri. The sequence goes on along the minus strand of NC_137243.1, from coordinate 26,802,638 downwards.
TAGCTCTACTTTGTTGTCTTCAGATATATGTCGACCGGGGTAGGTGAGTGATAAATCGCAATTTGAGATATGAGCATAGACAGTGAGTGATTTTCCTAGGTATGCAATCAATTTGACAAATCGAAAGTAGGATCATTGTCATGATTCTGGCAAAACTGCCAAAGTATGGAAAAAGTAGGGAAGTATGGAAAGAGCATTCCATACCATATTTGGGAAATTTCCATACCATACCATACGCTTGCACTCTTCCATATTCCATACCGAAATTTCGTTCCATACCATACCATACTTCCATACCATACCATACCATACCATACCATGCCCTGGCTGCAACATCAATGGATTGCGCGTTCGAGTCCGACCGAGTTCGACTCCAGAATTCCTACCTAAGTGTTGAAGGTATATAGGTTCCTCCTCGCCATCTCATCCGTGTAAGCGGTGTAAGCCTAGAAGTGGGCCGTGCTACAAGTCAGCAGCTACGGACTAATAATGAAGAAAATTGGCCTGGTGTAAATGACCATAGTAGTCGACAAACACCATGAATACCTCAAAGAATAACCAACAAAAATTCGAATTATTGAATTTTCTAAAGCTTAGAAATGTAATTAAATGCCGAACGAAATGAACACGCAACAAAAATCCAGTTCAGTTCATATCAAATCGGAGTTCATTATCGTAAAACTTGAGAATTGCGAATGTCCGCACACACCAAACTTGACTGGTTTTGCACTATCTATACAGTTCTCCTGTAGCATTTTCAGGAAAGAGAGAGAGAGAGAGAGAGAGAGAGAGAATCTGCTACATCGCACGCAACTAATTCCACATGGCTGAATGCGATATGAAGACATGCAAAGTAGACGGGAGGCTCGCGATATAACAAAGTCACCAATGCCGACCCATTCAGGCCAGGAGAAATTTATCACTGTAGATAGCCTGACTAATGAAATTTAATGAAACCAAAGAACTGAGGAACATCGACCACAACACTTGCATCATGGAACAATTAGAAATAAAATAAATAAATAAAGGCCGTGCGATTACCATTTAGTGGTAGTTTGTCATGATCGATCAGAAACATTGTTTTTTGGAACTCATCAGAATCTGCATATCATGGACATTAGGCGGTACGCTAACTCATTCCAGATATTCACACCAATTCAGCTGATTGAATTTTGCGTGAGACTGGTAGAGTGGTGATGCACAGCAGGGTTGTAATGACTCGAGTCACGATTTTCCGACGACTCGACTTGACTCGAGTCATTTTCTAAAAATACGGAAATGACTCGACTCGAGTCAATCTGTGTATTGCGCATGACTCGGATCAAATCATATGACTTGAGTCTCAGACGGCCAAGACCTACGTTTCATTGTAATTTCGAAGAATAGTAAAGTAACCACCCCATTGGGATTTCGTCTATTGATACTATTAGTACTTGAAAATGCGACCAGATACGGTTAGAAGTGAGGAAAATTTGTATATTATAAATGCGAATCATTCGATATCACCAAACAGAGTTATAAAAGTGGGTTTACCAAAACTTTGACTGGAAACTGAGCAGTCATCACAATCACTTGGACTCGGACTTGACTCGGTGGTGAATTGAAAATGACTCGACTTGACTCGAGTCAAAATTATAAAAGTGAGACGGGCTTATTGTGACTCGGAGCCCTGTGATTTGGTTACAACCCTGGTGCACAGACAATGACAAGTTAGAAAAAATCTGGTTTAGTGTTGGTCGATATCGGTGACGTGCGGTGAGGTTCATGGCTGGTGAGGAACATGATCCCTCACACACACACATACCCAACCCATGCGCGCGCGTAAGGCACCTCACTAAAATACTGAAGGATGTGAATATACCAACATCAGCAAGAGAAAGCGGGTCGACGAGAGCATTTTCTTTGCACCTTGTTAGCCGGTACAATTCTACATTCCACAATACATATATTTCAATTGGTGATGTTGGATGAAAAAATGTTTCAATTTAGTTATTCATGAACATCGACGGGTAATATCGATAATCATATAATCATTGAAGGTTTTCACAATTTTCCTTCATTCATCCTGGCGACAGGTGAGTCACTGCAGCCTCACTTGCCTCCCCTGACCGCACGTCACTGGTAGGTATCCGTCTGAAGGTATGGCCTATGCTGAGCAGATTGTCAAAATATATTGGCAGTTGACACAGTTTCTTGCGACATAATGAAAAGTAGTGCTAGTTCTAGTTGAGAGTTTGGAAAAGTATGTAATTCTAGTTCTATAGATACTTATTTTGAGAATTTACTTGTTATACAAGTCTGCTTCGAATTCAGTCGCCGTACTCATGTATCGTAAATTCACCAGCTTGTTAACCAGTGCCTATATGTTAGGGTTACCATACATCTTTTAAGAGGATTTGTCCTCATTTTTGAGTTTTTTGAAAGAGTCCTCGGAGGACGCCCAAATGTCCTATTTTTTGCGATTTTATTGTCTTTTTTCTTGAGAATTTTGGTTAAATATATGGCATAAATTCTACTTAGATACAGTAAACCAGCACTGAAGTAACGCTCCGGCGGCTGTTTCGGGAGTTGAGCCGGAAAGTTGACCCTTTTTATTTTTTTTAGTCAACCGATCACGAAGTGGGAAAAATTAATTTTGAATTAAATTAAAAAAAATTCAGGATTTTCCTCCGGTATTGCAAGTCTGAAAATTTTAAAAAAGTTTCCTCTATTCAGATTTCAAAAATATGGTAAATCTAGCCCAAGGGTGGGCAATTATTTTCCTTCGCGGGCCAAATGAGAAGTAGAAAATACGTTGGCGGGCCGAGTGAAAAATCCTAGCTATATTCCCCAGCGTATTTTAATTTTATTTCTAAATTACATTGTTAATAAATGCCGCTCAGTGAATGTGTTGATGTTAGGTAATGAGAAAGTGACGGTTAATTAAAAAATATCTATTTTCCGTCATGAATCAAAACAATGTTAACCATGATACATTTTTAAATCTCTTTAAGGGGGGTTGTTACTTTTCAGACCAATTTCCAGGAAAAATTTTCACACCAAACTTTTTCACTGAATTTGTTTCTCAATGCTTTTTATGGATTAAAATAGATCTAATGCACACAATAAAAGATTTTTTTAGGCCCAACAAAGGGTAACGTGTAAAAAAGATCGTGTTTTTTGAAGAAATTCGAAAAAATTGCATTTTTTGACTTTCACAGGCAAATACGGATTGACCCCTTACCAATACCCCAAAATAAAATCTTTTATTGTGTTCAGCATCCCAATATATGTCAATCTTCAAATTTTCAAGTTGATTGGATGATTTTTTCTGCCTCAAAAATACACCACAAGATTGTGAGACAATTAAAAGATATAAAGTTATGAAGATATAGCAAAAATATGACCAAGCGACATAATGAGGAGGCATGTGACGGAAAGCGAAGACGATATATCATATTGTGGTACAGCAATCTCGAGGTTTGACTAGTCTTTATTCATTAGAGTCTGTTTGTATTTTGATATGAATAGGGACATGCTCGTCGACTGTTGGAGAGTCGTCGAAATATCGTTTCTTGATGCAACAAAAGTCTCCATTCATACTGCAGCTGACTTGATGACCCCCAATCTCTTCGCTACAGCCTCGTTCTACATTGATTTATATTTCGATTTGTATTTATATATTATTTGGTGGAACCGAATATTTTTTATTCTCTCTCTCTCTCACCGACCGACAGGCAGGCACGCGACCGGCAGGTCCGCACGCACAATGGTCCTCTTTGATACCCTTCGTGGGCGTAACGCATATCTATAGTGCGCGAAATCAAAAACAATAATATGCGATACGTGCGAAGAATGGAAGATGGTGTTTGCCATGCAAGCCACTGAAGCCAGGTGAAGACTGCTAGATAATTCTAGTTGTCTAAAGTGACTAATGATATCGAAATGCCGGTGATCTAATTCTTTTATAATTTTTGAAATGTTTCCATCTCCATGCTATTATTTTAATTTTAATCTAACGTCTGGATTTACTGAAAAGCTTCTTGGAGGTACAGAACTTCAATATACAATTGAATAGTATATTCATATTGAAATGAACCCGAATATTTTCGGCTGACACTCGTCAGGGGTAATCGTCAGCAACTAGTAGAGAATTGGAAAGAACATTGTATATCAACAATCGTATCACAAAATATGACGTCACCAGCATGAAAAAGGAAAATGATGCAGAAGGGTAGAAGAACTGCGTATCGTGCCCGTGCGAAACAAGCCAAGCTGCTGTACAGAACAGACATTGGCTGTTCTTATGCTGGTGGAGATTACCAGTGAACCCAGCCCTCGGTAAACCCAGCCTTATAAACCCAGCCCTCGGTGAACTCGGCCCTCGGGAACTTTTGTAATTAAGTGTATTAACAAGTATTATTATGAATTATTAAACTAATAATGTTATTATATGATTTGTCGATCTTGTAAGGAGGTCAGGGCATGCGTAGATCACGCAGTCACGGCGTGATCAGATCCCTGATTGGAATCGCTGGCCTTTTTGCCTGATATATCAGGTGAGCAGCGATAATTTTCCAAGTTGAAGTAATTTAATAAAAAATAATTAAAAAATAAAATATAGTGTGAGCACAGGACACCGATTCCAAACAGGATCAGATCACGTGATCACGATTGCGCAAGCGCCAAGCGCGGCCTTACAAACTCGGCCCTCGGTGAACCCGGCCCTCGGGAAATTTTGTATTCACCGACAACCCTAATATCCCCCTCCCCAACCGTAATATCCCACCCCCGGCAACCCTAATATCCCACCCCCGGCAACCCTAATATCCCACCTCCGGCAACCCTAATATCCCCCTCCCCCAACCCTAATATCCCACCCCCGGCAACCCTATAATATCCCACCTCCGGCAACCCTAATATCCCACCTCCGGCAACCCTAATATCCCACCTCCCCCAACCCCAATATCCCACCTCCACCAACCCTAATAATCCCCCCTCCCCCAACCCTAATATCCCCCTCCCCAACCCTAATATCCCACCTCCCCCAACCCAAATATCCCACCTCCCCCTACCCTAATATCCCACCTCCCCCAACCCTAATATCCCTCCTCCCCCAACCCTAATATCCCACCTCCGGCAACCCTAATATCCCACGTCCCCCAACCCTAATATCCTACCTCCACCAACCCTAATATCCTACCTCCACCAACCCTAATATCCCACCTCCACCAACCCTAATATCCTACCTCCACCAACCCTAATATCCCACCTGCACCAACCCTAATATCCCACCTCCCCCAACCCTAATATCCCTCCTCCCCCAACCCTAATATCCCACCTCCGGCAACCCTAATATCCCACGTCCCCCAACCCTAATATCCCTCCTCCCCCAACCCTAATATCCCACCTCTGGCAACCCTAATATCCCACGTCCCCCAACCCTAATATCCCTCCTCCCCCAACCCTAATATCCCACCTCCGGCAACCCTAATATCCCACGTCCCCCAACCCTAATATATCCGTCCTCCCCCAACCCTAATATCCCACCTCCGGCAACCCTAATATCCCACGTCCCCCAACCCTAATATCCCACCTCCGGCAACCCTAATATCCCACCTCCCCCAACCCTAATATCCCACCTCCCCCAACCCTAATATCCCACCTCCACCAACCCTAATATCCCAGCTCCCAGCTTTCATTCAAAATTGTTCGGGGGCGGAATTCACCGAGGTCCATAGTATTCGAGAAACACCATGAATACCACAAAACAAACAAGTAGAGTATGTGAGCGTCGCGTTATCTCCCCCGCTTACTCAATCCGTGAATACAAAATTTTACGAGGGCCGAGTTCACCGAGGGCTGGGTTCACCGGCAACCCTGATGAGAATGAACTCTGATTTGATATGAACCAAACTTCTGCAATCTTCAAGTTTTTTCGCCATATCTAGCCCTAATAATTCACTATAATTCCAATCCTAAACTAATTTGGAAATTACCTGTGTAGCTGTATAACTCTAACTCTAATCTAAATTGGAAAAACTGTGTAGCTATCGTTATAATTCTTGTATACCAGTAATTCAGGAAAAAAATGTATATTTATGATTCTAATTTTAATCTAATTTGGAAAAACTGTCTAGCAACAATTCTCATTCATATTCTAATTTAGAAAAGCTGAGAATTATCTAGTAGCCTAGTCCAAGTCTGCTTCAAGCTATCATGATATCTGCATTCGTGCTGAAGACGCCACAGAACTGATATACACCGATTTCAAAACTACTGCATAAAGTATGGCCAGGAACTACGATTCCAAACAAAAGACTCTATTTGAGGCGTGGCATAAAAAAGTACCGGTGAAGCTGAAAAACCAGTCTTCAAGTGCAAATGGTGCATCTACTTCGCGTAGTTATGACCACAGAAAGAAAAGACCGACTTATTCTGTGGCGGAAGCGGCCAGAATGTGTCAAGTCGTTGATTTAACGAACGATTTGGACGACGATGATCTGCTGGAAGCTGTTGTAGAGTTGGAGACTTCCATGGTGGAAGACAAGTCAAAGTCAGCAGGTAATGCTCGCAATGTACCGTCATGCTGGGCACAATGATTCAAGTACTTGCATCTGAATCGAGTATACAATTTAGATGTTTGTGTACATTCCATAAGTGTCATTTGCACTAACGTGCGTAGCTTTGCATTGCATGTTTCAGATGCTGTTATATGACTAATTGCGGTTTCAAGGCTTCGTTTTATAAAAGCACTGAAACCACAATTCTTGTTGATGATAGAACTCGTAGTGGTAAGAAGTGTGTGTAATCTAAATACTCTAAATCGCCCTTTATTAGTCGACTCGAATCCTTAGAACTTATGCTCACTCTTGAATCGAGTACTCAAATTGATCATTGTGCCCAGCCCGAATTGTGTGTAGAAAATCAATTTATAAAAATAAAATGTCAAGCATAAATTTCACCAAATCCCCAGCCTATCAGCACCGCGACTAACCTTACTCATCAGCAGGAAAATTATTTTTTGACTTGTCACTTGATAAAATTGTTAGATTACCTAAAAAAATGCTGCGCACCAATTTTGGTCAATTCAAACCAGTGGGAGCAAAGTTATTGGTGAAAATTTTGGATTTCTTCAACAAAAATACATGTAAATTTTTTTCAAATTTTACTGGCTATCCCATGGAAATATTTGGTTGTCTGAAAAAAACAATGCACAGCAAATTTGAATCAATTCGACCCAGTAGAAGCAAAGTTATTGATATTCGAAATTTAGGATTTCAAATCATTCTTATTTGCAGTGGGTAGATCTATAATAAATTAGCCATAATTAAGAATTTGCCACCGTAACTTGCTAACTACTGTTTTTTCCCAAATCCAATATTTTGTACTCAAATATCTTCACTTCAACTGGTTCCGACGGTTTCGCTCACAAAATGTAGTAACATACTAGGCTACGATTTCAATTTTTTGTGCTATAATGATAGATTAAACTACTCGAGGTCTTCATAGGTCAAAATTGAAATTTTTAACTTCCAAAAATGTCAAACTTTTGCATTTTTAGGTCTAAGTTATTCATTTTCAGTCGAAACATATCAGTTATCATTTTAAAGTTGTCGTCAATCAGTTTTTATTAGTGGATTGTGTGACTTTCACCTCAATTTTGTTGGTACGCTATAATTTACTGGCAGTGTGAATATTAAAACAACTCCACAATCATAGAATTCTATTTTTGTTTTATCGACAGTTGAATTCATTCCGGGATTTGACAATGACATGGGAACAATGTGGATATACCCAACCAATTATCCGGTGCGGGATTACCAGTACGCGATCGTGAAAAATGCTCTTTTCAAAAATACGTTGGTGTCGTTGCCTACGGGTCTCGGAAAAACCTTCATAGCCGCGGTTGTGATGTACAACTTCTATCGATGGTATCCGCAGGTTAGTACGCTAATCGGTGACATGTAATTGGTGAGGCATGGACTCCTGGTGCCTCGCGTAACAATCGCCGGGCAAAATCGAGAAGGCTGTTAGGCGTCGTGTCGCGTATTCCAGTATTACTTATTATGACAGGAATAGTTTGTAGTTTAAATATGCATCTTTTATGTGCACTCATAGAATATAACGCCAGATGATAATTTGACCATACCTATTTCATTGCGCTATGTGACAATGCTGCAAGTTGATCACAACTTCACAGATTGTTATTTCCACTAACGTGCGGAAAGCTTTATACTAAGTGTTTTGTATGCTGCGATACAAACAATTGACGGTTTAAGGCTTCAGCAGTCGAAAATACAATTGTCGTTGATTAATTAACTCGTGGGAAGGAGCGAATGATATCAGTATTAGAAAATAATCAACCACTCACTACTCTCGGATCGAATCGCTAGAATTACTCGTATCCTTGCGACCCGCTCTGCTTGAGAGTTGCAACATCAAGTTTGCCATGTCTCGACTGCGGCCAGACGGATTGATGCTGCACCATGGACAGTCGAACAAACAAAATAAATGAGACATTTATTGCCGTCCTTTCATTGTGTGTACTGTGCTGTAGGGTTGTGGAAAAATAACTTTTTTTCTTCTGATTCTGGTGATTCGCTTGTTAAATTGTTAGGTTGCCTAAAAAAACGCTGCCCACCAAATTTGGCTCAATTCCAACCAGTAGAATCCGTCAATTGAAATTTTTGAATTTGGCATACGGTATAAATTAAAATTTTTAAAATTTTACTGTCAACCCCATGCAATTGTTAAGTGGCCTAAACGAACGTTGTATTACAATGATTGCTCATTTCGAACCTGTAGAAATGAAGATATTGGAGATGAAAGTTTTGGATTTGCAACAATAGCATTGACGGTGGAAAATCTCAGAAGTGGCATGGGTTGGCATTGTGTCAAATTTGTTTTGCATTGGTTTTATAGACAGCTAGACAATTTCATGGGGTTTGCAGTCAAATTGGAAAAGAAAAAAAAAATTATTTTCATTTCAAAAATTTTCAATTCGCTCTGGCCAATACTGTTAGCCCTTGATAGGATATGAATGTATCTTTTGCAATGGTAACAAACTAAATACTATGATCATTTGGGAATGGTTGTTATTTTCACTTTTCCAGGGTAAAGTCGTGTTCATGGCTCCCACAAAGCCTTTGGTTTCTCAACAAATTGAAGCCTGCTACAAAATCATGGGGATTCCATACGAGGATCAAGCTGAGATCACAGGTGATTGTTGATACACAATGTTCTTCCCGATTTTCACTAGTTGCTGACAAACATTTTACGGTTTATTGCAATATCAATATATTATTCAATTTCAATTGTATATTGAATTTCTGTACCTGCACGAATCTCTTCATATATTATTCAATTGTATGCTGATGATCTGTACCTCAAATATATCGGCAATTACATCTGCTACTTCTTGAATATCAACGACGACCACGGTTGTAGGCCTATCGACTCGAGTCATTTTCCATTTTTCAGGCTCCACTTGACTCACTTTGTATAATGGCTTGGCTTGGTTCGTACCCGAGTCACTGTCCATGACTCGGCCATGTCATGTGGCTCGAGACATGCTGTATGTCTTTATTCAAGTCTAGTGAATCAGAACTGATGCGCTCTAAAAGTGATGTGGTTTCAAATTGAAGCGTAGATCAAAAAAAAAAAAATTCCGCTGCTGTCAAAATTTTTGTTTGATTTGCGCTTCAATCATCATGTCTAACAATGCTTTATACATAAGAGTATGACATGATCTATTTCTGTCCCAAAGAAATAGGATCCACTATCTCCTGACTGGACATTTTCCGTTGAACGCGGTATCTGAACCTCCTTGGCGTGTACGACATATTTCCTTCATAACATCGGCTGACAACTATATAAAGTTCGATCTCTGCGTGACTGCTGGAGCGTGAAAGCCCTGTGGAAATTTCAATAAATGAACCCGAATTAACTCGATTCGAACAGTGAACATAATGACTTGTACTCGAGTCTCAACACTATGACTCGGACTTGAAACTTTGCTCTCGGACTCGGACTTGACTTGGTGGTGAATTAAAAATGACTCGAGTCAAAACTAGAAAATCTTGTGACTTGGAGCCTTGCGGCTTGGTTATTACTGACAACATTGATTAGCCTACCACTGCTAATATATTAGTTCATATGCATATTGAATACTCGAATATATGTAGTTGAATCTTTATTTCAACTTCAGGTATGACGACGGCCGTTCACAAGCGAGAAGCGTTGTGGCGTTCGAAAAGAGTGTTTTTCTTGACCCCGCAAGTCATCAACAACGACCTGGCGAGGGGGGTCTGCCCGGCTTCTGAAATCAAATGCGTAGTTATCGACGAGGCGCATAAAGCCCAGGGAAAGCATGCGTACTGTCAGGTAATGTCGACGAACTACTGGATTTTCATAAATGCACAATCTAGAACTAATCGCGTTCCAAAACTTGGAACTAAAAGCTCAACTAGAACTAACGACCTTTAGTGTCTCCAAGCGACCAACTAAATCACAACCAACCAGATTTCATTCTGAAGCAACTCGGAACTACTCGCTTTCAAAACTCAGTAGAATGAGAACTACTCAATTTGCAAACCTATTAACTGGAACTTGAACTCACTTTGCATCAATCGAACTAAAACTGCTCACATTTGAAACTTGCAACTTGCACTGCAACTACTTGCATTTTGAAACTCGCAACTAGAACTTGAATTAGAACTACTTGATTTGCAAACCTATTCACTAGAACTAGAACTCCTCACTTTGCAAAACTTGGAACTAGAACTAGAACTCCTAATATCTCAGAACTCACAACTGGAGCTAGCACTATTCACATTTTGAAACTCGCTACTAGATGTGGTGAAGTGAGTAACAGGGATTGTACATTTGCAGGTGATCCATCAACTCGGGGCTTGTTCGAAGATGTTTCGCGTTTTGGCACTCAGCGCCACGCCCGGCACCGATGTAAATTCCGTGCAACAGGTAACGGCCATTTCGGGCTGCAATGCTGCATTTCCCAATTGATGTTGGCGCAGACTTGTCGGAGTAACGATTCTGCGCAGTATTGAATTCCAATTTTCAGGCCTACACTATAAAAAAACACTGTCCCACTTCGCACTCCGATTGAAAAGGGTATCACGAAAATCTTGTTCGCAAATCATTGTAAACGTATTTGTACGGGCGTTAAATAGTTTAAATAACAATTTAGTAATATCACTGCCAGATATTCATGTTTGCATGATTTTATGAGCTATCTCATGACTAGGGCGATTTTTTTTGACATGTCAAAATTTGTCCATATTGTAGCGTTAGGTCAAATTTGTTAAAATTGTTTACAAAGTCAAAATTTTTTTGACCTCAGCATTTCGTTTGTTGTCGTAGATTTTGCACTGTCGGTGAACTTATCACTTGATATTTTACAGCTTGTAGCCTACTTTTTAGGCCTACCGTTGTAAACGACCCATCGTCTGCTCATTATGAATTATCAACGGTTAAATGAAACAAATAGGTTGACATGGTGTTATGGTCAACGTACCGCAATATCCTAACTGAAGCAAGATTGCGTCAGCACTGCATGGTTCTTATATCAAGAAGCACAAGCTGAAAAATTGTGATGTAGACAACATTGTCAGAATGAAGCAACACGGTTTGTCACCAGCAGTGTACGCACAATTTCAGTGTTGTCAGCCAACAACTGCTGCTGTTGAACATTCTTTCTCCATTCATGGCAAACTACATAGCAGACATGGGGTGATTACTTCATGAATGTAATCGATTGCGATTACGATTACTTCTGAATCACGCAATTACGATTACGATTACGATTACAGCAAAATCGGGAAGTAGTCGATTACAATTACATTTGAAAAGTAATCACGATTACTCACGATTACATTTATTTTGCATCGTAGTAGTTATATTGGAAGACAATACATGGATTGCGCTAGAAAGGCCCAATGATATAACAACTGTCTTTAAAAACGATGGGACATTTCCTTGTTACGTCATAATGTACCCATAGCCCATTTTATAGAGGACGGTTTATTGCACCCAATGATTTGCATTCTTGCCATGTCCATGACTGCCGCACCCCCAATTCCCCAATAGGGTGGGGAGTGTGGTTGGAGGGGACTCAAAAGTATTTTGTAAACCAACATAAATTATAGAGTATTTTCGAGAGATTTCATTAACTTCGAATTTCTCTTTGAGCTTTGCGATTGAAATGTCTCTAGATAGCTTGATTTCGAAATGCATATACGTCTCCCCCTCAAGAAATAAAGCATGCATATTGCATAATTCATAGATATAGGCATTTAGGTGCCAGTCAATACCGCTCCTCGACACATCAAAAGACTTATGCAGTTTCGGCCAACATGAGACTTCACGAAGTGTGCTATTAAAAAGACATTGGCCAAAACTTAACATATGTGTCCATTGCTAGTAGCCGCGCTGGGTGGGCGTGACTAACAGTCCATTCCTTCCAATCTGAGCCCACGATGCAAATGCCACCCGGGCACCCACGGAGCATTAGTTAGACATGGCAATTTATGTGTGCGTCTCACGCAAGTTTTTCTGTTAGTCTGTTGTTTGGGCCACTACTTTTCGCTATATAACAGACCGGAGGTCACGAATTAACAACATACAATAAATTAATTATTGCAATATACCAGATGTTATAATTATGAATTACGCCCCCCCCCCCCCCCCGCTCTTCAGGTAAATCTGACCTTAGGGCGCTGAGATAGGATTAAAAATGCAATATAATGCAATTACCAATACTATTGACGAAATTAAATCGTCAACTTCAAATTGACTACCCTATGGGGGCCCAAGACCAAAGTTTGGTTGGGGGACGCTTTTGCTGTTTTGATCCTGATTCTAGCTACAACCAATAACGCTAACATGGTATATAAGCCGATGGCTATGGCGGCAAGTCCAAATGTTCAGTAAAGAATTGTGAAATAGCGATTGGCGCCCGTTTTGAGTAGAATAATATGAGAATAACAGAAAGAGAACATAAAATTCTGCCTTCAACTTAATGCAGATAATGTAATGCAAGCTGCCATTACGAGAAACGGCAAAACAACGGCCCAGTTATGATACATATCAGCAGCTGTTGATTTTAATGCTTCGTTGTGGAAACCGTAATGTTTTATTTGACGAGTACAAAATTTTAAACCTTTGTCTGCTGTATGTTCGTACCATATAGGTCTACTGCTCACCAAGCAGCAACTGTGAAACTGCATTTAACTCTAGAATTAGAACTATTACATTCTATAGTTTATCTAAGCATAACCAAACATTAATACAAAAGTTACTATTTTAAACTAGGCCGAGTATTGATTAATTATCCTGCTGCGAGGTAGTAGCGTCTGGAATGTATTGATAACCTGATACACAGCACGATGAGTGTTCTTACAATCACACTAATGTACATCGAATATCTATTTACTATGTGTGGACACTTCCTACGCAAAGACGAGCAAAGCTAATAGGCTACCTCTGACGTAATAATGAGCAGTGGCATTTAAAAATCAGACGTTTATGCTCTCAATAACTGGTATATTATCTCATCCTTGTTCACGAGTGTTCAGTTTATGTCACAGTCCTTGTACAAATAAAAATTAATCGTTCTTTCACAAAGAAATCGATTAAATATGGGAAGTAGTCGATTACGATTACGATTACTTCGGGATTTTTTCGAATGTAATCGATTGCGATTATGATTACTTGAAAATGCTGTAATCGTCGTAATCGATTACGATTACTAATCGCGATTACCCCATGTCTGCTACATAGTAAGGACAGACACTTTCTACCCGAGAATGCAGGAAAGTATCTTTCGTTGTACTACAACAGATTTTAATTATTTCTACCATAATATGTGATGTAACTACTGGAATTCTTCACAGGGCCAGATTTCGTTAAAATGCTAGTTTTTTCATGTAAAAATTTGTCAGTTTCTGAGCCAAAACTGTTTTTTCAGTCCAAACTACTTCATAAGGACAGACAGTTCCAACCAGGAATGAAAATAAGTAGTACAATTTTAACATGTGCGAAAACACCTAATTTGCATTCGAAATTTATAATTTTTTGGTCAAAACATTTCGTTTTTTAGGTAAAAAAAATTGCCTTACTCATGATCTCCTTTCGAGCTTTTATTAGCTTGGCGATTCTTTGTATCAGACGCAGCCGGCCATAATCTCGAACAAAATTTATTTCGAAGGCAAACACCCCCGAAATCACCAGATCCATGAAATTGATTACAAGGTGAAGTGTGCAGGGTTAAAACTAAACTGTTTGTTCCAGGTGATCAACAACCTGCTGATATCTCACATTGAGATACGCTCGGAAGACTCGCTGGACATCCAAGGGTACTCGCATCGCCGCAAGGTGCAAAAGATGGTCTGCAAGCTCGACGACACCATGATCACCATGCGGAACAATTATCTGCAGGTAAGGCGTGGTTCTCAACTCTGACTCGACTTTCCTTGACTCGAGCCAATTTGTATATTGATTAATGATTGATATGACTTATTAAGTCTCGTGTATACTCGAAAATAGGTCCAGAAACTGTTTGAATGTGTTTGAATATGCATGATTAGTTCAAGATTAATGACTATATCATGAATTCTTGGATATCACTCAAGAGTTTCACCGAAATGAGATGAGTTCTCCTCACTTGAACGTGATACGTAACAATGAACTCTATGGCTTTGACCGGAAATCGAGTATTAACCCTATGACTTGACTTGACTCGAGTCAACAACATATACCTTATTTGAATCTAGTCCCAAATTCTCAAATTATTCTTTGTTCGACTTGGCCGGACAATGTCGTATTTTTTTCATCTTAGGTTATCGAAGTCTTCACCAACAGCCTTGTCAGTAGAAAGGTGCTTTATCAGCGGGACACGGCCAACTATTCCAAGTATGGAATCTTGTTGGCCAGAGAGGAATTCAGGAAGAATCCACCCAGCGGATTGAGTGTAAGCCATCCATAAGAATTTGTGTTTTACCGAATTTACTTTGTAAAAGTTAGTTGATTCATTTATCAAGAAACATCAGTGTTTTCCAGACGTGGTTTGTAACAAAGTGCCTGCTTGTACTTTTTCGGACAACTGCAGTGGACTTTACCTACCTGCACTCTTTAGTCGAGGGGCAGGTTTTTATTTAAAGTACTTCCTTTTCCCTTAATGTTTTGAAAAGTGGAAAGTAGTTCTGTAATGAGTTTGCAACACTTTTATGAGTAAAACTATGGTGAGGACCGTGTGATATAGCCTCAGTCTTATCGTAATTGAATAGATTTTGGAAAATTGTGTTGATTATTTGGTAGGGCGGTTAAAAAATAACTTTTTTTTGGTATCGGCTACTTTATAAAATTGTGAGGTTGCCTAAAAAAACGATACACACCAATTTCTACCCAATTCCAATTGTTAGAAGCAAAGTTATTGGAGTACAAAATTTGGGATTTGAAAGATATAGTATTAAAGGTGGCAAATTTTTCAGTTATATATGATAGATCTACCCAGTACCCACCGTAGATACTCTGTATTGAAATCCTACGTTTTGAAAATCAATAACTTGGCTTCTACTGGGTCGAATTGTGCCGTACTTGTTGGGCATTGTTTTTTAGACAGCCTTACATGGTGTAGCCAGTAAAATTTGAAAAAATATTTTCAAGTATTTTTAGTAAATAAATCTAAAATGTTGCAGACTTTTGAAAGCAGCATTTTTACTTCCAGCTATACTTTCGGCTAGTCCCGGACATCGCTACTTTGACTCGTAATGAAGTGGAAACGCTCTCGTTAATTTTATTTCTACTGGAGTAGATACACTGACTACTTTGACCAGCTCTGTGCACATTAGGGTTGTCCATAATTTGAAAAGTCTCAAAAATGATGCGTATCTCTGTCTCATTTGTCTCATTCTCAAGCCGCCATTGTCGTGATCATTGAAGCATGGAAAATTAGCCAATCAAGCACCGTGAATTCGTGATTACTAGTCTGCTTGCCGTTCTATGGCCGCCCACTCTACGGCAGCTATTTTCAAACGCTTTTAGACAAATCTTAACGACTTTCCTGTGAACTCATTACAGGCTCGCTGTGTTTTTTTTATCAATAATCTATAGAATGAGACATGAATACGCATGATTTTTTAGATTTTCCATATTATGGACAACCCTAGTGCACATGTTTATGCTTGTAAATATGACTATCATTTTGGTATTATACGGTTATTAATATGATCATTGTATTCATGAATACAGAAATTCGAATCGGGAGCTGTGGAGCGTGACTTTGCGACTTGCATCAGTCTGTTTCACGGACTCGAGCTCTTGCTGCAACATGGGATGCGGTCTTTCTTTATTTTCATCAAGGCGATGATGGAGGGAGAAAAAGGTAAGAATGGAACTGCTCGTTGAAACTTGATTCGATTGCAGACTTGGACAAGTAGTCTAGTGGTCTAATTACAGTGAAATGCCGATGATCTAATTTGTGAATTATTTTTATGCTCTCCAATCTCTTTTCTGGTTTTCCTGAAAATATGACAGGAAAGCTACGTCGTGCAAAATGAGTTAACCTTGCTGTACAGACATTTGCCATTCACGTGTTCATGAGAATGAACTCTTTCTTCGATATGTAGTCTACTGAACTTTTTTTTGTTGTACCGGTAGTTCTGTCTGATTTAGAATTGAATTCGATCCAGCAATTCTAATTCTAGTCCAACTTGGAAAAAACCGACTATAATTCTAATTGTAATGTGACTTGAAAAAAGTATTTAGCTATAATTCTAAATTTAGTATAATTTTGAATAAACTGTTCACCTACAACTCTACTACTAATCTAATTTGGTAAATACTGCATTGCTATAATTCTAATTAAAAACTGTATAGCTATAATCCTAATTCTAATCTAACTCTGTTTGATTGCATTGGTGTGCAGGCAACTTACGAGCAAAGACCATGTTGAACGCGAACGAGACTTTCCGTGCTATGTTCGCGACGCTGCTGGATATGTTTGGTAACTCTCCCAATGCGACGGTGGCATTCACGCAGCCTGACTCCTCTGGTGTAAGCATATTACGTGTTAGTATGTATGCTGGATTGGTGATTATTTTAATGAGACTGTTGGACATGCATAACTTCATTATACAAGTGATAGTATATCTACATTGCAATGAACCTGAATATTTTTGGCTGACACTAGTCAGGGGTAATCGTCAGCAATTAGCGGAGAATTAAAAGAACATTCTATATCAACAATAGTATCAGAAGATATGTCATCACTGGCATGAAAATTCCAGTAATATAGGTGAATAGATGCTCAAGCTAAATGCACTATTTTTAAATGATACATCAAGTTATTTTGTTGTGCTAAACTCCTTCTGTTGTGTACTAATTTTGCCCACCGAAGGAGTTTTTTGTATATTTTAACAATAGTACATTGAGTTTAAACCATCTGTTTGCCTCGATTATTCCAATATTCATGCCAGTGATGTCATCTTTGGTGATAAAATAGCTGATTCTGGCTGATTTGCAGTACTGATAATTCGAATTGCTACATTATCGCAGATGAGCTAAGAAATATTATAGATACAATAGGCATTTCAAAACAACTGGGTTTGCAGTATGTTGTGGGAGGGGTTTTGACCCCCGCTGCTGACGCAAGTTCTGACTGGAAAAAGTTGTAGCGCAATGAGTGTTAAATTTTTTTTGAAATATCAATTGTTAGGGCCAGCATATTGGGATACTCAGTTTGAGAAAAGTGCTGTAAGCGTAATTACCTGAGCTGGTATGATCAATGTAAAAATAATGAGAACACAAGTCTTGATCATTCTCTCCATTAACGTAGACAAGGTCGTACCAGTAGTTTTGTGCTTATCTCAAAATAAATTTGTCCTTTTGTTAAGGCCGCTGTGCCATCACAATTGCCTGGGGGATATGTCTACAGTCATCCAAAAGTTCGCAAATTGGAGGAGGTTGTGGTTGGGCATTTTGAGAGTTTTGTGAAACGTAAGTGTTATTTAGTATTGTTGCTTTGATATTTTTCACATTTCCGCATTATACACACTTAAAATATTCATAAATTTATGACAACCGAGCAGTAGTTGATAGTTCCACGCTTGATCCACATAAAATCAAGCATCCCTCACTTGCCTGCATTTCCTTTACTAAATTATGTGAGCAATCATAAAATCCATTTTTTATTTGCTTCATTTTTCAGTATCGGTCAACCCGTTATCTTGTCTATAATTAGATTTCAGACGTACCGACCCTGGTCTATGCTCTAATTTCCATTGTAATAATCTAATTTCTGCTTTTTGTGAAAATGCTGCAGGAGAACTAAACCGTACGAAACAAGCCGGGCTTGCTGACCAAACATTTGCCATTTTCTTGCTTATGAAAATGAAATATTATTTGATATATAATGAACTTGATTCAATATCCAAGTTTTCGTCAGTTCTAATGTAATTCGGAATAAACTGTGGGGTTATAGTTCTAATTTCTCTCTAATCGGGAAAAAAGGATAGCTATATATAATACTAATTCTGAACTAATTTGGAAAAATGTATAGCTATAATTCTATTTCTGGACAAATTTGGAACATCTGTGTAGATATCATTCTAATTCTAATATAATTTGGGATAAACTGTAGTTATCATACTTGTTCTAATATAGTTTGGAATAAACTGTGTAGCTATGATTCTATTTCTAAACTTATTTGGAAAAACTGTAGTTATCATTCTAATATAATTGGGAATAGACTGTCTAGTTATCATGCTAATTCCAATATAATTTGGAATAAACTGTGTTCTATTTCTAAACTTATTTGGAAAAACTAGGTAACTTTAGGTAGCTTTCTTTATAATTCTTATCTAATTTGGAAAATCTGTGTAGCTATCGTTCTTATTCTAAATTTGCTAAAACTGAAAATTTTGTAGTTGTCCAACTTTTCTATGTCTATGGTAGCTGAATGTAACATGTTTTTCTTGCTGTATCAGAAAATCCTTCTGACGAGACCAGGGTGATGGTTTTCTGCCAATACCGCGACACGGTCCAAGAGATCACCGAGCTGCTTCAAAAACACCGGCCGGCCGTTCGTCCCATGCAGTTTGTGGGTCATTCGAACGCTTCGGGAAAAATGGCCAGGTTCACACAGAAGGATCAGCTGAAAGTAGGAATATAATTGGTTTACTTGAGACAGACTTGTGCAAACTATCTAATTGGTTGGCGGGCAACGAACTACTGCTTTTTTTAAGTATTTTTACTCTAGTGCTGGTTCTAGTTCTAGTGGGAGTATGAACAGTGAATAGTTCTAGTTCTTGTCTTGCCACGGATTTCATAAGTGAGAAGTTCTATTCCTAGTTCTAGTTGAGATTTTCAAAATTGATTAGTATATTGATATTGAAATAAGCCGAATATTTACGGCAGACACTCGTCAGGGGCAATCGTCAGCCACTAGTAGAGAATTGGAAAGAACACTGTATATCAACAATCGCATCACAAAAAATGACGTCACCAGCATGAAATTTTGAATACGAGATTGTTCAGTGTACTATTTTCAGATGGTACACGAACTCCTTTTGTTGACACAGCCTTGGCTGGTGTATTTTGATAAAAGTCGACTCCAAGGCACACAAATGAAAGTGTAGGCTACAGTGAACGTTCGAACTTCGAAATTTCATGCGTGTGAGGTCATATTTTGTGATACGATTGCTGATATACGATGGTATTTTGAATTCTCTACTAGTTGCTGACGATTACCCCTGACGACTACCCCTTCGGGTTCATTTCAATATCAATGTACTATTCAATTGTATATTCAATTTCTGTACCCTACCTCCAAGAAGCTCTTCATATTTTGAAAAGTGAGTAGTTCTAGCTCCAGTTCGACTTGCAGAATTTGAAAATTAAGTAGTTCTTGTTCAAGTTTTGAAAAGTTAGCATGTCTAGTTATAGTTTATAGTTTTGAAAAGTGGGTAGTTGTTGTTCTTGGTGTGCATTTTGAACCTGCAGTAGCTGTACCAGTATGAATGGAGTAACGTAATCCGCCAACATCGACCTCACTTGCTTTAGGTCGTGTCGAAATTCCGTTCCGGTGGCTACAATACTCTGATATCGACGTGTGTGGGAGAAGAGGGCCTGGATATCGGCGACGTGGATTTAATTGTGTGTTTCGACGCGCACAAAAGCCCCATCAGACTGGTGCAACGCATGGGGCGCACTGGCCGAAAACGGGCCGGCAGGATCGTGATGCTGGTCACGGAAGGAAAGGAGGAAAGGGTAGGATTTGGGGATGATATCTAGCATAGGGCAGGGGTGGGCAATTATTTTTCTCCGCGGGCCGAATTACAACTAAAAAATATGTTGACGGGCCGACTTAAAAAGACAATACACAGAACAACAAGTATGTCGTAAATCCTGCTAAGCGCAAAAAAAAATCGTTTCCGCTACGGCTTCAGATGCTTTCACGTCCACCAGTTTGAGAACCAATGCACTAAAATGTATCTGGGATAGTAGAAAGGTAATTGTCTTGGTTGCTGCCTTCCGCGCATGGTGCAGCTTCGTGAAATAGCTTTGATGTTGAGCGAAGCTTGCAGTTTTTTTTCTGAAATTCGTCCTACCTTGACCGAGTGTCTGTTTTTTGTCGCAAGACCAACTTTACTAAAAATCATTAATCTCGGTGCCCTGTTCGGCTCAAACTATTAAAAGGACGCGTTTACCCCCGACTCCAGTATACAAATATTTAACGTTCTAAACCTTCTTCGAATTACAGCTTTCATGTTTTTTGACAGGCCCGTTCATCCTTTATGGGTCATAGATATGATGACTCTAGTAATCGCGAGCACTGATTGACTTGTTTCGAGAATTAGGGATTTGAAAATGTATCACGTAAAAAGTTGAAGGCGTAACATGACAATGGCAACAAAGAAGGTTTGAACTAAATTACGGTATATGGAAAGAGGGATTTTTTGTGACTTTAATTGCTGCTCATACTTTGCTACATTGACATTATTGTAAATCTGGATTACGCATGCGAGGTACAAATCGTGGCATATTAATGAACAGGCTTCACAGAAAACGAATTTTCATTTACAGTTGACGCAGCCTATGATTTTAGTCCACCCATCAACATTCAAAGGCAGGTTTTATGTTTTGAATTCCAAGCCGCCTTTCTTTGGCCGCACAGAATAGCTGGGCCGCACTTTGCCCAGGTCTGGCATAGGGTATAGCCTTCGATGATTAAAGACTTGGACGGCTATAACATTTTTAACTTTTCCGAATTAGATTAGAATCAGAATTATAACTACACCGCCAGAATGATAGCTACACAGCATTTTTTCAAATTAGAATTAAGAAATACTGAATTTGCAAAAACTTCAAAACTAATATGTATACTAATATGTATGTATACAGCGAGATTGGCTCGTTACTACCATACCTCTATCAATATATATATATATATATATATATATAGGTCGAACTAACTCTGTCTGCGTTCAAACTTAGAGCACCATCACCAGGGTGATGCAAGTATCCATCAAAAAGAGAGAGCATCAAAGATTTTAATTTTAAATTAAATTTCCAGATGAAAGTGCTGCTTTTGAGAATGTCCTGATGTCGGTATCGTTCCGATTGAGGACATTGTTCATCATCAATACTTTGTGACAATGCTTTGGTCCGATCACGACTTCACACATATGTACATTACCAGAACAAGTTTATGTTGCAGTCAAATCCGTGGAAAGTTGCGTTTATTTTTCATAAAATTTGCAGTAAGATGTTGCATTTATTTTTCACAAACGTTGCACTAAAAAGGTACATTTATGGACAAGTTCCTTGAAATGATTAAGGTATGAGATATTCAAATCGATCCGTATCCAAGTCACTGTGGCAAAACTCAGTGTTGGTGACTTCAACAAAAATAATAGCCTGAAAAAATTCACTCAGTGGAAATATAATTTTTGGCGGTCTAGCCTGAATGTACGGCAGATCAGAAAGGACCTCAAATGTAAACAACAGTGAAATAATCAAGCGACCTATTTGCTATTTGCAATTTAAATATTTTCAGTAAATCGTTATAGTTGCATGAAAAAATGGCAAAAAGTTGCTTGAAAAAATGATGGAAAGTTGCAATAGAAGATTCCTCCAAAAAGCTTAAAACACCATACCACATAACTTCTGAGTATTCAGGAGGCTGCCGGGTTGGGCAGAAGGTATTGAAACTGTAATTCTCGATAATAAATTAACTCTCCGTTGCAAGGAGCGTATAATTCCAGTAACAAAAAATCATCTCTTACTACTTAGTTGAATCATTAGAATCAATGCTTGATTCAGATTTGAGTACACAAATCCGTGTGACCAGCCCGAGCTATGATATCTTTTTCGACAGGATTATAACTCGAGCGTGTCGAATCGCAAGAGCATACAAAAAGCCATCACAGGAACGTCGTCGCGATCTCTCTATTTCTACCAGAACAATCCGAGGATGGTTCCGCGCGGCCTAAACCCGGAGCCTCTCAAAATGCAGATGACAGTCAAGGCCAGGGAGGATATCGCGAGCAAGCCTAAAGCCCTAGCCAAGAAGAAGGCTAATAAAATGGATATATCGCTGATGATTAAAAAAGGTTAGGCCCAACTAGATACATAGATAAACATACAGGGCTGTAACCAAGTCACAAGTAAATCATGCTGTATTGTTGTCAATTTGAGTAATTTTCAATTCACCACCGAGTCAAGTTTGAGTTCAAGTTAATCTCGCTTTTATAGTTTTGACTCGAGTCAAGTCGAGTCATTTTCAACTCACCACCGAGTCAAGTCCAAGTTAAGGGAGCAGAGGATTGAGTCGGAGTCCAAGTCATTGTGTTCCCTGTTCGGTTTCGAGTTCAAGTCCGGTACAACTCACTTGTGTGAAACTCTTGGGTACCTAATATAGAAGGCCTGGGATTCATAAGATACTCTTTTTCCTTACTCAAGTCGAGTCGACAACCTACACAAATTGACTCGAGTCGACTCACTTTCTATTTTTTAGAGTTGAGTCGAGTCAACGAAAAATTGGCACTTGAGTTGAGTCATTACAACCCTACTTTTTTCGAATACTGGTGTGAAATTTGTAACATCTCTAGAGCAGCAAGTGTTTTTGTTCTGTATGATAAATACAATTATACAATTTATCCCGTCGACAAGATGTGACGATATCACGATTCGTATTCAGAACAAAGCAAAAACTCGGTTTTTCTGAGCGCCGAAAAAGTGGAGGAATGGGACGCAAAATTCAAACTCTCTGCGGACGACAAAATTCGTGTCAAAAAGTTTCCTACGGCCGGTCGAATGGTGTGTCTGGGAGATGAAGTAAGAGGAAAGTCTGTCTTGGGCCAGATTTTGGCCAGCCTTTCCAAATTAGATTAGAATTAGTGTCGTAGTGTCTGACATTTCGTTCTAGGCAGTTGTAAATGTGGTCGATAGATATATTGCGTGATTTTCTGTTACAATGAGCTGTTGCTGATGTCCAGTGATGATCAAAGTAGTCAGCGCTGCTACTCGATTAGGAGTAGAAGTAGCACCTTACATTTCTACTTGCTTACCAATCTAAAAAGCTAAACTACTCGAGTAAGTGTTGGGAGTTTGCAAAACCTAGGTTCTAGAATTGTAGCAATACTTGATTACTGATCACTAGGGCAGGTTTTTGTTGCAGTCTTATCCGTGGGAAGTTGCATTTATTTTTCACAAAAGTTGCACTAGAAAGTTGCATATATGGACAAGTTCCTTGAAATTAATAGGGCACGAGATACTTGAATCGTTCCATATCCAAGGCACTGTAGCAAAACTCAGTGTTGGCGACTTCTACAAAATCAATGGCCTGAAAAAGTTGACTCAGTGAAATTATAATTTTTGGCGGTCCATCCTGAACGTACGTCAAATCAGAAAGGACCTCAAATTTAAACGACAGTGAAATAATCAACCGACCTATTTACAAGTAGTGTCAACTATTTCCAGTAAAAAGTAAGTTCCATGAAAAATCGAAAAAAGTTGCAAAAAGTGTCATGAAAAATCAAAAAAATAAAAAGTTGCATGAAAAAAACGGAGAAAAGTTGCAAAAAGTTGGCAATATAAGAATCCTCCAAACAGCCTAAAACACCAAACTACATAACTTCTGAATATTGAGGAAGCTGCTGGAAGCTGTAAAAGAAAGTTGCAAAAGTTGCAAAAACTTGCCCTACTGATCACTTTCATTATTTCAGCCTTCAAGCGGAAATGGAGAGCTTTGTCACGCCGAATGGAACTTGTGGCAAACTCGACTGCAGGATACGTCAATAGTAGGACATTCGGCTGCGACGAAAAACTTTGTGCAGGTATATTCACTCTGTCTTATACTTTCTGTAGGAGTTTTTGTTTTTGGTGGCAGACAAGTAACTTGCATTCGGGTCGGATTTGTATAAGCTAGTGGATTTTCAAAATACGCAACTTAAACTAGAACTCACTTTTCAAAATCTGCAACTAGAACGTGAACTACTCGCTTTTGAAGACTTACAACTAGAACTAGAACTCACTTTTCAATACTCGCAACTAGAACTAGAACTATTCACTTTTGAAAACTTGCGACTAGAGCTAGAACTACTCACTTTTGTAAACTTGCGACTAGAACTAGTCCCTTTTCTTAAGACACAACTAAAACTAGAACTAATCGCTTTTCAAATTCCCATCTACAGTTAGAACTTCTCGCTTTTCAAAATCCAAAGTACAGCTGGAAATATTCACTTTTCAAAATCCACAACTAGAATTATTTAAAAACCAGCGAATTAACCGTCAAACAACTAGATTGGTGGTTTGTACAAGTCTGTATTAAATCATTAACAAAACTGAGCTGAAATTGAGATTTATGTACGGAAGACTAACAAATGTGGGCTATATCCTGAATTAGCGAGGGTAGAATCGAAATCTGCTAATCTTTTAGTGTCAATAGCAAATACCGTGAAAATCGGTGTGTTTTTGTTACAAAATGTTCTTGTTCACACCATTGACAGATCATGAGCCTCTGCGATAACTTGAAGCAATGCGAAAGCGAGCCTTGGAACGAGAATGACCACAAAATCACTGAAGATTGCGCGGATTTACTCCCGTTCGCGGAAAAACAGAAAAATTCTCAACGCACAGTCAACCGAACCCAAACCAGCCTCGATAAATTTGTGATCACGGCGCCTTGCGATATTGACGACACTCTCGCGGAAGTGCCTTCGATATTAATGGATGATCGTGTTTCGAGTAAAAAATTGGTTTCCGACACTGTTTTGACCAAGTCGCGCGGAGAACCTTTCGTCAAATTGAAGAAAATCCCGGAAAAAATTGTTCGAAAGCCAGTATCGCCCCCGAAATATGACCCGTTGCTAGATTTTATAAATGACGCGTCTGACTTGTCCGACAATGAATCTGAAAAAAGTGAAATTGTGAAAAATGAACCAGAAAAAATGGAATTAGAAAAAAATGATTCCAGCGATACCGAACTTAATTATGAGTCCCCTCAAGAACTGGATTGGAATTTAGATAGCCCCGCTACTCCTCCCCAGAGCCCGCCCCGCCCCAGCCCTCCTATGCCTGATTTTTTCCAAGACTCCGATGATGATACGCAAATTTCGAAAGCTAGCGAAGATGTCGATTTTTCGCAAGGATTTGATTTGAATTTCGAGGACGAAGAGGAAGACTTGTTTTCGGACATATTGAACGAAAGCTCCGCAAAATCTTACGGGTCCAAAAAATCTGAAAAGGAGGGAGAAATTTCGAGTGTTGCCACGGCGATGGAAAGCGAAGTGGAAAATATGACTGCAGAAAAAAGTGATGAAGAAACGATGGTAAAAGCGTTGGAATCGACGTTTGTGAAAAATAAGCGCAATCGTGAAAATGACGAAAATCGTCGAAACGAAGAAAACGACGAAAATCTCCCAGAATTTGAAAATGATGAAAATCGACCAAACTTGGAAAATGATAAAAATCACGCGAATGTGGTATTTGACGAAAATCGCTCAAACGAGCAAAATGACAAAAATTGCGGGACTGTACAAATTGAAGAAAATCACCGGAGCGAGGAAAATGCCAAAAATCACCCGACTGTGCAGAATGATAAAATTCACCCAAGCTTTGAAAATGTAAAAAATAGACAAAATGGCAGCTTAGAAAACGTCAAAAATCAACCAAAAGTAGAAAATGACGATAATCATGATTTTGTACGAAACAATAATCGCGTACAAAGTAACCGTATCGCCCCAGATTCTGCAAAATCAAAAATGGTCGACACTCCCGCACGGGCGAGTCATTTCGAGTCAAATTTTTGGGCCATTTCTCAGAACACGACGACCGACGAGGCCGAAAGTCAAGATTTGTGCGCCCAACCCGAATTCGAAGCGTCCGCCGATATATTTTCGCCCAATTTCGACTTGGGGTTCGACATATCTCCTTCGCCCGATTCCTCCGTCATAGGTCCTAGCCCGGATTCTGTAAAAGAGAGAGAAAAAGAGAAACAGATATCTCCGGGGTTGATCACGGTGTCTCAAAAAGTAGAGAATCGTGCGTTTTTTGCAGAACTGGGTAAAACTCCTAAAAAAGGGGTAAAAACGCTTATAGCACAGGTTAGACCTCAAATGCAGGCTTGTAAAATATCTCCGTCTAAGTGTCCTATTGTATTGGGACGCGTTTTAAACACAGAGGTCAAGTCACCAGTGTTGATCGCCAGGCAGAAACGCTTGTCTCAAAATATGGAGGTTTTGATTCGAAATCGCGATACAGATTCATTACGTAATCCATCTTCAACAGACGATTCGCCGATATTTTTACCCAAAAATCGTAAAAGGATATTAGCCACTCCGGAAAGTGACTTGTCGTCTCAAGTTTCAGTTGCGGAACGCGATTTTGGGGTTAAAAATGCAAGAAAACGGCTATCTGGTGATTCTGATTTTGTCGAACCCATTTCGAAGGCTAAGAAGCACAGCACTCCGAAAAGTGTGTATTTCAACGACGATTTTTCTGACGACGATTTTGAGTGTACTTCCGCTAAGATTTCAAAGGTGAGTGCTCCATTTGATTGTCTGGTGACTCGACTCGAGTCAACTTCTGATGTTTTCTATTTTCGGATTAATTCGATTTTTGAGTTTTCGCGAATTCGGTATTTCTGATTCTGATCAAATTTGGATAAAACTTTACTGCTATGTGTCATCATTCTAATTATGACTCTATTTAGAAAATCTGAGAAGTTTTTAGTTGTCAGACTATGTTTGAAACTGCATGGTACGTTCAACAGACTTAGACAAGTTGATAAATGTAGTAGCCTAATTAGACTAATTGAAGCGAAATGCCGGTAATCTAGTTCTATTTAATTTGTTAAATCTCTCTCATTTTAATTCTGATCCAATTTCTGCTTTTCCTGGAAACGTTACAGAATTGTTAAGTGCGAAACGAGCCAAGCTTGCTGTTTAAAAATTTGCCATTCTCGTGCTTGTGACGATGAACTATGGTTTGATATGAAATGAACTTGATTCAATTTCCTAGTTTTGGCGATTTTGGTATTTCTAATTCTAATCTTATTTGGAAAAGCCTGTGTAGCAATCATTCTAATTCGAATCTAGCTCATACAAAAATTTGTAGCTATAATTTTAATTCTAGTATAATTGGGAAAAACTGTGCAGCTATATTTCTAGACTAAAAAACTGTATAACTATAATTGAAATACTAATATAATTTACAAATGCAGAATCTATTCCACTTGTCCAAGTCTGACGCATAAGCACCTAATAGTTTCACCTCTCCCTTCTCGTTCTCGATGCGGACAACGAAACACCAGTCGAAGCGAAGCTCGAGCAAACGTCTCGTGGATAACTTCTTGGACGACGAGGCCGAGGTTGACAACGATGGAGTCCCGGTTTCAACGGACGAAGACGAAAGCTCTGAATCTGCAGAGATGGAGGAAATGAAGGACTTTGTCAACGATGCTGCCGTGTTGACGCAACACATCGGGAATGGTATGCTCGTTTGCGAACTGGTACAAACAAACCATCTAATTAGTTGACTGTCAAGTATCCCATGTTTTTGAGTAGTTCTAGTTCCAGTTGCAGATTTTGAAAAGCGAGCAGTTGGAGTGAAATTTGTCGATTCGTAAAGCGAGTAGTTCTGGTTTTAATTCCCAGTTTTGATAAGTGATTAGTTTTAGTTCTATTCACGCATTTTGAAAAGTGAGCAGTTCTAGTTCCAGTTGTGCATTTTGAAAGTAGCTCAAGTTCTAGTTGCCTGTTTTGAAAATGAGTGGTCACAGTTCTAGTTGCTAGTATTGAAAAGTGAGTAGTTCTAGTGCTAGTTGGGCACTTTGAAACTGAGTGGTTTAAATTTTAGTTCTGGTTCCCGTTGTGAGTTTTGAGAAATGAGTGGGCCTAATTCTAGTTCTAGTTGCTACTTTTTAAATTCCAGTAGTTTGTGCAAGTGTGGTCACTGAGCCATAAATTCAAGGAGACCTATTGTATATCACCCAAATTGTTGCTTCCATTATAGGTGCTGCCGTCGATGAAAGTGCAATGTACCTCCAAAAAAACGCAGACTTCTTCGGTGAAGAAGGTCAGTTTGGGAATAACAACGGAAAATTCAAGCTCGCTTTCGATCTCGGATGCGATCTCGACGTCTTTTCTCAGGTTGGAGATTTTTCTTTTAATTTGCCTACAGTTTGCCGTGCTCTGGAAAGGGTTTGCCTTGTGTGTAGCATTATAGATTAGTAGTGTAACACTGTTTTTGGCTGCATTCAAAAGCGATGATTTGCCGGTTTTCAAGAGATATTAAAGCACTTAATAGTGGGACCGGACAAAATCCGATACCCGAGTGTGATTCGCTTCTGAATCGAGTATCAGACTTTGAGTTGAGTGCCAGAGTAGCGCTCATTATGATATCACGGCAGTATGAACGACGCGGAAAGTTTAGTTGTGTACTTTGTGACAATGCTGTGACCAGAGGTGGTCAAAGTAGCCACCATCACTACTCAAGTAGAAGTAGAAGTTACGCCGGAATTTCTACTCAAGTAGAAGTAGGAGTGGTGGTTCACAAGTAAGTAAGTAAGTAGGTATTCTACGCTTATTTTTGCCTACAAAACTGAAAACTGTCAAGTAGAAGTAGAAGTAGTCTAAATTCCTACCTACTTAAAAAGTAGTGTGAGTAGGCAAAATCTACTTCAAGTACTTAAAAAAGTAGAAGTACTTCGTTACTGACCACCACTGGCTGTGACTCGAACCAAGTCATATGACTCGAGACTAGGACGACCAAGACAGAGATTTCATTGTACGGTAACTTCGAATAATAGTAAAGTCATAATATTGTTGGTATTTCGTCTATTGGTCCTGATACTTGGAAAATAGGACCATAAACCGTTAAGACTGAGGAAAATGACGATATTATAAATGCGAGCCATTCTATATCGCTCGAGCAGAGTTGAAAAAAGTGGTTTGAACTGCATTGAAGTGGAAACTGTACAGTGAACACAATACTTGGACTCGGACTCGACTCGGTGGTGAATTGAAAATGACTCGGCTTGACTCGAGTCAAAACTGTAAAAGGGAGATTGACTTGTGACTCGGAACCTTCTGGCTTGGTTACAACCCTGCTTTGTACTAGATGTCTGGTAAGTTGCGATACGATCAGTCAAGGCTTCGAGGCTGCCACAGTGGCAATCTATCATTCTCGTTGATACATTAACTCTTAGTGGCCTGGAGCGTGTAATTTCAGTGCTGGAAAATATCATCTTTCACTGTTCCCCTAGAATCGTTACAACTATCATTGCTTTCGCGTACAAGATGTTCTGCTGCCAAAATATCGAAGGATTTTGTAAAATATACGATACAATTTGCATTTTTACGCAGGAAGTGCCTGAGGACGTTTCCGATTACGAGCAGGACAGCTTCGTTTGTGACGAGGTCGTGAAATGCGAGTCCGCAAATTCCAGTGAGGTTTCCGTTCTCGAAAATAGCGACGTGGCCACAACGACGGGCAAAGTGACGCGGCGGCAGGTGGGGTGTCCTTGAATATTGAAACTGTCGGACTCGTGCAAACTACCGGATTTCAAAATGTGCAACTGGAACTAGCACTGATTACTTTTAAATACCTCGAAACTAGAACTAAAATTAGAACTAGTCACTTTTGAAAACTTGCAACTAGAAGTAAAACTAGAACTACCTTCATTTCGATACTCGCAACTAGAACTAGAATTAGAACTACTCACTTTTGAAAACTCTCAACTAGAACTAGAATTACTCACTTTTCAAAACTCTCAACTAGAACTAGGATTACTCATTTTTCAAAACTCACAACTAGAACTAAAGTTAGAACTAATCACTTTTAAAAACTCGCAACTAGAATTAAGTTAGAACTAATCACTTTTGAAAACCCTCAACTAGAACTAGAATTACTCACTTTTCAAAACTCTCAACTAGAACTAGGATTACTCATTTTTCAAAACTCACAACTAGAACTAAAGTTAGAACTAATCACTTTTAAAAACTCGCAACTAGAATTAAGTTAGAACTAATCACTTTTGAAAACCCTCAACTAGAACTAGAATTACTCACTTTTCAAAACTCTCAACTAGAACTAGGATTACTCATTTTTCAAAACTCACAACTAGAACTAAAGTTAGAACTAATCACTTTTAAAAACTCGCAACTAGAATTAAGTTAGAACTAATCACTTTTGAAAACCCTCAACTAGAACTAGAATTACTCACTTTTCAAAACTCTCAACTAGAACTAGGATTACTCATTTTTCAAAACTCACAACTAGAACTAAAGTTAGAACTAATCACTTTTAAAAACTCGCAACTAGAATTAAGTTAGAACTAATCACTTTTGAAAACCCTCAACTAGAACTAGAATTACTCACTTTTCAAAACTCTCAACTAGAACTAGGATTACTCATTTTTCAAAACTCACAACTAGAACTAAAGTTAGAACTAATCACTTTTAAAAACTCGCAACTAGAACCAGAAGCACTCAAAAATGAGACACTTGTGATAAAGCAAACGCTATGTCACTTGCAGGTCGAACTGAACCGGCTGAAGAAATTCCACAAAGACGCGACCCCTGCAAAGCGCGAAAATAAAGCCGGGAAAAAACCAAACGCCAGAAAACGCATTGTTTGTTTTGACGAATCCACAGACAGCGTCGACACCTCGTCTCAAACTCCACGAAAAGACCAAGAACCTTCCACATGGACTTGTCCTGCGTGTACTCTACAGAATAATGCCGCCTCTCTGATATGCGACGTATGCGATTGCGAACGTCCTGACGTAGTTCTTACTGACACTTGGACATGCGTGGCTTGCACGTATCTCAATCGGGGCCGGTCTGGGGTTTGTCATATGTGCGGAAAAGAGACCGAAAACGACCTAGTCAAGACGGGGGCCGGTTTTGAGGCTGGAAAGGATAGTGGGTCGTCAATTGTTGCTGATTTAAAGAACTTGAATCGGAGTACGGGATCTGATGTGAAACAGTCACGTAAGATATTGCTTTTTTACGGTGGCAATGTTCACTGTTCAGAAAATTTTCATTTCTAAAACTTAGGATTGTTGCGTTGCTTAAAAATCAAAGGATAACAAACTTGCTTCAATTACGACCCGGAGGGATGTAATGACTGAACCCGAGTCAATTTGTGTGTTGACTCGACCAAGTCATATGACTTGAGACTAGGGTTAGTTCGGATATCAATAATTTTCACTATCCGGATAACGGATATATCCGGATATTTTGGAATTTGTCTAACCGGTTAACCGGATAATAACTGCTAAGTGAGACAATCGATTTCATTAGGTCTGCATGTAAAACGGATCGCAAAATCATTACACAGTGTTATTGTAGAACCTTCCTTCGCGCGCAGTATGAGCGAATACGAGAAAAACCACGCAAATTTAATGTTCACTGCTTCTGCAATGCCCTCTTTATAAAGCACAGATGCATCAATTGTGGGATCCTGTAGCCGGGACCGGAATTTTGTAACAAAGAGTCTACGTTCATTGAATGCCTTTTCAGCTTCCACAGAAGTGGGCTGAATAGGAAGCAGCGCTTCGTGGAGAGTTGAAAGGTTGGCAGGTCGTACGCCGGAAACTTCAACGGCTTTACATCCTTTTGAACATCCCTATGTTTAGGTTTGGAGTACTAGAAGGACGACTAGCTGATACTGGAATTGATGCCGACATGATACCTCGCTCTAATTCACGTGATCAGGCACGCAGCCAGCCGAAAATGTAGGGGGATTGAAATAAAATCAGGGGGCTTCGATTTTTTTTCGAATTAATCATCAGCGGAAATCAATTACGCTTGCACGCACGCACATTTTTGCGAACATTCGATGTCATTCAGTTTCGCGGTGTCACTCTCAGAATTACTAATTAAAATACACTTAACGGCATATCGTCAACAAGCGATAGAGAGATAGGAGCCAATGCATGCTGGGTCCGAGATGGTTAGGCAAGCGATTATATCGTTCGTAGGCCTATTACAGATGCGATTGTGTAGGTCAACGATAATATTGTGAGCACCAAGCCAATGAAGATGCGATTGCGCAGGCCAGCGATGGAATAGCGTGTACACTGCACATGGCCTATTGCAGATGCGATTCTTCAATCCAGTGGAACTATCGGCTTGTTGAAGACGCGATAAATCAGGCCAGAGACCATAGCCGAGCGCGCGGCAATCAATGACCTAATTTAACGATCTTCTCAGCAGGAGATCGCGTCACATTACATTGTGCAATGTGTACAGACGAATCTCGCTAATTGGCAACACGCTTCTCGTTAATAGGCCGCGCCAACACTGAATACGACTTATTGAAGCTTACTAAAACGTGTAAAATGCATTAGCAACGATTCTTTTTTATCCGGTTAACCGACAGAAAAATATCCGGATATCAGATAGTGAAAATACCTGCGGTTAACCGGTTAACCGGTTAACCGTTATCCGGATAATCCAACCCTACTTGAGACAAAGTCAATTTGACTTGTGACTCGGAACGCTGTATAGAAACAAAGTTATTGGAGGACAAAATTTTGGATTTGAAAAAATAACATTTAAGGTGGCAAATTCTCCATTATAGATCTAATGACCGTAAATACTATGATTTGAAACCTTACAATTTGAACATCAATAGCTTCGCTTCTACTGGTTGGAATTAAGCCAAATTTGTGATGCACCTTTTTTTCTAATAATCCAAAAATTCTTTGGCGAAGCCAGTGAAAGTTGAAAACAGTATTAAGAGTTGTGCTATACAGCTGTGTTGTCATGAGTCTTATGACGCATACTGCATTAGCCACAGTTGGTGTGCCGTTGAAACAGTTTTACAGTTAAGCTCCATGTAAGACCGAAATAGGGATGAAAAATATTACATTTTATGGTTTAATTAACAGTTTTCAATGATGTTGTGGGGATTTTTTGAAGTTCATTGCAATTCCCTGCTAAAGGTTCAGTTTCGTAAAATTACAATCAACGATATTTGGTAAATTACATAGGTAAGTATGATTAAGACCCATCCTTTTTAAATCCAACAGAACCAATTGTGTATTCGACCCTGAAAGGAATTTTCTGTGCTTCTCCTTATTGAATGGACCCTGCAATTTTTCAGTGCCTTATCTGACGCAATTTCATACAGAAATAAGCGTGAAAACTCCGCAGAATTTGAAAAGAGGCCAATCGGGAACTCCGTTAGGAAATACGGACGTCGAAGAACGTCTGAATAAGGTTTTAAGAAAACGCCTTGATTTCCGGAACCTACGGGTAAGCACTCATTCGATATTTTTATACTTGGATCAAAATCTATTTCTATAGCTATAATAAGGTAGTTACCGCCTGTAAAACAGACGTTTGAAAGTTGCAAATAAAATCAATGGCCCTATGCTTTTTTAACCCTTGGAAAAAAGTAAGAGACATCATTTAATTAGTTAAATGGTCTGTACACAAGTTTACAGTTATAGTTTGAGTTAAAGTTTAGAGATGATAAATTTTAATAATGATGGTTTTTCAAATTTTTTCGTGACTCTGAAAAAAGCGCATGGCCCTCAGGCTGGAAACCCCTGCTGTAGAGCAACATGAAATAAGTAAATCTGTCGTGAATATTTAAATTCCGGATTTTTGTCAAAGAACTCCACATTGACATTATCAAATTCTTTATGGAATGAAAAAATAATTAAATCTCGTGATTATAAAAATAAAAACTTTTCAATCACCTACTTTTCTGGAAGCTTTCTTGTAAGTTGTAATACTGCCAGCATTTATTTTGCAGGAAAACCTCGGAAATTCTAATCGAGGTATGGGTTATCGCATTGCGTTTTTGCCAAATATCTTAACTTTTGTTTCATCTATGTGTCTTTGTGTTCAGACAAGATTTCGGTGCAATCTCATACAAAATGCACACCCGGCAGTTTAACAAAATCTGCATCACCTCCGCAAGAAGTGATTAATTCATCTGTACTCAGCCCTGCGGCGAAGTCAGACATTGTGCCAGGTACTGATACTTGTAAATAGAGGAGGTCAAAATAGTCTGCGTTGACGCTCGAGTAGAAGGAGAAGTAGCGCTGCACATTTCCACTCATTTACAAGACTTGTCAAAATATCCCTAAATCCCCAAAATATCTATCTCGAAGAAGTCGTCTCAAGTTATTACCACACGGGTAACTTGGTGCTAGTAGGCTACTGCCTCACTAACTATATCTGCTTGTAACTGCAAATGTTGCAGTTGCAGATATTTATATGTTTGAGGCAGACTTGGACAAGTAGACAATTGCAGGCGTCTAGTCAGACTAATTGAAAGCAAAATCCCGGTATACTAATTCGTGAGATGTTTTTATGCCCTCATTTTAATTGTAATCTAATTTCTGGTCTGGTAAACTGTATAGTGCGAAATGATCCAAGCTCGATGTACAGACAATTACTGTTCTCATATCCATAGGCGCCGACTTTTATTTTTTTACGAGGTGGCGAAGTCTTGTGACGTCATAATTGTTCCATATATCTGACGTCATCGTCGCACGAAAACGCATTTTACTATATGCCGCTGGTGTGCCTATTACAGATGCGATTGTTCAATGTTCAAGCCTGCGGAACCAGGCTAGCTCGATACGCGATAAATCAGGCTAGCGACGATTGCCACGCGCGCGGGAATTAATGACCTAATTTCGCGACCATCTCAGCGGGAGATCATCACAGACTTTTCTCCCTAATTGATAACACGTTTCTCGCAAATCAGCCGCGCGGAACACTGATAACACAATTATTAAATTGCAACTGAGTATTAGAGTTAAAATGATAATTTCAAAATGACGGGGTTTCGCGTTTCAAATAGGAAAGTTCGACCCCCGAAACGCCCGTGGCGACGAGCCTGGCACACGCGCTTATCGCAATCGAAGACGTCTCTAACGAGGTCGCATCGATTCGCCTGATTACTAATTGCTGGCCACAAATCACTTAGGCGTTTGAGCATTTTGTACGAGGTGGCCGCCACCTCGTAAATATGGTCACGAGGTGGCTGCGCCACCTCGTAACCGCGTAAGTCGGCGCCTATGCTCATATCTATCAGAATGGATTCTGACTGGATATGAAGTGACCTTTATTCATTCTCCAAGTTTACGCGAATTCAGCAATTCTAATTATAATCTAATTTGAAAAAGCTGTGTATCTCTAATTTCAATCTAATTTTGAAAAGCCGTGTACAGTGTTAGGATGACTCGAGCCATGACTTGACTCGAGTCACATTTTTCGTGTAACTTGACTTGACTCGATTCACTTTGCAAAAATGACTCGACTTAACTTGACTCGGCGTCTCAGAAATAGGGATTCACTCGTGACTAGGAGCAAAATTTACGAGTCAATCTCAAGTCATCAGCTAATGTACGTTTTACTGATCCTCCATTGTTATATCACTAGCAAATTGACTGCAAAAGAAGTGACCAGAGCTTAGAGCTTGCGTTTTAAACTTGCAGTAGAATAATAGTTAATCTATTATCAAATTATCTGTTCATTAAAATGCTCACAGTGCTTAGTGACACCTTACTCAAACCTTTTTTATGATATTAATCGAATTCGAATATAGTTTCAAAGTTTCTATTACTCGTCAATAATTGGCGCATTCCTAAATTGTATTTCATGGATATGTAGCTGGGTAGTGTATTGCACCATATCAATTCCTTTCAACTTTCTAGGGCTTATTATTCTATTCTTTGTTTTGGCTGTACGGTTACAGCGGCTCTACACGTATGCGTGAGCGATGCGTCTTTTTGCGTAGGCTGTTTAACTCTATATTCGTTCCGCGATTTAAAATGAATGGTGACTAGGGCTCTTCAAGAAAAAAAACTTTTCCTTCAGATTTCACTGGCTACTTGATAAAATTGGCTCCATTCCAACCAGTGGAAGCGAAGTTATTGCAGTAGAAAGTTTTGAATTTATCATTAAAAAATTAAAAAATTAAATTTCAAAATTTTTCTGTCGACCCCACATAATTGTTCGGTTGTCAGTGGAAATGATGCACACCAAATTTGACTCTATTCTTTCCAACCACTAGAAGCGAAGTTATTGCAATAGAAAAATTCGGATTTGAATAAAATAGTATTTACGGTGACTAAATCTTTGATTATTTATCATAGAATCATGGAATTAGAAACTTTTCTACTGAAATAACTTCGCTTCTAGTGGTTGGAATTGAGCCAAATTGAGTATGCATGATCTCTACCGAGAGCCCTACAATTTTATGGGGTCGACAGAAAAATTTTGAAATTTTATTGTTTTATTTTTTAATGATAAATTCAAAACTTTGAATTTTTTTTTGTTTTATAATGATAAATTCAAAACTTTCTACTGCACGAATCTCGCTTTTACTGGTTGGAATGGAGCCAAAGTTGGTGTGCAGCGTTTTTTTAACCAACCTAACAATTTTATCAAGTAGCCAGTGAGATCTGAAGGAAAAGTTTTTTTTTTTAACAGCCTTAATGGTGACTCATTCAGTATTTCAGGCAGCTAGGAAAATAAAATGGCTCGTGCTTCGAAAATGCAACTTGAATTGCGTTGTGACTCGACTCGAGTCACAATGTGCAATGACTCGAGATGACTTGTGACTCGAAGCTGAAATTTTTTAGTTCTCCAGTTTTGTTTGAGGTATGTTTTTATGTATTTTTTAAGGTACCGTGGTCTTGGTGGATAGTAAGGAATTGAGCTCTAGCCAGCCGATTATTACCACGTTGAGGAATAAACACAAGGCAAATGTGACCGTCGCGTCCTTACCACACTGTGATTACATAATTGGTATTGGGTATGTTTGAATCTTTCCTTTTTGTCTACTGTATTCTGCTATGCGATGCACGATTATTTTAGAACTGCCGTCACGAGGCACACGTTCTCGGACATCTCGCAGGTTTCAAGCAAGCAGAAATTATCTCCGCGATACCAGAAGCTGAACATTCACTACGACAGAGTGTTTGCGATCATTGAGCAGGACTCCGTCAAAAAGGGTGGGTGGCTAAATTTGATATTGCATGTAGGACTGCCGGACACAGTGTTTCACGTCAATTTATCTAAGAAAATTTAGTTTCGATATAATTTTTCACTGTGGTAAGGCTGTATACCTCGGCTGGTCGTATTGCGGCATACGAAACATGGTGTGCAAATCTACACACGTTAGTTGAAATGGCATATTAAGTCATAACATGATGTCAGAATTGTACTACTCATCTTCATTTCTGGTAGGACAGTCTCTCCTTCCGAAGTAGTTTGGCCTGAAAAAACTCTTTGAGTTGAAAACTGACAAATTTTTACTCGTAAAAACTTTATTTTAACGAAATCTTGGCCTTTAAAGAATTCCCATAGTTACATCACGCATTATGGTGGAAATACTTAATATTTGTCGTAGTACAACGAAAGATACTTTCCTACATTATCGGTTAGAAATTGTCGGTCCTTGCTAAGTAGCTTGCCAAGAATGGAGAAAGAACGTTCAACAGTGGCAGTTGTTGGCTGACAACAGTCAAGTTGTGCGTACACTGCTGGTGACAAACCGTGTTGCTTCATTCTGACGATGTTGTCTACATCAGTGGTTCTCAACCGCCGGTCCGCGGACCGGTGCCGGTCCGCCAGGTATATTACAATTTTATACCTTAATTTCAAGATGCAATGTTGAAAGCTTGTTCATTGATCAAATAAATAAAAAATCAAATTTTAAATAATTCGAAACTTCATGAGGTAACATTAGGACTGGAAACATGTCCAATTTGACTTAAAGTTCAAGACGTGTCATCATTTGACGACATGTGAGCGACAAGTACAGAACAGATACGAGCTGACTCATCACTAAACAGCGCAGTTTGCGCGATCATTCGTTTTCGATTCAATCATTTTGTGCAGGACCGTAACTGAGGCACCCAAACCCAATTGGGGAGGGGCGAATTGAAAAGAGCTCAAAATTATTTCGAAAATGAACATAAATCATAGCATATTTTTCTGAAACTTTTTCCAACCTTTTTCAATTTCTTTTCGCGCTTTGCGCGATTTAGTATCACTAAATGTCTTGCTTATAGTAGAGGTGCCCTTCTCCAAGAAATACACATGGCTTATAGAAATAGACATTTCGGCGTCAGTCATTACCATGCCACCACGTACTAACATGGGACTCCGAAAGATGTGCCAAAAATTCGTCAACGAGAAAACCGATTCAGACATGATTGAATGATAATTTTTGCTGTTGGCGCGATTAAGCTGGTTAAACTCTCTGCTTACACTGAGTAGAATGAATATGGTCACAAGCACAGGTGAGAACATCAACCCACTGCAGGGTCTGGGGGAGAAGCCCCGGAAGTTTGGATTATCGCCCTGTGGGGCCCATAAGATCAACGTTTTTGAGAGTAGGCTAACGAAGTGCTTTAGCGGCCCGGATTTGCGGATGGCCGGTATAGTTTGCTGCAAGGTGTTTCCTTACGGCACGGATTGTATTCGTAGTTGCCTATGCGTCTGGTGGCAGTGGGCAATGAGCAAGGTAGCACGACAAAGCGCTTGGTTCGACTTGGTTCGAGTTGGCGTGGTCGATTAGACCCACGGCCGTCGGCACGAAAGACTGTAAACGACTCTCGGCGGTAGCACGTTCATCTGGATAATACAATTCTACCTCGACTCTGCAGACTGACTGACTA
Organism: Botryllus schlosseri; assembly: GCF_051294905.1. Classification (NCBI taxonomy): domain Eukaryota; kingdom Metazoa; phylum Chordata; class Ascidiacea; order Stolidobranchia; family Styelidae; genus Botryllus; species Botryllus schlosseri. Next base: position 26,763,481 of record NC_137243.1, on the reverse strand, counting down.
CCATAAAATCACATGGATGCCATCAAGAAGATAATCAATAACGATCGAAACCTCTAAATGTCAGTCTCTAGCACGAAATAATTGCAAAAAACGGTAGCGTACTTTACATTTTGACTTCATTTCAATTTTCAAAGTTTACCGGTCCGCCAGACATTTTTTGAAATTTTACCGGTCCACGAGGTGAAAAAGGTTGAGAACCACTGGTCTACATCACAATTTTTCATCATGCGCTTCTTGATACAAGAACAAATGCCCACGCAGTCTTGCTTCAGTTCGTTGAGCATATCATATGCAACGTTGACACAGCATGTCAACTATATTTGTTTCATTTGACCGTTTGTGATTCACAATGAGCAGACAAAGGGCCGTCAACAACGGTAGGCCTATAAAGTAGGCTGCAAGCTGTAAAATATCAAATGATAAGTTCACCGACAGTGCAATATCTACGATACATTTTGCAATTTTGACTTTTTTTGCAATGTCAAATAAAATCGACTTAATAATTACTAATATTGTAATTTCAAATCTCACTAGGTAGTAACATGATAAAAAATAGGCGGGTACCAAAAATATCTAATTTTGTCTACTGACGGCGATGGACATATATCATAGATGAGCAATAACATAGTTTTTGGCGTACAGAATATGACAAGATAATGTGCTGGGCAGGTCTACTTGCATTGGTTTGGAAACATGCAGTAGTGCTGACTTTCAATGTCAGAAATTGAAGTTGGTATTTGATGCAGGTGAAATGGCGAAGAGAGCATTTTGTTCAAACTATTTCATGTCTGTCACGTGTTGGATGGCCCAATGCAACATCCGGGTTTTATACAGCGAAAATCAGGTATTGCTTTGCTTCTTGTATCGACATGTTTTGTGGTTACTTGATAACTTCATGCCGCAGGATGAAACTGCTGGGATTTTGCAAATGCTTGCCGCCCGAGAGAAGAGAATCAAGAAAGGTATAGACAGCGAGGCAGCTGCAAAAGCTACCGATCCAAAATCCAGGTATCGTGCACGCAGATTTTAAACGGTTATGTGTGATTTGCAAGTGATTAGCGTATCTATATTGAAATGAACTCCAATATTTTCGGCTGACACTCGTCAGGGGTAATTGTCAGCAACTAGTAGAGAATAGGGAAGAACATTGTATATCAACGATCCTATCACAAATAGACACTTTGTAGTTCAGATGTAATTGATCCATGTCTCAATTTAAACGGTATTGGATTTATTTCGAGTGGCGTATTAAATGGGGATAGCGCTTTTTTAAACACTGCCATATCCTGGTGTCATGACACTTAGTTTGTCTCCGTGGTGGCCTATTCTAGGCACTGGTAAATGAGGCAATATCTTGCTTTGTATGTGACACCATGATATTTGCAGGATGTTGCTGAAGCTGTTCCTGTGCATTCCCAGAGTGTCGTTCGTGTCTGCGTTGTACATGTGTCTCAACTTCAGGAGCTTCAAAGAGGCCACTTCTAGGTGCGTGAATAAGGGGTTTTGATTGGAAATAGGATTTGCATGTGTATTACAAGTGCGATCCGATTTGAGTATTCATTGTAATGATTCGAGTGGGATGGTGAAAGAAAATTTGATTTAGTGCTGAAATGATACTGTCCGTGCCACTCAGCGTTAATTCATCAACGAGAATGATGGTTTCAATACTCTTTTTTACTGTGGAAGCCTTAAAACCTGGATTGGTCGTATCTCAGCATACGAAACATACAGTAGAAAAAATACGCATGTGAGTGGAAGTGTTGAGATCAACCAACAGCATTCTCAACAACTGCGATCAAATAGGTTGTCTGAAAAATAGCGAATTATCTTAAGAGCGGTGGCGAACTTGCGTTATGTTCTTTGTGGTCGCATAAAATAGGGTTACCATATTTTGGGATGGGGAAAGGAGTTGATCAAAACTGAAAACAGCCGATTTTGCAATATTTACTGGTAATTGCGTCGAGTTGATTAAAAAAAAGAAAAGGTCATCAAACGTACGTATTACCTAGTTCACGTCATATATGCCGATTTTCAGTTGAACGTGTCCATTATCCTGGCTGTAAAAGCTGTAAAGGAGGGCGTATTGTCAAAAAGGAGGACATTTACCAAAACCAGGAAAAGGAGGAATTATTGTAACCCTACATAAAGGTCCATATTTGAAACTTGCACGTTATGTTCAAAAACTGCATTATATTGAAAAAAATTCCGATGTGTAAAGAGTAGTTTCGCCTTAGAACTGAAGAGGAATCGACGGTAGTCTTAAAGCCACTTAAGGAAGGCAAAATCCACTTGAAGTACTTCTAAAAAGTATAATCACTTTGTTACTGACCGCCTCTGACTTCTGATTGTAATCAAGTAGAACTCTTAGTGGGAAGGAGCTTATGATGTGAGTGCTGGAGAAAATCATCTCTCTATTTGGCGTAAATAGTTAGAATTAACTCTCGATTTAGACCTGAGTTCTCAAAACATTGTGGCCAGTTCTAGTGTTTTTTCTATGTCATGCACAGCTCCGTGGAAAAGTTGATACAAGAGGCTCACATGTCAACATGCGTGGCCGCCGAAGTCTACACCTTCTGCAGGAGGAAATTCGACTTGCAAATGACACCCGCAAAATAGAGAACGTTACACATTCCGTATCTTTTATTTCGATCATTTATCTACGTTCATTACATTATTTATTCTTGCCTGACTGTTGAAAGAGATGAATAAACTTCGTTTCTGTGCTGGACTTGGACTGATTCTGTGAGAGTGATAGGTATCGGTGTTTACATGCATAGCTTGAGTTGTACAGATAGTTCTCTAGTCAGGCTAATGTGAGTGAAATACCGCTAGTCTAATTTCTGACACTCCGAAATGTGCTACATAAGAACTGTAGTGCGAAAGGATCCATGCTTGCTGCAGAGATGAGCGGATTTGAAATTTCTGTGTCCTTATCGAATCCGAAGCATAAAATCCTAAACCTAATACAGACATATTGTTCATCATCATCATTGGTTTATTAGCAATTTTATCAGTTCAATACACCACAAAAATGCGATACAATGAAAGATAGGAAGGCGTCGAAGCGACTTGGAGTAGTCTATGAAATCGGACACCCACCTTGGCCTAGGCGATGTAAAGAGGAGGCATGCACACTGAATGAAAAGTAAAGAAGATAGTATAGAAAGATGGTGGCATGTCATCGAAGTCGAGATCGATAGGTCAGTCGTGGTCCGGTAATCTTGAGGACGGACTCATATTCATTTAGTAGTAATTGCTTGTATTTCGACTTGAATGTGGACATGCTCGTCGACTGTGGGATAGCCGGTGGGATACTGTTCCACGCATCAGGTCCGGCATATATTTGATGGAGCGATGATCTTTTCGGTCGATCACATGATATGTCGACGCGCGTGTGTTGTACTTGTGCGCTTTTGATTCCGAGGTAAAAAAGTCATTGAAATATTCGGGGCAACGACCACAGTCCCAGCAAACACTCGATTTTCTGTTGGCTTCCTGCGGAATAGCCGCAGGACGCCCAGTGTTACTTCCCTGAAGTGGATTTGTCGACAACTAGGAGCGTCCTATTCACTTCCTGAGTCGTTCCAAAATTACCTACTGTGGACATGAAGCGACTCCGTACGGATCTACTGTGAACGTGACGTGGCTCCCTATGGATGTGACAGACCTACTGTGGACTTGACGTGACTCCCTATAGATGTGTCATTTTCCCCATGTTCTAGTCCTCAGGATTACCATATCAGGACTCCCTGTGGAGACCGCTTCATCATCTCCATGATGACCTCCTCCACGTCCTCCACACCTGGTGCAACTACATGGAATTCAATATCATATAAGCTAACAAACTGTTTATATTGGGTTACTGGAAAACGACAATTGCAAAATACAAGTACAACATTAACCAAAGAACTATTGCTAGTTAACAAAGTTCAGGCTTAGGTGAAAAATCGATCAGGAAAGTAAAAATACACTATGAAATAAATGTGTCAGTGGTATTTTAAATATAACAGCAAGTTCTAAGTCAATTTTGAATTAACATTACAAACATTTCAATAGAAGTGCATGCGAGAAATTAGAAAGAAACGTGTCACATGAATTTGAAAAAGAACAACTGCTAATACAACTAAAACAGGGATAAGCATTGAGCAATCATAAGTAATAATTTACATTGCAAACTACAAAACGATGCATCATTTGCACCGCATCATCTTAAGAGCGCGAGCGCGTATTCGCAATAAACTTGATTGCAACACCAGTTTTCTTCTTGGTCTTTGTTTTGCCTGAAACATATGCAGCAATGTCAGCAAATCATTTGTAGAGCCACTCTGCTGACACAGCACATGAAATTTGCGTCAGAGCTTCAATTTCTATTTCCTCATGCATCAATTGTGATATGTCTTGTGAAACACTACTTCCACTTGTGCTTGAGTGAAAATTTATGACGATACTACCATGTCTGCTTGAGTGCGGAGAGCTTCTGACGTCGTGATACGGAGTATGCAACCCGTCAATCAAATTAACATGTGGAAACATCTCAAGTACATACTTTAGTACTTTCCAGAACTTCCACTTTCACCTAAAATAGTTTTGACAAGCCGTGTAAATCATTGCTTGATTGCTTGAACCCGAGTAGAAATACATGGCGTTACTCTTACTTCTAGAGTACTGGCGCTACAAATATTTCTACTTGAGTGCTGAAAATGACTACTTTCCCTATCTGTTTAAAAGCATACAACTACGACATTCCACAAGTCCCCATATATTGACCATGTCGACACTGCTTGAAAGCAGTGTTGGGATGACTCGAGTCATGACTTGACTCGAGTCAGACTCGAGTCAGCTTTTTCGTATGACTTGACTTGACTCGAGTCACTTTGCTAAAATGACTTGACTTGACTTGACTCGGCCTATCAGAAATGTGGATTGACTCGTGACTCGGAGCAAAATTCACGAGTCAATTTCAAGTCATCAAGTAGTCGGTGTCGACCAAAATCACTGTATATAGCATTAGTTCGAACTGTTCGCCAAACGCTGGTGTAACCCGTGAGAGCGACCAATCATTCAATGTTCGTGCGTTTTACTGAGCCTCCCTTGTTCTCTCACAAATAAATTGAACGCAGACGAAGTGATCGAAGCTTACAGCTTACGTTGTCGTAAACTAGTACTGTAAAGAAAATTCTGTTCTCTGTTTGTACATTAATCAAACCTATTGTTTTATTTAAACTGAATTCGAATATAGCTTATATAGTCCTCAATCATTGGCACAGGCTCGAATTGTATCATATCGATTTGTAAATGCGTAATGTCTTACATCTAATCAATTCGTATCTATTCTCTATCTGGGCTGGTAACTATAAACGGAGGTTTAGCAGTCCTACTTATATGTGAGCGATACAGCGCCTTCTTGCGTATATATTTAACTTTATATTCGTTCATCGGTTCAAAATCAATGACCACTGAACCTGTATTTCAGACAGCTAGCAAAATGCAATGACTTAATCATGCCTCATACTTCGAAAAGGCAACTTGACTTGAATTGTGACTTGACTCGTGACTTGACTTGACTTGACTCGACTTGACTCGAGTCACCTCCAAAAATCGAGTGACTTGACTTGACTCGAGTCACCTTTGAACATCGATTGACTTGACTTGACTCGAGTCAAAATGTGCAATGACTCGAAATGACTCGTGACTCGAAGGTAGTGACTTGATCCCAACACTGCTTGGAAGTAGTTGGATGTCTTGTAAATCGCTATTTATATTTTTTATTTGTAAAATGTGTCCTCTTTTCCGGGTCTCAAAATATGGTAAGATTAGTAACCGTAGCATCAACGAACAATTGAAGATGGTCTAAAACAGGGCCGGCTAGCCACATGTGGTCCGCGAGAAGGTTTTGAGAGGCCCGTGTGGTAATTTCCGAAATTTCTGATGTTATCGTAAATGAATTGAACAGATTGTGAACTTGCAAGGCCAACCTAAAATTTGATTTTTCTGGCCGCAACACTTGAGATGTAATGACTAAAATATCAGTTCTCCAGCATCATCATTGGTTTATTAGCAATTTGATCAGTTCAATACACCACAAAAAATGCGATACAATGAAAAGACAGGAAGATGTCGCGGTTCAGTTCCGACGCATTGGCAGATCCATCAGCCAGTCACATATTGGTAGATCATCGTACACTACAATAAAGCAGAATAATTTGCGATAGATTTATCAAAAGTAAAAATTTTCTACAAGCTTCGCGCCTCATGTTGTCACTCGATTTATTGATTTTGATATTGTTGCCCCTATGTGAAAATGAAAGAACGCCTAATGTATCAGATTGAATCAAACTATATTCGCGATTGCGAGACAGAGTGTCGTTCAACATATGCGACCTTGCGATTGCGCTCGCAGAAAGACCGTCGACTATGAAACCGATAGGCACAAACTGCGATTGCAGCATGTTGATCGAAGCTTTCGATGTCCGGGTGCTAAATAGCCTAGTCCTCGCAAACTGAGCCCAGCTATATAGCAAGCCCGAAATATAGTCAAGTGACAATATTATTGACCGATGAACTTGAAAAAATTCGCGCCTCGTGCGGCTAGAGGCCCGCGCAATAGTTCGTCAATCGAATCAGGGTTGCCAGACATCTTTTGAGAAAAAGGGCCAAACAGCGCCGAAAAGGGGGCCAAAAAGGGCCAAATTGTTCAATAACGTTGATAACGTTGCAACATTACCAATAGACCTTTGTAAATCCCCTGGAATTCCAGTTTTATATTGTATATTCTGCTGTAGGACACCAAACCCGCTACCTATAACTACACTGGCAGTGTTGGGATCAAGTCACTACCTTCGAGTCACGAGTCATTTCGAGTCATTGCACATTTTGACTCGAGTCAAGTCAAGTCAATCGATTTTCGAAGGTGACTCGAGTCAAGTCAAGTCATTCGATTTTTGGAAGTGACTCGAGTCAAGTCGAGTCAAGTCAAGTCAAGTCACGAGTCAAGTCACAATTCAAGTCAAATTGCTTTTTGAGGTATGATTACGTCAATGCATTTTACTAGCTGTCTGGAATACAGAGTGAGTGGTCATTGATTTTGAACCGATGAACGAATATAGAGTTAAATATACACGCAAGTAAGGCGATGTATCTCTCACACATAAGTAGAACTAATAAACTACGTAAGTAATTGCACAGCCTCAGTTTATAGTTACCAGCAAAAATAGAGATAAGATGCAATACATTACCCTTTTGCAAATTGATATGATACAATTCGAGCCAGCGCCAATGGTTGATGACTATATAAACTATTTTCGAATTCAATTTCAATAAAACAAGAGGTTTGGTTAAGTTAAGAACACAGAACAGAAATAGACATTTTACTATTAGATTACTTTACTATACTATAGTTTACGACAATGTAGACTGTAAGCTTCGATCACTTCGTTTGCCATCAATATATTTGTGAGAGAACAATGGAGGCTCAGTAAAACGCACGATCATTGAATCATTGGTCGCTCTCACGGGTTACACCAGCCTTGCGCGAATAATCCGAACATATGCAAGATACAGTGATTTTTATCGACACCGATTACTTGATGACTTGAAATTGACTCGTGAATTTTGCTCCGAGTCACGAGTCAAACCACATTTCTGATACGCCGAGTCAAGTCAAGTCAAGTCAAGTCATTTTAGCAAAGTGACTCGAGTCAAGTCAAGTCATACGAAAAAGTGACTCGAGTCTGACTCGAGTCAAGTCATGACTCGAGTCATCTCAACACTGTACACTGGATCCAATTAAAATAACTACTATTATTTCAAGTATTTTCCAATTGAATAAAAAATCGTAAAATAAAACTTTTTGTGCTATAATATGAGAGTGATTAAATTATATGAATTTTGATTCAAAATTGAGAGAATAGTTTCTTAACATTTGAAACTTATCCAACTTATATACTTAATTTTTAGGTTTATTTCCAAGAAAAAAAACTCTCCGGTTATGTTGAAGTTTTTTTTTAATTTCTATCAATCATCAAGTACTATACGGGTATACTCTTCTTCAGATTTTTTCTGCTACTTACAGCTTCCAGCCATGTTCGATGCTCTTCCCTCCACCTGTTCACAAATCTCTATTTACAATTCCAACACAGTCTACATTCTACAAAAACAATTCCAAGTCTTCATCTTCTAAAGTGTTTCCACTCGAATCCTAGACATTGGCATGGACATTGTCCGCTCAATTTGCGAGATACATTTATGCAAATAGCTATAGTTTGATGGTATGTCTCAACCAGGGCTTTGGAGCCGGAGCCGGAGCCCGGAGCCGGAGCCCCGGAGCCGTGCATTTTTACCGGAGCTGGAGCCGGAGCTGGAGCTCTATATAAAATTCAGCCGGAGCCGGAGCCGGAGCTGGAGCCAGTTATTTGAGGGGTAGCTCCGGCTCCGACGTATTTCATGAGATGCTATTATATATGCAACATTGCAACAACCATATCTGCCGAGTTCACCGAATTCAACAGCAAACCTTCGCGAAATCTTTTCCTCTTTGGCGCTAACCAGTAACCATGTTCCTGGGGATTTAATAGTAGAGCAGTCGTACATTCAAAGTTCAATTTTCATACATGAGTGCCGAACCTCGGTATGCGACATATGCCTGTCAATATTGTGTGTATTCGGCATTCCCGCAATTTCATCATCAGCACAACCTTGTTGGCCAATTGTATACGGTTCGAAAATAATGATCACTATGCATTACGCGAAATGGGAGAGATGATAAAAACGTGATTTCGTTGCACTTGTCGATATGACGAGCACGAGCCGAGAAATTCCATCTCAACGATGCTACGAATCGGATAAACAAATACTCGTTTTTTCGTGATAGTTCTTTAGTCGGGCCGCGAAAGTGGACAGTGTTATTGAGTATGCAATTATGCATGCTAATTGCAATTCATTACTGCGCATCATTGTCATTCACTCCAGTAAGGATTTTCGAGCTTAAATAGGGAATGACAGAAGAGTAGGCCAAAACCCCATGGTATTCTATGTTGGAGACAAACTACTGATTTTATACGCTATTTCCAATTTGTAATCATCTGTTTCGTAAACTTGTAAATGTGCAATGTGCTGTGCATACTGCATAGTTTAATTCGTTATTGACATGGCGCAATGTGCATGATACAGTGTTTATTTCGATTTTTCGATTCATTTCAACGGGAAAATATTATTCCGATAAACTTGATCGACACCGGATGGACTAGTAATGAGTGTACCAATATGGAACGTCAAACCATAGGCCATTTGGTACAAATCGAATTTCTATTTATCACGTCGTTATATCCGCGCATTTTGCCCTTACTGCAGTTACAGTTGAATAATAATCGCACATTTGAAGATTGAATTGAGCTGTATGGCCTAGTGGCAATGAGTACAGTGCCAGTGTTAAAACGTCGCATCAGAATTTTAATGCTGTGGCACGGAGTAAAGTGCTTTTTTAGTTTATTGTAATAGACGACGATTTACTAAAAATGTGACTGGACCCTGGATCTGCCAATGCGTCGAAACTGATATTTTAACCAGTCATCAACATCCCAAGTGCCGCGGCCAGACTAATCATATTTTTGGTTGGCCTAGCGAGTTCACAATCTGAGCAATTCAATTTCGATAATATAACATAATTTCGATAATATAATGGGAAATTAGCTCGCGGGCTACTCAAAGCCTTCTCGCGGGCCACATATGGCCCACAGGCCGCGGGTTGCTCCCCCCTGATATAGACAGACACGTTCGATAGTTTTCAGAGCCGGAGCCGGAGCTGGAGCCGGAGCAGTGGTAATAATGCTGCTCCGGAGCTGGAGCCGGAGCTGATGTATGATAGAAGAAAGCTCCGGAGCCGGAGCTGGAGCAATGCAAATTCACGGCTGCTCCGAAGCCCTGGTCTCAACTGCTTCCAAAACGAGCCGAATATTGAAAATAAAGGGCCAAGGGGCCAAATTATTTTTTTTGGCCAACTGCCTCTAAAAAGGGCCAAATTTGGGGAATTTGGCCCCAAAAGAGCCAATCTGGCAACCCTGAATCGAATGTGGCCCTTTGACTGAAAAGGTTGGGCAGAATGGGCACCCCTGGTCTAAAACATCATTATAAGAGCTGATTAATTAGTGTATATACAACAAGCTGGTTTCATAAGCAGAATCGCTGAACTATAGCGATGGTGTGAACGTGAGGTTCACGTTCTCGTTCTGTGTGTGTGTGGAAGACCTCCTAATATAGTCGATGTAAAGAGATTCACAATAGTTTTTAGACAGCTTTATTTCCGCATCCTTACGGAAGCAAGTTCAGATCAGTGTTGCCAACTCCGGATGGAAGAAAATCGCTAAAACTGGTGTCAAAAATCGCTAGATGTCGCTAAATATTGAGAAAAAAGCGCTAAAAAATAGCGCTAAATTGAACCATTATTTCAATACATTCTTCTCAGCTATATTTCACTCGTCTGGGACCAAAGTCACTTACCATATTTCTAGTTCATAATACGCAATAGTCATCTCTATGTGGGACAAAACGTGCAGTGCATTTCGATGAAGCAGATCGCTTTGCGCAATGATCGCTATACGTGACCACTGACCAGGTTTGCAGGCATAACCGCTCACTATATAAGCGTGCCTTGCTCGATGCGTCCGTAAATACGTGATGCGATGTACCGTGGAAATGCGCTTGACTTCTTCTCTAAACTGTGTTGGAGTACTTGAACACGACATGCGACTTGACACACGTGTACACTGTACACGACATGCGACTTGACCCGACACAACATGACTTGAACCGGGCATGCCAACCACTGTAAGTAGAGACATTAAGAAAATAATCCGAGGACCAACCCGGGGTATGAAATGTAATTAATCTGGTCTTAAACAAAAGCTAGTGTCACACTGATTCCGAAAATACGAATTAAATTCTTCTCAAGACAATGGAACGACCTCAAAACAGCCCCAAATGTCTGAAAATCGGCATTGATCAGAACAATCGCTGGACGAAATTGGTCATTGTTATGTTCATGGTGTTGCGGCGGTACCATTGTTGGAGTAATGCCGGTTTTCAAACTTTGAGGGCAGTTTCGGGGTGCATGGTTACATTGTCCGGACCAGATTTTATTTTGTATTTTTGAAATCACTGCGACAACTATCTTTCGATCATTACCAATTATATTAAATTTCAGCGCACAGGTCGGCAGATGTAGCACTGCCAATTATGCTACTCAGCAAGAAGATACACTGTTTGCCCATGCGTAACCGCCAGGAGTTGCGCATATCTATTACCCAAAGTCACTCAACCATGACAAATCGTCCGAACGTATTTTCATGGAGCGAGAAATGCTGCACAACTTGATGTTATGTCAGCCAGAACTGATCTTTATTGGTTATTTTCGGTAAAAAAGCGCTAAATAATCGCTAAATACTTTTTCAAAAATCGCTAGATTTATCGCTAGGCGCTAGATCCATATTTTTTGGCGCTAAACCGAATGAAAAATCGCTAGGTCTAGCGCGAAAATCGCTAAATTGGCAACACTGGTTCAGATAAGAAGGAAGCATGCATTGTCGTGGGTCCACCAAGTGTCCATTTCACCTAGTCGGAGCTAGACACTTGGCGGCCCTAGAAATAACAGTACCACCATAGTGTCCTATATGGTGTCGACACAAGCAAATCGCACGGTTCAATGAAATTGTATCACGTCACAGTTTCCATTTGGCTACAGGCAATTTAACGGTGATTTTTGACCGGCTTGCCGAGCATTAAATTTGATGAATCGGGTATCAATCGAAAGCGGACTCTGCACTGATTACGAAAATATAAATTTTATTCCGCTCGCGGTCCTGGAACCCCCACAATCAGCCCCCAATTATTGATTGTCGAGTAGATTGGCAGTGTGACGCAACAATGCTGTCTGGCGAAACGAGAGACTAGCTCAAGAGCAAGGATGCGGCCGAGCGGCGAGAGTGGGATCAGCTGACGTCGCGGCAATAGCGATGTGCAAACGCGCCACAGAGAAACGCTGCGCTGTTGATACTTTTTCTATGCGTTTCGGTACAAGCGAGCACACACCAGCCTTTCCTTGACTTGTAAGGGTAGAACTGGGTCCACGGAATGTATTAGGGCCCTACCAATTTTCGCGCAATATCCTTCAGCTGATAAAGATATTTAGGCTACATCTAAGTAGTCTACATTGGATATGTCAGATTATTATGATATCGATTGCCTTAGCCCGCTTGTTGCATAGGGCTCCAGAGACACGTCGCGCTGTTGATGGTGGGTGTCGATACTTTCTATAGTCACTTTTATGGTTAAGTGTGAGCAAGGAGCATTGAGCATGAGCATACATTACAAGCTTTTATTTGATCCGTATGGGTAGGACTTGGTCCGCGAATGCAGCAGGTAAAATGTTGATTGTTGAATAAAGTTTAACAGCAGGAGTGTCTAATTAAACTGGTATCGCTGTCCCGATTCAATCCGTTACTAGAAAGCTTGCGGGCCATACCTGCTAAATGATTCCAAAATGTTACCACCAAATTCATACCTTTGTTTTTCACTGGAATATATCTGATATCACTATAAACGTTGACGTTGGAATTTGGTTTAGCATTTTTCAATCACCAAATAGTTGTTTTGAATGCCGGGGACCTTTTGCGTCAAAAGTAATACAGTGGTATCACAGATATTTGAATTATATTCATTCTGTAGCCTGTATATATATTCCTAATGTATCTTACGTAAAACGGATTTGCAGTATTTTTTTCGCATCTGTGAATAACTGAATGTCCATTGTCCATTCGGCCCAACAGAGTTTGCACTTTTTCGCCTTCTCGGAATTTGGCAAGGTCACCGACGTGGTGCTTATGGGGACTAGAGTGAAAACTCAACACTGTAGTTGTATTACTACAATATGATATATTTACATTATCTAAATTTGCTGTCTTGAGTGAATCTTATTACTTGAAAGTATATTTTTCTTACTAGAAATATCTCTAACAGCTGAAGGATTGCGCGAAAATTGGTAGGGACCAAATACATTCTGTGGACCCAGTTCTACCATTAAAAGTCAAGGAAAGGCTGGTGAGTGCTCGCTTTTAGCGAAGCGCATAGAAAAAGTATCAACAGCGCCACGCATCTCTGGAGCCCTACGCAACAAGCGGGCTAAGGCAATCGATATCATAATAATCTGACATATCCAATGTAGACTACTTAGACGTAGCCTACATATCTCTATCAGCTGAAGGATATTGCGCGAAAATTGGTAGGGCCCTAATACATTCCGTGGACCCAGTTCTACCCTTACAAGTCAAGGAAAGGCTGGTGTGTGCTCGCTTGTACCGAAACGCATAGAAAAAGTATCAACAGCGCAGCGTTTCTCTGTGGCGCGTTTGCACATCGCTATTGCCGCGACGTCAGCTGATCCCACTCTCGCCGCTCGGCCGCATCCTTGCTCTTGAGCTAGTCTCTCGTTTCGCCAGACATCATTGTTGCGTCACACTGCCAATCTACTCGACAATCAATAATTGGGGGCAGATTGTGGGGGTTCCAGGGCCATGAGCGGAATAAAATTTATATTTTCGCAAGCAGTACAGCGTCAGCTTTCGATTGATACCCGATTCATCAAATTTAATGCTCGGCAAGTCGGTCAAAAATCACCGTCAAATTGCCTGTAGCCAAATGGAAACTGTGACGTGTTACAATTTCATTGAACCGTGCAATTTGCTTGTGTCGACACCATATAGGACACTATGGTACCACCACAATAGAAACTATAACAATCATCACATACACCCCTAATAGGCCATTTGCAGGACTTCGATCACGTGACTAGATACGCATAGCAACCACAAATTGGTTAGCAAGCTACTTTCTCGTGCACCTGCTTCAGTGCTAAATATCGCATACTGTACTGTTGAGTTCTGGTTGTAAACGTTTCAGAAATTTGTTGTGGAAGTCATCAGAGATTCACCTATGCTAGACGTCAGTCCTGTACAAAGCATTTCGAATGACATCGTCAGAATTACGCAGAAATCCCTCGGTAACGTAGTCGTATCACGGTACTCAACTCTGATCATATGTACATAAATTCTGGCATTTGAAGTAGAGCGATTGGTTTATATTCTGTTAAGAGTAATTTTTAGTTCAAGTAGTACTATATGTCTGATGTGGAGCCTGATTTTGGATGGAAGATATGACTGCGGAAGCAGCTGGGACCCGCAAGGATCAGGATATACTGTCTGCTCTGCTGTCGTGCTGACATAAATCAATGTTGCTGAACACATCGGAAGTATCTTTTGGGAAAACCTGACATCAAGACTAAACAAAGCAGTGCACTTCATTGTTGCCTTGTACAATGCTGATTTTATTAGCACTACTTGATTGACTACGTGATATTTAATGCAGCATTAAGTTAGGTGTTGATAGTAGGCTATACTATAGCCTACTATAGTTGTATTGTATAGTGGTCGTTGGCAATCATCGCAGTATTTTGATGATTGACATCGTTTGCAATATATTTAGGATACCGCTATTTGTAAGCCTGAAGAGACAATTGATCAATTGCTGTCAGTATGTTGATGTGTTAGGAATTCATGCAACATGCTACATACCATATATATATTAAACATCCTATGCTATTGTATGGCTTCTCAGTTACACAATTCAAAATATTCAGACCTCTATACCTATATTATATATACCTAGGTTATTGATCATTCTGTCATGCTGCTAAGTGTCACTACCTGAAGAAAAATGATCATCAGCTCCAGCTGATGATGCAACAAACTGTCTGGATTATTTGATTGATTGCCTGGATTGGATTACTTTACTGTTTGGCACATTGCAAATATCTTGAGTTTCAAGACATGGTTTTACCACATGTATACGAATTAATGATCTGATGGATTATTGGAAGAGAGCCGAACATAGGCAACTAAGAAATTGATGATGCCCTCGTAAAAAATTCAGCCTGGAGCCAATTATGATCACCACATAAAATTTGGTCATGCGGTAAAAGGCAGTGTGGTTTCATGCCGACAGAAATGTCAGCAGATGATCTGACCACTGACTAACTGTCCTGAACTTCTTTCCCGATGCTGATGTCTGCTTTGAAAATAATATTTCATTTGCGTACAGCAGTGGTTCCCAACCTGTGGTACGTACCACTAGTGGTACGCGAAGGTCTTCCAGGTGGTACGCGAGCAGATTCTGTTTTTTTTTCGATCGAAGGGAGTTATTAGTTCAGGTGAGGTTGATTTTGAGTGTTTTGAAGCCGTCGTCTCCCGCTATTCCCCAGCTGCTAATTTTCCCTTATACGTGCGAGTGCGAGCAAGGATTTTTATCTCTGATGACTATCAAGTCGAAGAAACGAAACCGACTTGTTGCGCCCATACATGACTTCCAATGCGCTGTAAGCAAACGTATGCCACGCATCGACAAGCTAGTGGAAAATAAACAAATGCAGCCATCGCATTAAATAAATTGTCTTTTGTTGTGTGTTGTTATTTCATTACGCTGTTCTTCTTGTGACTGGTGGTGAAAAAAAATTCCGTACATCCCATCAACCCTGGGGTGTCAAACTCAAATTGCATCGCGGGCCGGATCGAAGTTATAAAATTGCTCGCGGGCCGGACCAGTCAACGGAATCCAAAATGTTGCCTCGTGCCATTGCTTCTCGCTGGAATACTTTATTATCAAGCATATATAGATAATACACGGATCGCATGGGTTTCATTCTAGCGAGTCGCAACACCATTATTTGCGAGCAATGCGAAAATACGATGTTTGTCCGGTTGAACACAGTTAAGAACCGCTAAAACAATGGCATTACTGGCGATACAAGTAGACATATTTAAGTGTTCCCTTTGCTTCAGTCCAGGGGTGGCCAACCTGCGGCTGCAAGAGGGAATTTGTGTGGCCGTAGGCACGCAATTCAATTAGTATGTGTTGGCGGCTGTCGACATGCAATTCGAATTTACGAATTGACTCCCGATTTCTTGAAAGATTTTAATTAATCTTGAAATTTTCTTCGCGCTGCGCGCGATTCAATGCGATTACATTTCTCAATTTTACTATAGTAGCACCCTTTGCAATCAGAGCCCCACTATACAGATGCGAACATTAGTGGGAAATGATACGCCTAACATGGATATATCAGCTCGGAATCGTGTGATCCTCACTATACTAACAATCCTGATGGGAGTTCAATAAATAACAGCATGATACAAAGTGACTAATACCAATTGGCCCACCCGAAGATGCATCATAATTTACACCTTGCTTTAAATTTTCGAAAACACCCCCAACTCTATACCAGTGAATCTGATCACACGGGATGAGAAAGGATAAATGTTTGAGGGTAATATGTAAAACTACTAATATCAATGACAAAATTCATTGGTGAATCTAAATTTTTTCGCGCTTTGCGCGACTATGAGGACTTCCCTCCTTAACATTACCAGTGACCAGACTGACCCCTCGCGATTTTGTGCGCATAGTAAGCCTATCATTAAATAGATTAGTCCGGAGTTCACCGGAAATGGTCATAGACACTTTAACCTGGGTATTTGGCGTCCATCAGCTCGTTCATTACGACTATGCCCTGGAATGCGGCCGTAGGCTACACGAGTAGTCGAAATGCGGCCGTGAATGGCAAAAAGGTTGGCCACCCCTGCTTTAGTCATAATCTGGCGTTAGCCCTGCGTATGCGTTGTGATGAATACAAGATATTATTCCACTCTCAACGCGGACGTTGTAATTTGGTTTATTACTGTGGATGTGATCGATAATATAATCTTTTTTCAATGTACTCAGAATTGCTATGCGGGCCGGATAAAATCGTCTGGATGGCCGGATCCGGCCCACGGGCCGTATATTTGACATCCCTGGCCTAGTTCAATAGAATTTGTTTTAATACACCTCGCATAGGTCAAATACGTGAGTATGACGTCTTAAATGGTGGAAACGAGCGTAACTTATATAGGTGGTACGCGAGCACTGCATAAAACCTCAAAATGGTACGTGGGTGGAAAAAGGTTGAGAACCACTGGCGTACAGCAAGATAAGCGCTCTTCCGTAGATGCCAAGAATCTGTCTAGACAAGTGGCTATGGAGGCAGAGGAAAAGACATGGGCATAAAGTGTCGGCAGTTATTGAACTTGATAAGGTTGACATGCATTCTTCAACTATTTTTTATGTTCTGGGTATCGAATGCAAAACAAAAATTAATAAATAGCACTTCTTTCCAAGTATATTTGTAAATTCAATGAATCAAAGAATATCATTTGTTCAGAATATTACGAAGTCAATGCAATAGAAACAATGTTCGTCGTCTTTAGAGGATGTTTCTGAGTTGGTTGAACCAATATACAGAGGGGGCAGCAGCGAAGTACTATTTTACCTGAGTATACTCGCGTCATTATGAGTTTAGGCTACTCCCACTTCTACTTGACACTTTTTAGGCAGTACCTTCTTGTCAGACTTGAGATCTTATCAACAGGAAAGTAGCTTTGGGGCATGATTGACTCCCCTTCAAGCGTGAGGTTGTCATAACGGCTGGACATAATAGCCCCGCAGTACCACGGTAACTAAATCAATTTTAGAAAATATCACCTATTTGTAGTGCCATTACTCTTTTGCGTTGATCAAGAAGACGCACCGTGCAATGTTAACAGATGTCACCTGGCATAAATTTCTAAAACTAAACAACCCTCAACCAAATCTACTTCATGTAACGAATTTCTTGACTACTTTTCAGAAATTCATTTCTACTTCCACTTGAAGTACTTTTAACCTGTCTTGGAAGTAATTAGTTATACTTGTACTGGAGTATAAATTACGGAGTTACTTCTCCTTCTACTCGGTTCCCAATAATGACTACGTTGACCACCTCTGGGTATAGGATGACCGATCTTGTCACTGCGGTGGAGCTGCTCTAAGATTTATTTGATAGTTACTTCTCTTAGTTCCCTAAATAGCGCACATGTGAAATCAACTATTTGTCAAAATCGCATGTGATTTTCCAAATCCACTTCCATCGCAGTTGCGAAGAAGTGTTAATAAAATAGCATTGTATAAGGCAACAATGAAGTGCACTGATTTGTTTAGTCTTGATGTCAGGTTCTCCCAAAAGATAGTTCCGATGTGTTCAGCGACATTGTTTTATGTCAGCACGATAGCAGAGCAGACAGTATATCCTGATCCTTGCGGGTCCCAGCTCCTTCAGTCATATCTTCCATCCAAAATCAGGCTCCACAACAGACATATAGTACTACTTGAACTAACAAATACTCTTACCAGAATATAAACCAATCGCTCTACTTCAAATGCCAGAATGTAGGTAGGCTACATATGATCAGAGTTGAGTATCGTAATACGACTACGTTACCGAGGGATTTCTGCGTAATTCTGACGATGTCATTCGAAAGGTTGCCAGTGAACTCGGCACCTGGTGAACTCGGCACCTTGATAACTCGGCACTTGGTGAACTCGGCACTTGATGAACTCGGGACTTCGTTTGACCGTAGATGCTGTGCGATCTCTATTGTTTCAAGTTTATGACAATACAATGCTCCCCATGACACCAATAAATGTTTCCCATGAACACATCGAAACTTATGAAGGCCAAAATATTCAGTTTTTGCCTTCAAAGAAACGGATATTATAAATTAAATATCGCCCTTTAACTATATTTTTTTAACAGGATGTTTCCCTAATGTCACCCTTCGACCTGCTCCTGACCAGCTACCTGTGACAAAATCACACCTTCCTATAAGTAATCAGCTAATACAAAATCAGTATTGTTGTGTTGTATTGAACTTATAAAATCTCTAATAAACCTAACAGCTGAACTTATCAATAACTAATCAACTAATAAATAAAATATGTGTGCCGTTAACTCTTGAAAAGAGGCACCCGAAAAGTCTTCGAGTTCAATAAATATTATTTTACAATGGATATTGTATTGAAAGCTATAAATAAAATACATATATTTTGCACGATTCTTGCATCTCCAAAGAATTGAGGCATGTTTTTTTTCATCTTCCTGGTGTAAGAACGATCGACTTTAGTCGTCAAACAGCATATCTCATCCTCTTTGCGATACACCCTCCAATATTTTATTAGTTTACTCGTCCGAGCATGACATTTCAGAGTTGACCTGAGCAGCGGACACA
This sequence comes from Botryllus schlosseri, assembly GCF_051294905.1. Lineage (NCBI taxonomy): Eukaryota > Metazoa > Chordata > Ascidiacea > Stolidobranchia > Styelidae > Botryllus > Botryllus schlosseri. The sequence goes on along the minus strand of NC_137243.1, from coordinate 26,744,300 downwards.
TCGGATACCGACGACTCAATGAGATCATCTTCCTGCAAACAAAATTATAAGTTAAAATCTGATCACTCATATCGAATTAATTAGCACTATTCGACTTACCTGGTTGTTAAGATCGGCTACCGGTAGCGGACCCACTTCAATATCAACGGCATCTTCCTGCAAACATAATTTAGTTAAAGGTCAACTGCATCTTCAAAATGACTTCACCTTATTTCGTACATTATGTGGTTAGGAATATGAATAAATAATGAAAATTGAAATTACCTGATAGTTTTCAAGTAATTTGAATTACAAATCGAAATTCCGGAAAACGGAAACGAAATCACCCAGCCGTGAAATGACGTCAAGTAGTTGACACAACAAAAGTCCTTGTTATTTCTGTTGGCTGTTAGGTGGGATTATTGCTTAGATTTGCTGTGGATTTGGGTCTTTGAGTGGGATCATGAAAGCTGTGAAGGAGATAATTCATAGAGTCAGATGTTATGTCGCGTATGGTTGGTCCAATACGCAATATGCCGTGCCTACAATGCATTGACATCGCTGCCAAAACCCATCCATATACCGACAGGCGACCGGACGCCATTAAGACCAAAAGTGCGGACTTACAGACAACCAAAGGCAGAGTCATTTTCAAATGCGAATCACTAACAAGTATCTTGCTTCAATGAAGTATCCGAGATACGCAACACGCAAGAAAACTGACTACTGAACACGGGCAACTCTTGCCGACGTACTACTACTGTTCAGACTTTATTTCCACGCACCAGTGAAATTGTGGTAATGTCAGAGGAACGCACTTCTAAAGCTATACAAAGTGTCCGAAATCGGTAAGTGAAAATGTACTGTGTCAGCTATAGTTTTGTAAGAGTGTAACTAACCGCTTATAGTAGTATTGACTGTGGTATGGTAGTCATCGAAGTAGGCTATTAATATTGTTTACACTCACGTGCATGTGCAAATAACTGAAATATGTATGCCTTGAAAAACTTGTAAGTAGAAGTGTACGTAGTCTGAAATAAAAACACTTGAAAATCAATTAAGAAAAAAATATCTATAAATGCATTAGTTACTATAAAGGGAGTTCATAACCTGCTGACTTCATGACGTATAATGGTTATATATCGCTGACCTCCTATTAATGGAAGAGTTGCTATTACTTTTGAAAATACACTTCTTTTTGTGTACGGTACATGTGCGGTCATGTAATCATATTAGTTACTTTAGTTATTGAATGAGGAGTGTCAGATATCTGTGACTGAACCTATCAATATTGACCGCTCAGTAAAAGATGAAAACTTATCACTATCATCATAATAGTCGTAAAGTTAGGTAGGATGCAGTTGGCAATCCTTCATTTTTATGATACTTCCGAACAGCATTTGGTATAGGTCTACTGCCTTCGATTCGACTTTGTTATAAAACTCAGTGATATTTTTACTCCTGCTCTAGATTCCTGCAATGATGAAGTTGACGCATTCATTAAAGCAAGACCAGAAACGGCCGAGTCAACCAAGTCTATTGTGATGATTCATCCTCATTCGACAAACGGCATCGTCAAAATTAGTTGAAAGAAGCTATTGCTGGACACAAAACTCTATATTTCTCTCCCTGACACAGTAGTACTGTTGATGGATTGGTTATGTTGCATTTATTATTTTCAATACAACTATTCCTTCACGAAGCATTGTAAAATTGAAATCCTTTGAAAGTACTGGATTTGATCGGATGCGCAGACAGGATTTTTCGTTGGCTTTTGTTGCAGAATCCCAGTGGCCAGCAAACAAAATTTCCGTGTACAGTTTTTCTCAGCTTCCTGAAAAGCGTAATTGTTGTGTTACTGACGGGTAATTATTTGGCACCCGACTCAACATTTCATGTGAATGAGACTCATTCGCTCATGCATCAAACTGGATATTATAATTATATGACAATATTCCTGTTGATATCTATAGCGAGACAATCTCCAATACATAGCCTACTCTTGATTGAAATCCTGATAATGCTGTGATGCACTAATAATTCATTCGTTGCTCGAGGGACCTGTTTGCAGCACTTCAACTCTCCCCTGATAGTTTGCATAAGTTGGCAACCTCCATCCTCTCAACTGTAATTGATAATACCAAGATTAATAACTGGAAGGAGGTTCTCCACCAAATTACACATACCGGTGTATTTCATTTGGTCTAGACAAGCGGCTTAAGCTGAACAAGCTAGGCTGATCATACTATATATCACTAACATCCTTAGGTTATAGTCATCAATAATCATACTCAAACGACCCCTCGTTTTCGGAGCAGAAAGAAGTTCCACTGATATGGGATCGAGCACATCAACACTTGAAACGTGTCCTCGTTTCAACATTACTTTCGTAAGTGAGAGGAAAAAGCATACTTACATTCGACACCTGAGTACTCGGACTCGCCTGGTGAATCCATTACAAGCGAAACCTCCGCCATAACTAACTAAAATAAGCGCCCTGCTACTGCAAGACCGCCAACCCTATAGCATACATCTGCAGCGGCCAGAAGAGATGTCAACTACATGACGTCACAATGAACATTCCGCTTTTTCTGTAAACATACCAATATTGGGACTTTCGGTCCAAATTACGGCAATTTCCGATTAGTTTGAAATACGGAAAGTCGGTCATTTCGGTATGAAAAAAAATTCTGAACATGATTCCGCAAAGTTGTCTATGAAGATGCAGTTGACCTTTAAGATCTGATAGCTCACATCGAATTAATTAGCAATATTCGACTTACCTGGTTGTAAAGATCGACTACCAGTAGCGGCCCCACTTCAATCTCAACGCATATGTCCAATTGTCCATGTCCATCGATTATATCAATCATTCCCTCTATCCGTCAAATTAGCAATACATGTACCGAGCAGACCAACACCGACATACGGCATTGTTGCGTCACAATACAAGCGCCGATTTCACCAGGTGCCGAGTTAAAGGTGCCGAGTTCACCAGGTGCCGAGTTCACTGGCAACCATTCGAAATGCTTCGTAGAGGACTGACGTCTAGCATAGGTGAATCTCTGATGACTTCCACAACAGATTTCTGAAACGTTTACAACCAGAAATCAACAGTACAGTATGCGATATTTAGCACTGAAGCAGGTGCGCGAGAAAGTAGCTTGCTAACCAATTTGTGGTTGCTATGCGTATCTAGTCACGTGATCGAAGTCCTGCAAAAGCCCTAATGGGTGGGCTGTCACATGTGAACCTCATAAATTTAGAGGTTCACGTTCACAAACGAACCTTAGTAGGTTCTGCACTGTGAACTTTTTCATACATTACAATTTTCACTTCATTATACCATCATTGCATTTTAACTTCTCACCACTTTATGCACGGCGCTGGCAGAATAAAAAATGAACATCGAACGGGCATGCAGCTTGCCAATCTCATATATTTTACTTGCTTTCTTACAAAAGTTTTCTCGAAATATCCAGCTTTCCGTTTGTGAATATTTATTTTTGTGCGAATATTTATACTTAGTGACTCTCAGCTGTGAGCTTGACCCGCAATCACACAACACCAAGAGCGAAATACACGACATGTAGGAAGTCAGCGAATGATGCTTATTCAACTAATCAATGAAATTCATATCGTTGTCTGATGTAAAAAATCGATCAGGCGTACCTGGCCAATCTTGATTTCATAGTTTATATTGTATGATAAAAACCATGTCCGTGCGATTGCGGTGTTGGCTACTGCTGCATAACTTGCAAACGGGGCAATATCAGTAGGAAGTACAGAAACCCGTTTTAAATTCTTCTCAATATCAACGTAGCCATACTCAGACGCCGAATACATTTTTCGGTCTGGCGTAGACCGTCGAGGCGTATAGCTGATATTCCCTTGCAAGTCCTCGTCGAAACTGCTTGCAAAGAGACGGAAGATAATGATTTTATGGGATTATTATATCCTTTGATCGCTCCAGTTGATACATTTGGCGACGTTTAAAACGTCAATATGTACTCCAGCATTGTGGCATTTTGTGGCCCTAGTCGTCGCTAGGTATCGTGTACTTGCCAGAGGTGGTCAGTAACGAAGTACTTCTACTTGTTGAAGTACTTGAAGTAGATTTTGCGTACTCGCACTACTTATTAAGTAGTTATGATTTTAGACTACTTCTACTTCTACTTGACAGTTTTCAGTTTTTTAGGGAAATAAGACAGGCGTAGAATACCTACTTACTTACTTGTGAACCACCACTTCTACGCCAGTATAGAGCCTGTATTCCCTATAGGCACCAAGAACGATGTCGGCTTACGACAGAAGTTTATTGCAGCAAAAGAGAACCCAACACCGCGAGCAACCGTTATATAAAGTAATTATGTGATGACACCAATCAATCGCAATCAGCGGACAATCAATTAACAGGAGCCAACATTCGGCTCCGTTTAAACACAACACAAAACAATATTGGCGCAACGTTTTCTCCTTCATTTGTCTATGACATAATCTTTATGCCAGACAGGAGGTTTTCTTACTCTCAGAGACCGACGAGGTCGTATTGGTGGACTCTCCGATGGGAGGTCAGGTAGGCGTTGTTGCGAGTCTGGTTCGGAGACAGGATCTACCGGATATTGCCGTTCGTGGGGAGTTGCTTCCAAGCGCCCTTCGTCGGAGATCGACGCATTGTCGAGAATCTCGGGCTCATGCTCGATAGATTCGCACTCCGAATCAGAGTAATTCAAAGTTCGATCTATTGGTCCAATTTCGTTTGGTACCAAGAAACAGTCATTTTGACGCACGCGATAAGTCCCATACGAAAGTCGTTTGCCTCCAAATCGAGATATGTTACACCACTCGCCTTCGGTTGACAATACCAAATATCGGTCCCTGCTTCGGTGCTTTTTCTTATCGTTGTATAGGTACACGATATCTCCAACGCCGACAGGAACCGATTTCCTCATTTCTCGTTTAGAGGCCTTCGCAACTTCACTTGCCGGATGATTAGCGGCCCTACGTTCCTGTTGATTCTTTATCAGCTCTTCATCATCGATGGGGAGAGAGGAATTGGTGAACTGATCTCTCTGAAGCAGGATCTCCCTTGCCGAGACGCCATTTCCGCGGATACGGTTGTTGAGGTTACAAGTGGCGATTTGAAGTTGTAGAGGAGTCACTTTACCTCCATGATAGCCCGATCCCTGAAGCTTCAGTATCTCGCTTGAGAGTTCTTGAACTGCTCTTTCGGCGACGGGATTTTTATTAACGTTCATGACCCTTCCCGTTTCCACAGCCATGCCGTAGGTAGAGAGGAGCGAGTCGTTCTTCAGCGCTGAAAACGATGTAGCTCCATCGGTCCTGATGACCGAGTTCGGGCTGTTCAGTGGACGCAGGTCTAGACACAAGATTACGAGTGCGCTACGTAGAGTCTCCGCTCTTTCGTCTGTAATGATAATAGATTTGGTAAAAGAAGACACTGTTTCGCGCACCACGAGAATGCATTGTTTTTCACGCTTCAGGACATCGGCAGCAAACCTTTCTCCAATCGCACAGGGTGGCGGACACGTTGACTGAGGGGTCAAAGCAGGAGTAATGTCTCTCAGGGACAAACATGTGTGACAACGTTCGTTCACTTCCGTCACGGCGCGATGAAGGTCTAGCGCGAAAAAATATCTGGAGACCACTTGCTTTAACTGGTTGATCGAAGGATGATCGAGTTTTAGGTGAAGCGCCATCAGCACTCCCGCAAGTACCTTTCTCGGGATGACGATCCTTTCTTTGACCGGAGATAGCGGTGTACGAACCTGTACGACCAATAAACCGTCATTGGAAATGGTTACTTCCCTGAGATACCTTTTCACATCTTTTGCATTCGCATCCTTTTTCGAGGGCCGAGTGCCTTGTTTCAGGTGCGCATGTGTTCGTCTCAGATTGCTGCACTCCGACTGTATATTGTACCACGGATGTCTGTTGGTGTACGGCAGTTTCACCTTGTTACGAACGATATCGTCTACGTCGATGTGACTGACGACTGGTTCTAACTTGGTTTCTTCCACATATCTGCAAATTTGACAGGACTTTTCCCTGCATTCGTGAGCGTTCCTGCTTGAAAAATCAGATAGTTGGTTAAGCGAGCCAGGTAAATGTTTCACGAAACATCGATACTGGCATGCTGTCGCTAGAAAAGAGTATACCCTGGCTGAAGTGGAGAACTCGCCGCGTCGTAGCTTCTCGACTGCTTGCACACATGGCTTGCTGTCAGTTAGGATACCTACTGCGTGTTTGGATTGTAGCACGTATGGCCCAAAGTGCTTCAGTGCCGCAGCTATCCCCAGCGCCTCGAGTTCGCAAGGTATCCACGAATATTGATGACCTTTAAGCCTAGCGCTAAAGAAACCGGATAAATACTTTTTCCCGTTTCTGACCGAATACAACGTCGCGCCCAAGCCCTTCTCCTTTGGTGAAGCATCCGTAACTATCCATAGCTCATCATCGGGTGCCGGTAGCGAGATCGTTTCGTTTGTATTGAGGTGACGTTGAGCGGATTTGAATTGGCCTAGTAATGTCTCCGACCACTCCAGGATGTTTGACGAGTCTCTGCCGGCAACGGCATGATCCAACGGTGCTAGGAAAGAAGAACACTGCGGTATTACCTTGGAAAGTACCTTATACGCGCCTATGAACGAGCGCAGTCCCTTCACAGTCTTCGGTGGTTCGCAACTGCTTAGCGAGGAAATTCGATGCGAGCTTGCTCGAAGGTTTCCATTTTGCCACACCCATCCCAACAGCATCGTCTCTTTCGGACAAATCACGGTTTTGTCGGGAGATAAATGCAAACCGGAAGGTGCCAAGGCTTTCAAGAAGGATAACCAATTATCCAGTGCTTCTACTGGGTTGGTTCCGCCGCAGTACAAATCATCGGCGATTTTCACGATCTTTCCGTTCTGTAATAAATCTCCAACGATACGACTCATTAGTTCCTCTAAAGCCGTTTCGGACCCTGGCATGCCCATAGCGCAACGAGTGTATACGCGGGTTCCCTTGTATGGGGTAACGATGCCACAATATTTCATTGACGATTTTGACAATGGTATCTGGTAATACGCGCTAGTTAGGTCAGTCTTTATCAGATATTTCCAGCCAGCAATTTTTCGAATAGTCGATTCTACGTCGGGCATCAGCGAGGGCTGTGGCTTGCAATACTGTGCTACGTCGGAAAAGGCCGTAACTAGACGTGTACCCCCTCTGGGTTTATTCACGAGAAATGAAGGGTTTAGATACTCGACAGTTACACTCAACTCCTCCGGTTTACGAAGAACACCTTGGGACTCGAGCAGATCACATTTCTGCTGCAATTCCAAGAGGCGGTTTCTAGAATACTGAGGGACTCTCCCTTTACGCTGCGGTGGGGATGTAGGGCCCATATTCACGACTGCCTCAAAATTTCCGTGAGACCCATTGTAAAGACCAATCGATTTTTTAAAGACGCCAGCGTGTTGTTTTATCGATTCGGAGAACCGCTTGCGGATATCATCGTCTAAAATACCATCAGGGTCAATCGAGACGCAAGGTACAGTACCTCTTAGTTGGTAGTCGAGCGTGTCGGATAGAGTGTCCGGGAGAAGGGTCTCCGGGGCCTTGGGGGCGTCCCCCAAGGGTACTATTCTCGACACGTGACCATGTTTGGAGACATTAATGGGAAGGTCAGTGTCGTTGACAAGACATAGTTTACCATCCTCAACGTCCGCAACGTGGGTTCTCGGCCACCTGTATTCTTGGGAGGTGATCCTGTGCGACGAAACCGGCTCTACAATAAGCGACGAACTTGTATTTACCTGTAGTTCGAGGTTGTCGCCGGGCCATATAGTCTTAGTGCACTTCGTTCGCAGAACTTGTGTCTTACGGACTGTTGGTAGTGATTCGATATCCAGGCACTTCACCCTCTCGTCGCCCAAAGTAACCTCGTTTCGGCTTGGCCGTATGCCAACGTCATTTTGAACGAAAAATGGCATCCCAGCCAGGGCGTCAGAACCTAGCTTTCGCACAACCAGGGCGGGGAACGCAAGTTTATGTTTTCCTAACCTGAATGTCGTCGAGATCTCTCCAACAACTGGTAAACGAGTTTCTCCGTCTGCTTGCAAGGCCTGGTGAGATGTTTTGACAATAGGAATCTTAAAACGATTAGCTGTCGACTCTCGAATAAGATTTGCAGTAGCGCCGGAATCCAAAGTCAAGTTGATGCATAGCGAGTTGCGGTACACCTGTAGGAATGGAGAACATTTTATGGATACACGGCTGACAGGGTGCATACAGTCTACTGTGTCAATATGGTCGGTATTTTCGATCGGCTTTTCTCCGTCGTTAACAACGAGCGAGTGCGAGTTGATGAATCGCCTATCGTCGTTAGGCAAGAATGGGCACTGGCTGAGATAGTGTCCTGTAACCCGACGCTTTGCGGCTTTGCACAACGGGCACACCTTGCTGCGTTGTCGTCTGTCCTGACCCGCAGTTTTTGATGGAGCTTGGTAAGAACGCATAAAGCGTGTTTCGCTTGCAGCATTCACTTCGTCCATCAGGGAACTTAGCGCCTGGGATATTTCTGGTTTAATTGAGGCAAGAGTGCGGCTACGTAGCTCTGTGCCGTAACGCTGCTTCACGTGTCTCGGTAAATCTCTATGCAGGGTCTGTAGCCACATAACGACGATAAGATTTTCGACGGTGGCAGAGGTTTCCTCGTCTTCTGTCACGTCGGTCCCATGATGGCTGATGTTGTCGCCAGCTTTCAACAGGTTGTCGTCTATGAATGATGTTATACGTTGGAACAAATCCTCGGGTTTCTCATCTGGCTCGAGTTGAATTTCTGCGAAATCCAAGAAATGGGCTCCTGTTCGCTGGAACCCGAAGTGAGACCTGATAGTTTGCCAAATCGACTCCATAGAAGTGCTCTTCTGAATAAACATGTTTCTGGAGATGATCGGGCAGTAATTTGCTACTTGACCAAGCATGAGTTCCAACAATTGCACTTTTTGATGGGCCGTTTTTCTTCGGTCCTCCGGAACATTTCCGTCGTCGTCGGTGAAGCCACGTGTAGCATCGGCTTTCGTGTAGCGTTGCCACGTTGCGTTATCGGCGAGGAATGGTGCAAAGTTAGCGTCCATGCTCAAGCAGTATTTGAGATTGCTCTTCCAGCTTTCAAACGATGTGATCGTCTCCGATTTTGTTAGACACCACTGCTTCGGTGCACGCGCCGAGGCTGACATTTTCGTTTCCTTGGTGAGAGTTTCGATTCCTTGACCGCTGCCACCACGCCAGTATAGAGCCTGTATTCCCTATAGGCACCAAGAACGATGTCGGCTTACGACAGAAGTTTATTGCAGCAAAAGAGAACCCAACACCGCGAGCAACCGTTATATAAAGTAATTATGTGATGACACCAATCAATCGCAATCAGCGGACAATCAATTAACAGGAGCCAACATTCGGCTCCGTTTAAACACAACACAAAACAATATTGGCGCTACTTCTACTTGAGTAGCGAGGGTGACTACTTTGACCACCTGTGGTACTTGCACATGTAGTCAATTGTATGTACAATTTGTACATTAATGTAGGCCATCACTTTACTGAAATGGAGGGTTGAAATTAGCAACATGACGTCACGTGACGCCGTGAGGTTCACTTTTGCGTTCACACAGAGCCTTTCAAAAAGGTTTGTATTCACAAGAGCCTGATCCTTTCAGAGGTCCACATTATCCCTACGCTGAACAGCAATATCTGTCAAAATTCATGAACTGCATGATAGAAAAAGTACGTTTTCCGAGTCCGGTGTTGCCGTATCCTTGACAATAACGTTCTCGGTTACGGTCCAGTGTTTTGGTATGGGATATGGATTGAGGATTTCAGGCTTGTAATGTTTGCCTAGTGTTTCGCAGACGGTTTCCGATGTACCGCTCCCAGTTTAACAGGGCTTCATTTTCACCCAGTATCGCTTTTCAGCCAGGTCAGATAGCGATGTGCGACTTTCATCGAACATTTCATTGACGAAATTGGTCCTCCTCGAAGTAAGTTCGAACCATAGTATTTGAAAATCCCAGCGTCCTTTATTCAGGAGATAATACAAAAAGACAAGCTGTTTAAATCCCTTTAGTGTGTCATTAACACTTGAAAAGTGCACCCGAAAAGTCATCGAGTTCAATAAATTTTCTACTAAGATGGATGTTGTATTGAAAAAATAAGACAAGCGACAATGGCGTCAAGCGACAATGTGGCATGTGACAGTGACGGGAGGAGGGATCGATATGTCAGGTCGTGGTCCGGTAAACTTGAGGGCTTCTTAGTATTGATTCAGTAGACATTGCTTGTATTTCGACTTGGATGTGGACATGCTCGACGACTGTTAGAAAGTCCGGCTGTCGAGATACTGTTCCTTTTGTTCCACAAACAAATCAGGTGGCCGCCATATTTGATATAGAGCGATGAGAGGGTCAGTTGTTTGTTGCACTGTTATACTTGTTACAGCATTCATTCAACTTCAATTTAACATTTAGGTGTATCGAACACATACAAAGAGCATGTGTTTCCGATGGTCGACGGACGTCTTCTCGTCTTGGTGCATGGCAAAGGCAAATATGAAAATCTAAGTTCTATTTATAGATTCTGTACTTTACAAGCTTGATAAAGCTCTATCAATATCAGAATACACAGAATAGTTTATGATGATTGTAATACATTGTGGAATGAGCATATAATAAATGATGTCTGTGTTTGTCAACAGTTAATTGCTTCATCGAAGAGTTTTCAGCAAGATACCGGTAAATCGGTAATGTAATAGTAATGGTTATGGTGATGCGTCCGGCTTCTTGATCGGTAGGTCGTGGGTTCGATTCCCGGCTGGGTCAGACCAAAGACTCGAAAAGTGGTATCCGCGGTTATCCTGCCAGGCGCTCAGCAATCACGGATAGCATGGAGGAGAAAAAATGGGGGTGCAGACTAGATGACCTTAACTACTCAGTTGTCGAAGCATCTTGATGGTGCAGGTGAAAAAGAATATCACATCTCTCTCTCTCTCTCATAACTGCGGGGACATGGAACTGTTGAGCTAAAGTTATACAACCTAGATTTCAATAGGCTTCTACATAATGTCAATATTAATTACTATCTAGCTGAATTCCAAACATTCACTCAAATAACTTCCAGCTTTAAGTCAGTGGCATGACGCCATGAAACTCGCGCATTGATACTCGAACCACAATCGTTGTACGATTAGCCTATACTGTATGCCACTGATCAAATCCATATTTTGTCTCCCCCTTGTGGAATACCGTGAGGTATCGTTTCGTTACTTCTTGAATCCATGTTTAAATACTTCTAATGTAATTGTTTTAGTACTAGTAGGCTATAGTATAATTTTGTAACAATAGCATGGCTGCAAAGGTCCTAGACCGTTTGAGTAGCTTTTACTCATGGGCGGAAACTATTGCCGACAAAAGAGTGGCAGACTGGTTTCTGATCTCAAGTCCAATACCGACACTGTGCACGGTGGCTTTGTATCTTTTGATTGTGTGCTTCGTTGGACCGCGATTTATGAAAAACAGGTGAGCATTGCTGTAAGCTAAGCAACAATAGATCTTCTCTGTGGGATGTGACCTGACTTGTAGAAACTATCAATCTGGTTAGCTGACGTTCAACTAACTCAGGGCTGCCATATGCCATATGTCCAACTAATTTTCTAGTGCCGTAATCTAACTTCTGATGATTTAAAAAGTGTCCTCTTTCCGGATCCCAAATTATGGTAACCCTAACTGACCACTGGTTTTTGGAGTAGTTCTATAGTTCTAGTTGTGGATTTTGAAAAGTGAGTAGTTCTAGTTGCACCTAAAAAAAATAGCTGTAGATCAACTAGAAAACAAATGTCGTCATTTGGTGTGAATCAAGTAGAAGTAGAAGTTACACTATTTCAGGTGGTTGTAGAAAATTGTGGGTCTGAATGTATTCAATTTTAAGGATAGATCCGGTAGGAGGTTTGCATACTTTTGACAGCTAATCTGTGGCGACTACTTTCCAAATTTCACGATGCATCTTTCCGCTCTCAAGTTAGGCCTACTTCCAATAGGTAGGCCTGCATTGCATTCTTCAAAATCTATATTCACCAGTGTCCGTGATGACTTTTTCATGCAGTTATTATGATTTTACTTATAAAATGGATGCAAAGTTATCCGAAAACAACCTTCTACTACTTTTAATTGTGTAGAAAGTAGGCTAAATACTTTGTTCAATCCGATTAGAAGTGGAAGTGGTGTGAAACAAAACCTACGTATGCATGTAGGCTGTCTAGTAAAAAATTGTTGTGTGCAAAATCCCATTTTCTTGTTGGGAACATTGAGGTTGACGCTCTAATTCATTCTTGATTCTTGCTCTGTTGATTCTGAGAACAGTAAGGCTTCATTCTATGAAGTCTAATCATGAACGGACCATTTCCGGTGTGTTGATGATTTGATGAAGGTGGATTTTAGACCAAATTTCCTCTATTGTGATGATGTTATGATACTTATCCGTTTAGCCTGGTACTATCATTAACGAGCTAATCCCTGAAACCCGCACTGCTGCGTTTTAGAAAAGCTAGACACACGAATGTGATGTGATAATGAGCAACCTAATTAAATGTGGATCAGTGAGCCAAAATTATGCCAGCCTATTACAAGGGCAGGGCACAATGATTTAAGTACTCAAATCTGAATTGAGTATTAATTCTAGTGACTCGAGTAGTGAGAGATTATTTTTCAAGTGCTGAAGTTATAGTCTCCTTGCAACTAGCAACTTGCAACTAAGAGTAAATTGATCCACAAGAATGATAGTTTTGATACTATTTTCCACTATGAAACGCTGTAAGCTACGGCACGTGGTATCGCTATCACAGCATACAAAACGTGTAGTACAGAGCTACCGGTACGCACATTAGTTGAACTGGTACATATATCTGGAAGTCAGTGATCCACTCGCAGCATTATCACAATGTGCAGTGAAATGGATATGGTCGAAAAACAGCAAATCATCTTTAACGGGATGCAGAACTGGCATTGTATTCTCTCTGATCGTGTAAAAAGGTACATATTTGAACTTCCCACATTGTACACACTGTCATGACGTCATAATGAGTGATACTAGTCTAGTTAGACTACTCAGCTCGAAGCCTAATACTTGATTCGATGCTGTATTGACATTTTCAATTTTTCATCAAACCCAATTTTTCATGTTATTATTATTTAGTTTATACTATTCTGAATTTAATAATCCCAACCAAATTTATAAAGAATATCTGTAGGCTAATTGTTGAATGCAGGGTGTGATGAGACCAGTTGACCCTACCCAGAGTCAAATCGCATTACACCCTGTCCTACACCGTCATATGTCAAAGTTATTGTCTTTACGGTTGGACGAATCAATAAATATTTCTCTCTCTCTCTCTCTTTGCCGATCATAACCCTCCGAATTGTTCTACTGTTTCAGAGCTCCATACGAATTTGGGATCTTCCTGAGCGCGTACAATTTCTTCCTCGTTGCACTGAACTATTACATAACGAAAGAACTGATATGGGCCAGTACTGCAGCGAAATACAACTACATCTGCACACCAGTCAAGCACGATTCCTATGATGTCAACGAAATGAGGGTACGAATCAAAGTCTATTTGAAATTTATGATACAATTTTCTACTAGCAAAAACGCAGGATTTAACAAAAAAAAATTAGTATTTTTAAATCTACAATTTAATAATATATATTGATATTGCAATGCACCCGAATAGTTTTGGCTGACACTTGTCAGGAGTAATCGTCATCAACTAGTAGAGAATTGGAACGAACATCGCATATCAACAATCGTATCACGAATATGATGTCACCAGCATGAAAGACCTTAATACTGTTGTGACTTGGGCTGGGCACAACGATTCAGAGATGGTGAAAGTAGTCATTGCTGGTACTCAAGTAGAAATAGAAGTATTTTCGTAAATTTCTGCGAAAGTAGAAGTAGCGATTTTCACATGAAAAGTAAATATTCTAGGCTTAGTTTTGCGTAGGAAACAGAAAACTGTCAAGTAGAAGTAGTCTACGACATAACCAGTTGAGGAAGTAGTGATAGTTGGCAAAATCTACTTGAAGCAGAAGTACTTCAGTACTGTCCACCTCTGCAAATGATTCGATTAACAAAATCCGAGTCCAGGGTTTGTATTGACCCGAGTCATATTTTCGAATGCGTAAAATGACTTGACTCGAGACTAGGACGGTCAAGACAGACATTTCATCGTAAATTCGAAGAATAATAAAGTCACCACATGATTGGTTTTTCGTCTATCAGTCCTGATACTTGAAAAATAGGGCCAGGACTGAGCAAAATGATGACAATATGAATGCGAGCCATTCTATATCACTCGAGCACAGTTGAAAAAGTGGGTTGAACTGGATTAAACTTGAAACTGAACACAATGACTTGGACTTGGACTGACACGTTGGTGAATTGTACTCGAGTCGAAACTATATAGCGAGGTTGACTTGTGACTTGGTTACAACCCTGCTAGTGTCAATTGTAGTGATTCGAGCCAAATACGGAGAGGCGCTTTTTTCTAGTGACGAAAATCTACATTTCATACGAATATCTTATCATCAAAAAATATTTTTCATACTTCATATCCACCGCTAAAATCTTGGTTCGCCGTGTCTCAGCCCAGAAAAACGTGTCCGGCGCAAAGATACAAATATTCATTTAACGATATTTCTGTCAAGTAGGCTTAGTAACCGACCATCACAATCACAATGGTCACAAGGCTCCATGTATTAATTATTCATGGTTCGGAAGGAACGGAAGAACAGTCTGTCGCAAACGCTAGCTTATTCATGTCCCCCTCTGACAGAGGTTTCCCTTCATTTAAACGAACAGCGATTGATGTATGGAACAAGAGATTCCAGCAAAAGAGATTCCAGCACATTTAAAAGGCTCCAATTAGCATTCATTCAAGGCAGAGATGTTGGATTATCTTTTGAGTAAATACTAGTCAAAGCTTGTACACTGTCCACTCTGAATATATAAATCTGCAACCTATTTATTTGCTCCTTGTGCACATCAATACATTGATTCTGTGTGACTGTGCTGGTGATGTCTTCCATATATTTTCTTAATATTGCTGCTCCATGAGTCCTATTGCATTTTGTACGACATGAAGATCGTCATGATCATATCACCAATACCGAAGCACTGTTTGTTTGTTGCATATTTATACTTTCATTTTGCCGTCATCGGTTGTCAAAATAAATCTCTCTCTCACTATATTGTATGGCTTATGATTGACAACAATTTCCTTGTGCCCCGCAAGAAAGGTACCCTACATATTTGAACTATTCAAGTCATTAATACTTGTTATGCCGTCATAACAGGTGATACTCGAATACTTGACTAGAAGCTGAACACTCAACTCGAAAACGAATCACCCAGGCACTCGATTTTGCCCTGCGCTAGTTGTACAACCCAGAGCATTCGAGGTCCTGATGTTAACTACGGAACAATATTTGGATATTAGTTGTGTGATATTAGTTTTAAGGTTTTTGTCTACTTGATGATGAGGTTGTTCAAAAATCACTTTTTTCAAATTTTATTGACTAGTTGATAAAATTGTTGAGTTGACTAAAAAAACGCCGCACAGCAAATTATGACTCAATACCGTATATAGTGGAAGCGAAGCTATTAGAGTTTGAAATTTTGATTTCATCAAATTTTGTGAGAGTAGTTAATCTAGAATTTGAAGTAATTCTATAATTAATAATAAAAGAGCTTCCCACCATAAAGACTATTTTTTCAAATTAAAATTTTCAAGCCCAATAAATTTGTTTCTGCGGGTTGGAAGAGAGCCAAATATAATGTAGAGCGTTTTTAGCTAACCTAACAACTTTATCAGCTAGCCTAACCAGTGAAATTGGAAAAATGTTATTTTTGAATAACACTGATAGGCAGGCCGTGTTATTTTTGGCACATGCCAAAACTGCCAAAAATAACTTATTTTTGGCATCTTTCAATTTTTATTTTTGGCAGTTTTGGCATCGTCCTCTAAATAGATAGTTGCAGCCTCGAATTAGTCACAAAAACGCTTTACTTGGGCTAGTTTGTCAAAAGACACCACAAAATGTGCAGCATCCACGTATAATCAGTGCCAACAAACAATAAGAAGAAGAAAATACCTAACGATTTCATAGGTTAATAATATCAAACGAAACCACAAAATGTGCAGTATCCATCGGAATCGGTGCCAATAAGCAAAAAAAAGAAAGAAAAGCCTAACAAACACGTTCAACAGCTGATTGTTACAGCTGTTGAATAGACTTAAATCGTTTGCACTATAACAGTGCTTCCAAACTCAGGTCAGCTAAGTTTCTCCTCAATTCATTTCTCGCCCAGAGAATCTGGGAAATATCGGCTTCAACAGTAGCCGTTGAGGGAAAGAATGTTGCCAGTCATCTACAAAAGGTTTTCAGAGCTTCAAAATCTTTGGAGGGCCGAACCGGCTTCCATGCATCATGAAAAGAGATCACTTCGCCAGTGCCATCGATCTCATCGCGGAAAGAATTTTCTTCCCGATCCTTTTCCAGGAGTTTCCTGTGTTGTCTCTCAACACATTCTATTTAGTAGCCCGACTATCATTTCGCCTTCAGTCTAGTGATATATTTTCGGAGGACTTTTGTCACTTCAGGTGGCTTTAATATTACCAACTCGCATGGAAGAGTCCTGGGAAGGTTAGCTTGTTTAAGAACATTGACGCAACAAGACTGTCTGGCAAAACGAGACTATGCAGCTCAGAAAAAGTCAGACAGTTTGTTGCGTCACAATGTTCAACTCGATCACGATGCAAAAATCGCGGTTGATTTTGGGGGTTACAGTGCCATGAGCAGAGTATAATTTATATTTTAATAATCAGTACTGCGGCAGCTTCTCATTGATACCCTTTTCATCAAATTTAACGCTCGACAAGTCGGTCAAAATGGTCGTAAAATTGCCTTCGGACAAATGGAAAGTATGACGTAAACCAAATGCAGTCAGCCGTTCAATCTCGCTGTGCCCACACCATTTAGGACACCATGCTTTCACCCCTAATGGGTGTGCTGGACCCAGATTAAGAAACCTGCCTTTCACAAACGCTCTTCTCGCTTGTAACGCGGTCCTGTTAACACAACACCATGAACGAAATACACTATTTGGCAGGCCGTGTTATTTTTGGCATATGCCAAAAATTGCTTATTTTTGGCATTTTCAAATTTTTATTTTTGGCAGTTTTGGCATCTGGCTCCTGAAATGCCAAAAATAACACGGCCTGCTGATAGGCCTACTTGTTTAGACAAAAGATTGAAAATAATTGCGATGGTCTGTGTCAAATACGATTCAATATGTAACATTACAGATTGCAAACGCTTTGTGGTGGTACTATTTCTCCAAGCTGATCGAGCTGATGGACACTATTTTCTTCATGCTGCGAAAGAGGTCAAGACAAATCACTCTGCTCCACGTTTATCATCATTCGACAATGCCCATCTTGTGGTGGATCGGGGTCAAATGGGTTCCAGGCGGACAATGTGAGTCAAATATCAATTCAAAACTTTTCGGTGTTGACTCAGGACCTTATCTGTCTCAGTATTTACTTGGTTTTTTAAAAAGCCAAATGCACGATCATTGATTTACAAATTATCAATGAAATTCTCACTGTTTGAGTCTTTAAGTCAGTGCTTTTTCATATGGACTATATGAAAAATGGATTTCTCATTTGTATGAGCAGTGAAAACCTTCACCACTTCCTTTGACTCCCACTTACCACTTTCAAACTGAGAGGGAAAGTAGGAAGTAGGTAATAAAATTGCCAATTCTCCCACTCGCTGTGACGAATAGAATAAATACATTTTGCTTATTGCGTTTGATAATACCGCTTCACCGGATGTTGTATCTAGCCCAGGGGTTCTCAAAGGGTGGGCCATGGCCCACTAGAAGGCCACAGGAGTAATTTGGTTGGGCCACAGAGCTATTTCGAAAATTGTAGAATTCGCGAAGGTTTGGATGCATGTTTTTTTGTTCATATTAAAAAAATATATTGATGTTATCGAATTATACGTATGCTACATGAAGCTTTTCATCCGACTCTGATGAGACTTATTGGCACGTATGGAGTCACGAATGTACAAGTCGAAATGGGAGGGGATACGGCGATTATATAATAACTGAAAGTTAATGCTGAAATATCCAAGTATTCCGGCAGGGCCATAATGGATTCAGGAGTTGGCACAGCACATTAATCTTCGGAGTCGGTCTAGAAATGTCCGGCCTTGAAATCATTATACATAATGTAAGAGTCACATGAATTGGTGATATTATTGGAATTAATGTTATCACATCGCAATTTCAAAGAGTACAAGACATATACTAGGTAGGCCTGTACATTTTACTAAGTAGCATATTCAAAAAATGTCTCCATCTTCTCTGTAGTATCCCATTCATCAAACAATTGTTTGAAGCGGGCCCAGAATGGGTATAGTATTCCCCACCAAAGTGGAATTGAACCCCCAATCACACAGTGAATGCGGGGATTGCATCATTGGGTTTCGCGACTTGAGTCGAACAGAGGATGTACACAAGAGTTATACGATATTGCAGGGCCGTAACTTTCGCACCCCTAACCCACAATTGGGAGAGCTCAAAGTTGCTAATAATAATTTCGTTGGTTGTCTGTTGGAGATTTATTTACCTTGAAATTTTTCGTCGCGCTTTGCGCGAATTCATGTTTCCTCAGATCGACATTTAAATATGAACAGTCATGAAAAAAATGCGTATATTTTTGAGAAATAGCCATATCGGCGGCGATTAGCCTACCACACATTGAAGTGCACCATGACTTTATAAGAGGTGGGCCACAGAACATTTTCAAACCTGAAAATGGGCCACAGACAAAAAATGGCTGAGAGCCCCTGATCTAGCCTATACCGTAGTTATACTGTATCAGATGTGTATGACTGTAAATTATTACATGAAAGTTATAACGGACCTTATACTTTTGTCACTGAACCTTTGCTAAAATAGTTAAGTAGCCCTGAACCCTGCTATATAATCTTATTTCTGATACTTTGGACCAGACCTGAGCATTGTGCGGCCTGATTTTGAGCGGCTCACGAAAGATTCCTCGAAATTTACACCATAAAATTCACTCCTTTCAATTAGAAATAAAGCTGCACGCCGCAGAATATAGTCTAAACTTTTGTCTTGCCTTGCCGACATATTTTCTGCTTCACAGCTGGCCTGCCGGGAAAAATAATTGCCCACCCCTGCTTTGGACATATTTATTGTTATGAAGATTTGGTGTGGATCAGGAATTGGCGACATGGCGTTTGTGATCAATCTTTTGCAATTTCAGCATTTTTCGGGGCCATGCTCAATTCCGGTATCCACGTCATCATGTACGCTTATTATGGATTGGCGGCGCTCGGACCGCAGGTCCAACGTTATTTGTGGTGGAAAAAATACATCACCATGCTACAATTAGTAAGTTTAACTTGAAAAAATGCAGTGACTTGAAGTAAATCTGCTTTCGTTTTAGGCTCAATTTTCGCTGGCTATCGCGCACACGGCAAGATCGATTTACTCCGGTTGCGATTTTCCGGATTGGATGCATTGGGCTATGATCGGATATTCCTTCTCTTTCATTATTCTGTTTAGCAACTTCTACGTGCAGACATACACAAAAAACAAAACAAAGAAAAGTGAATCTATCGCTCAAAAAAGCGGGAAAAAGATGAAATAATATTTTTCAGAGCATGTTTTTGACTACTCTTTGTAATGCTATTTTTGCACGAGTGCTATATTATTTTGATGTTCAATTGAATGATATATTCGTATTGAATTAAACCCGAGTGTTCTTTAGAATACTCTACTAGTTGCTGACAAGTGTCAGCCGAATATACTCGGGTTGTTTCAATATAAATATATTATTCAATTGTATATTGAAGTTCTGTGCCTCCAAGAAGTTTTTCAAATGTCTTATTTTGATACATCACTATTGTTTCTTCCTACTACCTATGGTATGGCCGAGTTGGCAGTGCACTGATTTATTTCAGATTTTGAGGTGTATATGAAAATACCTTTGACCTTTAGAGCAAAATTATCAACTCATGGCAATTTTTATAGTCGTCATACAATATTCTAATGGTACAAAGTTGAACTTATCGAACTGACTTATTCGATGTTAGCAGCTTTAATAGGCCCATTATAGTAGTTTGAATCTGTCCTATACTCCTGATTAATGCTTTTAATATCCTCAAATTTCAAAAGTATCAGAGTGTGGTAAAAATCCTGATTCACTTCAATTTTTAGGATATTACATCATGAGCCTGAATAGCGAGATTTTGTGTTTTTCGAAATATTCCTTTGAAGTCCCCAGTTTTAGATGTAGCTCTGCAGAAATTATTTGATCCAGGGAATAATGCCATTGTACTCAGAGTCGTATTAATGACTTACGGATAACTAGTAGTCTTCATGCTGTATGGGTTTGTTCACCACAAGCCAACCCACTCGGTTGCATGTTCATTTGCATACGCAACTCTTCAATGAATCACACGGATTCCGTATTTCATAGATTTATTGAGTCGTTCAAAATTATATGCAAGAAATTTTCAACTTATATTGCTGCATTTTGTTGGCACCGCAAGTGAGATGTGGATAGTCATAAGCACCCCATAAAGTGATATCTTGTTCAAGTGGGCAAAATCTATCAATGCCTTACTGTACCTTCAAATATAGCTAAATTTTCTAATTCTTTCAGATTTTGTATAAAAAGTCATTTGGCTTTCACACATAACTGGGCTTAAACGCGTTGTAGTTACTTTTAAACAGTTTGGCACAACACTTGCACCATTTTGATTTACGAACATTTGAAAGTATACCATGAACTCATCATAAAGCATTATAGATTGATTTCTAAATTTGTGTAAAATTGAGTGTTATATTTCATTAATTAATGGAGAAGCCTCCAACGTCTTAATTTCGGAATTGTGTATTGAAATATATTTAGCAAAGCGGCAGCTTAGAACCACTGATTTAGTCCATTTCCCAAACAATTATATGTCAATTGCTCTCCATGTTTCATGAACTCGAGAGGGCGATATTGAATGTTCAAATTTTATGCGTTTTTCTGGTTGAAATCACCGCTTAACTTTAAAACCTATGCTGAACAATGATCTTAGTTCGTGGGCAAATACCTTTTTGATCGAATGTAATCTGTAAATTTCTATGCACGTATGTGATCCAAATAAAGTTGATCGTTATTTTCTGTTTTTTGTCTATGAGTTAGTTCATTATTGATAATTTCATCAGGTCGAAACACAACAAGATTTCGATACCATGAAAAGATAGGAAGGTGGCGGGGGAGATAGCATAGTGGTGACGATAAGCGCCTACCAAGCAGGCGGATCCGGTTCGATTCCCGTCGGAGGTTCATTTAAGCTCCTCTTCCCCCGCTGTCGCCGTTCTTACAGCGACAAAAAAGACCCGAAAAAAAAGAAAGCACTCACAAGGAATGGAAAGAACTAGTAGAAAGGGCCGCGGCTTCAAAAAGATCAACATCGAAAAAGAACTGTGACATCGTGCCCGAGGTGGATGTTTGAGTAAAGGATCGCTACTGATGCGTGTCGTTCGACCTCCTCCTATCTGTTCGTTACATTGCATTGTGTCTTATCGTCTTGTACATTGTGTGTAGCTTGTCCAGATGAAAATTATAACCCATTGTATTGTGTAGTCTTTGAAATCAGACACCCACCTCGGCCTGGGGTGTCAAATGTACGGCCCGCGAAACAGTTCTGGATGAATTGAAAATTGTTTATATTATCAGGCACATCTAACGGAGTCATCGATTTTAGTAACAAAGCTTTCACCGTCATCCCTGACAGTAAATGTCGAACATGTTGGTCCGCCAAATTTTAACCATTCAACGGGAGTGTGCGCTGTGCAGTTTTCACACTAGGCCAGGGGCGGACAACTTCTCCAGTCGGCGGGCCTGATATGGAAAAATGAAGTAATTGGCGGGCCAGATTCTTGAATCGATACATTAATCGCGTATATATCCGACTCTGCAAGGAAGAAATCGTGTTGAATGTAAATTTACGCCTAAAACATAGAAACCACAAAGTATTTAAAGAATTTATTAACGAAATTACTTCAATAGCTGTTGAAGCTGATGAGTGGTCGATCAAAGTTGTCAGCAAGTTCTTTTGACACTCGCTGCACGTCGAACGTAGAAACCCTTAGTCAGGACCGTAACAGCACTTCATTAGGGCCCCCAAAACGTTGGTCTTGGGCCCCCCACAGGGTGATATAACCGAACTACTGGGGGGTTTTGCGCCCAGACTATACACTGCTTACCGCTACTTATTATCGACATTGGGTGTCCGTTTGGTGACTGAGCTTTTTTCGCCTAAACGCGCGGAAAATTTCTATTACTCATGATTGAATAGGTCAATATGATCGGGAATTGCATATATACTGCTATCTATTTTTATCATCTCTCTGTTCACTTAATCAGATTTACCGGTGAAGCTGAGTGAGGTGTGTTTGAAAAGGAAGGACCCCTAAATAATAATTAGCGTAACCCCCCATCACGCTGTTCGCCCCGAAATTACTTGTACTGTTCAGTTAGCCAACGGTAAGCGCGAAAATTTTCGATAGTTCATGGTAAAATCGGTCAATAAGATCGGGAGTGCTGTTCTGTTACGGTCCTGCTGATCTACATGCTCAAAACGTAGAAGATCGGCCTGACAATCTGTTAACTTGCTGTATAGGCAATGTCCCACAGACCATCATCGGTTGCAGACAGAAAGTACGCGCAAGGGATTCAATTTTATTCAGACATCACATAAATACAATATATGCCGCTACGGCAGCTGTCCACGCCCTTTTCATTCGGCAAGACATTGAAGTAATTGCATGTCGGTAAAAACGTGGAAAAAATACATAACATATTTCATGATGAACTTATGGCAGACAATACTGAATAGTACGGAAACACAAATGCAATCAGATTCGTAAATCACAGTACAATAACGATTTGTTGCGAGGCACTAAACTTGATTGGGGTTGTATCGTTGGGATGAAATCATAGTCATACTGCACACCACGCTAGTATTTTAACTATAACATAGATTGTCATGGAGATCATGTGAGTCAGTCACGATGTGTTCTCTTATTGACTGTCTATAGGGTTACCATATTTTGAGATCCGATGAGGACACTTTTTACAAATGACTGAAGATTTAATTGAAGACGAGAAGACTGGTAATCTGAAAAATTATTGGGTTGACTAAAAATGGTCAGTTTTCCAACCATTTTTACTATAGCTATAGCCGTCACTATCCAAATTTCACGTCATTTATGGCATTTTCATTTGTCCCTGGACAACTGCCGGCCTCTCAAAGCATGAAAGGAGGACGAATTGCTAAAAATAAGTACATATGGGCGTTCTCGGTTTTGATTTCTTCAAAAAGGAGGACGCATAGTAACCCTAACTAATCTTAATTGAGTTAAAGCTGGTATGGTTGTGATAGAATTATTATATTTCAAGTCTGAAGAGAGATGATATATAAAATGAATTCGCACTAACTAAATTGATTGAAGTCCGCCAACGATCGACCGGTCATACCGATATAATTTAGAAATAACAATTATGCAGAGGAGGTCAAAGTTGCTACTAGATAAGAGCTAGCGTCTCAAATTTCTACTCTATTAGAAGTAAAATCAGTAATATTAAATTTACTTCGAGATCTGAAAAGTAATCAAGTATTTTTAAAAGTAAATTTGTTAGACGGGTGGCTAACTTTCATCAGGGAATACTGTATAGTAGGTGGCCACATTCGAAATTGCAGCGTGCATCTTCATGACGAACGCAAAATAGCCAACAACGCTACAAATAGCTGCGTATATCCAAAACTATCTGTTTTCAAAATACCAAAGTTTTGTCATAAACACTGTTAAATGGACGTAGACTAAAACATATCCACTTGAGTAGTAAAAGCAGGCAAAACTTTAATTGAACATTCGGAAAAAATAGTAGTGATTTGTTACTGGCCACCTAGCTGCAATTAAGAGGCATACAAAACAGCGCTAGTGAATATAGCTACCGTGATTTGAAAATATATGATGTAAACTTGATTAATTACGTTCATCACACTACTGGATGAAATGTGAACTAGCGTTGTTCAAAAATAACTCAATTCTTCAAATCTTGCTGGCTATTCGATAACATTGTAGGGTTGGCTAGAAAAATGCTGCGCGCCAGATTTGGCGCAATTCCAACCTGTTGAAGCTATTGGAGCTTAAAAAAAATATTAGATATGCTACATATATAATTCTTTTCAACCCCATGAAATTGTTATGTTGTCTAAAAAATGATTCATAGCAAATTTGGCGCGATTCCATCTTGTATAAGTAGACCTATTAGTGTTAAAAATTTTCTGTCAACCACATGAAATTGTGACGTAACTTGTGTTATCTAAAAAGAAAGAATTTGGGGCAATTCCGACCGGAAAATGCCAAGTTATTGGTGTTCAAAATTTTGGGTTTGAAATAATCGTATTTACGATGGGTACATCCATAATATATAATAATAAAACTCCACCGTAAATAAAATTATCTCGAATCCAAAATTATTGAACAACAACAACTGCGCTTTTACCGGTCGGAATTGCCCTACAGCTGTAATTACTTTTCTCAAATTCAAAATTGGGAGTGTTGGAATCCAAAATTGTGGATTTGAAATCGTAGCATTTGAAATGGATAGTTGTACCCACAGTAAATAGCATGCTTTTCAATACAAATTTTGAACACTAAGCACTTCGCTTCTACTGGTTAGAATTGCGATAAATTTTCTATGCATCGTTTTTTAAGTCAACCTAATTATTTTATCGGATAACCAGTAATTTGAAGAAGAAAAGTGATTTCTGAAAAACCCTATTTCCCAATTATGCCTTCAAAAAATCGCGGTGCGGATGCCTATGTAATAACAACTCAACGTACTTCCATAAACACCACAGTTCGACAGCACCGCATACAACCCTCGCAACTACCAAGGTGTAAGTTAGAAAAGACGCAATAAGTGATTCTGAAACCACGGCAAATTTCAAACTGTACATCCATATCGGCAGAACGTGCAATCCAATAATCGCGAACGCTCCGAGGGGCGTCTTGTATCCTGCGATATAAAAGGTGTGTTTTCCAAGTGTAATTGCCTAGTAGGGTTGGTCAAAAATAACTTTTCAAACCTTACTGGATAGTTGATGAAATTGTTAGGTTGGCAAAAAAATGTTGTATACTATATTAAATTTGGCTTAATTCCAAACATTAGGAGCGTAGCTATTGGAGCAAAAAATTTTAGGTTCACAATAAAAAAGGAAACATTTTTTTCCAAATTTTAATGGCTAGGCCTCCCCACAAAATTGGTGAATTGCCTAAAAAACGATGTATGACAAATTTGGCTCAAATCTTGAGTAGTAAATTTTGGATTTGACAAAATAGTATCTACGGCGGGTGATCACTAACGTAGAATTTCCCACCATAAACGCTCTTTTTTTTTAATGCAAAATTTACTGCTCCCATAACTTCTACCGGTTAGAATTGAGCCAAAATTGTTAAGCATCTTTTATGAGGGTAGTCAGTAAAATTTGAAAATAAAATTAGAGGAAATCTAGAATTTTCAAATCTCATAGTGTAGAACTGCAGTTTTCATCCTTTTTTGATGTCGCGGATTGATCAACCTTAAGAACCAAAATTAGGCCAAATTTGTTGTGCAATGTTTTTTTCAGACAACCTGACAATTCCAAGTAGCAAAAATTTGAATAAAAATTTATTTTCGAACAACCCTATTTCCTGGTTTATTCATCCTGATCTAACCGTTGTCCATGACCCAATGAACAAATCTCGGTGCTTGTTCAAACGACTCCTTCCATTGCTTTCCATTTGCCCTTTCGGTATTTCCAAGGAAAACAAGCCACTCGACTGTGACCACGGCGTATCCATACTAATATGAGAATGGATTGTGATTTTAAGTCTGCACTATATCAAAAATGTGCTTACTTTAAACGAATGGCACCACATCATTCCTCTTCCTAACAAATCGGTGACTACATCAAGCCAAGCACCGTAATTTGAAACTTGATTGAGTCTTCTTGCAGTCCACCCATCGATTCCTGTGGTGGTTGATAAGACAATTAAAAAACTGAAATTCAGCTGATAGCCGAAAACATTTGTGTTTATTTCAATATGAATAGGTAAATTCAATTGTATATATAAGTTCTGTACCTCAAAAAGTCCCTTAACAAGATAAGTACACTACGGTCAACTAGCTAGGCCCTATTCATGGAATTGAACTCCATGGGCTCAGCAGACTTGGATAACTAGATAATTCTATTTGTCTAATTAGAACAAAATGTTAGCAATCTAGTTTTAATCTGCTTTGTGAAATGTTTCCATGTTCTCATTTTAATTGAAATCTACAACAATTTCTGGTTTTCCTGAAAATGCTGCAGGAGACCTGTATCATGCGAAACGAGCCAAGCATGCTATACATAAATTTGTCCTTCTTATGCTAATGAGATTAGACTCTGGCTTGATATGAACTCAACTTTATTTTTGTTGTATTTCTCACTAATTGAGGAATTGAATTCAATTTCCAAGTTCCTGTGAATTCAGTAATTCTAATTTTAATCTAATCTGAAAAAACGGTGTACGGTAGTTATATTTCTAATTCAAAACTAATATGTAGAAGCTTTCTTGTTCTCCGACTCTGTCCACAAGCATACAAAATTGATACGACACAAGTAATTCCAAATGGGTTAGCACTACTACTTTAATGAACTGCTGATTAGGTTTTGCCTATTTGCATTACTTCCAATTCTATTTCCGTTTTTTAGGCGAAACAACATACTTGTTAATCCTTGGGTTTAGTTAAGTCGAGATTAGTTGGGGATATGTTTCTATCGTGATTATGAGTGAAATTATCAAAATCTGCTGTGGGTCATTTTGGCTTCAATCAGAGCTCTACTAAAAGTATGCAGCATATTCCCAAATCTGCTTTTTAAGGTTACAAATCTACATTTTAAACCGTAATATTTATATTTATATTTGAATAGCTACTTCTAATATTACTGGAGTATAAATTTATGGCGTTATCTCTACTTTAGTACCAGTATGAACGATGACTACTCTGCTTGAGTATCATAATTGACTACTCAGATCAGAGTTGGACAAACTTTAAAACTTTTCCAAATTAAACTAAGCATTTTATCTACAGTTTTATTTCAAATTAGAGTGGAATTAGTATTATAGCTAGACACTTTTTTTATCAAATTGAATTAGATTTAGAATTAGAACCACTGATTTCACAGTAAGACTTGGAAATCGAATTGAATTCCGAATTAGTCTTTGACCACCTCTAACTATCACGTATTCTTCCAAGGTAATAATCAGAAATAACTCCTACCTATCAGCTAATGCTGCTATCGTAATAACTTACCATCAAGTACAACGTTAAGAATATATGAAGGTAAGCAAATGGAGTATTCATCGATATGCACCCATGATATTACAATTAGCACGAGTCGGGCGTATCCTGAAAACACAAATATAATTTGTTCACATTAACACAGGCCTGGTGTGCAAATAGACCAAAACATTACCTATTATGTTCGGTATGAAAAATAATATTTCAACGGTGGTACTGCCCTTGACATCTTGAGATTGCTTCGACATATTAGATGAAATGTATCAGGCCTATCTCACGTCCATATTGCTGAAAACACAATATCATCGCTTGATAATTTGTTAGACAGTTGAAACTTTCACTACGAAGAAGAATTGCACATCAAACTAAAAATGCTTCAACCAAAACGTGACGAGTCACTTTAGAATATCTTCAGCAAAACAAATCACAGAAGTGAAAACTGACAAAAGCGATTGAAAATGATATCCAAGTAATCAAGATATGGGATGAAAGTATGTACGGTCTGACTCATTAACACCGTGCCAGTGAGGTTTTAAGTGACGATCATAAAAATTACAGCGGAATTATGTTATCCTTGCGGCTTTTCAAAATCGGGTACCTGAGTGATCCAATTCTGGGCTTTGGGTAGAGCCTCGCTTATTATGACGTTACAACAGTACCGATGATGTGTAAGGTTAAAAATGTACCTTTTTATACGACCGCAGAGAACAAAATGCTATTTCTACATCACAATAAAGATATTTGGTATTTTTTTACCCTGCCTATTTCATTGCATCTTGCGACAAAGGGGATAATGCCAAATATCTACCATCAGAGCGACTTGTAAGCGTTCAACATCACCAATTACCCAGTCGCTTGTATATGATGACATAATTACCATAGTATCAAGCAGGCGCATATCAAGTGATAAAAACACAAGAGAAAACTTTTCAAGTTTACAAAGTAGCATTCATATATTTAGTTCAATTATACATAGATCAGAACTGCTTCCTCCCGTTGATGAACTTATGTATACCATATAAAATATGATGCATATAATGCCAGTTTAAGTTCCACTTTCACATGTATACTGTAACAACTCAAAGAGAAACAAGGATACAATTTGATTTGCACATCAGATTACCAGCGAGACACGATGACCACCAAGCCGATCTCATATTTCCCACACAGTAGCAGCATGCAAACGGAAATACACTGCTCATTTGTAAATCACACAATTCACCAGCTATTTTAGGCAGTACCGAACGGAACTGCGGGTATGCCGCATACCCAAAAATGTAATAGGTATGTCATGTCTACTGTCTAGCATACCTGCGTCCGGTGCCTATTGTATAAATCATTTAGACACAATCTATATTCCATCCTGAATGAATAAAATTGAAGTGTAGCTCTTGTGTACTAGTCGACAACAATAGGCTACATAAATAAGCACAAGAGCTTATTGGTGCGACAGAACTTCTCAACATACAATTAAATATCCAGTAACGGCAGTAGGCTATATTCATATTGAAATAAACCCGCATATATTCGGCCGACACTGATGAGGGGTAATCGTCAGCAACTAGTGGAAAATTGGAAAGAACATTGTACATCAACAATCGTATTATCAATATACTATTCAATAATACATAGATGCACAAACTTTCCCACTACACATTATAGCGATGACAGGCACACACTCTCATGATACTAATAAACAGTGGCCAGAAATGAAATTCAGGTAGTAGTTAGATAGTATTTGTTTACAATTCAACATTGATTTAAGGTCACATATTCATCAACTACTTGCACTCTTTCTTCAACATTTGTCCGATTTATATCTACTAGCCTACTGTGCACAGTACTTTATACTAACTGTCAACTGTTTGGTTACATTTGCATTAATTTTAACCGGACGATGTCTTTATTCTTTCACAGTGAGAAGGCATAATTCCAGAAAATACACCAATTTGGACTCCATCAATACCTTTGTTTTGGTCGCGAAGATGCATCATTGCAATCAATAATTTCATTAAAATGATGCATCTTTCAACTTTCTTTCTCTTTGAAACTGAATTGCAATTTGTAAATAATATGCGCAAGTTTATCAATACTGTTACTAAAGACAGTAATATTTGGTACAAACTAATGTACATTCATATCTTATATTATTTATTATTGGCAATTTTCGAAGACCTTTGAAAGCACTTGACATCATATCAAAGTATAGTTGGCGTCGGAGTCAAGAGCATTTTTATAAACTCAGACCCTGACACCAGGCAGCATTCTTTGCTAAAAAAATTAGTGACTTCGACTTCATTAAGGGAAAGATTAGCGAAACTCCAACACAACCATGCTTGTCACTAAGAATTACTTGTTCAACCCGAATTATAGTTTTGATACGATTTTCCACTGTGCAAGGTTGAAAGCCTTCATTGGCCGTGTCGCAGCATACGAAAAATGCAGGCTAGTACAAGGCTACGTAGACGTAGGTCAGTGGAAATTACATATCCGTATCTGTGAAGCCGTCAAAGACGCATTGCATTGTCACAAAGTGTGATGACATAGGCATGATTGAAAAAAATACTAAATAACCTTTATTGTGATTTAGATCCAGGCATCCAGCATTATATTATTTGTGGTAGCATGAAAGGTACATATTTCAACTTTCCACATACTGTTGTGACATTGCAGTGAGTGATACTCGAATACACGATCAAGAATCAGGTCATTCAGGTGCTCGATTATGCCCAGCCCTAGTAACAGTACTGACGGTAAAGCGCTCAGTAGGCTACATTTTTGTAAGTGGTGTGATTCCTCCTTTGCTAATCATCTACTAGGGTTCAAGCTCATAAAAACTTATTTTAAAACAACCAGTGTAGTAAGGCAACATTGGCAATAAAATTGTAAACTAAATTTTCGTACATTGGACTATAAATATTCCAAAATAGTGCATAATAAATAACATGGATGAACATAATAAAGTCTCGAGTTACAACACAGTAGGGTACAGCAAATCTTATCAAGTAGCAGATTTTTCTCGTAACCTTTTAACCTCTTCCAGTAGCTTCTGATATTCTTTGTTACACATTTCTAACGAGTCATATCCATGAAATGTGTCTTCTTCATAGAAATTTGGCGGATCTTTTACGAAACCAGCTTTCCAAAATACATTTTGCAAATAAAGTTTGTATCCATTATCAGTGATTTCTTCGTCGTGTAACTGTCTTTCCATTTCGTCCCATTCAGATCTCAATACCTCATCCATACGAGGATACACCAACATGGCATCTTCATGACATACTAGCGGAGTTTCAAATGTCATACGATAGTGACACGTCTGCGGTTCTGTGACCGAAGTTAAATTATTAGCTGTGCCACATGAGAATATTACTTCTACTTGTCTGTCTGTAGTGCCACAGCTATCACCGTTAGCCATCATCATAGCATAAAATGTGTTGTTGATTATTTTCCATTCTTTCCAAACACCTAATATACCACTGTATGGATTCCAGCGATAAGTCTGTTCGTGTTGGGTAACGTTATCAAACGGACATAATTTGTATTTATAATCATTCAACTTCAATGTGTAACATTTCCCGACCAATGCTTTCAAATGTTCAGGTCCGGAAAAATTGGAAGGTTTCACCTTTGCTTCTAATTTTGAAGAGGAGTCAGATGCGAAATTGCTGTATCCGTAACTGCTGATTTGGTCTACAATCTTCATCTTCACCATCTCTCCATTTGTGAAAAAAAACAGGCTAAATGTTGCTATTAGACAGATACAGTTAATTGACATTATCAAGCAAGAAACAGTTTCTTTTCCTGAAATACAGAAATGATACAATGTTTACTCTTTTTTATAACTATAGATTACTAACCTACCTTACCTACGTAGGTTAGTAATCTATAGTGTAACTTACGATAATAGCGCATTTAATATAAACGGTCTTTATCGAAAGATACGGTCGCACTGATTCCGAAAAATGGCGAAAATGTAAATTGAAATCTGGCACGGGCATCTGAAATTGAAAGGTTTGTTCCGAGGATCGCAGTTCACAGTTACAGCTGATTGCATTTATTTATTTATTCCATCAGTGTGATGAAACCATAGTGTCCTAAAACGATGTAAAATTGCATGACTCACTGCTCTTGGTCAGTAATATTTTTTTCCATCTGACGAAAGGCAGATGGAAATTTGGAGGGGATACAAACCCATACAGACATTGGATGCATAATTAAAGAAGCACTGCGTTCAATATATGTAGTGACCCCACATTAAAGTGCAAAATGTGCACAGCATCTTAGCTGTAGCCAGCATTTACCTCAGAAAACCACCATATTCGTACTGCGGCTTAAAGATTTTCACGAAAAGTACATTTTCACTTCATCAAAATCAATATCAAGCGTAATTGCTTCTTAACCGTTTGCAAAATTTCTGACACGCATTTCTTCATCTCTACTGCGGTACCCGCGGTCAAAAGACGATTAAAATAGGAGTAAGAGGGAGTGTCTTTATTTTTTCATCCAACCAAAATAGATAACAAACAGATGCTGGTGGTACAGAAATAAGCACACACATTGCACAGTATTCGGTATCAGATAGGAATGATCGATACGACCTTGAAGGTCAACTAGTCCAGGGCTCTTTAACCGGGTGTATCGTGGACCCCATGATGCAGGCTACCATAACTTTAAAAGGGTGTACCACTCGGATGGAATGTACTAGGGTGTAGAAGAACCGCACTAAAATGGACGCATGAGTAGCTATCACAATTTTTGCTTCAGAACAGGTTGTTCATATCAGCTGTACGCGACTTGTAAATTATTATACATTCCTCTTATGCTTCTCATCATTTACCGTGTTGGTTGACTTGGTTCCTTTTGCAGTAGAACAGAGTGCATTTAACATGTGTTCATTCCGTTCAACTTGCGTTATATGTCTATAGCGATTCTCGAGGAAGCTGCTGCGATAGCTCAGACAATTAGAATTGGTAGTTCCAACTGCATCTCGCCAATAAATAGCACAGCCAGGATGTTTTGGAGGTCGATTAGTGAATACTGTGTGAGATCTTGGTCCTATGTAAGCTCGAGGCTTGAGTAGTATATATTTAGCATTTCCTATACATTTTGTTTAGGCCAGGGTGGCCAACCTGTACAGTACATACGGCCGCCTACAGCCGTAAAACAATTATAGTATTATGCGGCCGTCTACAGCTGTGGTTCTCAAATTTGGATTTACCTTCAATTCATAGTTCTTGCTCTCTGTATAGTCCGAATTTCATATTCCAGTTTCTCTCATTCCAGTCATAACCTCTCATGACATCAAACATGTTTGTTTTAAATTGATTTTTGTTTTAAATGCAACCCTAATCACAACAGAGAATCGTTTTTCTGAGCATTGGTTATCAAGTTCGGATGCTTTCCCTCTGGAACTTGACTCCGAAATTGAAGAAAGTCTTCACTTTTAAATAATTGCTTGAGATCGATATCTGACTGAATGTCTAGCAACTCAAGTTGGTAATTACAAGGGGCAGTGGCCACACTAACTGCAATAGTACGTGAAAACATTTTCATCATGTGCAAAAAAGCATTCATTCCATCAATGCGGCGGTTGAACTCATCAACAAAGTTGCTGATAAGCCTGCTGTATGCAGCAAATGATGAATTGGTTTGATGGTCACTGGTCAGATACCGTTGGAAAATGTTCTGTAACACCACCTGCACTTAAGTCTGGTGGTGAGCTGACATAAATTTGAGTGCCACTCCGAGCGCATTTGAGTGTGAGTATACTTTTTGGCGTGAGTTGAGAAACGAAATCGTTGCTGAGAAGAGAATCGCTACTCCAAAGCAAAGGAATTGGTCTCGACCCTCAATTATAAACTCCAGACTCCAAGCCAAGCAAGCTTAATTTCTAAATAGAAATTTTACTTTATTGTCATAGATTGATTTTCTAATATTTTTGTGGGATTTTCAAACGTCTTTGGAAGCCGCAAGAAGACTAGCTGGGAGCCGCGGTTGGGAACCACTGATATAAAGTGTATCTATCTTTGTCTCTATCTTTTCATTCCTACTATACCCTTACTCAGCATCGTAACTGCCGCACCCCAAACCCCCCAATTGGGGGGGGGTGAGCTCGAAGGGGGCCAAAAATTATTTCGTGAATTAGTATAAATCATAGAGTATTTTTTGAAAATTTATGCATCTTTCTTCATATTTTTTCGCGCAGCGCGCGAATTCAAGTAGCCATTTACCTTTATTATTGGGTATTGGGCTATTACCGCGCCACGACCCACCACGACATACAATCAAGTTTTAGGCCATATAACATGCGACTCCAAGAAGTGTGCCAGAACGATAGGCAGCGAGGAAAGCTTGACCGAAAAGGTCTATGCCCTTATGCTGACCGAAGACTTCATTATATATACAAAATACATATAGGTTTAATTGTCCATAGGCGCCTAAATGACTGGCGCCGAATGTTCCTGTCTTTGCAATCTGAACCTCACAAGACAAATACCATCCCGCTGGGAAAAATTTTATCCCAGTGAAGAAATACCAATTTCAAATCGTGTGCGTCTCTTAGTTTAGAAGCCTACGTTTGGGCGATTCTATATTTTTTTGATATAGCAGACTGGAAGTCACGAAATAACATCATGTAACGAAGTCATAATTATTATTTACGGGCCCTCCCGTTTTCAAGACACTTCACTCAGCTCTACCGGTAAATCTAATTACGTGAGTAGAGAGGACAATAAATTGATAGCATAATATATATGCAATCGCCGATCTGATTGACCGATTTTATCATAAATTATCGAAATTTTTCGCGCTTCGCGCTGGCTCACAATACAGTACAGTTGATTTCGTGACAAACGCGAACAACGTGATGGAGGGGTCGTTTCATCACCCTATGGGAGCCCAAGACCCACGTTTTTGGGGGCCTGACGAGGTGCTGTTTCGTCCCTACCAACGGGTATACGCCTGAAGATGTTTAATTATTATTGAGTGGTCCTACCTTTTCAAACACACCTCACTCACCGGCAAATCTGATTACGTGAGCAGAGAGAAGATAAAAATTGATAACAATATATATGCAATTCCCGGTCATACTGACAGATTCAATCATGAATTCTAGAATTTTCCCGCGCTTCGCGCGCTTAGGCGACAAAAGCTGATGCACTAAACAAACTCCCAACCAAAATGATAAACAGCAGCAAACAGGGTATCGCCGGAGGGGGGTCTGGGTTTGGTCTATAACCCTATGGGGGGCCCAAGACCAAAGTTTTTTTTTTGGGGGGGGGGCTGGCGAAGTGCTGTTACGGCCCTGCCCTTACTAAAATAAGCTTTCTATAGAATGGTGCCACTCGTGTGCCGTGAATTTGTTTCTCATTCCTATAATTCAAATCCACCGATAACAATATTATCATAACTATTATTAATTTATTTTTACACGCCCATCATTCGGTTGGTTAGCATAAAATGTAGATTAGGCAGTTCCATGTCAGTGTTACTTCCCACGTCTTAGAAGGCGTTTGATACGGTTGACATTTTGACGGACGGGGCGTTGACGGACGGGACGCTGACGGACGGGACGTTGACGAACGGGAGGTTGACGGACGGGACGATTTATAGGCCCTAAACAATAAAGAAGGAACAAAACGTTGGTTCACCAATCACCATACACTGTAAATCGATGGGTGGAAAATATCAGTGACGTGCGGTTGCTGAGGCACTGATACCTATTAGAGTCAGATTTATAATATGTACCTAATATGATAGCTGATTCAGTTAGCGACTCGTTTCTTGTCCCATTGGCACTCGTCACACGCAATATATATCTACAATTCAAGGCAGGCCTATAGGTAATAGGTGTGGATGGAAAATACATAACACATATATCAGTAAGGGAATGTATGTGGTCTGCACTACATGTTGGCCGTTGCAACTACACGATTCATACCACACCGCGGGTTTGCGAAGTCGATAGCTCATTGTCTGACTGCGCTGGGATTGTCGGATTGTTAGCAAACAGTAGGCGAGGCATATCCCACCGTGCCTCACCTGGTCTTGTTTCTCTGCGCTGACATTGTACGCAGCAATGCCGAATTTCACATTCCTTGGTGATTTTTAGGGGGTCCGGGTGTTCTAACGTTATTTGATATTGTGATCTTCGGAATCAGTGCGACACAGTATTCGATTAATACCAGTTATTACAAATTGCGATCTGTCAATGATGAATTGCACTATCACAGGTGAGGCTTGGTCTGTATGTGCCTCACCTCTGCTGTCGCGCTACATTTTTTAACAATATATAAGTAAATATCGTGATTTTGCATGTTAAAATGTTACAAAATTAGTCGTTCCTTGAACATCAATGTAAAATATACATAATTATGGGTGTAAAATCATGGAAGGATGTCACAATTTTCTTTTATCCATCCGGACGACAGGTGAGGCACTGGCACTGGAAAATATGTGTAGGCCTATTCATTATATTTCCGTAGCAGCGTCGAGTGTATATCAGGTCAAATGCACTGACTTCCAAGTACCCGATTGCGCTTTCACACCCATCTATTTGGGTGAAATCATGGACCACTTGAGTGCAAGTAGGTAAAATCTGCTCGAAGTACTTGGCTGATGACTACCTCTGCACCCCGGGACATATTTTCTCAAGGATCAGTGTATTTGAGTCATTTTCACCCGTTGGGAAGGCGTGAAAGGTAAATTTGTTACCTGGAAGTGCCTGATTATATACGCCAGTGTGAAAAACGGAAAAATGCACCGTTTCAGTTTACAGTATAGCAGGATTGTAGCCAAGTCATAAGATTCGGAGGACACAATTTTACTTTTTTAGTTTTGTCTCGAGTCTAGTCCAGTAGGTCTCAACTCTCAACCCATCATCGAGTCAAGTCATGGTTCAAAGGTTCGCGTCCGAGTCACAGTGTTGCGACTCGAGTCCGAATCCAAGTCATTGTGTTCGCCGTTCATTTTCGATTTCAATCCTGTTCAACTCACTTTTTTACAACTCTATTTGGGTGATATTAAATGCCTCGCATTCATAATATTTAAGCGGGTAACAAGTTTATTGTAAGCAGCACTTGAGCGAATTGACCAAAAGCACAACCAATGGCTTTATAGCGACATGACAATAATAGAAAGCACTGTACGCTTCGATAACCGCAGTGGCGGTGCCGCATGGTGTCACCACAATATAATACGCACGCAAAGACGTGCTTCCTGCACTTCAACAAAGTAATGTAGTGTACGAATATAGGTGCCACTGTGATTGTGGCTACGTGGGAAGAACGTCAAGACGTCTGCAGGACCGCATAAACCAACATGTCCCCAGATTTATTAGAACACGTGCGTCACGCGATGTGAAAAGCTCGCCCTTAACTCATCCACTTAAGATTGATGCTGATCGATCAAAGGCCATTAATTCTGCCATCGGCAAACATCTGTTGGATAATCCGATTTGTGCGAATAATTATCGAGACGACCGATTTCGAATCGTAGGACGAGGCCGTTCACAATTCCATTTGTGTGCCTTGGAATCAACTTTTATCAAAATACACCAACCAAAACTCTGTCAACAAAAGGAGTTCGTGTACCACCTAAAAATAGTACATTGAACGCTCTCTCATTCGAAATTTCATGCTGGTGACGTCATATTTTGTGATACGATTGTTGATATACAATGTTCTTTCCAATTCTCTACTAGTTGCTGACGATTACCCCTGACGAGTGTCAGCCGAAAATATTCGGGTTCATTTCAATATGAATATACTATTTAATTGTATATTGAAGTTCTGTACCTCCAAGAAGCTCTTCACAATATAATAATTTTCCGCCCTTTACACAGTTTCTGACCAATGTTCCCTCTAAATTTTCACGAGTCTGCGCGCACTCATCAACTCACTGCGCGGTCCTTGGACAACAGTGCGCAGCGACAAAAAATGGTAACTAATACCCACTTTTCTCGTTAATTTTGTGGTGTTGACTAAAAAAGGTCCTCAATTTGATTGGACTGTCGAAGTACTCAGTTTCTCGTTAATTTTGTGATGTTGGCTAAAAAAAATAGGTCATCACTTTGGCTTTTTGTGCGCAGCTTAGATTTTCTGTGCGCAGAGACTGCGCAAATCTTAGAGGGAACAGTGTTTCTGACCCTATTTTACAAACAGCAGTAGTGATAGACGGCATGTGGTAGCTTACTATTCTGCGAAGTTACAGCGACATCTCTGTCTTGGTCATTCGAGTCATGCGCAATGACTCGAGTACAAGTCGAGCCAATACACAAATTGTCTCCATTTTAGAAAATGACTCGAGTCTAGTCGAGTCACCAAACAATCGGGACTCGATGCGAGTCATGACACAAGTCATTACAATGCTGCAATGTATAGCCTGCAAATAGCCTCTATTTGATCAAATTTTTGGATAAGTCCTAACTATAAAGTGGATATACTGCCAAGTAGCCTACTCACTTTTATTGATTCTATCTTTGCCTCGGAGCCGCCACCGTTTCTCCCTGACCCCTTTCACGATTCTGACAGGATTGCGCCGGTTGGGAGAACGGCGTATAGTTCCGTCGCTATCTGCGACCGCTCCGACGCACTCCCGGCTGCATATGGTGCACACGACGTTGTTGACCTTCTCGCGACAGGACGCGCATTTCGTTTTTGCGGAGCAGATGCACGTTACCGATAGTTTTTCTGAATATAAGACGGCTGTTACGAAAATTTGATAAAAATCTTAAAATTTGTGAAATCAATGTCTTGCGGTTTTCAGACTCATACAAACAGTACACAGTACACACCGTAATGTTTTGACAATTACAAACTGGTGCATGGATTGATTGAACTGCTATGGTGTGATTTCATAGTTTGCACACATTCCAAGATGGTATAAGACTATATGTGAACCGCAGTAAATCAGTTGACAATGCAATCAGTAATAATCTGCTATTTGGACGAATTTTATTTCAAGTTAGTATGTTTTCTGCTGCCGGCAACGCTTGATATTGAGCAATAAAAACTGCGCAGTTTGGTAAAAGCAAATATCGAAAACAATGGTAGTGTTGAAAAATACGGAGCATAATCCAATATATATTTTATATAGGCTACACAAATACAAGTAGTCATCGTTTGTCCTCAAGCATCGACGTTCAAGACTCCAAGTAAGTAAAACTATTCTAGGCCCAGTTTTGCATTATAATAAACCGAATCTGTCTAACATTACAACTACTTAAGTAAGTAGTGCAAGTAGTAATGTCTAGGGATACTCCGAAAAAGTAGAACTACTTCGTCCCTGAACACCCCTGATTAAAAATCCTTGTTAAATTGTTTGCAATAACAATGCAATATTTTGAAGAAAATCTGGTGGTGGTAAACGCTTAACTATATAATAAAGTGAAAACTCATTCGAGTGGCAAAGAAAAAAGGTGTTCATTTGGATGGCAAATGATCCAAGTTGAATTCATTGGAGTGATAAATGCCGATAATGGGCTAGGACGACTGTGCGCATCTCACGTTTATTTACTGGGTACAATTAGTTTATGAGCCATGTTTGTACCCCTATACACATAGCTCATTTGGAGATCATAGTCGATGCAAGCTTCGCAGATTGCTAGTACAGGAAATCGTCAGAAATCATCGAAAGAAATCCCGTATGAGCCTATATGTCAACTTGAAAGCTTACTTCGACACAATTTTTGCGAGCATTCCTGACACTCCTCCGTTACGAAAAATTCTTTTTCGGCCACGCAGCTGCTCCAGCACTTTGAAGAAAACGACGGCAGTCCCATCAAGCGCAGCCAGGAATATCTCTTTTTATTCGTGCGTTTTGTCACAGCAGCCGAGTACCCCAATGTGGTTTGTGAAGAAGCAAAGTAGCCGGCTGATCGTGTGGTGATTCCAAGTTTCCGTAGTGTCGTTGTGTAGCTTTCAAGTACGTCATTACTTGTTGTCCATAGAGACGAGGCATAATTAGCAGCCACTGTTGATATTGGTGACGATGAGATAGAGGTTACTGGTACTCTATTCGTGCTAGCAGCAGTTGTAGTTGTTACTGGGCGGCTGCTCGAAGTTGACTGCAGCGTAGTTGCTTGGTACGCTTTTGTACTCGCATTATCATCTGTAGATGCTGAAAAACTAGTAGATGTTGTGGTTGGATCGGTGAACGATTGTTGCGACACTGTTACGTATGAGCCAGGTGATCGAGTTACCATGACTTCGGTTTTGCTGTGAGTCGAGATGTGTGAGGTTTGCGGCGTTTCTGTGGTGGTCAATTCTTTGGTGGTCACTTCAATAATTTCGCCAATAGTTGACTCATCTTTCATGGAAACGGCACTGCTTGAAGGAGTCGTTTGTTGGTTGTCCAGCTCAGTCAAGTGTGCGGTGATCGTTGCTGATGCAGTTGACACGTCTCCTTGATCAGTGCGTATAAATATGTTAGTATTGATAACCAGGACCGTACCGCCAGCACTTCGTCAGCTCCCCCCCTCCCCCCAAAAAAAACGTTGGTCTTGGCTCCTCATAGGTGATAAGCCGAACCGCAGACCCTCCTCAGGCTATACGCTTTTTGCCGTTACTTATCAGCTACGTTGGGTATACTTTTAGTGATCGAGTCAGGTAATAGTGCCTAAACGGGCGAAGCGCGAAAAGATTCTATAATTCATGATTGAATCGGTCAATTTGATCGGGAATTGCATATATGTTGCTATGAATTTTTTCTCCTCTCTCTGTTCACGTAATCAGTTTTACCGGTAGAGATGAGTGAGGTGTGTTGGAAAAGGTAGGACCCCTAAATAATAATTATAAACATCTTCGGGCGGACCCGTTGGTATAATTATTTCGTTACATGATGCTCCTATCTGCTATGTCAAAAGATATAGAAATCGCCCAAACTTACTGATCTAAAAGACGCACACGATTTCAAATTGGTGTATCTTTACTGGCAAATAATTTTTCCTTGTGGGATAGCATTTGTCTTGTGGGGTTCAGATCGCCAGCGCAGAAACATTCGGCGCCAGCCATTTAGGCGCATATGGACAGTTGAACATATCTGTATATTGTATATATAGAAGTGTGCGGTTAGCATAAGGGCAGTCCTTTTCGGCCAGGGTCTTCTCGCTGCTGATCGTTCTGACTCACTTCTTGGAGTCGCATGTTACATGGCCTATAATTTCACGTCTTGATGCGTCGTGGCGCAGTAATGGCCGACGCCGAAGTGCCCATTTCTATAAATCATGCGTATTTTGTTGTTGGGGGAACGGTACCCAATGTTCAAGATATTTGACGACATTACGCGAAACAATTTTGAAAACGTTGCATAAATTTCCTAAGAAATATTCTATAATTTATGTTAATTCACGAAATAATTTTGAGCGCCCTTCGAGCACGCCCCCCTCCGAATTGGGGGTTTTGGGGTGCGGCAGTTACGGTCCTGTTGATAACCAACATACGGATTAGCAACACGGTGAGAGCATATAGTCGACATCCAGAGAGGACTATAGAAATCGGGACTGTTGCGAACAGTCATAGCGCCGCAATAGGCCATTGTATTAGGGAGCTATCATTGTGAAAACAATGCCTATTTTAGACTTTTATCCGCAATTCTGGGTTAGCTGCAGTGTACTGGCCAGATAATAATATGTATTTTTGGAATCAGTGTGACAATAGCTTCCGTTTAGGGCCACTTTTGTTCGCCCCATCCGCAAATTATAACACAGGGGTGGGCAGACCTGTTTCATGCGCGAGCCGCATATCAAAAATCTTACCTTTGAAAGAGCCACAACACAATAATTCAAAAATATGATTTTATGACGTCAC
This sequence comes from Botryllus schlosseri, assembly GCF_051294905.1. Classification (NCBI taxonomy): domain Eukaryota; kingdom Metazoa; phylum Chordata; class Ascidiacea; order Stolidobranchia; family Styelidae; genus Botryllus; species Botryllus schlosseri. The sequence goes on along the minus strand of NC_137243.1, from coordinate 26,702,966 downwards.
AGTAAAGTATAGGCTATCGAATGAAGATTATTATTGTGTTGCAGTTGTGATACGGTGCGTCTCCACCTGGGCCGTGGCAAATCTTATTGCTCGTGGCAAAGTTTTGGTGTTTGGTTTCGCAATGTCGTTTCAAGTCACTGTTCTATTTTCCTGTTCATACTTTCATTTCTTGCAATTATCGCTGGACGACATTTTCTTGGCCACACTCACCAGTCATTGCTAGCCTTTACAATACGAATGGAAGCGCCGTATGCACCATTGCTAGCCCGAAAATGATTGTGCCTGCGCTGGCGTGATAAATTATCAACTTTGATGTTGAACACAATGATTTATCATTGATTAAGACCAGCACCACTGAGAACCGCAATCAAAGGCTGAAAGAGCCGCAGGTGGCTAGAAAGCCGCAGTTTGTCCACCCCTGTTTAACATCACCTCACCATATCAGTTTACGAAGGTACCAGAAATTGCTATATCCAAACTTTAGGTCAGTGGTTCCCAACCTTTTTCGTCTCGTGCCCCCCTTGGCCGATATTTGAGCTAAAATCCCCCCCTATGAAAAAAGTGGCCTGTGACTAAAAATGTGCTTTTTAACGCGCAACCATTTGTTGACTGAGCAATTAATGGCCAAAACATATTCAGATATGTCCGAACTATGGCGAATGCGGACCGCACTAAACTTTGGTAAAGTACAGTCAAATTCGACCTGTTTTTACCGGTCGGGTAGCCGCTGACGAAAAATAAATCACCAAGTCCGATTGCTATGGACTTGAGTTAAATCGATGAATTTAGTAGGCTACGGTTTGTTTTTTACGTTAGCTCATATGTTGGCTTAAAAAGTTAAACAATTTCACTAGTGGCCTTGTGCTGAATTCGGCTTGACGTTTTCCTGCTTAGCAGCAATTTGGTCGAGAGGCTGTCGCGGACCAAACGAAATCGTCTCGTGAGCTTCACTTTATCAGGGGGTGTAGAGATACGGAAGTCATTTAAACATACACCTAGCTTGAAATCCGCCAAGAAACATACAATTGTAAAGAACTTATTTCTACTTAACAATTCTATACCATAAAAATCTAAAAACCTTGTCAACCCAGTGTATCTTCCGATACAATGCCAAAGCCAGATTTCCCCTAAAAAATTCAAAATTCCCCCCTAAAAATTCTAAATTCCCCCCAAGGCGGGAATTCCCCCCCCCCGGTTGGGAACCACTGCTTTAGTGCTCAACCGTGCAGTCGTGTGTTTCGCATCTATCCATAGGTTTGTTATCTATAATGTCAGATCTTATAGACCAAGATTTTCGAACGTCTAACTTACCAAAGAAGCAAACTTGACTACACCTGTTGCATTCTAGCAACTGATTTTGCAGAGACGTCTGTGCTTCGCAAGTATCACACGCGACCATCGCAGCCGGGACGCATGTACCGAGAGCTTCGGCCTGTTCGTCTAGATATGAGAAAAATATTGATATGCAACTAATGATTTGCTAACTTCTATTCATATTTGATCATTTCCCCCATGACCTACTGGCGGTATGATGGGCTCGAGGGGTAGCAACGAACAAACTGAGATTTAAATGATTCTACGGCTCGTCTCTAGAGTCTATAGGTTGATGATCTGTACACATAAACCGCATGGTAATAATATTAGGGGCTAAGCAAAATTGTGGAAAACGTTATATATAGCAGTGGTTCGTAACCTCTGACCCAGGTAACATTTACGCTAATCTGTAGGCTAAGCCTTCGCGGAACCCAAAATTTTCACCGAATCATAAAAACGTAAACTTACCATAATAGACATCTAACTACACATCTAATAAATTAACAGAGTGTTAAAAGAACAAAACCAATACAAAATAATTTCATATAATGTACCCTTTCAGATACCAGTTCAGAAATGCGAGGATTCACCTCGGAAAGTGCCATCGTATTTGTAGGCCGAAACGTAACAGCGTGATACCATTTAACTAATATGGTTACAATATTTTGAAATCCGGGAAAGAGGGCACTTTTTACAAATCACAAAACTTATCATATCGGACAAGAAAACGGTTCATTTGAAAATTTGCATGGGAAATGCAATTTTGTTGACTGAAGAAGGTCATTTCCCAGCTCGACGCCCGAAGAACCCGCTCTAACCTAATTTAGATTGTGGTTGACCTCTTTAATTTAGTCATCATTGCCGTCACTGCCGTTGGAATCCAGATTTCGCGTCAATAATGCCGCTTTTTTAGCGCCTGTACAGTACAATCGTCTGGCTTTCAAAGTTGTGAAGAAGGACGAATTGCCAAAAATGAGGAGATTTGGTCCTCCTCAGGGAACATTTTCGATTTCTTGACACAGGAGGACAAATCCTGTAACCCGATAACGGCCCTGGGGATATAGCCTACTCAGGTATCACAGGTATCACTCGTGTATGGAGTGTGTTAACGTTGTTCTGGCACCGATGTATCATATGTCTGGGGTGTTTACAGGGTGTCTTCAAGTTTTTCCACTGATCAGGTATCATTTCTGGGGTGTGCTTGATTGCCGCGCGGCAGCAACTAGTGATGGTTAGTGTCCAGAGCGCCGAATTTAATAGAAATGGGCTTGGTCGAAAGCTACCGTAGCACTGATTCGAGAAATAGGCTACAATTTAAAATATGATCAGGGCACTGGAACTACCCCAAATTCTACCACAAAGTCTGAAATAAAGGCATTGTCCGAACAGTCAGAGAGCCGCAATCGGTCATGGTCATTGAGTCGCGACAATCTGATCATTCTGAACGATGCAGATGTCAGATGTTGAGGGTATTTTGGGTGAGGTTCTTGTGCCTTGATCATATTTTAATTTTTGGAAGCAGTGCGACACTAGCTTTCGATCAAGACCAGCTCTTCGCTCCGGACGCCAGCTACACCCTGTCTATATACGATCGACAGAAATCCTACATTCGCTGCCGGGCGGCGAACAAACACACCCCACACATAATTCACGATCAGTAAACAAACTTCAACACCAACGAATGCACTCCAGAATGATGCCTGAGTGACAGAACAGCGTGAACACATACCACACCCCTCCATGTATGATGCATATATATACCTGAGTAATACCTTAGGATATCCTTACGGCCTCCAATTACTGATGGCCATAGAATGTTGGAGATCGAATTGTCGTTTCAGGAATACGGGGTTTCAATTTTGAGCCCCAACCTCTCATGTGTGTACACTGTACGCCACTCGCCCACTGCATACGACGTACCTCCACGACAGCCACAATTCGACCACTGACCTGGTCAAATTTCCTGCAAACCATGATGGCCAAGGCGACTGTATCATCACCAACCATATGTGTGAGTTGGGTGTGTGTTTTGACCTCCAAGGAACCCCTGAGACAGGCTCATGGAGACCCCGAATGTCCCATTGAACATCAGTTACGAGCCACTAGTTCTAGAGTAGGCCAATTTGAAATCATAATGCTAAATTAACTCACTGACACATTGCTTTAATATACATTGATTGCAATCTTCCGAAACCTGCAATTCATTTGCTATCACTGGCGGACAAAGGCCCCGTGTCACACAATTGGCGAGACATACGAGTCCATACTGTTGTGAACCAGGCGGAAACGAGGCTATAGTATTTTGAAGAAGCCCTGAAAAACACATTGGAAAGATATTATGAAAATATATTTCATGCCGATCGAAAGGATATTTAGAGTTACGTTATCAATAGCGGATGGCCATATATAATCAAAATTGCATTTATATCAAATGCTTTTGTCAGCGGGTGTATTCTTGTCATTTTCCTGCCTGAATGGCAGCACAACAGAGTTGGACAATTGACCTATTTACAGCCTTTTCAAATTAGATCACAACTTGAATCATAGCTACTTGGAAATACTTGGAAATTCCATTCAGAATAGGAAGATATAGGCTACAACATAAATTCAGTTTATAGTTCATGTCCAATCGAGTTCATATACTAAGAAGCATGAGAGAATGACAAATGTCTGCACATCAAGCTTGACTCTTTTCGCATGATGCAGTTCTACTATAGCATTTTCAGGAAAACCAGAAATCAGAGCATGTATAAATATTTCACGTATTCTCAATAAATTGCATTTTGCTCTAATTAGTTTATTTAGAAAACAAGAATAATCTATTGCTGTCCAAGCCTGCGGCATATATAGGTCCATCATTTGATATTTGGAAACCGATTCGCTTGTATCATAAATCCAACATTCATTTATAGGCCTACACGAAAAGACATCATAGTGAACGGCGCTTATCGGTTTACTTGAATAAGGACTGGCCGATGCGCCTGGATTAGATGGCACTCACCGAAGCTTACGACCAGAGACCTGAACAGCCGAATGAACATCGCATCTAGGATGAAATTTTCCTTGGTATCAACAATATAGCTTCAAGCATGGTTTGTTATCCATGCTGCCATATACAGCGATATTTATTCAAAGGCACCCGTAAAATTATATTGTATTCTTCTTCTTCGTAATACATTTTAATCGCATGTAAGCCTATCTATTATGAGCTATTACCTGTTCGGTCGCGCCAATTTATTGTGGCCAACGGAACATAATGCCGATGATCCGAAAAGATGACAGGCTTGCGTTTGAATTGAAATGGCCTCGGAGCTAGTGCTTCTTCATGCATTGATGCTACATAACGTATGTATACAGGATAATTTGTTTGGGACGCAATATGAACATATCAATTTAATCTTTTGTTTAGTCCTATATATGAAACACTCCACGCCATGCAGTAAAAGCAGCTGGACAGACAGGGTTATTTGAAACGTCTCGAAATTTAAACTCGCCGCAATAATCGATATAGGCTAATCGTCAGATTCTATTTTCATCTGATCAAGACACACACAATATATAATGAGACGTAATGAACAGACAGGAGGATGCCAAACGACCAGTTGCGGTCTCTAAAACTGGCATCCACCTCGACCTTAGTGCCCGATGTCACAGTTCTTTTCCGATTTTAATTTCTATTCCGAACCTCTTTCTTGGTAGGGTTCCGGTTAAAATAATTTTGCCCCTGATTAAAATCAATTTTAATCGAATAAATTATTGAAATCATGATTTTTGTTTTGATTTTTTTTTAGCCATAATAACAACAACACGAACAAAAGAAAATGGGAGGAATGACGACCAGCAAGTCAATCAAGGTGATGAAGGATAACGCTTAAACTTAAATAATGCGGGGCTGTGAGTCATCATTCACATAGCTGAAAACATTTTACCTATGTGGTAATGATGAGTCGCTAGAATTATTATACTGATCTGTTCTTAGCGAGGAAACATGTTGAGTCAAATCGGGACCATCCATAATAGTTTTACAACGCAACCTTCGTTTTAGGTATCTCACCAGTACTTCGGATATAGCAGCAGCATGTCGCAGACAACTAACTATCCTCAGCAAAAACCCTAACATATTGATTGTCTACTGCTCTTTGCTCTTTTCCCGTCTGTCTGTCAAATAGCTGAACTATACTGGTGCCGGTGACGAAATGCTATCTCCGGTTTATATAAAATACACATGATTGTTCGATAATAAACCACATTCACGCATCTCGTCAGAAAAATTTGAAAAAACCGAAATAATCAATAAAATCAAAATGGTGAAATTAAAATAAAATATCTACGAAGAAAATCTGATTTAAACCAGAACCCTATTTCTTGGTCTTTCCATTCCTTGTGAGTGCGTTCTTTTAACGGGTCTTTTTCTGGGCATTTTTGTCGCCCTAAGAATTAACAGCGGCGCGGGGAAGATTAACACTAGAGCCCAGATAAACCTCCATCGCGGAATCAAACCCGAGCCACCCGGGTATCAGGCGCTTCCGCTTGAACGGGCACTTCGTTCTATTCATGTTGTGGTCTCAAATTGAAGAAACATTAGGGGAAAATCTGAAAATTTTCGTCAGAAAGGCGCCGTAGGCGAACTTCAGCTGAAAGATTTTTATAAAAATGCAACAATTTATTCTTGCAAAAGCTATATATATCTGTGGCATCGAGACCACGCGTCATCGCTCATTGGCCCTCTGCGAAATGTCTGGCGCTCATATCTTCGCTGCTGCGATCTCTATTACAACTGTGCAACAGCACAGACTCCCATTGTAGCTTGCAACGTATATAGGCCTACCAGAGGCGGTCAAAGTAGTCACCATAAGTAGGCCTACTCAAGTAGAGGCAAAAGTAACGATTTACAAAAGCAAAAAAGTAACCACTATAGGTCTAGTCTTACCTAAAGAAAACTGAAAACTTCCAATTAGAAGTAAAAGTAGTCTGCCCGAGAAAGGTTTCGCTGCTACAATTAGAAACTATCATGCGCAAGACATAGAGACCGCAAGAGCTTTCCCGCGATGGGATAAGTTCTTCAGGTGGTCCTTTATATGCCTGTTCGCTGGCATGCGTAGAAGTCAAAATACAGCCGTGAATCTAAAGAAGGTTAGATACCCAATGCTGTGTACGATTCAGAAATGAAAATAACCATGTCTATCTAAATTTTGCAGAGATACCCAGAGCATATTTACGGAATCCGAACACTGCTATTTTGACCTTGATCAAAATTACATAATTGTACCAGAAAGGAATAAATTAGACTCCTTACATTTGGTGAATACATCCGCCAAGTAGGCTATAATAAGCGATATCGTTACCGGAACGTCATGCCCAAGGACAGGTTCGCAGCTCTGTAAAATAAGGATACAAATTCTGAAAGTTCTGGTACCCGCTAAGAAAACTGGTGAATTCGAAAAAAGTTTTACCAAAACTTTTGTGTTGACGAAAAAAAGGTTATCACTTTGTCCAGACTCCCGAAAATCCGCTTTTGACAATACTTTTGTGCTTGACTAAAAAAATGGTCGTCATTTTCATCGACTCCCGTATTCCACTTTTCTACAAATCTGCTTACCAATTCTGCCTATAAGTCGACATTTTCATGGCATCTTAATACTTTTTCTGAAAAAAGAGGACACATTGAAGAGGGCATTTAGGGTTCCTCCGAGGACACTTTCTCTCTCTCGAGACTCTCTCTCACTTTCAATTTTGTGCAAAAAAGAGGACAAATCCTCTTAACTCTTTCGACGCCGAGCTAAATTTGACGATTGTCTTCAAAACGCCGCGATTTTCACCAAATAACCCCAATTTCAATACTAGCCAGTCTTCAGGATTACCGGACCACGACCTAACATCGACCTCGCCCTCCGCCACATGCCACCCCATTTTGTCGCTTGCGTCTTATATTCTCTGCATTACTTTTCATTCAGTGTGCATGCCTCTTATTTACTTCGCCTAGGCTAAGGTGGGTGTCTGATCTTAATGGCTACTCCAAGTTGTTTCGACACCCTCCTATCTTTTCATTGTATCGCAGTCTTGTGATGTTTTGAAACGATGAAAATATTAATAAACCTGACTGACTTTCAACCGATCGTAACTTCGTCGCTACCTTAGCTACCGAGACGTACCTACGTCCGTGTTGTAGCCGCAAACGATATCTATTTAATGATGCGTAACGTGCCTTGATTGATGCTGTCGTGTTGCTAGGACAGGCTTCGGTACGAACTGAAGTTTTGCTGATTTCAGGCGCGCTGCTGCCAAGTAGGGTTGGGACTTCGGGATCGAATTTGAAATCCCGGGATCGGGATTTCCCGGGATTTTCGCTTCTCAATCCCGGGATTCGCAAAATAGTAAAATACGCATAATACAAGCTACATAAACAACATTTATTCCTTGTAATATTGACTCAAAACATGAGATCATCAAGAGCAGTTATTCCCAACCGCGGCTCCAAGGTAGTCTTCTTGCGGCTCTGAGTGACCTCTAAATATGCCACAAAATATAATGGACGGCAGTTGTTGTTTGTTTATATAAATAGTTGTAGGCAATTTTTGTATATGAATGCTGAAATGAGAAATATTAGATATCTCTAAAGCCGTCCAAGGCCGCTTCTGAAATCAGAGAAACAGAATTCTTGCAGACTAGCGCCAAACGCATTGAGGAATACCCGTCAGACAACGACATATCTTGAGTTCTGCTGCTTGTAGACCTTTATATATCGTCTTTTGAAGAGTAAATTACGACACAATTTCACTAACATTAAAATAACGGCTCATAGTCCAATATAAATTGCAATAAGTCCAATATTTTTAATAGAATAATCCTCCGCAAACTTGTGTATCAAGTGCTGGAATGTATGAAGAGTTATCACATAACAACGAAATAGTATGTTAAGTAATGATGTGCATTATCAATTTATTTCAATGTATAGCAATCTGCGTCTACCAATGCTAAAATAACAGATATACAATCTGCAGAAGTCTATGTGCATATGCATGCTTTTGAGTTTGCTAGATGGTGGGATTTAGAGGTAGGTTATTAGCTACCTTTAGAATTTTCGTTATCAGTGTATAGTCTAATCGGGTGTTTTAATGTGGCTCCGACATTCAAATTGGTTAGGAACCACTGATCAAGAGTATCATCGCTTAGACGGTTTCGTAATTTGTTGGCGAAATATCCTTAAAATATAGGTGGGGGCGCCAGACGTAGGCCATTTTCGAAATGGGGCGCTGCAGGGACGTAAGGTCAAGAAACAATGTTTTAGACAGCCTGGTCTAGTTTTTGACACTGCTTTATTACCAAAAATGACACATGACGCTACGTAAGCCTTGGTAGATGCTGTTCACAAATCCCGGGATCTCATTGGGGTTAATCCCGGGAACGGGATTGCTTCAAATCCCGGGATCGGGATTTCCCGGGGTCCCAACGCTACTGCCAAGGTATGGATTTTGTTGGTGTTTCTATGGTACTTATAGATTAGCTGTGACGTTGTAAATTTCACAGAATATTCTTATTATATTATATATTGATAATATATTATCCTTCAATCGTTAATTCCTTTTCGATGGCAATGCGGAGGTTTAGAACCGTCGTGAAATACTGCTGCCGACATGATCTTCGGCCGTCGATGCTTCAAGGTTATCACTGTGACGTCAAATCAGCAATAATGGCTCGAAATTTTGACTTCTGCTAGTACCGGTACTCAAGTTTGTTTTTCAGGCGCAGTAACATACCGACGGAGCCCATTTGTGTACGATTACAAGCAACGATCTGCACAAAAACATCATTATTTGTCACCGTTGAGTCCTCGTCATCTCCCGATGCAATTTTACGTTTGAAAAACTTGAATAAATACGTATATATTGGTGTTGTAGCGACCCCGTTACGGCGTATACCGGTAGCAATAACGGGGATCGCGGGTGTGTTACTGGGCTCGGGACCTCGTCTCTTTGCGACTGCCGCCTGCTCAAATGACACTTACAATCACGGCACAACCGACAACACCACAAGTCTATGCGGTTATAATATTATATTAATACGACACAAGAAACTCATAATAACGATACTCACGGACACACAAAACGGAACCCAGACGATCTATAACTCCTATACGATACACACTGCACAGGAAACTGTAACAAAACTTCACACAAGCCTCACGCACACATAGCCTACCTATCAGCCTAAACCTAGCCCAGCAGCAGTCTTGCCATCTACAAGCGAGTACGAACTACCAACGGGGCAACATCACTCCCTAGGTGCTCGCGCAGCACCGTCAGTGACTAGGCCGTGCCCCAGCCTATCCGCGCAGAGATTCCGACCGGTACGTCCAACTCAAGCCCGCCAATACAAGACCAACTACCTACTTCACGCCCTAACTGCCTAATACCACCACTACTTCACGCTGCTGCCCCAAACTACTAATACTTCACGCTGCCAAACACAGAGACATACTCACTCGCATCCATCTTCAGCCACACTCTCAGCCAACTCTCTCAACCAACTCACTCAACACGCGGTCTCCAGCCATACCACGCGCAACAATATTCTAAACGGAAAATACAGAACATTCTGGAAACCTCGGGTTTCCACAGTGTGAAGTCTGTACATGTACTGCCTTGGTGGCTTCAGTAGATCCGTATATTAACTTAACGCGCGATTGTCGCTAAAGATTGGTGATAATGATGTAAAATGTCTTTAGGTATTGGCATCTGTTGAAAATCATTACCGTCGTGGAAATATATAACAAATATAGTTACTATTCCGTACATGTAATCGAGCGAAATTGCCTCTCAGAAGCAAGTCTTGAATTTTGAATTCATTACCGCATGTTGCCGCAGAATTCCGCCTTCGCTATGGACCAATGATTCTTTCTATGACGCATGAATGATGGTATTGGCGCCTCGAATCTATCACTTCACGTGGCGCACTGCATGGTATTGGTCGCATATTATTGTTTGGCTGAAGTCGTTTAGTTTAGGGGCGTATTATCGTATTTAGGGTTCTATTTGGCTTTCATGTTATTTAATTGGAGTATCTGTTTGTATTAAGAATTTGGATTGTGTTATAAATTATTTGGTCAGTTGTATAATCGCTGGGAATTTGAACCATTAAAAACCGTACTTCACCCAAGAAGACGCGTGTTGAAGTTTCAACCAGAGCGAAGACAGCTGACAGTGCTACGTCGTGTACCGAGATTAGGCCTGAAATTTCTGCGGTTACACAAGTTTTTAATGGTCACATCGCATCAAACGAAACGTTGCACTAAACGACAAAGGATATTTCATAATGGAGCTGTTGAAAGATGTTGCGGTCTCCAATCAACTAGCATCTAATCAACGTGGAATTGACGCCCTGGTGTTATCCGAAGATAATATGGAAGGCCCGATTCAACAATTAGCAACGCACGCCAAAGCTTATGGCGCGATAGGAGCTGCAGCACAGCCAAAAAACAACTTGAACAAAACAAAGACTAGAACAAGTTCGAGTTGTGTGTCTGCTGGCATGGTTTCGCGTCATGTGAAAAGAAGCACCAAAAGTGCATTGCTAACCAAAGACAATCTACATATGATGACTACCAGATCAAAGACAAAGGTTGGCAGTCGATCGAGTATAAAATCAAAAAGTCATGTTACTCAATCACATGGCTCAGGCTCAACAAGGTCTACCTCAGACGTGGGTATGACATTGATGCAACAAGAAGCGGTTCTGGAGGCCAGATCTGCTTCATCCTCACAACGTCATATTCTGGAAAAACAGCAACTCATGTTGCGGCATCATCGTGAAGAAGAAGAAATGCTTGAAAAGATTAAATCAAGACGGGAAGAAATTGCTCGACAGCAAAAGCTCGAAGCAGAAGAACTCGAACGGGAAAACAAGTCCGAGGTTGAAACCTTGAGACGCATTAGACAACGAGAGATCGATGAACTCAGTATGAGGCATCAGAGAGACCAATTCGAAATCGCATCTGCGCTTGAGGAAACTCGCGCAGAGAGAAAGGTGCTTGGTTTTGAGCTTCCTACTGTTGATGCTTCAGGTATGAATCGCACGGACGTTCAAATTCCTTTTGTTCCTCAGTCCCTAGAAACCCGACAATCAATTTTTAGCACTAGACTGAGTCCTGTAGTCAAGCAGGAAACTGCCATCGAATTCGTTCCTCAGGTTAATTGTCCATCCATTCCAGGTAGTTCGCAACCTTTGGGTTCAAATACTGTTAACTCGGTGCTAGATCTGATTGATTTTGATAGCCCTTGTTTGCAGGGCCGTAGTGAACCTACTAAGTTACCAAAATATGAACGGGGACCTAAACCCGCTGCTCTTATTTCGACACCAGCCAATGCTGAAGCTTGTTTCCTTGCTCCTAAAAACAATATCAGTAATTCGGAACCCAAGGTTATGTATGCCCAAGTTCCCCAACCTTCTTTATTACCCCTCACGGAACCTCCCATCTTTACAGGAAACGCCAGTGATTTTTATGATTTTAAAATGGCTTTCAATTCTTTAGTAGAGCCATATGCGTTAACACAACAACATAGGCTTCAATATCTAATGAAGTATACAAAGGGTGTCCCGCATGTATTGATCAAAGGTTGTTTGCATGCTGATTCACACTCATGCTTTGATAAGGCATGGAAAATATTGAATGAAAATTATGGGCAAGAACATCAAATCAGTCGCTGTTGCCTGGAGTCCATACTTGGAGGTCCTCGTTTTTCTGAAAACGATAGGGATGGTTTGGCAATGTTTTGGGCGAAACTGGTTTCATGCAGAGAAACTTTAATGGGCACAAATAGTTTGCATGAAATTGACAACATTATGGTAATTGACAAAGTTGAGGATAGATTGCCGGAAGGATGGAGAAGTGGATGGAGATCCATTGTGGATAATATTGTGAATGTAAAAAGGGAAAAATTGACCATGCTTGACTTGTCAAATTACATTCGAAAGAAATCTCGAGAGTTGGAAACAAAGCCTAAAATAAATTGGTCCTTGAGTAACGAAAGGTTTGTTAATCCTAAAGGAAGCAAAACCAGTTTTGTTACACAGATGGAGAGTTCAACTGCATCATGTTGTCCGCAATGTAAGCAAACTCATTTTCTCAACCAATGCAATATCTTTCGAGCAATGAATTTTGAACAAAGGCATAATTTTGTTCAGCAAAACAAGCTGTGTTTTTCGTGTCTTCAAGCAGGGCATTTCAGTAAAGAATGTTATCGTAAAAAGCCGTGCTCTCAGGCAAAATGTTTCGGTAAGCACACTACATTACTTCATCCACCTGATAACAAGCCTTCCCAAAGTCATAAGCCAATTGAATTGATTAAATCGGAACAAAATTCGGAATCTGACAAAACGACGAGTAGTTTTGCTAGTAGTATTCAAAAGGAAAGAGGTGCATTATTGCCTGGGTTGCCGGTAAAAGTGCGTGTCGGCAATGGTGGAAACGTTTTTACCACCAAAGCATTGCTTGATGGAGCAAGTAGAAATTCATTCATTACTCATTCATTGCTGAAAAGAATGGGTGTTAAAGGTAGGGATATCAGCGTGGCTGTAAAAACTCTCAATGGCGTTGGTTGCCACAAAACAGAAACTTTAATTGACAATGTAGAAGTATCTGCATATAATGGTAATGATTGGGTGTCCCTTTCAACGCTGGTATCTATCGAAGAGATACCTTTGGGTAAATATGAAATGCCACTCCAGGAAGATATCCAAGATTTTCCTGAGTTCAATGGAATTGAAATTCCTGATGTGGACTGTGATGTTGAATTGTTAATCGGCTTTGATAATAGAAGTATTCATCGACCAAGAGAAGTGGTTGATGGGCCGGCCGATTTCTACGCCGTTCGCACATTGATTGGTTGGGCCGTGGCGTGTGAGAGAAGTGAAATAAAGGGCAATGGAAAATTGCCCGTCAGTTGCAACTTTACAAAGGTCAGCACAGACAGTGTCTGTGAAATGTGTTCGGACGTAATTGATTCAGTAAAAACTAAAAAAACATGTCTTGCAACTGTAGTGAGTGATGTTCCTACACCTGGTATTGAATTCATGGATGAGGCAATAAAAAAACATTGTAATTGGTTCAAACTCAAAAAGGTGATTGCTTGGGTGTTACGATACAAAGATAGGTTGCTCTCTAAGGTTAGAGGAACATCTGGCGGTAATGAATCGCTCCCTGCAGGGCTATTAACAACAGATGAACTGTTGCGTTCGGAAATAGAAATTATCAAGCATGAGCAAGCAAAATTTTATGCTACAGAAATGCATGCGATTGCAAATGGTCAAAATCTTAGACCTGCAAGTACTTTGTACAGGTTGAAGCCTTTTATAGAAAATGGGTTACTGCGGGTTGGTGGCAGAATAATGGAAGCCCCCATTGCTTATGAAAATCAACACCAAATTGTAGTGCCAAGAGATAGCATGATTGCTTCTGCCATTTTTGAATGGCATCACAAATTATCAGGACATTCGGGTCGTGAGCATGTCCTGGGAATGGTCCGTAAAAAATATTGGATTGTGCGCCCTCATCCCAAATTGAGAAAAATAATATATGATTGTGTGATATGTCGCAAACGGCAGCGACAGCCAGAGTCGCAGCAAATGTCAAATCTTCCAGCAAATCGGCTCATTCCGGATAAGCCACCCTTTTCATATGTGGCTTTGGATTGCTTTGGTCATTTTGACGTTAAAAGAGGGCGTAGCATTGAGAAACGTTATGGGGTGATATTCTGTTGCTTGAATACAAAGGCAATTCATATTGAATTGACCCACAGTTTGACCACCGATTCATTTATAATGGCATTGGAAAGATTCACTAACCGTCGGGGTCAAGTTCTTGAAATTCGATCAGATAATGGCTCAAACATTGTTGGGGCGGAGCGAGAAATTAGACAATCTGTCAACAAATGGAATCAAGTGCAAATTAATGAATGCTTGCTTAAGAAAAATATCAAATGGATATTTCAAACTGCCAGGGCATCTCACCATGGTGGTATTTTCGAACGTCAAATTCGGACGGTGAGGAAAATCCTACGGGCAATTTGCAATGGTCAAGTGTTCTCAGATGAGTGCCTAGCAACCCTGATGAGTGAGTGTGAGTCAGTTGTGAACAACCGTCCAATCACAACAGTATCTGATGATCCTTGTGATCTTGAACCCTTAACTCCAAACTCTCTGCTTCTCTTGAAACAAGGTCCTGTCTTACCCCCAGGCATATTTAATGAAAAAGATAATTATTCCCGTAGACGCTGGAGACAGGCTCATCATTTGGCTGATGTTTTCTGGAGGAGGTGGCGCTTAGAGTATTTGCCAAGGCTACAAATACGGCCCAAATGGATTGATGGTAAATGTAACCTAAAAATCGATGATATTGTCCTAATCATGGACGATAACCTGCCCCGAAATGCATGGCTTCTGGGCCGTGTCACACAGGTATTTCCTGGCAAAGACGACCTGGTAAGGTCGGTTCGTATCAAAACAAAAAATTCTGAGCTTGAGAGGCCCATTACTAAGTTGGTGCTTATTCAGAGCTCCTCAGCATGATCTGAATTTATTTACTAGAACACTGCTTGTTCGATACTCGGTGTTTTGTTATTTACTACTGTGGTAACCATTGTTTACTACGGCACTCGTAGTCTCGTACTTGTTGTTTACTACAGTATGTGTTTTCGTTATTGATTGCGTCACAATATGCCATGAGTGTCACTTTGGCTCAATACAATTTAATTGTTTCGGCGCTTCGTTGTATTTGTTTGTTTGTTTTTTCGCATGTTTTTCGGGAAGTTGTTGGTAGTCACCTGTGAAAAAATGTGTATAAATTTACTCTAATAAATTTCCCATTTTTGGGGGTGAGGGTGTTGCCGCAGAATTCCGCCTTCGCTATGGACCAATGATTCTTTCTATGACGCATGAATGATGGTATTGGCGCCTCGAATCTATCACTTCACGTGGCGCACTGCATGGTATTGGTCGCATATTATTGTTTGGCTGAAGTCGTTTAGTTTAGGGGCGTATTATCGTATTTAGGGTTCTATTTGGCTTTCATGTTATTTAATTGGAGTATCTGTTTGTATTAAGAATTTGGATTGTGTTATAAATTATTTGGTCAGTTGTATAATCGCTGGGAATTTGAACCATTAAAAACCGTACTTCACCCAAGAAGACGCGTGTTGAAGTTTCAACCAGAGCGAAGACAGCTGACAGTGCTACGTCGTGTACCGAGATTAGGCCTGAAATTTCTGCGGTTACACCGCACAATGCCCCGACTGGCATGAGCGCAAAACGGCATGCCAGATTTCGAGACAAAAATGCGCCCTCTCGATTTAGCGAACATATGGGGATACGCGGCGTTTTGAAGACAATCGGCAGCGAACTTATGGGGATGCGCGGCGTCGAAAGAGTTAAAAGAGGACGTCCTATGTAAATATGCAATGTTTGTTAGAAACAGAGAGTGAGACTTGCCTCTTAAAAACACATCGTGCCTCCGTGTGCAGCATTAAGTATTCAAATACTTCGTAATCGTAGTTCTGCAATAAGCAGTAACTCTTTCTGGCGATTCTGCCAACAATGCTGAATCTGTCCATTGATGGACTGGATCAAGATTTTCTAGTCGTCATTGAATTTTTCAACATACTGCTGAAAACATATCTCTTTCAAGGCTAATATAATTTCATTCCATATTGTGAACCATGATATAGGATTGACCTGTAGCAATTTAGGAAATTTAACAAATTTAGGAAAACCTATGATATATATACATCACATACATATGTAATGTATATATATCATTGGGAAAACGAGAGATAAATAATTATTTTTGAAGTACGGCGTGCAAGCACGTCGCTAGGTGACGGGCATGAGTTACTAGACAAACTAGGGAGTTCCCCTTGATCAATGCTCTTAGTTGTTTGCAACATCTGCAAAGATCGTGTGCTCTGACTGCTCTCCTCAAGGTCATTAGGCATTTATAATTTGGGTTTGGGTCGAGTCTTTGCCGTTCTTTCATGGAACTGTGGGCATAATTGCAATTAATTGATGAATTTTTTTTGCACTTTTATCTTGTAATAGTAAGTTTCGTAGCCAAGCCCCCAATTACGGCATAACGAAGCTGACTTTGAAATTGTGAAATCTTGAAATGTATATAGCACGTGAGTTAATCGATTATGGTCAAAAGACAGAAAGATAGAGTGAGATTTAGTACGAATATGCGGTGCAACACAATGCTTGATCGGTAATAAAGTATAACATTGTCGTCAAAGTGATACATGATCTATCTTCATAGAGTTTTTTTTATTAATGAATGCATACGTCAAAAAGTCATTTTCGTTAGGCAATTTATTATAATCCTTTTTATTTTCATGAATATCACTCAGAATTTGGTCGTACTGCAAGAAAACGTAACTGCATAAGCCTAAGCTTGAGCAAATAATCGGACTTATTTATATATTTTATTGCCCCCATCCCATCGGGAATTTCCTTCTATAACGAAGCTGCTCAGAGACGGTATAGGCATCAAAGTTGGTATCAACAGGTTCAATTATACCATGATCTATCATTTGTCCTTTACGGTATTATTAAATATGTCTGCCACAGTATTCCAGATGTCTATTGTTCGCTTGAATTAGTACGGTATTGTAATTACATAGCTGATCTTAATCAAAAGCTAGTGTCTTAGCTGGTCATCAGAGCACTGTATACCCCCCGAAAACGTTCTGAAAGTTGGATATTGGCATTGTAATGAACTTGAATCTTTTATAGACTACATTAACCTTAATGTGACTAGTCAATCGTTTCTGTGTCATCATGTGTAATTTGAATTGCATGCTTAAAGTTTATTGCAACAATGCATGTTTTTTGTCTCTCCACACGCAATTGTAGAAAATGTATACCTTAATTCCGCCTGGTGCAATAGGCCTATGCTGTTTGTTAATCATCAATTAATCCACATTTTCATATGAATGAGTCATGCGTGTATCATATGCTTCATCGATAAGTCATACTGTACAACTCCAGTGCAATGTGCTGCCTGTTAATCATCAATCTTTCATTTTGATAACCATGGCTGTGTCATAGGCTATGCAGCATAGATGAGTCTACTATGAGACTCCAGTGCAATATGCTATATTATATCATCAATCTTTCATTTTGATATCCATGAGTGTATCATATGCTACTAAATAGATATAAGTCATACTGTACAGTAGCGCTCCTGTGCAATGTGCTATATTTTATTAATCCACCTTTCATTTTTATATTCATAAGTGTATCATATTCTCTATAGATAAGTCATACTGTACCTGCACTCTATTGCTGCCTGAATTGTTAATGGAATGATGGAGAAAAAAGTGGTGTGCGTTGGTCTTGTATGTGTGGATCTGGTCAATATTTGCAGTGACTTTCCAAAAGAAGACACCGACCAGAGGTACTTGAATTTGAAGATTTCATTACTGGGGTTGGTGTGATTGAGTGCAAAATGATGTCGGTCGATTTTAGGGCTGGGCACAATCATTCGAGTACTCAAATCTCAATTGAGTAATTATTGTAATGATTCGATTTGAGCAGTGAGAATTAAAAGATGATTTTTCTGAGTACCTGGTTATGATATGCTCCTAGCAGGGTTGTAACCAAGTCACAAGGCTCCGAGTCACTAGTCAATATCACTTTTGACTCGACTCGAGTCAAGTCAAGTCATTTCCAATTCACCACCGAGTCAAGTCCGAGTCCAAGTCAGTGAGCAGAGGGTCGAGTCCGAGTCATGGTATTATGACTCGAGTCCGAGTAAGTCATTGTGTTGATTGCTCAGTTTCCCGTTAAAGTCTTGTTCAACCCAGTTTTTATAATTTCTCTGTTTGGTGATATCGAATGGTTTGCGTTTATGATATAGCCTACTAATTTTCCTCACTTTTAGCAGTTTCTGGTCACATTTTCAAGTAGGCCTACCAGTACCATAGACAAAATCCAAGTAGTGTCGTTGCTTTACTATTCTTCAAAGTTAGAATGAAATGTCGGTCTTTTGACCGTCTGAGTCTCGAGTCATATGACTTGGTTCGAGTCGTGCGCAATGACTCGAGTCCAATCCGAGTCAATAATACACAGATTGACTCGAGTCCAGTCATTTCCGTATTTTAAGAAAATGACTCGAGTCAAGTCGATTCATCAGAAAGTCGTGACTCGACTCGAGTCATTACAACCCTGGCTTCTTGCTACTAAATTTTAATTTATCAACGATGATTGTAGTTTCGGTACTATCTTCCACTGTGGAAGCCTTGAAATCGCGATTTGTCATACGAAACATGTAGTTCAAAGCTATGTTAGTTTGTAGAAATGAAATATCTGTGAAGTCGTTATCAAAACACACAGCACAATGTGACGCGACAGCGCTGTCTGGCTCTTGCTCCTGAGCTGCAGTTTCGTTTTGCCAGACACTGTTGTTGCGTCACAATCTCAAACTCCATCACATTGCAAAATTCGAGGCTGATTTTGGGGGGTTCCAGTGCCATGAGCACAATAGAATGTATACTTTCGCACTCAGTACAGCAGCAGCTTTCCATTTTACACAGGTTTTTATCAAATTTATCGCTTGTTCAAAAATGGCCGTAGAATTGCCTTTGGCCAAATGGAAAATATGACGCAACCCAAATGCGGTGAGCCGTGTAATCTCGCTGGGTCCACACCATTTGTGCCACTATGATTGAATCAAGCTTAGTTCTCAGATCATTAAAATTACTGGATTCGCAGTCTAAGAAATTCAACAAATCAAGTTCACATCAACCGCATGAGAATGACAAACGTCTCTAAACCAAGAGTGGCTCATCTCGTGCGATACAGTTTTCCTGTAACACATTTTCAGGAGAACCAGAAATTAGATTAGAATTCAAATGAGAGCATAGAAATATTTCAGAAATTAGATTACTGACATTTTGCTCAAATGAGGCTAATTAGACAACCAGAGTTATCTAGATACCTAGTAAGTCTGACTGCCGGCAATAGCTTTTTTCGTAATAATTTTGTTGTTCTGATTTCAGAATAAATTCTTTACAATGGAGAAGAGGTGGTAACGCCGCAAACACATCCGTGGTACTTTCCTTACTGGGCACGGCTGTTGACTTCGTCGGGGTGGTTCCTTCTACAAGTGACTCCAACAATACCTCCTGGGGAATAGCAGCGGCCAAGTGAGTCTGCTTGAGGAAAAAGTTGTTGCATATTTTATTGTTACCAGACTTGAAAAACTAGATAATTCTAGTTGTCTAATTAGACTAATTAGAGCAAAATGCTGGTAATCTAATTAGTAAAGTCTTTTAATTCTAATCCAATTTCTAGGTTTTGTAAGAATGCTGATTGAGAACAGTTGGCCTATCGTGCGGAACGAACCTGACACTGCTGACATTGCCATTCTGATAATTATGAGATTGAGCTCTGCTTTGACATGAATGGAACTTTATTTCTGCTGTATTTAATTTTAATTTGGAATCAAATTCAATTTCCAAGTTTTCGTGAATGAAAGTCTTCCAAGTTTTCGTGAATGAAAGTCTTAACACTAATATGATTTCAAAAAAATAATGTAACTATACCGCTATACCTAATTCTAATTGTAATCAAATTTTTTGAAAATTTTCTAGTTGTCAAAACTCTGCTGCGGAGGGAGTTACTATTTGGTGTTGTTAGATTTCAATCCTGGAATAAGTCAATGTTGGGCCATCGAACGGCTTCGAACGCATCTCCATATTGCCATGACAATTTTGTCGATACTTCTATGACGCTATCATGAGATGAAGCACAAATTATACACACTATCCGTACCAAACTTCATCGAAATCCTGAGACGTTATGGACTCAATGTGTACCCGCTGTAATGTTAACTGCTTCCACCGTTGGCTTGAATCGACTCAACTTTTTTCATATTACTTGACTTGACTCAAGCCCCTTGTCAAAATGACATGATTTGATTCGGACTCGGAGATACAGAAATAGGATTGACTCATGACTCAAAGTGAAATTTTGAGTCAATTTCAAGTATTCGGTGTCGACTAAATCAATGTACGTGTACAGTAGGGCTGTTAAAAAAAAACTTTTCCTTCAGAATTCATTGGCTACTTGATTAAATTGTTTGGTTGATTAAAAAACGCTGCACACCAACTTTGGCTCCATTCCAACCAGTGGAAGCGAGATTCGTGCAGTAGTAAGTTTTGAATTTATCATTATAAAACAAACAAAAAAATTTAAAATTTTCCTGCCAACCCCATAAAATTGCTAGGATGTCAGTAGAGATGATACACACCAAATTTGGCTCAATTCCAACCACTGGAAGCGAAGTTATTGCAGTAGACAAATGTGGATTTGAATAAAATAGCATTTACGGTGACCAACTCCTTGATTATTTATTATAAAATCATGGAATTACAAATTTTTCTACTGCAATAACTTCGCTTTAATGACAAATTCAAAGCTTTTTACTGCACGAATCTCGCTTCTACGGGTTGGAATGGAGCGAAAGTTGATGTGCAGCGTTTTTTTAACCAACCTAACAATTTTATCAAGTAGCCAGTGAAATCTGAAGGAAAAGTTTGTTTATTAACAGCCCTAGTGAACAGCCCCTATGGTTGTGTCACAAATAAATTGACCACAAACTAAATGATTAGCGCTCATGTTGTCCTGGATTAATAGAAATCTATCTATAACTGTAGCCTACTTTGTTCCATGAACTGCTTAGTGCTCACCTTAGTGATACTCTTGTATGAATTAAATTGCACAAATATAGGCTAGTTTATATTACTTGTCAACAGTTGCCGCAGACTTGACTTGACTCGAGACACTTCAATATTTTAGTGACTTGACTCGAGTCAAAGGGTACAGTGAATTGATATGACTTCTGACTCGAAGGTAGGGCATACCGAGTTGTTCCCAACACTGGTATAAGTCAGTTACTGTCATTTTGTTACCTGGAGCAAGGTTTTATGCAATGGCACAACACCAATCCATTCTCATTTCGGAATTTATGATGTTGTATATGTTTGTCCTTGATGTTTTTGCGGCATATAAACCGACTCATGATATAGGCCTACATACACACTATCTGTGCATACGCATACCATGAGAGCATGATGTGCATATGCCATTGGACAAGGAAGGTGCAGAAATAGCCTTGTAAGGTTTTAGTCTTGCAGCACCCCTCCATCGCACCAGTGTTGCTGATCAGGTCTTTGGTGTGACCTGGCCGGGGATTGAACCCACGACCTACCGATCAAGAAGCCCGCTCCACCATTACGCTGTCTTGTTTCCTGTTCAGTAGACTGATCTATGATCATTCGCAAATCCTTTTGCAAATTTTGTGTTGCAATTTTACAGGCACGCAAAAAGTGACCTTAGAAAAAACGGTGTCGGTATCGAACATGTCACGGAATGCCACACCGTTGATTTTCCTACATCCACTGTGATAGTAAATGCGGAGAATGGATCGAGGACAATAATGCATTACAGAGGGTAAGCTTGCTTGTTGTCGCCGACAGTTCAAATCTCTGCGAACGTGTGTGTGTATAGTAGGGTTGTTCAAAAATAATTATTTTTCAAATTTTTTCAGCCATTCCATAAAATTGATAGGTTGGCTAAAAAAACTTTGCACGCCAAATTTGGATCAATTACAACCAGTAAAGTAAAGCTATTGTAGTTTGGAAATCTTTAATTTATAATGAAAATATTTGTAATTTTTTTTTTAATTTGACTGTCTGCCCCATGAAATTGTGAAGTTGTCTAAAAAAACGATGCAGTACAATTTTAGCTAAATTCCAACCAGTAGAAGCGAAGTTATTGCAGTTGAAAGTTTTGAATTTGAAAAAATGCATTGGCTGTGGATAATCACAAAATTATGAAGGAAAAACTCAAATAACTTTTCTCCTACGCGTTGGAATTGCGTCAAATTTGTTTTACATCGTATCTGTAGACATCTCAACATTCTCAACAACTCCATGGGTTAGCCAGTAAAATTTGAAATTTTTTTAAAATATTTGATAATAAATATAATGTGCAATGTTTTTCAGCCAACCTAACAATTTTATGAAATACCAGTAGCGACAAAAATTTTAGAAAAAGTTATTTTTGAGCAACCCTAGTGTAGGCTACACTTGAGACAAATATCGGATCTTTAGCCGATGCAGATAAAACCGATAGCTAGCACCTTCACCGATAGCCCCGATATATCTGTCAATATTTAAAAGATATGTCATCTATCTTGAGCCCCATTTCCAAAATTGCGGATCATTTATTTGAGCAGCTTTACAGCCATTGCTACGCTTGGGTATGAAATAAACTATCAAGCCTGTATCGGGACACTGTAAGCCAGGGGTGTCAAACATCCGACCCGCCAGACGGTTTCATCAGGCCTGCGACATCATTCTGAAAAATGGATGTAATATCCAGCAGATTTTTGGTACAAAATACTTCATTAAATAATCCCCCAAGACAGCAAATGTTGAGTATGTTCATCGGCCGCATTATAACCATCTCGCAGTGGTGTTGCAGTCACACTGTAGTTACCATCATCAACAACAAGTAGCTGCCATTGACACCCAGTGTACGTGTCGGTGAGTTCACAGTTTTATGGGAAATTGGACCAAAATGTTGTTATTCGCAGAAGTGAAAACATTAGTTAGAAACTGGTGTATGCAGCTTACATGGAGAATACAATTATTACACAAAAATATAATTTAAATATCTGTGGTCGCACTCCTTTTACGCTTATGACTTAACAACTCCTCGGTCTCCAGAGAAACCCAAATCGCGATGTGGGCTAATAAGAATATACCAAACTACAACGTCTGCGTTTACGGTCAAATCGCTTGCATTCCTCATAATGCATACATAGACTAGTACTATGGTCTGATTACGACTAAAACAAAGCAATGATAGTAATATACCAACGTATATCGTCGTAAAGCCGCTGTTTTAGCAGTTTGTGTGGCTATCAATCATCGAATAAAGGAGTTGATAGAATAGAACCCTATGGTCCGTTAGATACCATAATATATCATGTATATCAGCTTAATAATTGGGTATACAAGTGAAACACAAGGGCATGGATTTTGAGGTAACATGTTGGAATCATTTGACTGGTCCGGCCCGGCCTGCGAGTGCTCTGAAGGTTTGAATCTGGCCCGCAACGCAAGTTGTGCTTGACACCCCTGCTGTAAGCTATAAGAAATCGATCAATATTCCCACTGTAGAAGTTGCAGATCATTATAGTTCGCTGAATCGCTAGGCTAATACCACATTGCGACGTCACGAATTTTGTTGATGTTTTTTAGCCTTGAATGGTCGATATCGATATTTCTTCTTAAAGTGTGATATCGACTCGATATTATTGGCAAACCGATAATATAGTGGGCCGGGCTTCTAGTGTATAGTATGTAGATGGGATTAAAATTGGAGAGGGGCAAAAACTTTCAACATTGATGTGACGTTATATATTCATTGTACAACAATGCATCAAGTTTAAAATATATATGGAAATGATTCTGTCTTTCACTACGCTTTTACGCTGTACTTGTGCGCTATACACATCAGGGCTGTTCAAATATCACTTGTTTCATAGCAAAGTTAGAAAATAATAAACATTATTAAAAATATTGAACTTTCACTGTCAACTCCGTGAAATTGTTACAATTTGAAAGAAAAGTTATTTTTAACAACCCTAATGCTAATGCTCATGGTGGCAGCTCACAATCGCAACCACACAAAACAAACTGCCATTGCTTTTTGTTAACACAGGGATTTTCCAGAGCTCACTGTGGACAATATATTGCAACTTAGTATGGACGAGTTTGACTGGTTTCATTTTGAGGTATGCATTTTTGTATTGACCGCAATGTGGTCGGAATTTTGGCCTTTCCCCATTCCAACTCTCTAGGCTGCCTTCAATAAGTACTGCATTGCTGCATCGGGAATGCTTTTGAGTCAGCATCATTAGAGAACGTAATTTCATCCATTGAGGGAAATTCGGAACTCGGTGTAGTTGAGCAAATGAGTTCTCACCAGGGTTGGTATGACTCGAGTCATGACTTTAATTTGTTTTATTGACTCGACTTGACTTTAGGCACTCAGGTGTGTATTGACTAGACTTGTACTCGAGTCATTGCGCATGACTCAACCAAGTCACACGACTCTACAAACACATTCTATACGACTGGATTCGTGTCTCGTGTATTAGGTCTGATACTTGAAAATATGTCAAGAAACTGTTTGAATAGACACGTTAAGAGTGAAAATGAGTATGATATGAATGCCAGGCATTTGTTTTTACCCGAGTCTCAAAAAGTGTGTTGAACCTAACTTAGCTTGATAATGAACAGTGCACACTATGACTCGGACTCGGGTCTCGACAAACACTATGACTCGAACTCGACCCGTTGCTGCCTACCTAGGACTCGGACTTGACCCGGTGGTGAATTGAAAATGACTCGACTTGTGACACAGAACCCTGTCGAAACCACAAGACCGGTTTGGCATTACTTATTTTTAATTCTGCAGTCTCGTCCCAATCATGATGTAATCTGCTCATGCGTCGCGAAAATCAAAGAGAATAATTGCAAAACCACTGTATCTATAGAGCTTGAAAAAATTAGAACATTCGACGCGGATCCATCGCTACAATTTGCGAAGCTTGCAGATTTGGTAAGCCCCAATTTCTTTCTCTCGTAAGGCTTCTATACCTCGAGCTTTTTGTTCTAGGTGTTTGTGAGTAAGGAATTTGCTTCACACATGAAATGCAGAGACGCAATCGAAGCCGTTGAACATGTCCACGGCCTACTCCCAAGGTGTGAGTTTAACACAAGTTGGTTAGTTTGGTCTGACACAATGTTCTATTCTACTCCTAAACTTGATAATTCTAGTTGTCTAATTTGACTAATTAGAGCGAATTTGTGAAATGTATCTATGCTCTCATTTAATTCTAATCCAATTTCTGGTTTTCCTGAAAATGCTGCAGGTGAACCGTATAGTGCGAAACGAGCCCGGGTCCACACAATGCGTATGACAATGAACTCAGATTTGATTCGAACTGACTTGGTTGTTGTTGTACTTTATTTAGTCGGAATTTGACTTAATTTCCAAGTTATGCGAATTCAGTAAGCGTAATTCTAGTTTACTTTGGAAAACCTGAAAACTCTCTAGTTGTCTGACTCTGCCTAAAGGTGCAGCCTGCCGTGTTCAGAGTATATGGGTAAGTCTTTCGCAAATGGAAACCAAAATTACTTCCAGTAGAATCAGGGATATCTACTTCTAGATATCCCTCAGTAGCATGATAGCCAACTGCGTAATTACAGGGATGTGCCATTCACCGTTCTTCCACTTGACAGGGCCGCCATCATATGTACCTGGGGCAATGCCGGCGCCGCGTATTTTGACAACGGCAAGGGTCATCAAGTCTGTGCCGCGTCTGTGAATACAGTCGTTGACACTCTCGGGGCCGGGGACTCTTTTATCGGCGGGGTTATCCACGCGATGCACCGGGGTGCGTCGTTGGGTGACAGCGTGGCGTTTGGATGCAGGGTTGCCGAAAGGAAGATTGCCGATCTTGGATTCTCGCATGTGGCGGATATGTCAGGGACTAGATTTGGGTGACTAGGATAGGACGTTGAATATTTTGTCCTTGACATGTGCATCGGCTCATGACATACACACACAAGATCTGTGCATATGCATACCATGAGTGCACGATGTGCAAGTGCCGCTGGACAAGGAAGGTGCAGTGACTGTCTGTTGAGGTTGTTCAAAAATAACTTCTTTCCAAAATTTCTTGGCTGGTTGATAATATTATTATGTTGCCCAAAAACGTGGCACATCGAATTTGGCTCATTTCCAACCTGTAGGAGCAGAGCTATAAGAGCGCCTGAGTGATTCGATTCTGAATCACGCATTATGCTTCGTGTCGAGTATTCGAGTATCACTCGTTATGACGTAATAACAGTATATAAAACGTCAACGTTCAAATAGGTACCTTTCATGCTACCACAAATAATTTAATTCCTGTTATCCATCACATGTGTATTTTTTAGACCATACCGACTTCCTTGTTGTGGGATGATCATGACTTCGGTAATGTATTTCCAGTAACCTTCGTAGCTTTGTACTATGTTTCGTATGCTGGGATACGGTCAATCAAGGTTTTGAGGCTTCCACAGAGTGGAAAATAGTATCTAAACTCTAATTCTCGTTGATAAACTTTCAGTGTCGAGGAGCTTATAATTTCAGCACTCGAAAAAACCGTCTATTACTACTAAACTAGAATCATTGAAATTAATGCTCGATTCAGATTCGAGTACTCAAATCATTGTGCCCGGTCCGAAAGAAGAGTAATGATTTTAGATTCGTCTAAAACGAAAAATCTTGGCTTTTAAAATTTCTGTCTACCCCATGAAATTGTTGCGTGCCATAGAAAATTTTGGATTTGAATTAAATAGTATTTACGGTAGGAAATTCTATCACTTAACTATGCAACTCCAATCACTGCACTATACTACGGGATGGAATTAGCCGAATTTTGTTGTGCCTGTTATTTTAAACAACAACAATTTCATGGGGTAGGCAGCAAAATTTAAAACAAAAATATCGATTTTATAATAAATATGATTTTTTTACTCTTGGTTATAGCACCCACATGTTAGAAGGAAGACAAATGCGATCTGCAGCGTTTTTTAGGCGACAACAATTTTATTGACCAGCGAGTTATTTTTTAACAACCCAAATACGTATTTATGTCATCTTTTGCCTCGATTGCAATCATACGTCAGAGTTCGTTAATTATATTTTCAATTGGATAGTTTGATGAAATTCAGAAAAATACAGTTCTGCTTTTGCTAATATGTTGATCATTACAAGTTGAACTGCTTACGTTATGCAACTCCATTTTAATATATCAATCGATTAAAGCGGCAGGTTTTTTTTTGACTTGGAGATAAGACATTGCGACAGATGCTGAGGGAATAATAGTTGGTGAAGTATTTCCGAGTAGATTTCTTGAGCTTCGGATTTTTCACTGGGCGGAGATAGTTTACGAGTGAATATGCGTTTATTGCGCATTGGATGTAATGTGGGGTTGCTATATTCTGAGACCCAAAGAAGAGGATAGGCCTACAGGTTGCAAAAGTGAAGTAGCATTCATTAATACGGGAAATTTCACTGCTAATGCGCTGTAGAAATGTGACAAGTTTATGATACACCACTTCACAGGTGAACGCACAACGGTTGAAGAGCACAGCACCAGACATGGGGTAATCGATTACGACGATTACAGCATTTTCAAGTAATCGCAATCGATTACATTGAAAAATATTCCGAAGTAATCGTAATCGACTACTTCCCATATCTAATCGATTTCTTTGTGAGAGAACGATTACTTTTTATTTGTACAAGGGCTATGACACAAACTGAACATTCGTGAATAAGGAAGAGATATCATACCAGACTCGTGCTGTATATCAGGTTATCAAAACGTTCCACACGCCAGTACCACGCAGCAGGATAATTAATCACCACTCTGCCTAGTTTAAAATAGTAACTTGTGTATTGATGTTTGGTTATGCTTAGTTAAACGCAGTTTGACCGTTGCTGCTTGGCGAGCAGTAGGCCTATGTAGTACGTACGTACACCGGACAAAGATTTGAAATTTTGTACTCGTCAAGTAAAACATTACGGTTTCCACAACGAAGATTGAAAATCTATAGCTGCTGATATATATCATAACCGAGCCGTGTTTGCCGTTTCTCGTAACGGCAGCTTGCAGTAGGCTACATTATCTGTAGTAAGTTGGAGGCAGAATTTTATGTTCTCTTCATCTTATTCTCATATGACTCTAATTGAAACGGGCACCAATCGTCATTTCACAATTCTTTACTCAACATTGGGACCTGCCGCCGCCCATGGGCTTATATGTCATGTTAGCGTGGGTTGTAGCTAGAATCAGGACCAAATCAGCAATTGGTCCCCCAGTCCAAACGTTGGTCTTTGGCCCCCATAGGGTGATATTTTCAAGTTCAAGAATGAATTTCGTCAATTATATTGGTAATCGCATTTTATTATTATAAATTTTCAATTCTCTCTCTGCCCCCGGTGTTCAGATTTACCTGTAGAGCTGGGGGCACGTAATTCATAATTATAACGTCTGGTATCCTGTTATAATTACTTTAGTGTATGTTAATTGTTAATTCGTGACCTCCGGTCTGTTGCATAATAAAAAGATATAGTTGTATCCCAAACGTAGCAGACCAAAAGAAAAACTTTCGTGAGACGCCCGCACAAATTGTCATGTCTTTGATGCTCCGTGGGTGCCCGGGTGGCACTTTCATTGTGGGCTCGGATTGGAAGGACCGGACTATTAGTCACGCCCACCCTGGCCAGCGCGGCTATTGACAATGGACACTTACCCTAAGTTTCGGCTAAGGTCTTTCTTTAGTAGCACACTTCGTGAAGTCGCGTGTTGGTCGAAACTGCATAGGCCTATATGTCTTTTGGTGTGTCGTGGCACGGTATTGACTGGGACCTATTACTATAAATTAGGGTTGCATTTAAAACAAAAATCAATTTAAAGCAAACATGTTTAAAACAAGGCCCTTGTTTAAAACATTTTTTTAAGCCATGACGTCACGAATGTGGATTGACATTGACAATTGAAAATATACGGTAAATATAGCTCCTTTGATGAATTATCTGTACTAAAACTGTTGAATCGACTATTTTGATGGTTCCAACAATCCCATATCGATGTACGTCGGCTAAATCAGGTGGTTATTGTCTCTAGGCTCATACAACATGTTTTTTGGAAAGTATTTACATAATTATGGCATAATTTTACAACCTAAAAAAACACAATTTAGTTTCTTTAAAAGTCTTTGTTTCAAACATGTTTTGAACAAAGTGTTTTGGACAACCATTTGTTTTAAATGCAGCCCTACTATAAATTATGTATGCTTTAATTGTTGAGGGGAAGACGTATGCATTTCAAAATCAAGCTTATCTAGGGAGAATTTTCAAGTCAAATTAATCTCTCGAAAATACTTTATAATTTATGTTGGTCTACGAAATACTTTTGAGTCCCCTTCGAGCTCGCTCCTCACCCTACTGGGAAATTTGGGGTGCGGCCGTCATGGACCTGGCAAGAATGCAAATCGTTGGGTGCGATAAATCGTCCTCTATAAAAATGGGCAATAGGTACATTTTGACGTAACAAGCGAAGGACGCATATTTTTAAAAGGAAGTTCGTTATCTCATTGGGCCTTCAGCGCAATCCATATATTGTCTTCCAATATAACTTCCAAAATGCAAAATAAATGTAATCGTGAGTAATCGTGATTACTTTGCCAATGTAATCGTAATCGAATTCTTCCTGATTTTGCTATAATGGTTATCGTAATCGTAATCGCGTCATTCAGCGGTAATCGTAATCGCAATCGATTACATTCATGAAGTAATCACCCCATGTCTGCACAGCACATAAGGTAACTCTGCTGACTAAAACTCGTTGTGTCAATATTTGTGGTTGCGTCAAATAATATCGCTAACTACCTACTGCTATAGTTGCATAATTGTTGCGATGGTTGCTACAGAGCAGACGGCGACGCTATAAAAAACAGTGTGGTGTAGGAAATAGTAGGGTTGAAATACGTCCTCCTTTTTCGGGGCACCGAACGAGAAAGATGACTTTTTCTTTTTTATTCTACCGACTACGAAGTGGTAGAAATTTACCACTTTTTCAGGATTTTCCACCGGTATTATTCTGTGTTTGAAAATTTTGTAACAGTGTCCTCCTTTACCGATTCCAAAATATGGTAACCCTAGATAGGACTTACTCCTCGTGCGGCGATGATAATTTTTTAAGGCACTATTCTGTGCGGCTCCCTGGGTCTTCAATAATAATTAAGTAATGTTCAAGTTTATTTATAAAACTCACAATATTTGGTGCTAAAACAATAATGAGCGATCGACACCAGCAAACTGGACTAGTAAAGTCTGATCAACGGTTTGTGCATGTGCACGCTTCGTACAAATTGACTCCATTATCGCAGCCATATGTATAGAGAGTCAGTACACTAATTCACAGCTAATCACCATCACTATGGCGCCGATTGTGCGACTCTGCCTCTTATAGAAGACCTTCGTCTGATGCAGGCTCGTCGTTTTACTGACGACCGACGCTGTACGACAGTGTACGTAGGCCTACGTGTGAGATCTTTTACTGAAGAACGACTGACGCTTCTACGCTGTTTGTGACTTCAATTGCCTTACGTTAGAACTATCGATGTGTTTTGTTGAAGAATAAAGTTCTGGTCGACTTAATGGCGAGTGGCGACTCTCCGTTTCGGACCGTCGAGGGGACGTGGTGTCTCACACTAACCGGATAGCCGAACGCGCGCAATATATGTTATAGCCAGTGTTGCCACTCAAGGTTCTTGAAAAAACACTGTGCCAACTAACAAACACTGAGATCGACAAAAAATACACTAGTTTTGAAATTTAGATCAAATCTATTTTATAAATCGTAAAATATGAGGGGGATGCATTGATTAACACCACTTAAGTTACTAGAAGACTTGACTAATGACAAAGTCATCAAGTTTTCGGCCATCTTTTTCACATCAGACAATATTGCTAATGATTATTTATTTCCCCACAGCAAATTTAAATTTTTTTTTCGGTTTTAAACCAAAATACATATTCTCGCGAATATAAATTGTATCCATTAGCCTACATTCCATCCAACCAACCCGAGTTGGGGATATAACAATTGGTGGAGCGTCATACACTCACATATCAATGAGTGGTTTTCTAGCTTTTCCACAGTCAAAGGATCATTTGGAAAGCTACACAAAGAATCCGAGAATTATCAACGAAAAACTCAAATAAATCCGCTTGCTAGTTGGATGGAGTCAAATTTGTTTTGCATCGTCTTTGAAGACAGCTCAACAATTCCATTGGGTTGACAGAAAAATTTGAATTTTTTTTCTAATTCTCCCTAATAAATTAAAATTTTCAATTCGATCAGCGGAGCCTTGTACTTGTTAGAATTGAGCCAAATTTGGTGGGCAGCGTTTTTTTTTAGGGTAACCTAACAATTTAATCACTGAATGGCTGAAATAAAATGTAGGGGGTGTGTCGTCTGATAACCTGCTAGAGTTGTAACCTGAGTCCCACGTTATGTGTGGCTGGCCGCATAGGCGCCGAGTTACGGGGTGGCGGGGTGGCGCAGTCACCCCATGACACATTTATGGGGTGGCGGCCACCCCGCGCAATAAGAATAAACGCCCGCCGTCTGCGATTTTAAATCATCAGCGCTGTCAATTAGCGAGTCCGTGATAACGCGTAAATGCCAACTATTTACCAGCAACCGATAAGCGCGCGAATAATTGAATACGTGTTTTCGTTGGCGACGACGAACTAGTAGCCTACTTGAAACGCCCCAATAAATTGTAATCCGTGATTTGGAACCAGACAATCGAAGCAACCTCGTTTACGACGTAGATTTCGACACCCTTGCGCTGAGAAACACCATCTTCTCCATTGACCAGAGGCGTGAATTCACGTTCTCCTTCTCTCAATCAGGGCCGTACCGTAACAGCACTTCGTCAATCCCCCCCCAAAACGTTGGTCTTGGGGGACTTCTGGGGGACTTCGCCCCCCACACACCCCTCACGCTCTTCTCTGTTTACTTCTACTTATAATCTACTTTGGTGGCTGTCAACTGAGTCAGCTGGTTTCCTCGCCTAAACGCGCGAAGCGCAAAAAATTCTATAATTCATGATTGATTCGGTCACTATAATTACTACTATTTGGCTGTTCTGTGCTATAAAAGAAAGCTCCTTGGATTTGCGTGTGTGATCAGGATTGCAAGAGTACTCAGAGCGGTCATTATAGTCAGTCGACTTAGTGCGTACAACGGGAACTATAGCTGTAGCGTCGACTCCAATCAAGCACTATACCAGCGTGTCTTGCAACAAGTCGTTGCAGCGACCGCTACATCACCGCTCTATCAAATATGCCGGACCTGATGTGTGGAACAGTATCCCGCCGGCCATCCGACGAGCATGTCCACATTCAAGTCGAAATACAAGCAATTACTACTAAATAAATACAGTCGATCCTCAAGATTACCGGACCACGACTGACCTATCGATCTCGCTTCCCATGACATGCCGCCCTATTTCTTGTCGCTTTCTTTTTCTATACTATATTCTTTACTTTCATTCAGTGTGCATGCCTCCTCTTTACATCGCCTAGGCCAAGGTAGCCAGGTAACACGACTACTTGGGACCCACATGGTTACCATATGGATTTCCACGGGTCCCCATGTGGGACACCCAGCTGGGTTCCACGTGGATTTGGCGGCTATATGTGTTGGGATTTTATAGGGTCCCATGTGGGTAACCCACAAAGGTGATAGGGTACAGAATACTACGACCCCGGACCTTGTAGCAGCGCAGGCGTGCATGTCAGGGGGATGCAACACTGGTAACTTTCCACGAATCATCGTAGACTTGAGAGGAGGCGTTGTCACTTCACTTAACTCTACACTATATATAACTTTATCATTGGACAATGGACAGTACATACCGAGTACCCTAGTTCCTTAGATAAATATATACGGAATACTCAGTATATAATAACCTTTACGGTGGGTGAGTGGTCCCGCCATCATTGTGCAAGTAAGTGGTTCTCAAACTGGGGGGGCTTGGGGACATGTATGCATCTAGAGGGGGCGCGACAAGGCTGCGGTCAACTGGGTATTTTCTTCGCGCTCCGCGCGATTTACCTCCCATTCTTAGTTATTGCTTTGTGTATAGTCCGAATTTCATATTTGACAATGCTCTCATCAACAGCCATAAGCTCCCATGCCATCAAACTATCCGTTGGGATTGTTAGCATTCTGGTTGCATTTTGCGATATGGCGATAAGGGGCGCCGAAATTCCTCACTATCATAAAGGGGGCGTCTTAAAAAAGTTTGGGAACCACCGGTGTAAGTGAAAAGTGACAATACCTCGAATTCAATTCATATGGAGAAAGGAATAATTATAATTGTGGTGATAGAATTCAATCGGAAACCAGTTAAAATGCAACTTAACTATACAGATAAACAAACCTTGCTGTGGGAAAATATAAAATAAATACTGATGGGGACAAACTACTGGGTCCCATGTGGGAACCATATGGAATATCGACACATCTTCATTGACGAAAATCATTCGCTTAAATGATTTGAATACAGAAATTTAATGAGTAAAAGGCGTCCTGAGTTGAAAATAGTAGATACAAATGAGTGACAAAGGTAATGGGATCTAGACGGTATTAGTATGGTATAGCCCAGCAACTCCTTGACTTGGAAATCCCACTCGGAGTCCATGTGGGACCCATGTTATGAGACCCATCAATTTGGCCAACCCACCTATCCACCTAAATACCACATGGGCACCACGTGGTCGTGTTACCTGGGGTGGGTGTCAGATTCCATAGACTACTCCTTGTCGCTTCGACATCTTCCTGTCTTTTCATTGTATCGCATTTTTGTGGTGTATTGAACTGATAAAATTGCTAATAAACCAATGATGATGATGATGATGATATGATCGGGAATTGCATATATTGGTATCAATTTTTATCCTCTATCTCTGCTAACATAATCAGTAGAGCTGAGTGAGCTGTGTTGGAAAAGGTAGGACCCCTCAATAACAGTGAAACATCTGCGGGCGCATACCCGTTGGCAGGAACGAAACAGCACTTCGCCAGGCCGGGCTCCTATAAGGTGATAAACCTACCCCTAATCACGTTCGCTTTTGCCACGAAATTGGCAAAAATTTTCGATAATTCATGATGAAATCGGTCAATAAGATCGGGAATTGCATATATATTGCTTTCAATTTCTTGTCCTCTCTGCCTACGTAATCAGATTTACCGGCAGAGTTGAGTGAGGTGTCTTGGAAACTGTAGGGCCCGGAGGTATGACTCCGTAACATGATGTTATTTCGTCACCTCCTGTCTGCTATAAAAAAAATTTAGAATCGCCCAAACGTAGGCGACTAAACTAAAAGACCCACACGATTTCAAATTGGTATTTCTTCACTGGCATATAATTTTTTCCTACGAGATGGTAATTGTCTTGTGAAGTTCAGATTGCCAAGACAGGAACATTCGACGCCTGTCATTTAGGCGCCTATGTACAATTAAACCTATATGTATTTTGTATATATGACGAAGTTTTCGGTCATCATAAGGCAGTGTTGGGATGACTCGAGTCATGATTTGACTCGAGTCAGACTCGAGTCACCTTTTTCATATGACTTGACTTGACTCGAGTCCCTTTGCTAAAATAACTTGACATGACTTGACTCGGCGTATCAAAAATGTGGATTGACTCGTGACTCGGAGCAAAATTCACGAGTCAATTTCAAGTCATCAAGTAATCGGTGTCGATAAAATTCACTGCATATTGCATATGTTTGTATTGTTCGCGAAACGCTGATGTGACATGTGAGAACGAACAATCATGCAATGATCGTGCGTTTTACTGACCCTCCATTGTTCTCTCACAAATAAATTGACCGCAATTGTAGTGATTGAAGCTTACGGCTTGCGTTGTCGTAAACTAGTATAGTGAAGTAATTTAATAGCAAAATGTCTATTTCTGTTCTGTGTTCTTACCTTAATCAAATCTCTTGTTTTATCGAATTTGAATTCGAATATAGTTTATATACTCCTCAACCATTAGCGAAGGCACGAATTGTATCATATTAATACGTACTTAGGGTTGTTCAGAATTGACCGACTTTCAAAAAGTCCAGGTTTTCAGTCCGATTCCCATGCCTTATACCTTAAAAACATATTCTGGCTACTTTTTTTTGTAACTCGTCCCCTGCATCCGTGTGCACATTGAGCTGGAAGAATAGCAGTTGAAAATAGGGGATTCCCCTAAAATCAGAGGGTCACGATTTTACCTAGCCTAGTTAAAGTGACATATAACATGGATTTATGCAGCTGTTGCGGTTTGGAGTGCTACAAAACCCCACTATATATGGCATTCCTAGTTCAGGATATCATTCCATGTCCCACACTGCCTTAGAACTGCTTAAAACTACCTAAAACTGATAGTCATTTTGTTGGATCACATATCCTACACCCCTCAAACCTACCCGGCACTGTTCATCAATTTCCTGGATCCCCATGTGCGAGAATACAACTGTAAATGTAACATCCACTCACAGCCACATAATAAACATCACAGGAAACGAAAAAATAAGGCAAAGAAAGAGATCAACTAGGCAAAATATTACATAAATCAGGTGGATGAAATGGTTGCTTTCGAGAAATCTGCATATCTGTTCCGGTGATCTTCCACAGCTTGTAGGAGGCTCGCTCGCTGTTTTTTGTCATTCGTTATGAACGCAGCATAGACGGTATTCAATTTTACCATACGCTCTGCTGAATCATTAACTACTTCAACAGTATTCACAAATTCTTGAGCAGTCACGAAATCTGGATCAGTATGCCATTCCGAAACTGGAAGACTCAACCAATCATGTTCCACATGTATAGCATCAAATAGAAACCACGATTCTGGCCCAATCAAATCGACCATACTCATTGACTCAGAGACAGAGTCAGAGATCAGACTGAGAGGCATACCTCTGCGAAATTTTTCAGGGATTGGCATTTTCAGCAATATAGCAGCCATCGCTTCCTTCAGTTTGTCAGGAATCTTTGGATTAGCCGAGAACATGGTAAATACCACCATTTCCTCAGTTAGATACCAATGATGTTTTCGCAATTTCTTGTATGCCACATCAGCAACAGTGAGATCGCATATTGAAAAGTTTTTCTTGTCATGAAGGAATTTGAGATCATTCCAAGGTGCGTCACATGCAATACCAGTTTTCAACCAAACTAGAACATAAAACAAAGCAGTGAATGTATTGATTCGTTCCAACTTTTCAATGAACTCTTCAGAATAGTCCATTTGCTCATTCCACATGAACATTTTTTGACAGTACAGGACTTGACTCATCCATCTAGCGCTATGAGTAGCACCAGGCTTGCGAAAACGATGATCAACATATTTGTCATCCAAAATCGCCAAGGTGCCTGTTGCACATTCTCTGTAGTCATCTCTTATCAAGACTTCTTTCTGCTTTCCATCATTGGGTTTCATCAGTGGAATTATTTCTTGCTTTGCTTCATCAGCTTTCATCGCCAACCAGCTGCTTTCAATAAACTTCAGCGTTTTATAGCTTCTTGATTCATCAATATGTTTCCACTTCTTCTTGAAGGTATTAAAATCCGTGCTTTCAGGGCCTGTGGTTGTCGATCCAAACAAACACTTCCAAACCTCTCGAATGACCAGTTCATAAATATGATGGCGACAGGCATTGTAGAAAACTTTCCTGTTAATCAATTCTTCAAGTAACGGAACCGCACCTTTGTTTTTACCAGTGTTTGAGGATGTTGTGTCAAACACAAGAGGTCTAACAGATTTTGTTAAATTCCTAAGTTCCAGCAGTTCAAATGATGCATTAGCCTGTGCTTTTCCTGTAGCACTTTCCATAGTTTGAATGCCAAGAAGTTTCCCTTTCTTAAATGCGCCGGAATACGCAGACGATGCGAGCACTGCCAAGGCCTCAAATTGATATCCTAGACGACTCTTAGTGAGCTTTCCATCCCAGTGCAATGCAATGTGCTCTGGTGGATTGGTGGATATTTTTTCAAAGATAGATTCGGAAATTTTCAAACGATTTGCAATGCGTCGTCGATAGGTCCCAGATCTTGAAAGATGGAAGTCATTAGGATTGCCATCGCAAGCTTTAATCAGTGCTGCAGTTATCATGGTAGCGGCATTATCACTGACTTTCAAGCGATCAAAAACCTGGCATAGGTCTTCGTCGCTGAATAGGTTTACAGCAGCTTTTAGAGTCACGAATTTAGCGGAATGACCAGATGTCGACTGTGCAAGTTCAAAATCAGTGCTGTGAGAAGTGTCAACTACCTGTGAAGATATAGATGAGCTCTTTGTAAATTCACCTTCGCTACTTGATGCTGGTGCAGACTCTCTTGCACTCATGGTCGTCTCTTTTGTAGCATGATTTTCGCTTTCAACACTTTATCTTTGCCACCGATCGTTGCTAATCTCGGACCCCTTTGATCCTGATAAAATGCTATGTCTTCACGCTTTTTATCGTCAGAAAGAAGTGTACTTGCTTCAATTGTCGCTATCGCGTCAGGGGCTCCTATGTCCCATAGCTTACTCAGTTTGGCTTCTAAGTCGCTTTGTTTTTTTGATACATATTGCCGGCCTGCAGTGTTCTTTAGTGACAGCCATTGTTTCCATACTGTTTCCAATCTTTTAGTGGCATTGACTTTTGTGATAGTCTTTATGCCAGCAAGTAACCAAAAACCGATCACTTCATCTACTGCGATCTGGATGTGTGACTTGACTGGTTCATTTTTTTTAAATGAATGCTCTCTCAGGTGTAGCACATATTGCATAACTTGCCTCAGAGTGGGCAACTTCGATCCCGTAATGGCTTCCTCAGATGGCCCAACTAAGAAATGCTGTGTCTGCGATCGTGTTCTTCTAGTTTTCTTCGGTACTGCTGCACTAGATGACGATTTTTTTTTCAGACATTTCGCACTACAGCTAATCCTAGAAAAACAGATATACATAAACTCAGTCAAGCAACAAAGAATAGTGGAAAACATTTCAGTTCTTTTAGAGTTTTAGGTCGAACACATACTGCATAACTTGCACAGGAGTAGCTAGATTAGATCCAGTTATAGATTATCGAAGATAGTTATTCCTAAATTGGAAAAACTCATACCAGTATATTGATATTTTGGGATATGACAAAAAATTTAGAGCAACCGACTGGCGGTTTTCCCCAGTCACTGGAATAGACATTTGCAAGCTTTGTTTCTATCCCCGTAGAAAGGAAAAGAGTATCAGGTCTATTATATCAAATAGTTGTATACTGCTATAATACTATGTTCATTAATCACGCGCTAAACTCGCTAATAGCATGAGTCAAAACGCCGCCTGATAAGTCCTGCACCTCAATCGTAAACACAGTCCATCAACAACAAAGCAGCAAGGCACCTGACTAATCAATGATCCCCGTTTCACAGCCTTGCTCGGCACTTCATCAGCGCTAGAACATACGCGTCGCGTCAATGAGAACACACGCCGTTCCTGTCGAGTCACTGACAACGGGGGAATCCCCTAATTCCGAAGAAATTTTTAGGTGCATGAAAAAACGGCAATGTGCACACGGATGCAGGGGATGAATTACAAAAAAAAGTTGCCAGAATTTGTTTTTAAGGTATAAGGCATGGGAAACGGACTGAAAACCTAGACTTTTTGAAAGTCGGTCAATTCTGAACAACTGTACTGTACTGTACTGTACTGTACATGCAGTGGCGGCTCGTGACAATATCGGGTGGTGGGGCAAGGGCTGCGAGCGACTTTTATCAACATGACGTCACAATGGCGTTTTCCAACGTAAAAAAGTAACTTTAATATGATGGTCACATGAATTTCCCGACAACAGTGATTTTAACGTAGGTGCCGCGAGAGGTTTGCCGGTGAGCCGTGACTTGAAGTGTGGTAACAAATGTTTTATTCATTTTTTTTAATCAAAGGATTATTTTACATAATGTACGTGAACTAAGAATCGTCCCTATGCCACGAATCAATTATCAGGTCATCCTTAGTAGCATGCGTTATGATTTCATGGTAGAGTTAGAGATTACGCAAATCGATAGGCCGTCCGAAAGTGTTTCGTACACGATCCTGGTGTGTTACGACCACTGAGCTGGTGGTTACGAGTTACGACCAGGTGATAGGCAACCAAAGCGGAGGTACCCGGCGTACGATTGGATCAATGGACTGGACAATTTCTATCATCATCATCATTGGTTAATTAGCAATTTTATCAGTTCAATACACCACAAAAATGCGATACAATGAAAAGACAGGAATATGTCGAAGCGACAAGGAGTAGTCTTCTAGACCTTTAATTTTCGCTCTAAAGGCAACTGCGTAAACTAGCCTACGTACGGAGCAAAGATTCAATACGATTCATGTTCGCACTTGACTTGACCAGATTAATTCCAATGACTAGAACTCGAGAGATTGCGTAAGCCTAACTGCAAAGGTCAACGACTTCGGACACATACGCAATAGGCCTTTTGCAGGACTTCGATCACGTGACTAGATACGCATAGCAACAACAAATTGGTTAGCAAGCTACTTTCTCGCGCACCTGCTTCAGTGCTAAATATCGCATAGTGTACTGTTGATTTCTAGTTGTAAACGTTTCGGAAATTTGTTGTAGAAGTCATCAGAGATTCACCTATGCTAGATGTCAATCATGTACAAAGCATTTCGAATGATATCGTCAGAATTACGCAGAAATCCATCGGTAACGTAGTCGTATTACGGTACTCAACTCTGATCATATGTACTTAAATTTATGCATTTGAAGTAAAGCGATTGGCTTATATTCTGGTAAGAGTATTTGTTAGTTCAAGCAGTACTATTTGTCTGTTGTGGAGCCTGATTTTGGATGGAAGATATGGCTGAAGCAGCCGGGATATACTGTCTGCTGGTTTGGGTGCTGGCGTGCTGCTATAAAACAAATGTCGCTGAACACATCGGAAGTATCTTTTGGGAGAACCTGCCGTCAAGACTAAGCAAATCAGTGCACTTTATTGTTGCCTTATACAATCCCAATTTTATTTCCACTACTTCGCAACTGCGATTGAAGTGGATTTGGCAAATCACACTCGATTTTGATAAATAGTTGACGTCACATATGTGCGATATTTAGCGAACTAAGGGAAGTAACTATCATATAACTCTTAGAGCAGCTCAAACGCAGTGACAAGATCGGTCATCCTATACCCAGACGTGGTCAACGTGGTCATTGTTGGGAACCGAGTAGAAGTAATGCCTTAATTTATACTCCAGTACAAGTAGCACTAATTACTTCCAGGACATGTCCAAAGTACTTCAAGTGGAAGTAGAAATGAATTTCTGAAAAGCGGTCAAGAAATTCGTTACATGAAGTAGATTTGGTTGAGGGTCACTTAGTTTTAGAAATTGATGCCATGTGACAACTGTAAAC
Organism: Botryllus schlosseri; assembly: GCF_051294905.1. NCBI lineage: Eukaryota > Metazoa > Chordata > Ascidiacea > Stolidobranchia > Styelidae > Botryllus > Botryllus schlosseri. The sequence goes on along the minus strand of NC_137243.1, from coordinate 26,662,487 downwards.
ATTGCATGTTGCATCTTCTTGATCAACGCAAAAGGGTGATGACACCACAAATAAGTGCAATTTTCAAAAATTAATTTAGTTACCGTGGTACTGGGGCTATTTTGCCCAGTTGTTATGACAACCTCACGCTTGAAGGGGATGCAATCATGCGCCAAAGCTACTTTCTAGTTGACAAAATCCCAAACCTGACAAAAAAGTACTACCTAAAAAGTGTCAAGTAGAAGTGGAAGTAGCCTAAACTCATAATGACGCTAGTACTCAGGTAAAATAGTACTTCGTTGCTGACCCCCTCTGTGTATTGGCTCATCCAACTCAGAAACATCCTCTAAAGACGACTAACATTGTTTCTTTCGCATTGACTCCGTAATATTCTGAACTTATGATATTCTTTGATTCATTGAATTTACAAATAAACTTGCAAAGAAGATCGATTTATTAATTTTTGTGCATTCGATACCCAGAGCATAAGAAATAGTTGAAGAAAAATGGATGTTAACCTTATCAAGTTCAATAACTGCCGAGACTGTTATGCCTATGTATTTTCCTCTACCTCCATAGCCACTTGTCTAGACATATTCATAGCATCCACGGAAGAGCGCTTGTCTTGCTGTACACAAATGAAATATCATTTTCAAAGCAGACATCAACATCGGGAAAGAAGTTCAGGACAGTTAGTCAGTGGTCAGATCATCTGCTGACATTTTCTGTTGGCATGAAACCACGCTGCCTTCCACCGCATGACCAAATTTTATGTGGTGATAATAATTGGCTCCAGGTTGAATTCTTGACGAGGGCATCATCAATTTCTTAGTTACCTATGTTCGGCTCTCTTGGGATAATCCATCAGATCATTATTCCGTATGCATGTGGTATAGCCATATGTCTTGAAACTCAAGATATTTGCACTGTGCCATAGAGTGAAGTAATCCAATCCAGGCAATCAATCAAGTAATCCAGGCCCCGGGACAGTTTGTTTCACCCTCAATTGGAGCTGATGATCATTTTCCTTCGGGTAGTGGCACTTGGCAGCATGACAGAATGATCAATAACTTGTAATATAGGTGTAGAGGTCTAAACATTTTGAATTGTTTAACTGAGAAGTCATACAATAGCTTGGGATATTTAATATATATATGGTATGTAGCACATTGCATGAATTCATAACACATCAACGTACTGGCACAGGCAGTCATTGTCTCTTAGGCTTAAAAATAGCAGTATCCTATATTGCAATCGATATCAATCATCAAAATGCTGCAATGATTACCAACTACCGCTACAATATAACTATAGTATACTATCCACACCTAACTTAATGCTGCAATAAATATCACGCAGTCAATGTCCTGCAATGTCGAATTTTGTGTCATAAAATCATAGTTGACTACCAAATAACGGTTACAATGTCGATCATTTTGACGCAAGGAGTTTAAATAGTTCATGAATCAAAGACATCCAACATATTTGAATCCTTGCGCATCTCCATGACACTTGCGAACGTTTACAGCCCGAAAACAATATATACTGAATCCGAAATACGGCTACGTTAACGACGGATTTCTGCGTAATTCTCACGATATCATTCTATGTGCTTTGTACAGGATTGACATCTAGCATAGGTAAATCTCTGATGACTTCTACAACAAATTTCCGAAACGTTTACAACCAGAAATCAACAATACACTATGCGATATTTAGCACTGAAGCAGGTGCGCGAGAAAGTAGCTTGCTAACCAATTTGTTGTTGCTATGCGTATCTAGTCACGTGATCGAAGTCCTGCAAAAGGCCTATTGTTATCTCATAGATTGGGCCTGTCATATTGAATCCAGAACATCAATTTGAATGGTCTTTGAAGAACTAAGGACAGCAGCCTCGGAACTTCGGTCTCGGAACAACATAGTACATTTTGGCCTTGAAACTGGAGATTGTGACGCAACACATACGGCTTACTGTCTGCTGCCAAATCGCCGTTGGAAAATATATTAATCAATAAATACATGAATGAAAGCCGTAAACTTAGCATACTGTTACATGAAATCATCGAGAAGTAGCATTCGCAATCTCATAACCCATTCCGGCATGGTACACTGTCAAAATCAATACAAACAGACGAACACCGAACTTTGAGTAAAATAGATCGAGGAATAGGCTGATCGAATGATCAGCTGTTAGCCGACATCGAAAATGAAATAGCTATCGCATTTGACCGGGGATTGTAAGCAAATGGTTTGAAGGCCACAATTTCACAGTGAAATGCACATTGGTGAACATAAAATTATGTGAATATTTGAATGCAAACCGAGAATCTTAGTTAGCTGTTTCATGCGATCATCGAGATATACCATTGGAAATATCATCACCGATCTCGTTATGGAACGCAGACTAGATTAGCACAGACAGACACCGGCTTTTCCGTGAGATCCGCAATGATGTAGGTAGGCTAAGTATCAGATCAGCGCGCATCTCTACCATACTCGACCTCGAAAACGAAATAACTGCCTCAATCATTGAGCGTCAACTTTAAGACTTGGCACCGCGTTCGATACTAAAATCAAGACATACCGTGCAAAAGCTCATGACAGATCTAGGTATGGAACATCGTTAAAATCAATAGAGACCAATAACGGCTTTTGCGTAAATCTGTTAGCGATTAATGAAGAGTCAGCTCTCACTCGACTTTGGAAACGAAATTACCACCCACATAGTTCAGTGACAAACTTAAAACTTATTACAGCGGTCGATACTAACATTAAGACTTACTGTGCCAAATATCATGACCGATCTCGGTATGGAACATCGTCAAAATCAATGGAGACCAATACCGGCTTTTGAGTAAAATCTGTTTGCTGTACAATGTACACGATTGATCAGCACACACTGAACTTCGGAAACGAAATTACCACCCTTATCTTTGAGTAGCAAGCCTGAAACTTGGAGCAGTGCTAAATACTACCTTCACGACATATCGTACCAAGTTTCAAGAATTATCATGGTGCGAAACACCGTCAAAATCGACATATACCAGCAAAGGTCGAGTCAACGCATATCACGGTAACCGAGTTCAGATATAGATACGATTGTTACATCACACCTTAAGGGCGACAGGCATAGTTGCCCCACTTGCTCGGCCATTTTTCGAATAGGAGAGAGTAAATCACCGTTTCTTTATTGTGCGCGGCTTTGAGAGAATAGATAGTGAAAGCTTGTTATGAGCGCTACCGGGGCAAGCCCCGGCTTGGCATTCACAAAGCGAAAACACAGAAGAGAATTCGATTTTCGCAGAGACTTCGCTATGTATAGGCATTTGTTAGCGAAAGCACAAGAATAATGCGGGTTTCGCCGTGATCTCGGTATATACTGATTGCTGTGCGTCTGTAAATGGTTAAATTGTTATTGAACAGAATTTTAGGTGGGGCAATGCCCCAGTTGCCCTATAGGACGAGCCGCCACTGCGTACATGGATAATGTATTGCATGTTATCAATTCGTTTCTCTATTCTCTATTCTCTAATTTGACTGGTAACTATAAACTGAGTTTTACGTATATGCGAGTGATACAGCGCCCTTTTCGGTGTATATTCAACTCTATATTCGTTCATCGGTTCAGAATCAATGACTACTCAATCTGTATTTGAGACAGCTAGTTAAATGTAATGACGTAATCATGCCTCATACTTCGAAAAGGCAACTTGAGTTGAATTGTGACTTGACTCGTGACTTGACTTGACTTGACTCGACTTGACTCGAGTCACCTCCAAAAATCGAGTGACTTGACTTGACTCGAGTCACCTTCGAGAATCGATTGACTTGACTTGACTCGAGTCAAAATGTGCAATGACTCGAAATGACTCGTGACTCGAAGGTAGTGACTTGATCCCAACACTGTCATAAGGGCAGTCCTTTTCGGCCAAGGTTTTCTCGCCACCGATCGTTCTGGCACACTTCTTGGAGTCGCATGTTACATGGCCTAAAACTTTATATGTCTTGGTGCATCGTGGCGCGGTAATGGCCAACGTCAATATGCCTATTTCTATAAATCTTGCGTATTTTTTCTTGGTGGAAGATTATAATTATAAATAATTCTTGAGTTAGTTCCGTGATAGTCTCTTTAATTGGAGGCTTGGTGCGCGAAATAGGACAGTGTGTTTGTGTATGCCTGCGAATTAAAAGTCATTCCTGTGCAAAATGCGCATATTCATTACTCTAACAAGGCTTTGCCAACTTTTATCGGGAATGCAACAATGCAACTCAAACGTCGTTATAATAAGCAAACAATTGTCGCGATGTCAGACTTGGAACCCCATTGTGCTGTAAGCAAAAAATACTGATTAGATGCGCGCTTTCTCGTTTGATATCATCTGTAGGCTACTAATTCTTGTCTGCTTTATACACTCGTATTCCCACGGTGTCACTTGTCAGTGTTTGATTTGTTATTAATACGGCGCATTGTGCAGTGCATGGCGTTGAATTACGTTGTCAAATATTGATGCAACACGAGATTGCCAGTGCCGCAAATTCTGAATTTATTTCGATTAGTTTGAACGGGAACCTTCTATGCTCCAATAATCCTCCTTGCTGGACGGACTCTATCGAGCGCTACCATATCGCGGATCGAATTTCAAATCTTTGGGATACGTATTTCTATTGATAAGGTCGCGGCATGCGCCCATATTGCTCTTACTGCAATAACACGTAATTAAAACCGCACCATTTTACGATCAAATTCGACTGGCTGATATTAACCAGTGCGTTGTCGGCATTAACACTCCAGGTGCGTTGCCAGGCAGTTTCTTATTTATAACTAGAAATCCCGTCCTTTTGAAATGCCAATTCACTAATTCGTATTATCGATGCTGCGTACTGCAAATTAGCGAGAATCATATATATGCGAAATGGGTTATCGATATCTCATGTGCACTATCGGCGGTGGTTTGGTTTAGCGCGTCCGCATGCAGACCTGCTACCATCCGCAGAAACACTTTCACCAAACCATAACATTATCTGAGTGTAATATTGTTTGTGTTTATGTATCTTTTTGATTAAAACTGATGCCCGCGTCTGAACAAATTGTGCTCGTGAGTCATTGCCAAATCTGGGTATTTAGGTATGACTAGCGCACCCTGTAATTGTAATTATTGCAGGTTTGCGGCATGTCTGCAATTTCGTTATCAACGCAACCTTGCCAGCCGATTGTACAGTCCGGTAAAATTGATCAATACTATGTATTTCGCACAGCATACTGAGGCTGATTTCAGCAAACTAACGATCCTTATTGGATGTACAAATTCGACCTCATCGTTAGAAACGTAGATTTCATCGCGCTCTCTGAGAAACACCATCTCCAATCGCGATTTGACGACCAAATATAAGTTCACCTTCACATATCAAAGAGCATTATTTGCATCGATGAGGGCCGCAAGCCGCGTTTAAAATATTTTGTGAACCATTCTTATGATAAGTATTCTCGGAGCGCAAAGTTGATCAGTGTTTTATTGTGTGTGCCTGCCAGTTTGAATTTATTCTAGTGCACATAGTATTAATCCAATTATGCTTTGCGAACATAAATCGGGAAATGTAGCAATGCAGTCAAAATCGATGTCTTAATCAGCAACCGATTGTCGCGGTGCGAGATACTCAATACTAAGTAAAAACCCATCTTGTTGGCGGTATAAGGGATAATTACTGATTGGCCGCGAGCCTTTGTAATCATAATTCTTGTCTGTCTTTCGTGTTCCAGAATTGTCGCGCCGTGTTACTTCTCAGTCCAGCGACGAATGCCGAGCTGACCTAATTTCGCAATCATCTCAGGGGGAGATCGCGTCGCGTTACATTGTGCGTGCACAGACGAATCCCGCTAATTGGTCGCGGCCCCGCGTAACACTGATATTACGACTTTTTGAATTGCAACTGAATATTAGCGTCAGAATGGTCATTTCAAAAGGACAGGGTTTTGCGTTTCGAAAGAAGGGGGTTTCGAAACCCCCATGGCTACGCACCTGCCGCCACCCAATGCAGAAATAAAAGTCGGCGCCTATGACTAGGGTTACCATAATTTGGAAATCTGAAAAGAGGACACTTTTTCAGAATTTTCGTACTTGCAAAGCCGGAGGAGAATTCTGAAAAAATGGTAAATTTTTCCCACTTCGTGGTCGGTTTACTAAAAAAAGGTCAACTTTCTCGCTCAGCGCTCAAAATACAGTTTTTCCCCTTCTCATTGTCAGGTGGTTGACTACAAATAAAAAGGTCAACTCTCCGCTCAGCTCCCGAAATACCCGCGGGGGCGTCAGTTCGGTGCTGATTTACGGCATCTCAGTCGAATTTGGCTATAAATATGACCAAAATTCTCAAAAAAGAGGACAAAATCTCAAAAAAGAGGACGAAAAGGCCGTCCTCCGAGGAGACTTTCAAAAACGTCAGAAAAGAGGACAAATCCACTTAAAAGAGGACGTATGGTAACCCAAATTGTTACGCAATGGGACATTTCTATACTATGACACATTAATTTCATATTTATATTGCTATGTATCTGTTCCAATTTTCGAAGGAAAATCTAACGCTGATTTAATTTAACGTTGCCAATGGCGTGATCAATAGCCTACTTATCAGGAGTATGCTCGAAACCTGGATTGGATTACACTGCTCAATTGCTCTGATATCAGATCAATCCTTGTTAGATTCTAAAATATTCCACATTTAGGCCTCATTGTGGCTCGTCAAATGTATGCTAGCTGCAAAATCGCAAGGTGACAGGTTTTTGATGTCATGAAGCATTTGCATTGCGTCCGTAACTCATTATCTTAACAAGTTATGCCGAGTACAACAACAATTTCATTCGAATATTTAAATATCTTATTTTTCAGTTCCAGGCGTGAATATTACGAAAGTACATCCCATTTCCACGATGTTTGTGGAATGCCAGTCTACAAGGTCCCGTCAAATAAGTCCCTGGAAATACATTGTATAACCCTTGCTGCGGCACGCGGCGCCATCAAAAACTAATAAATTGGCCCGCGAGCGCATTTGAGTTTAAGACCCCTGACGTAAACGATAAACACGCACTTGCCACTACCTACAACTCATAGTGAGTTGATATAAAAGTCTCTGTCAGCATGAACATTAGTCCTGCGTGATAACATGAGCAATAACCATACAATTACTATAATATCATGCATATATAATATTACCAGGAATGGTGCGAACCCCTGAACGTATATGAAAAGGTTCTCTGTGAACAAGAACGTATTCGTAACATATTCTAATCCCATGAACTCCGTAAATCACTTAGCAGTTACGGAAGCGAGTCAATTTATTCGTAACAACCAGCTCGATATCGATATGTCAAAAAAAAAAATCCCCAAAACTGGTAAAATTCATATAATTTTTGACGTCGCAAAACTCCTAGTTCGTTGTTGATTCCCATTTCTTGATGCCACCGTGATGAAGCGCATGACAGAAAATTCCAAGACATTCGGATCGCAGATTAAGTAGTTAAGATTACAAGAAAATATTGGTGCTACATCAAAATATTTACATGCGTAACGTATAATGAGGTTTGTTTGCGAAAACGGACTACTCAATTTTCAATTACGCAATCAGAAGTTTCTATTTTGACATCGATTCGACAAATCGGACGTACGAAAGAAAATTACGGTACAGCTGATTTTGCCTAGCGTTTTTTATCATTGAATTGTTAGGTCATACTTCGCAAATTTGGTTTTCGTTTGGATCTCTTTCCACATGCTTGTTATTGTGCCGTTAACTCTTGATAAGGGGCATACGAAAAATCTTCGAGTTGATAAATTCTTCATTGCAATGAATGTAGTTTTGACAAAATACTCAATAATCATAGTACACATTACGAATACGAACGCAAACCGAAGTTTCGCGCCTTCCAAAAATGATACATATTGCTACATAATTGCAATCATACAGTCGAGATTGTGAATAGCTGAGCCCGCATAAATATTTAGTCCGCACTTGCTACGGACATTGCATAGGAAATCTGCAAATGCGACACATCGATGTTTATTATCCTGCATTCATTGTTCGATACGTTTAAGCATTGTATCTCATTTTCACGTATAACGTAAATATCGCCATTAATTACGCATGCTTCTCCGCCGATATTGACAAACTGACGCAATTCGGACCACATGTTTGTGTTAATATCATAAACAAGAGTAGATTTATTCCCTGAATCGGTTCTGCGGTTGCCTCCAATCACATAAATCGAATCTCCCACAGAAACTGCTGCACTGGAGTATATTGCCATTGGAAGAAACTCGAGATTACTAAACTTATTATTATGTAGGTCAAATGAAACCATCGACCTCGTCGGGCTCATGTGTACCTCGTTTCTGTTCCCCACCAACGGGATATATTCCACAGGTGCGCTCATATTACCACCTATACAATAAATCTTATGATTTACCACAACACAGGAATGGGAATTACGACTTCGCCTTTGAGCAATGGTATCCCAAGTGTCCGCCCCAGGATCATATTTTTCTATGTGATCAGATTTCGTTCGTGATCGACCTCCAAATGCAACATAAAGACATTCCCCATCCGTGACTATAGGTGGTCGCGCGCCATGATCATGATTCATCGATTTCCTAACTCGCCAAACGTAGAGGCCATCAGGACTATTCAATGTCATTTCATAGATCGATTTATCCTTCATTATTACATAGATGGCATCTTTGAGATGTATTGCAGTGAAGTTGCCATGCTTGAACTTCAATTCGGTGTGCTGCAGCTGCTTGATTCTATTTTTACCTGGATAAATTTGATGCAGTCTTCCCGAGGATCCATCGAATATAATCAAATAGTCCTTCTTTTTGTAATTGCAGATATATGGATATGGATACACATCTGTGCTGCCAAGGAGTGAGATACTGATTTTCCTGAAACATCGAAGATTTTCCACAATCAATGGCTCCCTTTCAAGAAGATATCGCCCATAGGACTTCGCTATCTTCGACAGATCCAAGATGACGAAAAGTACATAAAAAAAGTCGGAACGACCTTCTTTATCCCACATAACCCAGTCGATGAGCGAAGCAAGTTTCCCGGATTCGGTACCCTTGGTTTTGCAGGACAAAATACATCCTATGTGTTCTGCCTTAAGGATTTTAAATCGTTTATCATCTTTCATTACGCCGACGTGCTCAGCTGCGAATTCAACACAATATTTTCCGAGTTCATCACAATGAAATATTTGTGCAATGGTCCATATGTCATAGACAGTATTCACGTTCACGCTTTCCTGTAAATAGTTTGAAACGAATTCTAACAGCTTGATCATTTGAAGTCTTTCGGCCACCTCTACTAAGCCCCACCATTTGCTTTTATCAGCATACCTTCTTTGTCCATACATGAGATCAATGCATAAAGCCACGCATTCCGGATCCAAAGTAAGCAACTCGAATTTTTGCGACTGTTTGACCGCTTCATCTGTTTGCAACAAAACTTTGAAATACTCCGAGTTGGCACACAGCACTACTTGATGCACTGAAAATGACACATCGCCAACCACAATCTCAAAATCGCAACATATTCCCTGCTTGCGAAGGACATTAAATTGCTTGAATATCTCAAAAGAGAACTGTTCTCGGTTTAATAAAACTTCATTCTCGTTGTCTTGCGCCATCTTTGTCCACGTAGGTAGACATACGTAAAATGATCGGTATTGCACGCTGTCTGTGTGACATAAATCGTGCGATGGTTCCTAATGATTTTGTATAAGACGCGGAGAGTTAAATATTAATATCTGAGCTTTCAAATATATATTACGTGACCTTTAACGCAGAACTTTATTTGTTTTATTGGAAATCGTGATTACCTATTTGCTTCAAATATATAATGAAATACAACATCCACGCTGGGATGTTTGGCAACGTTTTGGATCAAATTTGTCGTGCGTTATTCTGGGATCGTTTGAAAATTGCCGTCTATACTTGTGGTGATGGTAATGCAGATATATCCATTAATCTTGGGCAGGGGAGGGGTTGAAACCTGTGACCGTAGCAGGATAATATAAATAACAGCATACAACAAAGTGACCAATAATGATTGGCTCTCCCGAAGATTCATCATCACTTATATCTCGCCTAAATTTCCGAAAACACCCCTCCATCAACTCTACCGGTGAATCTGATCACATTGGCTGATAAAGGATTAACGTTTCATTGTAATATTAAGGACAAGATGCTGTCATTTTGGTAGGAATTGTACGCACTGACGAAGCTCGCGAAGTCCTCATAAAGACCATTAACTTGATCGTGATTGTTCGGTATCATTCGAAAGGAATGAGATGCTCTTTGACACTGCAGGAATTTAACGACGTTTGTACTGTTTGTAGCGTTTGTTTGTGTAGTGTACATAATTGCAGGGGCTTAGCCAGCGGCGTCTCGGCGGTCGAGTTTGAGAACCGCTGTGTTAGATGGTGACCCAGTAACTTCGAGTCTTGATTAGTATTTAATATTTCCTATACATTGCAGTCTTGCTTATCCTTATTGCGATAAAGCCAGGGCAGTATGCTGCCGTACAACATTAATTATGCGGCCGTCTACACATAAATAAATTAGCGCATGTTGGCCGCCATCAATATGCAATATGAATTTACGAATTGGTTTCCGAATGGTACAGAGATCTTAATTCAGGCTGAATATTTCTCTCGTGCTTAGCGCGATTCTGGGAGACTTGAATTTTTCGTTTTTAGTACAATAGTTTCCTTGCAATCTGAACCCCACCGCACACATACGGAACGCAAAGGAAATGATGCGCCAAAACGAAATACCAAGTTGGAATCGTGTGTGTCACTAATGAAGGTTTCTCTGATACGCGTGAGTGATATATTTTGACTACACCGACAATCTTCATGGGTGGTCAAGAAATAGCAACATGCAACAAAGTGATTATTAAAAACCAGAAGATGCCTCATCATTAATTTGGTGTCCAAATTTTTGAATACACCTCACCATCAGCCCTACCTATATACATGATCACGCAGGCTGAGAATTCATAAATATTGGACAGTACATGTGAAACTACCAACATTATCGACGAAATTCGTTGAAGATGCTGAAAAAACTTTCACTCACACTAGAAACCGAATTCCGATAAGTTTTCTGGATATTTCTACTCCCGATTTGGGTGCATATATTATATAGTATACCTGCGAGGATGTTCTGCCTCTACAACTAGAAACTTTTATACCCAAGGTATGACTCAAAAATCAGTGATAGACCACCGTAGAGCGTAGTGTGCTGTATGACAGTTATCGTCTGGATGCTTCCAAATAAATTGATATAGGAGCATTCACATGTTCAACTAGGTAATCCACGGAGACCTTTATTTGTTTTAAGGGAAATCGTTATTGGGTTTAATAAAGGTCATGGACATGGTGTTCAGTTCATTTAAGCTCGTTTAATAATTCCAATCACCACCGGATTGCGATAAAATGCAAAGATAAGAAGGATTCGAAACTTATTGGAGTAATCTTTCAACAAACAAACACCCACCTTGGCCTAGAAAAGGGGACACTCAATTGCGTGGCAAGTTTTCTGTTGGCCCGCCAAATATTTTGGAATTTTACCACTCAATTCTAAAATGTAGGAAGTTGAAACGCTAGCAAAGTATTTTGTGGTAGAATCAATAAACTTGAACATTTCTTCGCGCGAGTTCATGCTCATTGTTTTTATTTTAATATGCGTACGCCATACCCACAAAAATTAATTTAGTTTAACATATATAAATAGGCACTTCGACGCCGAAAATGATCGAGGCATGTAGGCCGAGACCTTTGACATGTCCCATTGTCAATATTTCATATACGCGCCTAAATGGTCGGCCTATATATGACAATGAAGTCGGGCTTTCGAGTAGCTGCCAAATGGGGTCTGGGGACGGAACAACCCTAGAAGTTAGGTTGATCATGCTATGGGTGCCCAAGACCAATGAAAAATGTTCGAACTTCGCGCGGAAGTACAGGCACACTAATTTTACATAACATACAAAAACCATCGTTGTTTACTATACTCTTCCACACCTTTAGAGGAGGGGATTTTGCTTCTCAAACTTTGCCCCCTCAAATATTTTTTTCTGGCTACGCTCTTGTATATACAGTACACTCTTAGCGAAAAAAGTGTATTCTCTTTCACACCCAAAGAACCGTAATGGATGGTATACGAAAACATGATCTAACTCAGAATTATATTGCGGCCACAAATCCTACATGACAGCGTGCATACGTTCCTACATGCATGCATCATTTGGATTAAAATGTTATACTCGATTTAAACCGCGTCAGAAGTCTGAGGTAGGTTCAGGTTTCGTGTGCCATGGGTGGAAATACAGACTCTTTCCGCTGAGAGTGTGGATTAAAGCATTCAAATGGACTCAAGCGATATTAGCAGGCCGTTCTCTTCTAATAGTTGATGTGGTCTGACTCATATCGGGATAGTATGCATATTCCCTATATTTAATTTCTAATTATTTATAATACATCTTAGTTTAGATTTTTTTATATGTACACATTTTTTGTTGTATATAAGCAACCGTATGAAACTCAAGAAATCAGGTGAACCTAAATCCTGCGATGCGCGACGATAGTTTTCAAGACAATTCAAGTTAATTTTGGAATGCCTTCGATCTTGCACCCCCTTTGAGAGGTTCCGGGTGCGTGAGTTACGGTCCGGCGAAGAATATTAGTATAAGGGACCACTTTGATATCAAAATTTATGCGGACACTCTACGAGTGCTTTTGGGGATTCTCAGGGGCACTGATTCCGAATATGGCCTTAGTTTTTTTCATTTTAGCTATGGTTTTGGAGATAGTCCATGGGCTATCTTGGCTGAAATCTCATAATCTCGCTGTATGGGCTGGATAAAAAACAATTAAATGGTATAATAAAGTTCAGAAATTCATTGTAATCTTTATTCGTACACAATGAAAATTGTTTCAAATCATAATCCAACAGCATCTTCAAGTTATACGCGTATTAGATTTATCCTTGAGGAAGAAGACTTTCACGGATATCATGTACATAAACCCCAACCAGCCTAAGTATCTTAATGAAACACTTAAATAACGTTACATTTAATCATTAATCAGTCCTATGTCATATATAGCCTATATTTTAAAATTCAAAATAATCACTTGGAATACGATAGATACGATATGCGCTTTTAGACAATTTAGAACAGTCTCTCGAAAGGTTTTAACGATAGTGTGCCATCATATGTTCATCTCCTCTGCCTTGATATCTTTTTGAAGAGCTGCCTGGGGGTACAAAACGTCAATATACAATTGGTTAGTATATTCATATTGAAATGAACCCGAATATATTCGGCTGACACTCGTCACCGGTAATAGTCAGCAACTATAAGTAGAGAATTGGAAAGAACACTGACCAACCCAAGCTTTGTCAACAAAGGAGTTCGTGTACCATCTAAAAATAGTACATTGAACGTTCTCTTATTCGAAATTTCATGCTGGTGACGTCATGTTTTGTGATACGATCGTTGGTGTACACAGGGGCGGACAAGATACGACCCGCGAAGGGATGTTAGGCGGCCCGCAGAGAGTTCCCGGTCTTACATGATCGTTAGGGTTGTCCAAAATTTCAAAAATGCCGCGTGATTGTGTCTCATTCTATAGATTATTGATAAAAAAAAAACATCAACGAGCCTGAAAGAAGCTCTCAAAAAGGTCATTAAGATTTCGGTCAAAGCGTTTGAATGTAGCCCTCTACGAGTGGGCGGGGAATAGAAGAAGTGGGCGGGCAATCACAAACTTACAATCTTGATTGGTTGAAACATGTGATAATAAGCTCCTGATTGGCTGAAAGACTTATTTGTGATCGTCGAAGGTAAGGATTCGCTCTACTCTGTAGTATTGGTTTCCAGCAATTTTGCAGATATGGTAATTTGCCATCGACAGTTAATAGTACCTATGACATAGTAAATTACTTTCTTCTTGCAGCATGTGTAAACCAGTGTTGCTATGCATTGCACAGGTGCTCTGGCCAATATAGATATAAATGATCTGCACTGCATGAATCCTGCTATCTTTGAACCTTCCCAAATTTACTGGCAATGATTGAAACTCAAACATTTCCCGTCAGTAGTTAATATCTCAGTACTGCTTGCAATGGCTAGTCGACATCTCCCCCCTAAAACGAAAACACATTACACTTTTTATTTCAAAATACAATAACGGCAAAAAGACTATTTACCAAAGACATGATTAAAAAATTACGCTGCAGGGTCAGTGTTGCAGATCACAGGCCCCTTTGATAAGAGTAGACTTCCTGCTGTCTCCAAACATCTTCCTATGCTGTTCCACAGCTTGAAGCAGACTTTCTCTTTGTTGATAATTGTCAGTCAAGATTGCAGCATAGTCTGTGCTTAACTTCACACCTCTTTCTGCGGCATCATTAACAACTTTGACCGAACTAACGAAAGAATTCATTTTGCTGTAGGAATCTGATAAATGCCAAACATCAACTGGTTGTCTCAGCCAATCTCCTGCGCATTGGAAAACTTCAAATATGTACCACGACTGGGGCCCAACAAGATCAGACAAAGTAGTTTCCTTGTTGATCTGTATAGTTGTGTTCAATGAGGGTGGGCCCCTTCTGAAACTTGAAGTTCGCTTTACTTGCAGGAGCGCCTTTGCCATATTTTCACGGGTTTCCTTGGTTTCCTTCGGCGAAAACAAGGCATATACAGCAGTTTCCTCCACAATATACCAGTCATGCTTCAACAGCTTCTGTGAAGCAGCTGAGGAAACTTGTTCATCATATTCCCTGTAACTCAACATGTGCTGGATGAATCTCAAGTCATTACCTGCTGCATCACGACCAATGCTTGAATCAACCCATGCAGGGATATAAAAAATAACTAAAAATAAATTGAAGCGGCGCAATAGTTCAACTTCTTCAGATTTGTAATTCAACTGGTCAGCCCACATGAACATTTTCTGAGCATACAGGATTGTACCCATCCATCTTGCATGATGTGCTGCACAAGGTTTGTTATGACGTATATTTCCACCTGCACCAAGAAGAGCAAGGGCATTATTCACATATTGCCTGTAGTCGTCGCGTGTGAAAAAATCTTTTTTGGACAGCAGTACCCTGAACTTATCAACTATAATTGTCGCGCGTTCCTCAAAGCAGGGAGGTATAATCAGAGTCTTGAACTGCTGTTTTTTGTCAAGACTGTTCCAGTTCCTTTTAAGGTGGGAAAACCATATATTCCCTGGTCCAGTTGTGGCCTTTCCAAATAGACATTTCCAAACGTCTTTCACTACCAGCTCATACACATGATGCCGACAAGCATGGTAGAACACCTTCCTTCCGAGAAGGTCTTCAAGCATCTTTGCTGCCCCCTTCTTCCAGCCGCTGTTGCTTGCTGTAGTGTCTAAAACCAAAGCCGTTACAGCATCTTTTATATTCCACCTTTCAATTAGGTTGAAGGTGGCTTCAGCTTGTGTCTGACCTGCAGCATTTTGTATCTTTTGAATGCCAAGTAGCTTCCCTTCTGAGTATTGAGGATAACAAGATAGGACAATTGACAGAGCCTCGTATCGATTTCCCAATCTATCCACTGTGAGCTTTCCATCCCAATGAATGGCAACATGCTGTGGTTTCTTTTCTTGAAATTTCTCTGAAATATCCCTGGAAATTTCAAGACGATTTGTTTTGTTTCCCTGGCTCTCTTCGTTGAGGATCTTGACAAAGAGAACATTGCTATATCCCCACCACAAGCCGTAATAAATGCTCCCATCAGCATTGTTGCCTCGTTGTCTGTTACTTGCAATCGATCTAGAGCTTGGGACACATGGGTATTTTTCATAATATTTTTAGGTGCCATCAGCTTAATGACTGTCGAGGTACCAAGACCAACATCAGCATCATACTCAGAACTTAAATTCAAGCTATCATCCTCTTTTGAAGATGAAGATGATGCTAAAACAACATAGTCATCACTTGAGTCTTGTGTAATGTTTTCAACAGTTTGATCCGCAATGGATGCTGTTTTCTTTTTGACGTCTTCAGCAAGAATCTTGTCCCTTCCCAACATTATATATTTCCGGGATCGTGGTTGATCTTCGTAGAACGCAATGTCTGCGAGCTTTCTGTCGTGTGATAGGTAACTGTCATTTTGTATTATTGCTATCGCATCTGTACTTCCAATATCCCACAACTTGTCCAAATCTTCCGTAATTCTTTTCCTCTTACCCTTGGGATCACTTTCTTGTGTAGAATTCGACTTCAGATCAAGCCAATTTTTGTGCAGTTTTCGAAGTGATGTGACAACATTTGATTCAAGCATTGTCGCAATTCTCGCCATTTTCCACACAGTTAATACATCATCTACCACCACATTATATAGCTTTTGAGTAGGGGTTGACTGGCGGCAATTCTCTTTTAGATACAGCAGGTAACTCATAACTTCTCGTTTGGTAGGTAAGCTCGAGCCACAGATGTATTCGCGAGCATATCCGACCAAGAATGCTCAGAATTTGATCTTGTTCGTCGCTGTGGCACGTGCTCAACCTTTCGCCGTTTTGCCTCTGCCATGATCGTAATATTATTGCACTCAATCATAAACTACTGCTACAACTGAAACATTCAATGAACCAGTGTTACATCAATACTATTAACTCATCAAGCCGCAAAGCGCTTGAACATAATCAGTTCATGACCGTTATACTAACAGACTCGACCCCATCAGAACTGCAAATATTGCTACAACTTAAACATTCGATGGACAAGTGTTACATCAATACCATTAACTCATCAAACCGTAAAGCGCTTGTACATAATCAGTTAGCAGCCGTTTTACTAGCAGACTCGACCCCATCTGAACAGAAAATACTGCTACAGCTGAAACATTCATTGAACAAGTGTTCCATTACTACTATTGACTCATCAAACTACAACGCACTTTGACAGAATCGCAGCCGCTACTAACAGACTCCTTCAGTCGTCGTCATTGAAGCATAGCCGATTACCCAATCAAGAACCGTGGTTTCGTGATTGCCCGCCCTCTCGCACTTCAGCCGTCTATGGCCCGCCCACTCTTCAACAACAACTTTCAAACGCTTTGACCGAAATCTTAATGACCTTTCTGAGAGCTTCTTTCGGGCTCGTTGATGTTTTTTTTTTATCAATAATCTATAGAATGAGACACAATCACGCGGCATTTTTAAAAAAATTTAAATTTTGGACAACCCTAATGATCATGTAGCCCGCAGCCGGAGGAAGGTTGCCATGAAACTACTTGTTCTGTTCTGTTCTACATACATTTGCGAGCAAATATTTTCGACCATGCAAATGAACAGATAAAGCTTGCGTTCCAATCCAACCGATGCTCATGTGCAGTCTTTAGTAAGGGTTCCTACGCCCAACCAGAGTTAAGACAACTTGTCGACAACTTTGATCGACCTCAGATCTCATTGACTTCAACAGCTATTGAAGGGGTGGTCAACCTTTTTGTCATTCACGGCCGCATTTCGACTACTCATGTAGCCTACGGCCGCTTTCCAGGGCATAGTGACTATAGGTAGTCGTAATAAAATAGCTGGACGCCCCATGCCCATGTTACAGTGTCTATCTTTATTTCTAGTGAACTCCGGCCCGAACTAATCTATTTAACGATATAGGCTTGTTATACACACCGAAATCGTGAGTGGTCACTGGTCATGGTCTTGGTCTGGACATTGTCGCGCGACGCGCGAAAATATTTTCAGATCTACTAATGAATTTCGTGATTAATATTAGTAATTTTCCATGCTACTATCAAACATGTATATTTTCTCAGCCCATGGATGTAATCAGATTCACCAGTAGAGTTGATGGAGAGGTCGTTTTCGAAAATTGAGGGTAAGCTATATAAATGATGATGCATCTTCGGGTGGGCAATTTTTTTCGTGATTTCCTTGAGGAATTGAGATTAATTTGAAATTCCAATTTTTTATCAATCATACTGCTTCAAAGTACATTTTGCAATAATTTTTTTTTGTGTAAACGGAATCCCACATGGGTTTTCAAGTCCGCTCCCCCCCAATTTTGTTTCGTCCGTAACTTTTTTTTCTTCGAGTTTAGAGCAAAAATGTTTATTTTTTCAATTCCTTGGCCTCAAACTTGTATAATTAGACATTTTAATTGATTCTCCACCATCATTACAGCAAAAAATATGGATTTTAAAGATTTTTGCATGCAACGCCACCTAGTGACATGAGAAGTTTGAATCGCATTATCTTTTGAACCGCTGGAAATTTTTCAATCTAATTTTTTTTAATGTACCCAAAATTCAAAAAAGAACAACATTTGTAAATATTGGTCAATTCTGAGGGTATGCATTACAAATGTCAGAAAATTTGATAAATTATAATGGAATGAGTCAAAATCGAAAACACCAGATACCGTACACCAAAATCTACGTTGAGGCAGGAGTTGATGGGTTGCGAGTACGGTCAAGAGATGGCTTGGCAATCACGATCGAGCTCACTGATGCTGATGCAAATCACAATGTATGTCTTTCAGCCCTTGTAGTTTCAGGTGTGGGATTGTCTTGATCCGTGCATACTGCATATGCATGAGAGCATATCGGATCTTAATCTGAAAATAAAACCATGGTTAAAATATCTAGTGCATGAGTCTCTATAGTTTTCACGACTCCGACTCCGACTCCATTACGCGACAATTACCCAAACTTCGACTCCGACTCCACAGCCCTGACCGTAAAGCAATGAAATCCACAAACTGAAGTATCGCTTTTCGTTCCATATTGACGGCGATAATGCTGACCTGCAATGACAGTTTAGAGCAGGGGGTCAAACTCAACTTGCGTCGCGGGCCGGATTCAAACCTTCAGATCGCTCGGGGGTCGGACAAGTTAAATGGTTCCAAAATGTTACCTCGAAATCCATGCCCTTGTTTTTTACTTGAATACTTCATTATCAAGTCTATATATAAAATAATACATATTGATTACAACATATTACGGATCATGCGGGATTTATTATAAAAACACCTTTTATTCCGAAACGATGGGATTCACAAAAATGACGATGATGGGCCGGTCGAGTACCGTTACAAACCGTTAAAGCCATGGATATCCAGATATCCTGGCTGAAACAGTGGCTTCAGCTACGATATAAGCTGGAATATTTCTGTTACCTTTGCTTTAGACGTACATTGGCGTTGGCCCTGCGTATGCGTTATGGGGGACGTATGAATTTTCTTGAATATAAAATATAGTTTCAATTTTAAACCGGAAGAGAATGAACAGGGCCGTATCTGGCTCACCCAAACATTCCAATTGGAGAGGGCTAAAGCTCGCGGGGAGGGGTGTTACGTGGGTTATTGTATGTATTATGATGATGCTTCCCTGTAAAGTAGCAAGGTATGACGTCATGCCTTACCCAACTGTGCATGACCGCATCACTCGTGCTTGACCGCTTCGTCTCTTATCTCATCTCTAGTTGATGGCACATGGAAGCCATAATAAATGTACAGCAAGAAACATGGTGTCAGAAGATAACTGAACTCGCGAGCTCTAAATCTGTCATTAGCTCGGCATAAAGATTTATCATCTTATCTAACTATATGGATCTCAGATATGTGATACCCCATCCGGGTCCTTTAACTGTCTCTGGTGATTTGGCCACCAACTGGAAGAACTGGAAGCGCCATTATGAGAATTATGAAGTGGCTACAAAACTCAATAAAGAGGAACATTCCATTCGTATTGCGGCTCTCAGAGCGGCTCTTGGAGTAGCTGGGTGTGATGTCCATGATGGCATTACTTTATCAGAAGATGACGCCAAGAGTTACCCAGTCGTATTGAAGAAAATGGAGGAGCGCTGTGTTGGGAAGATCAACATTATATACGAGAGGTACTGTTTTTTCAGTCGTAGTCAAGCTTCAAATGAATCATTCAACACATACTACGCTATCTGCAGACTGAAGTGCCCTACTTAGGCCATACCATCTCAAAAGATGGTCTAAAACCCTCATCGAGCAAAATTGAAGGCATCATAAAAATGCCCCCTCCAACGGATAAGCAGGGCGTCCAGAGAATTTTAGCGATGACAAATTTTCTGCAGCGTTTTGCCCCTAAGCTTTCGGATATAACCGCTCCCATCCGCGAACTCCTAAAAAAAGACAACGCGTTCATATGGGATCCAATCCTCCATGGGACATGCTTTGAGAAAATAAAACAAACCTTGATCAACGCGCCAGTTTTACAATACTTCGACAAAAACGCACCTATGGTACTGCAATGTGATGCCAGTTCAAAAGGGCTAGGATGCTGTGTATTGCAAAACTCTCACCCTGTTGCCTATGCTTCACGGGCGTTGACAACAACGGAGTGCAACTATGCGCAAATCGAAAAAGAATTGCTTGCTATTCTCTTTGCCATGGAAAAATTTGAGTTATATGTCTATGGCAGATTTGTAACAGTAGAAAGCGATCACAAACCTCTGGAAGTGATCACAAAGAAAAGTCTGGTTAATGCACCAAAACGGTTACAGCGCATGTTACTTCAGCTCCAAAAGTATGACTTCGAGGTGATATACAAGCCTGGATCACAATTATTTGTGGCGGATACGTTGAGTCGTGCGTACATTCCAAAGTCACCCAAAGACGCAGAAACTGCTGATGTGTTTGATATCTTTCAACAGATTGAACATATCGACATGTTGAATGATGTACCGGTATCAAGCTCCACGCTCGGCATGGTCGGCCAAGCAACAATCTCTGATTCTGTCATGAACACGTTAATCTCTTTTATAAAACATGGGTGGCCGAATGAAGCCAAGCTGGTACCCCAATCAATTCGAAATTTTTACTGTTTTAAAGAGGAGTTGACATTTCAGGATCAAATCGTTCTGAAGGGTGATCGTATTGTCATACCGTCGTCCATAAAAGGCACTATTCTCAAGCGACTTCATGCCAGTCATGTTGGAATTCAAGGTTGTGTACGCCGGGCTCGTGAATGTTTGTATTGACCCAACATGGTTAACGATATTACGGACTTCGTATCAAGCTGTCCCACATGTGGCTTACACCAACCCAACCAACAGAAAGAAAGTCTGATTTCACATCCGGTACCAGGACGTCCTTGGCAAATAATCAGTAGCGATTTATGTGAATTTGACGGACAACATTATTTGATTACAGTTGATCACTACTCGGATTATTTTGAGGTAGATCGGCTAACCTCACAGACTTCTACAGCAGTTATTCGCCGCTTAAAATCACATATGGCACGTCATGGAATCTGCGACAAATTGATTACTGACAATGGTCCATGCTATGCTGCTCATGACTTCGAGGCATTTGCAAAGGAATATGAGTTTGAACATGTGACTAGCTCTCCAGGACACAGCCAATCGAATGGAAAGGCGGAATCAGCTGTCAAAATCTTCAAATCGTTACTTCGTAAAGCGACAACTGACAAAAAAGACATAAATATTGTACTATTGGATTGGAGGAACACTCCAGGCGAGACTGTTCCTGGCTCTCCAGCACAGAGGCTATTTGGAAGACGCACCAAGACCTTGTTACCAATAGCAACTAAACTGCTTGAGCCGAAAATTGTTTCTGATGTCATTCCATCGCTTATGGATCGGAAAAGAAAAACAGGCAAAGTATTACAATCGTGGTGCAAAAGACCTCGCCCTGTTGAGTCCTGGTCAACAGGTTCGATTCAAAAGGACAGAAAATGGCTTGTGGCTCGAAGCGGTGGTGATTAAGCAACTGAATGATCGATCGTACATTGTTAAGGCGACAGATGGAACGATCTACCGACGCAACAGAAAGTTTATTCGAACTACTGTAACTCGCCCGCATGTTGCATTTGACTTTGGCGACATTTCGATTGCCAGACCAGCAGTAGTGAACAGCGACACTAATGGGTCGTTATCTGGTTCCAGTGGCAGCAGACCAAGCCGTACAGTAATTCGACCAGCATACTTGCAAGACTATGTTACAACTTGATTCGTTGCTGTAATTTATATCGTAATTCGGTTCGCTTCGTTTTCTATTATTTTGTGATGTTTGAGAAGGGGATGTTACGTGGGTTATTGTATGTATTATGATGATGCTTCCCTGTAAAGTAGCAAGGTATGACGTCATGCCTTACCCAACTGTGCATGACCGCATCACTCGTGCTTGACCGCTTCGTCTCTTATCTCATCTCTAGTTGATGGCACATGGAAGCCATGATAAATGTACAGCAAGAAACAAGGGGGACGTTCTAAATTCTAAAATCAAATTAAAATGCATTATCCTGTATCGTTTTATGTTTTAAACTAAGAAACCTGATCGTGATTTGCTGTCATCATAATTTTTGATTTTCATAAGGCATCTCGTCTTCTGCAACTGCAACAATACACAGCATTTATAGAACTCACTCCTATTTTGTATTCGCCATTTCAAAAACGTAATCTAATGAGGCTCGATATTCCCAATCCAATGGACAAAGATCGTTACACACATTGTAGCATCGAGTATGTCCGCCGTTCGTGATAATTTTATATATGGGAGATATATGAACCAGTTGCAGTTCAATTCTTATGTGTGAAAACTTCGTACCTCTTGGTATGTAGCAGCACGAACCCAGCTCTCTGTACTGTGTGTATGGGACTCAGTTTCCAGCTTTTGACAGACCTTGAGATCGTATTTGTAACTGCTTCTCACTACTACCTAGTTATTTACTTGAGTAGATTCTAGTGTCGCTACTTCTACTTCTTCTTGAAGTAGTTTAGGAATGCTTTCAAAAAGACAACTGCTAACCGTACCAGAGTAGATTGTAGCGTCACTACTTCTAATTCTACTTGAGTAGCTTTCTTGACTACTTTAGCCACCTCTGATTAACGGTCACAACACACTGGAGAATATCGCCTTTTTGGGCCCTGTGCTCCACGATACGAATTTCATAATGTTCATGGGTTTCTGTTTTCTTGTCTTCTCAGTAACGTCTTTCAATCTTTCTTCAGTCGCTCTCACTCCAATGTGACACAATCGTGTATTTTCCGGGGTTGGGATGTGTATGTAAATGCTTCATCTCATTATTGGGGTTGGTTTGCTGATATGGGTTTAGCAGTTACGACAATGAGAAATCGAAATCGGTATAATCTGTTCATGGGATCACCTGCTTAGTCTACGTCTTGTCATATTAGACGACTTAACTATTTGAACATTTTTTTATCATAACTACAAAAGAAGTTCGGTTTCGTCGTGAAAGTTTTATTGCGAACACAATTGTTCACCGGACCCCTATCGCGAGACGTAAGTCCGTGTAATATCCAAGTTCTCTTCACAGCCCATACAAGCACAGCGTTCATATCCAAGACGAAATTCGAACATTTGCTGCTGTATAAATACGGTCGTGAATTACATCTTCGACAAATAGGGTTGTGAAAGATATATTATACTTATGTGACTCTATTCTGAATCGAGGATTCGGCTTCGAGTATATCTCTCATTATGACGCCATAAAGCTACCAGCTCCAAAATGTACCTTTATGCGACCACAGAGAAATTAAAGACAGTTCTATATCATATTTAAGGTATTTTTAATTTTTAGGCAACACCTTATACATTGAACTTTTTGACGACGGCTGTGTGTTGATTATAATTTCACATAAATGTCATTACCATATAATATGCGTGGATTTGTACTATATGTTGAGTAATGCTCACCCCTATACTAATAAATAGGCACGGCTCATTTCGCTCGTACTAACAACAGAAATCACACTGGCGTACAATATAGCTGCGTGGAAATAGCCACTGAGAATTCTAGGTTCACTTGTGTGAGCGCGCGTTAATATACAATGCAGGTGAACAACTAATTACCACATAATATCCTGCATATAAAATAATAATTTTAACCGGTCCAGATTGTGAATAATTCGCGATAGATAAATAAATTGGATAGTATGACGAGTGGTTAGTCCGCATCCGCGACACTCGCCACCGACATTGCGTAGGAAATCTTCAAACGCGACACATCGATGTCTACCGGTTGGCATTCATTTTTCGATACGTTAAAGCATCGTATCCCATTCTGAGTGATAACATAAATATCGTCATTTATTACGCATGCATCCACACGGCCATCGATTTGAACAAACGTTAGTAACTCGGACCACACATTTGTATCAATATCATAAACAAGAGTCGGATATATTGTTCTCGCTTGATGATCAAACCCGCTTCCCCGATTGCCTCCAATAACGTAAATCGACTGTCCAACAGAAGCTGCTGCACCTAACGTTACTTCAATTGGAAGAGCCTTGTGACTAGTAAACGTATTGTTATGTAGGTCAAATGAGTCCATCGATTTCGTCCGCACCATGTGGGCCTCCTTATTGCTTTGCCAATCCATGAGTTCCATGCGGGCGACCATATTACCGCCTATACAATAAATCTTATGATTTGCCAAAACACAGGAATGGGAATTACGTCTGGACCTTGGACCAATATTACCCCAAGTGTCCGTCCCGGGATCATATTTTTCTATGTGATCGCCATAATTTCGTGCTTGACCCCCGAACACGACGTAAATATACTTCCCGTCTGTGGCAATAGGTGGTCGTTCGCCATGGTCATGATTCATCGATTTCCTTACTCGCCAAACGTATAGTCCGTCGGGACTGGTAGATTTCATTTCGTAGACTGATTTATCCTTCATCAGTACATAGATTGCATCTTTGAGATGTATTGCGGTAAAGTTGCCGTACTGGAACTCCAAATCGGTGTGCTGTAACTGTTTGATCATATTTACACTTGGGTATATTTGTTGGAGTCTTCCTGAGAGCCCGTCAAATAGAATCAAAGAGTCCCTCTTTTCAAAATAGCAGAAAGGATATCGAGGCACGCCCGTGCTGTCAAGGAGTGAGATACTGATTTGTTTGAAGCACCGATGATTTTCCACAATCAATGGCTCAATTTCAAGAAGATAACGCCTATAAGACGTCAGTACTTTCGACAGATCCAGGATGGCAAAAAGTACATAAAACAACTCGGCCCGATTGTCTCTATCCCATATAACCCAGTCGATTAGCGATGCAAGTTTAGCGGTTTCGGATCGCTTGATTTTGGAAGTCAAAATCCATCGAATGCGTTCTGCTTTAAGGGTTTTAAATCGGTTATCATCTTTCATTACAGCCACATTCTCAGCCGCAAATTCAACACAATATTCCTGGAGATCATTGATATGATATATTTCTGCAATATTCCATATGTCGTAGATAGATTCCACGTCCACGCTTTTCTTTAGATGCTTAGAGACGATTTCCAACAGTTTGTTCATTTGAAGACTTTTGGCCACCGCTACTAGCCCCCGCCATTTGTTTTTATCAGTATAGGTTCTTTGTCCATACATGATATCAATGCATAAAGCCATACATTCCGGATCCAAATTAGGAAGTTCGAATTTTGGCAACCGTTTGACCAGCTTATTTGTTTGCAGTAAAACTTTGAAATACTCTGAGTTCGCACACACGACTACTTGATGCACGGAAAACGACACGCCGCCAACCACAATCTCAAAATCACAACATAGTCCCTGTTTGCGAAAGGTATTGAATTGTTGAAATATCTCAGACGAGAACTGTTCTTGGTTGAATAAGACTTCATGTTCGTTGTCTTGGGCCATCCTTTCTTGCGTACACCTATACGTAGTGTTCGTATAGCACGATGTCTATGTTGCAAAGAGCGTGGTTGCTTCCAAATGATTTGGTGTATAGCGTGCTGAGTTAAATATTGATATCGAAGCATTCAAATATTTATCTTGGTAACAAACGGAGTACTTTATTTATTTAAATGGAAATCGTCATTGGGTTTACTCAGCTAATAAACTGAAATAACAGCCACACTTTGATGCATGGGATTCATTAGGAGTCAACTAAAAGCAAACGTGATGGACATGGTTTCCAGTTCAGCTAATGTCATTTCATCATTCCAAACACAACAAGATTGCATCAAAATTCAAGGATAAGAAGGATTCGAAACGTTTATGGGAGTTGTCTTTAATCAAGCAAACAGCCACCTTGACCTGAAAGAGGGATCACAAACTCAAAATGGGTAAAGGATCATGTTTCCAACTTTATAGCAGTGATTTCCAACCGCGGCTCCCAGGTAGCCTTCTTGCGGCTCCCATTGACGTTTGAAAATCCCCCCAAAATATTATAAAATCAATTTATAACATAAAACAGAATTCATATTAAAAAATTAAGCTTGCTTGGCTTGGAGTCAGGAGTTTATAAATAATGGTGGAGGCCGATTCCTCTGCTGTCGAGTAGAGATTCTCTACTTTGCAACGATTTCGTTACTGAACTCACGCCAAAAAGTATACTCACGCTCAAATGCATTCGGATCGCCACTCAAATTTGAGTCAGGTCACCACCAGACTTAAGTGCAGTTGGTGTTACAACACATTTTCCGACGGCATCTGACCATCAAACCAATGGATCATTTAATGCATACAACAGGCTTATCAGCAAATTTATTGATGAGTTCAACCGACGAATTGACGGAATGAATGCTTTTTGGCCCATGATAAAATGTTTTCAAATCCAATTGCAGCAATTTTCAACTTGAGTTGCTAGACATGCAGTCAGATATCGAGCTCAAGCAATTATGTAAAAGTGAGGACTGAATTTCGGAGTCAAGCTCCAGAGGAAAGTATCCCAACTTGATAACCAATGCCCAGAAAAATGATGCTCTATTGTAATCAACTTATGGATGTGAAGCACGTTTCAGCAAAATGGTCAGAATCGAAAATCAGTATCGCAATCGATTTACCGATGACAACCTCAAGAAGCTATGCTGCGTACCGCATTCTCTGCAATTACCCCTCGCTCTGACACACCTCTTGAGACTCAAAGCCAATTTTAAGTTAGACATTAAATTGATTTGTGTCTTTTTTCCTTGTTCGTGTTGTTATTCGTTGGTACGTGCTTTCGTGCTTTATAAATTTTGTTATACCTAATAACTGTGTTTGTGCGGCTCCAGACGTAGGCTACTCTGAAGTTTGAAATTCGGCTGCAACACCCAAAAAGGTTGGGAACCACTAACTGATACGGGCTGCAATGTTGTAACATCGAAACATGTATAAGTTTTACGATTTAGCAAAGGTTTAACGATGCTCTTTCGCTCAATTAAACTTGTGTTTTGCACCTCGGACGATTGACAAATATTTGCTGACCATATTGCCGAAACGCAGATGTATATCATTGTCAGATGTTTAGATGTTATGAGTCACACCCGATGTTTGTTAAAGCTTAGATGCGAATGAGGGAACCAGATACAGGAATAGGATCTATATCATGTCCGAATGATTCGTACATATTACAGTACACATGGCTTATATTATAAAAAAAAAAAAATTATAGGCATAACAGCGGTGTCAGACTCAACTAAGCGTCACGGGCCGGATTCAAACATTGATTTCACTGGTCATCACACATTTTTAGGTAGTAAGCGTGGTTTTGGGAATTCTGAATGGCACGGATTCCGAATACGGTTTTAGTTTTTTCAAACTGGCTCTGGTTTAAAGAGATAATCCATAGGCTATTTCGACTAAAATCCTATATGTTCCCGCTGCGTGGGTTTTATCAATGTTTCCCATACTTTTTGTCGATGTTAGGGGTAGGAGCTGTTGGGTGTCTGGATTATTAGCCAGGGGGAGTTCTGTTTAATGCTCGCATAAAGTATGTTGGCACTTGTAGATCAATATAATTTAAAGACAGCACGATACGCGTTATATTAAAGTCACGACTCCGTAGCAATTTTTGGGCTAAGACTATCAAGGAATATTATCATTAATGGCAATTTCCCTTCTAATGTCATTGTACTTCGTTGTGGTGCAGTAATCCTCTTAAAAAGTCATAATTATCGTTGTACAGGCGTTTATAAATGCCTGTTCATTAAGCCACGCTGACTAATAATCAGAGGTGGTCAGTAACGAAGTACTTCTACTTTTTTGAAGTACTCAAGTAGTTTTCCTCTACTTCTGGTACTTACTCAAGTAGATATAATTTTCGCTACTTCTACTTCTACTTCGTGATATTTTGTGATCTACTTACTTACTTTTCGCTATTTTCAGTTTGTCATGCAGAAGTAGTGTAACACTCCAAGCAGAATATGAAACTGGGGAATTCTCGGGCTGTTTTCATGGAGTTCTGACTTTCAGTTTAAAAAAAATCTAAGTCCAACCCAGAATTTCCGTCGCGCTTCACACAAAGTAGATATGGAGTTACAAATATGTCTTCACGAAAGTGAATATTATTTAGGTAGCAGGTTGTGTGGCCCCTTTCGTACCGCATTGTCGCCTATATCAGTGGTTCTCAACCTTTCTCACCTCGCAGACCGGTGAAATTTCAAAAAATATGAGGCGGACCGGTGGACTTTGAAAAATTAAAATCATCTCGAAACGTAAAGTATGCAGCCGGCTTTTGCAAGTGTATGGTGGTAGAGAGTGACAGTTGAGGGTTTTGATCGTAATTAATTAATCATGTTCATAACGGCGTCCATGTGATTATACGATAGTGAGTCTGCTGATTCGAGGTAAAATTGACTTGCCCAGATATGCTACCGCCGAGAGTCGGTTACAGTCCTTCGCGCCGTAGGGTGTGGATCCAGCCCATCACGCCAACTCGAATAATATTCTTCTTATTGGCGATAACGAGAGAAGAAGTGTTTTGGAGTCGACAAAGCACCTTGTCGTGCTACCATAGGGCTATAGGCTATATATATATATATCTAAAGACTATGGCGCTACCTTGCTCAACGTTCATTACACACTACCACCAGACATAGGTTACCCTGACTAGTACGGATAGAATGCGCTGCACGAAAATACCCGGCAACAGCTATACCTGGCCATCCACAAAATCAGGGCCGAAAAGGCACTTCGAAAAATATTAAGCTTGGGTCCCTCGCAGTCAGATGGACATTTTCACCAGTATTTGTGAGCACATCCATTCTACTCAGTGTAGGCAGAGAGTTTATGTAGCCTAATCGCGCCAAGCGAGGTCAATAATATTGGCAATTGCGTATATATTACCATATTTTTTATCCTCTCAGAATTATCAGATTTTCCGGTAGAGATGAGTGAGGTGTCGTCTTGGAAAATTTATGGCACGAAATCAATAATTATATTTAAACATATTCGGGCGGGCCTGTTGGAACAATTACTTCGTTGCATTCCATTAAGTCGTGACCTACTGCCTGTTATATAGTGAATAGATATTGAAATCGCCCGAGCGTACTAAAGTGAAAGACGCACACGATTCCAAATTGGTATTTCTTCAATGGAAAATGACTTTTCTCTGTGGGATGGCATTTGTCCTGTGGGGTACAGATTGCCAGAACTGCGATCTTCGGCGCCAGCCACTCAGGAGCCTATGGACAATTTGACTTATATCTACATCGAAGTTTTCGGTGAACAAAGGGCAGTCCTTTTCGACCAAGGGTTTCTCGCTGCCAAATTTTTGGCACACTTTTCGGAGTCGTATGTTAGCCACTTCATTATGTGTTTGCGCGTCGTGGCGTGGCAATGGATGACGCCGAAATGCCTACTCCTATAAATCATGCGTGTTTCTTGGGGAAGGGCATCCAATAATCAAAGCATTTAGTGACACTAAGTCGGGCAAAGCGTGGACATATTTGAAGAAATTCGGATGAAATTTCAACAAAAATAACCTATAATTTATGTTCATTCACGAAATAACTTTGGGCCCCCTTCAATTTCGGGGCTTGGAGTGCGGCAGTTATGGTCCTGCACAAAATTAATGAATCTAAAATGAATGATCGTGCAAACGGCGTGGTTTAGCGAGTCATCTCGTTCTTGTCGCTCACATGTCGTCAAATCGAACATGTTTCGAGACCTAATGCTACCTGACGAAGTTCTGAATCAGTTTAAAGTTTGATGTTATATTTATTTTATCAATGGAGAAGTCTTCAACATATTGCATCTTGAAAGTTAAGGTATAAAATTGTAATATACCTTGGCGGACCGGCAGAAAAGTCGTCGCGGACCGGCACCGGTCAGTGGACCGGCGGTTGAGAACCACAGGCCTATATGACATATTTCATCACAATAAATACAACCCACCATAACGTTTGAGAATAACGTTTTGCATTCTAGCATTTACCCATCATATGTTATTCTAGCAGCCCATGGCGTGTCATAATCTGGAAAAGTGAGCTGTGACTTTTTTGAGCGTTAGACCTGTTTTAGCAGACCACCGTTAAAATTGACTCGACAAAAGACATGAAATACATTATCCGCTTTCGTGAACTAGTATTGGTATTTCTCGTTCAATTGGCATTATCATTCTTGTCTGGAGAACATACATGTTGAAGTGTTACAGTGCCTTGAATTTTCGGAAATAAAGCTACACAATATGGCATTTTTACGTTCCACCATATTTTTCATTAACGTTTACTAACCACGCAAATGTTTACACCGAATCCGATACAACTTCACCGTATTGCTCTTCGACTAACTACGGGCCTTATTATATGGGGGAGGGCGCAATACCACGATATTTTCTAAAATGAACTGTTCGAGTAAACAGAGGATTAGTATCGCATTTCCATATCAATAGGCCTACTATCATTTTAATCTCATGATGCGGACGAATGCTTATGCTGTCGAAAATTGGATACCTCCTGGTATGCATCAATATGAATCAAGCTCTGCAACTTTCGCATAGTTCAATTTGAAGCTTTTGGCAGTCCATGCGAACGAATGAAGATCGTTTTCACAGCTACTTAAGATTTCAAATCAGTCAATTCTACTTCTACTTCAAGTAGTTTTAAGTTGCTTATGGAAGAAGTACTTCTACTCGTACGTGAGTAGAATTTTTCGTAGCTACTTCTACTTCTACTTGAGTAGCTTTTTTGACTACTTTGACCACCTCTGCTAATAATGCAGTTCGTGATGATTGATTGGACAATATTGCATGAAAACAAACATCTATGGAGAACGCAGGCGACGTTTTCAGGTTGAAACCGCCTTGTACGACAGTGAACGATGTGACTACGTATTTATATCACTTTTCTTAATACACAAATATATCTATCAATTGACTGATGCTAGAAACAGTTGCTAGCGCCGCTTCGAGGTCGCAGACACCCCTAGGGCCCGCCCACTAGGTTAGATAAAGTTTGGAAATTCAGTCAATTTGTTATTTGTGCACACTGAAGACTGTTTTAAATCATAATACAGCAACACCGTTAAATTTTAGGGGTAATATATTTCACGGATATCATGTACAACCATATATCAGTATATATGTTCATAAAATACTCAAATGACGTTACATTAATTCCATCAGTTTTATGCCATATATAGCACCTATTAGTTAATTTGAAATAATAATAATAGTTTCGCTAAAATAAAATCGATAATACAGCAACGTCATTAAATATAAGGGGCATTCGATTTATCCTAGACAAAGACTTTCACGGATATCATGTACATAAACCACAATCGTGTGTAAATATATTCATAAAATACTCAAATAACGTTTCGGCAATTCAATCAGTCTTATGTCATATGTATAGCATATATTGTTGACTAAAAATAGTAAGTCGGAATACGATACTAATAATTTAGTTTGAAATAACATTGATTCTTAAACGATTTGCGCTTGTAAGCAATTGACGAAACTCCCTCGAAAGGTTCCACTAATAGTTTGTCATCATATGTTCATTTCTGTTGTCCTTATATCTTTCTTTTATTGTTTTGATGTATTGGATGGAACCTGTCCCTTTTCTTCCTGCTACAATCATCAAGATGATGAGGAGATAGATCAACATGTCTGGACAAGAGGGGAACTTTAATGCTCATTTCTGCTCCAAGTTTTCCATATGCAGATAACAATTTTGAACCCGTTTGAAGTTGCGTGCTTTGTGATTTTCCAAAACGTTTTTTCAATACATCCAGGAAAGAATTTCATGCAGCGAGCTCAATCTGGTTCCTATGAAAATTTGAATATTTCATTCGCAATCGAATTTGAAGTCACGTGATGCATCACATGGCAAGGGGAGCCTGGATTAACTTTCAGCACTTACGTTGGAATTCTGGAACTCGACCGGACTTGAACTCACTTCTGTGTTCTTGCGATCTTTACAATGCATACACATTAAATAGTTTTACGTATTTGTGACCATTCGACCGAGATTATGAATAAAGGGCAATACAGAAATGAATTGTGAAACGATGAAATTTTAGTCCACATCCGCGACACATGCTACCGACATTGCGTAGGAAATTTTTAAGCGCGACGCATCGATGTTTACTGATCTGTATTGATTTTTCGATGCGTTGAAGCATTGTATCCATTTTTCAGTAACAACATAAATATCGTCATTTATTACGCAAGGTTTCGCATTGCTGCCGCTATTGATAAGCAGTCGCAATTCGGACCACATATTTGTATCAATATCATAAACCAGAATCGGAGTCGCTACAGACGCTGCTGGCTTCGATGAGTATGAAAAATTAGTGCTCATCTCCCGGTTGCCTCCAAATACATAAATCGACTTTCCAACGGAAGCTGCTGCACTGGATTCTATTCCAGACGAAAGGGACCTGTGCGTAGTAGTGGTTTTATTTTGTAGATCAAAAGAATCCACCAAACGCGTAAATCTATCGTACTGGCCTAGATTCCCACCTATGCAATAAATCTTTTGATTTACCAAAACACAGGAGTGGGAATCACGACACCGTCGTCCTCCGATATTATACCAAGTGTCCCTCTAGGGATCATATGTTTCTATACAGACGCCATTTCTGGTTTCACCCCCCCACACCACATAAAGATATTTTCCATCCGTGACGATAGGTGGTCGCGGGCCATGATCCTGATTCAACGACGTCCTAACTTTCCAAACGTGGCGGCCATAGGGATTGTTAGATTTCATTTCGTAAACAGACCTATCCTTGTTTATTACATAAATAGAATCTTTGAGATGTATTGCAGTGAAGTTGTCATTCTTGAAATTGAATTTTGTATCCTGTAACTGCTCGATTCTATTACTATCTGGAAAACATTGATGCGGTCTTCCTGACAACCCGTCGAATAGAATCACAGAGTTCCTATTTTCAAAATAGCAGAAAGGATGTCTAAGCACGCCTGTGCTGTCGAGGAGCGAAATGCATACTTGCTTGAAACATGTAACATTTTCCGCAATCAATGGCTCAGTCTCAAGAAGATATCGCCTATAAGACGCCGTTACTTCGGACAGATCCAGGATGGCAAAAAGTACGTAAAATAATTCGGACCGGCCTTCTCTATCCCACATAACCCAGTCGATAAGCGACGCAAGTTCAGCGGATTCAGATTCCTTGTTTTTGTAGGACAGAATGCATCGAATAGGTTCATCCTTGAGAATTTTAAATCGTTTATCATCCTTCATCACAGTTACATTCTCAGCTGCGAATCCAACGCAATATTTCTGGAGATCATTGATATGAAATGTCTGCGCAATATTCCATATGTCGTAGACGGAATCCACGTCCACGCTTTTCTGAAGATGCTTAGATACGATTACCAACAGCTTGATCATTCGAAGCTTATCGGCCACCTCTACTAGGCCTCGCCAAGTTGTTTTATCAGCATAGATTCTTTGTCCATACATGAAATCGATGCATAAAGCTACACATTCATGATCTAAATTAGGCAACGTGCCAAGGTGGGTGTCAGATTCCATAGACTACTCCTTGTCGCTTCGACATCTTCCTGTCTTTTCATTGTATCGCATTTTTTGTGGTGTATTGAACTGATAAAATTGCTAATAAACCAATGATGATGATGATGATGAAAAAAAAAACTCCAATATTCGCGACTGTTTCACGGCTTCATCGTTTTGCAGCAAAACCTTGAAATATTCCGAGTTGGCACACAACACTATTTGATGTAAGGGAAACCACACGTCGCCAACCACAATCTCAAAATCACAACATAGTCCCTGTTTGCGTAATGTATCAAATTGCTGAAATATCTTAGACGAGAACTGTTGGTCGAATAAAACTTCAGGTTTCTTGTCTCGAGCTTTATTGGTCCACGTAGGCATACCTAGTGCTAATTGTCACGCAAACTGCATGTGCAGCATTGATTATGTGCAATGTGCATGCTTTTAAATAATTTGGTATATAAGGTGCATGGTTGTTGGTTAACTATTAGTATCGCAGTTTTCAAATATTTAACATGATAACCCAGGCAGGCCTATATTATGTTTTATTGAGAGTCTTGATTGGGTTTACTACCCTGAAGCTTGCAATAGATCATAAAATATAACAGCCGCGCTGAAATGCATGAAACACATTTTCGGGTGCCTGCGAGTAGACTAACATAATTAGATAGTTCTAGTTGTCCAATTAGACAATATCTTCTATTTTAAGAGAATTTGTGCTTTTTTTCAAGAAAACCAAAATGTTGTCGGAGAAAGCCCAAATGTCCTTTTTTTTGTCAAATTGTTCTCTTTTATTACCGTGAGTGTTAGGTGATGACACAAAGACAATTAAAATGTAATATCGCCAGCTAAGACACGTGAACACTGGGTTTCTATTAAATTGACGCGAAAAAAGGGAAAAACGGTCAATCCAACGTAAAGTAACCGCGAAAACCGGTTTTAAGGTACCGGCTCGGTAAAATGACTAGGGATGGTGTGAACCTCTGAAAGGTTCAGGTTCGTGTGAACGCGAACCTTTTTGAAAGGTTCTGTGCGAACGCGAACGTGAGCCTTATAACGTCACGTGACGTCATATTGCAAATTCCAACCCAACATTACAATGAAGCGATAGCCTATATTAATGTAATTGTGCATGTACATTGTACAATGTACATTGTACTTGTACAGGATACTTAGCGACTACTCGGGCCACATGATGCCATGATACTGAAGTATATATTGACGTTTTAGACGTCGCCAAATGTATCAACTGGGGCAATCAAATGATATATTAATCCCATAAAATCAATATCTTCCGTCGCTTTGCCAACAGTTTCGACGAGGACTTGCAAGGAAATATAAGCTTGTGCCTTAGCTTGTAGGCCAAACCGGATACTGTATTCTGTGTCTGAGTATTGCTACGTTAGTATTGAGCAGAGTGTAAAACGGGTTTCTATACTTGCTACCAATATTACCCCATTAACAAGTTATCCAGCAGTAGCCAACAACCCAATAGAAGCGATTTGGTTTTTATGGTACAATAAACATATGAATTCAAGATTGACCCCGTACGCCGGCTAGATTTTTTACATCAGACAACGATATCAATTTCATTGATTGATTGAATAAGCATCATTCGCTGACTGCAGGCATGTAAATGTATTTTGCTCTCGATGTTGTGTGATTGCGGGTCAAGCTCACAGCAGAGAGTAACTAAATATTCCAAAACGGGATGCTGGATATTTAAAGCAAACTTTTGTAACAAAGCGCAAGTAAAAATTTGAGATTGTAATTGCATGCTCGATTTGTGTTGACTTTTTTATTCTTCCTGCGCCATGCATAGAGTGGCCCGCAGTTGAAATGCAAAAAATTTCAACCATCGATGTTATGATGAAGTGAAAATTATAATATATGAAAAAGTTTCACAGTGCAGAACCTACGAAGATTCGTTTGTGAACGTGAACCTCTACATTTCTGAGGTTCACACACAGAACGCGAACGTGAACCTCACGTTCACACCATCCCTAAAAATGACCTTTTTTATTTTAGTCAATCCACGACCGATGACCATTTTCCGGAAAAATCTCCCGTTTCATTTATGTTAATGTCAGAGGTAAAAAGAGTTCTCTTTCGCGGATATCAAAATATGGTAACTCAGAATGAGGCGATATGCCGGTTTAATTTGCAAAATGTTTCTATGCTCTGATTTGGATTCTAAAATCATTTTTAGTTTCCTTGAAATGCTACTGGATAACTGTATAGTGCGACACGAGCCAAGCTTTGTGTGCCAGTTTCGAGAGAGTGAACTTTGATTCGATATGAACGGAACCAGATTTTTGTTGTATTTCTTTCTAACTCGGTATTTAATTCAGTTTCCAAGATTTTGCGAATTCAGTATAAGTATCGTTCTAACCTCATTTGGAATAAACAGTGTAGCTATAATTCTTGTTTTGATCTAATTTCAAAAAGCTGAAATATTTTCATTGTCCAACTCTGCCTGTAGAGTCAACTAACAGAAACGTCTGGTTTTGTAGTGGAATCAATATGATTTTAAACAAACAAAGGCCTTGGGATAGAGCCCGTCGGGTGAGGTGGGCTAATCTCACAAACCAAATATACTCGGCCACGGCCTCAATATAAATATTTACATTATCGAGAAATGTAGAACCTCTCTGACACTGAATAATTACTGAACTAAATGGTACATGCGTTACGTTCTCTTCCTTGGACAACAATAGACATTTACGACGAACATCAAACAGGGATCCAATGTATTTCATCTTCAACACTAGATCACTAGCACAGTATACGCGATTGGATTACTTATCAGTTATTAAGAGAGCAGATGGACATGAGTGAGGCAGATCCCTAGACAATGGACATTCGGGCTGTTCGAAATTGATTTTATTTTAATTGTACTGGTTACTTCATAAAATTGTCAGGTTATCTAAAAATGCTGCACATCAGTAGTAGTAGTATAGATCGGTCGTGATGTGGCAGGGGCTCTTATGGGCGCGGTGGCGAGCGGCTGGAAAAACCGGGGTGGCGAGCGGCTCTTATGTCTTATGGGCGCGGTGGCGAGCGGCTATTGCGTCTTATGTCGGGGGTGGTGAGCGGCTCTTATGTCTTATGACGGGGGTGGCGAGCGGCTATTGCGTCTTATGACGGGGGTGGCAAGCGGTTCTTAGGTCTTATGGCAGGGGTCGCAAGCGGCTCTTATGTCTTATGACGGGGGTGGCGAGCGGCTATTGCGTCTTATGACGGGGGTGGTGAGCGGTTCTTAGGTCTTATGGCGGGGGTCGCAAGCGGCTCTTATGTCTTGTGGTGGCAGGGTAAACCTTTTCTGTATAGTAATCGGTCGCATGCTAACGTTGTGGGTATAGGCTGCGGCGGTGACTCGTATGGAAAACTCGTGGTCGTGATTCGCCTTTTTTGCTATAGGTGGTGGCGGTGATTCGCCTGTCATGTATTCTTACGGGATCTGTGGTGACTCGCCATGTGTTCTTATGGGTGCGCGGCGGCATGATAGCGTTACGGAGATAGTAATCGGTCGCATGCTAACGTTGTGGGTATAGGCTGCGGCGGTGACTCGTATTGAAAACTCTTGGTCGTGATTCACCCTTTCGGGTATAGGCTGCGGCGGTGACTCGTATGGAAAACTCGTGGTCGTGATTCGCCTTTTTTGCTATAGGCGGTGGCGGTGATTCGCCTGTCGTGTATTCTTACGGGATCTGTGGTGACTCGCCATGTGTTCTTATGGGAGCGGTCGTGATTCGCACTTTCAGGCCTCTCTCGCGTGGTGTTGAATATGTACGATAATCCAAAATGAAATATCTCGACTTTGACATAGTCTGAATTGAAATAGGATTGACATACATGACTACCATCTTTCCAAGTACCATTTCGAAATTATACGCACATTGATTTGAAACATGTAACGAAACATTACAACTCTATTCGCGATCTGGCTTTCCGTTTGCCAAAGAGACATTTTACCATACTCAAAAGAATTATTCTCAACATTAACCGGTGTTACAAATCTAGTTTTCACTTACTTGATCATATCACTACAACTCACAAACTTGAATTAATTCATCTGGCTGTATTCATATGACCGATAATTTTTATTCAACTGTAAAGGTCGTTACTATTCTGTAAGACAAAGTATTTACTAATCGGTACATATACGACTTGGCATAAACCTATTACATTTTGAGTATACGAGATTTGAATGTCTGAACAATAACTGAGAATTAAATTATCACAAGTGAATCCGTATATTACAGCGTAAAAGATATTGGAATGTCAGCAACTCTGTACGGTCATAGTTACTACCACATTACCTAATTTACCCGGCCAACTCGTCATGATCATCCCTGAAATCAACACAACATGACCACTGACTTGAGTTAACCCAAAACATCATAAAGTTTTAAATCCACTTGTAGCTTACGTATTATTTGAATGCGGGTTATGTTTTATTGCAATCGAGTTAACGGAAATAGTATTAAGGCTCGACATTTTAACATTTTACCATACTCAGTCAATCAGGAAAACCTTGTCAAGTAAATCCGTTTGTAACTTACCCGACCAACTCAAACAGTATCAGTATGAAAAACAGCCAGGCGTACACGAGTCCATACAATCACTAAATCCTAAAATCCATAACAAGTTCGGTTTTACTCATATCCCTACGACGCATCTTTTTTATTCAACTTTACAAGTCGTTTCTATTCTGTAAGATAGAGGAATTACTACGCGGTATATTCTACAAGACAAAGTAATTATTACTCGATATATTTTGTAAGACAAAAGTAATTACCACTCGGTGCAGGTGACTTGAGATTACATAATATGTTTGAGTATACAAGATTTGAAAGTCTGATCAACGTATAGTTGCGACTTCATTTCTTACAATCGAACGCTGGTGTTATATCTAAAGTTACCATTCTGTAAACATAAGGATTGATACATTGATGTGCCATATGTAATAGTTGATCATGACTTGATTATTAAATTATTCGTGTTAATTAGACCCGGCGTTGTGGTAAAGGTTATTATGACAACAACAATCTTTTCAGTACCGTTGTTATTAACATATCGAGTTGTAAAACTATGCGTGTCTGAAATGTTCATGATTGAAAAATTATTCCACCTTGGTACATATCACTCTGCGTATCGCGGATATCGGAAAATATTTTACAAATGTAATTGTTTCCAGTAACCAAGACTAAATATGAAACAACAATTTCGTTTGCTGATTACCAGCCGTGCAATACTTTATTGTCAGAATCTTTGACAGTGAATTGAAACATACTCACCTTACACAGTACGAGTAAATACCTTTGGACTTGGGCGCGACCTTTAATCCGTGTTAAACTCTGTTCACACTCTCTGTCGAATGCGTGAAATGTAAAACATTACGATGTTACACTATAAGACTTTGATCAGCAAAGAAGCAATTTTGAATATCTTCACTGGTGCACCTTATTCTACTACACTTGGGTAATATACAAAAACTCATAGCAGTATGAAAATCGAAATATGTCCTACACTGAAATCTACAAAAATATGTTTGTATTGTCGTTCATAGTAGTGATACCGATTTGAACCGTCTGAAATAATTGTCATCATCAAACCAGACTACTGAAAGTCGTTGCCATCACAAAGAAACAATTTGCACGATGTTTGCCAAATGTGTCCTATAGTTAGGCGTACTGGAATTATTTGTAAAACACACACACGATCAGAGAAATTGAAAATTTTTCCGTTGTCATTCGCTAAAATAAATACCATCGCAATACTTGGTCGCTAAAATACCTTACTTGTATGTGATTGAATCCCTAGCAATTACCTCACTATTCCAAAGAAATTTTACTCACTCGACGGATATGAAACAGCCTCGCTTAATCGGTGTAGATCGTTTTTCTAAATGCAAATCATATCCAGCCAACAGAAAATAATTTTCACTTGCTTGGTAATGAAACCAATGTGTTGGTCTCCATTCGATATCTTGTTTGTGTCAAATACTTTGCAATGAACACATTTGAGTGGTTGGGCTTTACATCATCAAGCTGTCATTTGTAAATCAAGATTTCGGTAAACTTGTAACTGTATCGTTTACCTAACCGAGTTGTATGCACAGTTGGATATTTTTACCATTTAGTGATTGTTGAACATACCACTTCGAAATACTCCGTTGATCTTAATTCCCTTTGACGTGATAATCGAAGTACATTTGCTTCGAATTCGTGACAACCGACCATGACATGACGAATTTTTGAAAAGTTTACTTAAAATGTTTGTTGCATATCGCGAAAAATAATATACCACTCATATTGATACTGATTCTCATCGAACTCGATTGTGATCAATGTATGCTTTATGTGTTCTGGATTCATTTCGGTATGGTTAAACATTTAACCTCGATAGATACGAATTGACACCCACTCAACTAATGTCATACCAAGTAGTTATTTACAACAACCAAGACACAGGAAATTTGTTTTGTCCGTTTCGATTTTTTTTACTAGAGGTACTCATCACTTCGCTTAATACGATCTAGATTTAAACTCCGTCTATAGTTTTGCTGGATAAGTATTATGTTAGTGTAAAAAATTTTCACTCTCTTGGATTATGGACTCAATGTGTTAGCGGACATTCAATATTTTGTTGTATCAACTAGTTACTTTGTAGGATACGAATGATCATCCCTACAACTCTTACAAAAGTACGAAGTATATTTAGATCACAGAAAGTAATCAACTTTACTCGATATCCTCACACTACGAAACTAAATGTTTAATTATACTCTACAAACTGTTTTTGATGTCACAAAAACTTTTTTTTTTACATGAATGGTCACGCATCTGAATATTCGAATGATCCAACACACAACTATAGTACTTACAGAAATATCGTAGTTCTTGTAACAAGGTTGTATAAGTATATTGTTTATCGTGAGTCCTACACGTTCATGATATCTGTCGAGTTTGACTTTTAGAAAATATTATATCGATATCGCAACATCTTTCAAAAACAAAACCACGGTGACTGCTTGAGAGAGGCCTACCGATGATATCACAGTAATACAGTTACTTCCACAAAACAGTATGTATTCGACTTACTTTCCACAAATCTAACGCACAAAATAATTTACTTTCCTAACGAAAAGTGCTGAGTCATCACATGATTGTCCTCACAACAATACAATTAAAACATACTATCATACAAAACGGTCGTTATAGTTTGCACACCAACGATACATCGTACAAGTAACAAGTCTCGAGAATCCAGTTATTGAAAAAACGTGAAAGTGTTTCTACACCAAGTCGTTATGTTGACGAAAGCGTATATTGTAATATCATGATCGATTTGCATTCGCTGGTCACAAACTGTCACTACTCTAAATAATTATTTTTCACTCAAACACAAAAGCATACTTGTCACCATTCGTTTTCATCAAGCACGAGTGCAAGAAACTTACTTACTACGACATGAATTGTTATTTTTATGTTGTGTAAATAGATAATAATTAATTTTAGTAACACTACATCAACATCATCGAGTTGTGCGAATATATTTACATGCGGTCTTGTGGTTTTAATCGAAGCACATAGCACGGTCTAATGTAGAGCCATCTCTATTGTACAGCAACTCGGTAATCGAAATGCATTAACATTTAAACAACGATCTTGGTTCGTCACGCGAAAAATATCTTTACTGTCCCGACACTCTGATACTATGCACAAGATGTGTAAATCATTTTCACACTCGTAATAGTATACCAACAGCTACCGGCGAAAACGTTTAACAATACCAACGACACTAAACATACGATACCTACCCAAGTAAAATTACCATTTTCACCTGGAAGTCAGTCGTTACCTGAGTAAAAATACCATTGTCCTTTGGAGATTTATCGTTTACTCAGAGTAACAATACATTTTCACTTGAGGGTCTATCGTTTCCTAGAGTAACAAACCCCTTTTCCTTTGGAAATCTATTTTTTCCTTGGGTAACAAACCTTTTTCCCTTGTAAATATATTTTTTCCTTGGGTAACAAACCTTTTTCACTTGGAAATATATTTTTTCCCTGAGCAACAAACCATTTTCACTTGGAAATATATTTTTTCCCCGAGCAACAAACCATTTTCCCTTGGTGGGTCGTCGTTTACCTGAGTAAAAATATCATTTTCCTTTGGAGATCTGGCGTTTACCCAGTGTAACAATACATGCTCACTTGACCGTCTAGCTTCTCCTAGAGTGACAATACCGTTTTCACTTGGAAATCTGACAACCACATCCGACAATTTGGTATTAGTTGTATTGGCGATAGTTTGAAACAGATTACAACGAACAGTGACGGAAATATACACGGACTACCGGTTTCAGAGTATACCCCCATCAGTCGTATCACATCAATATCATCGGTTAACCACATACAATATGCTCTTGTACACCGAAATGCATGTTTTGGAAAATTGGACAATAGACTTCGATAGTTCTGTGATGTCCGGGTTGGTGCTTTGGATTTTCCAGAGTCAAAATGTCTGAATAAAACACCTCCTCGACGATGGTTGGTATGTGGATAACGGTGTTCGGAAACGGTTGGATTTATGTCACCCATCGCGATAACAATTCCAGGTCGAGTTTTCCCCCGCATGTTTACTATATTGTGTCTTTATTGGTCAATGTATGTCTCAATATTCAGTTTGAAATCGGAAACCCTGATAAAGTATGTAACCGGATCCGGATATCAACTCTGAATCGATAAACCAATGAACA
The DNA here is from genome assembly GCF_051294905.1 of Botryllus schlosseri. Classification (NCBI taxonomy): domain Eukaryota; kingdom Metazoa; phylum Chordata; class Ascidiacea; order Stolidobranchia; family Styelidae; genus Botryllus; species Botryllus schlosseri. The sequence continues at coordinate 26,619,981 of NC_137243.1, read as the reverse complement.
ATATTCAAAGTAAACATGTTACACCCCGTGTTTTCACGAAAAAATACCATCCAGACATACGTCGCGCTTGTTTGCCCACACGAGTATACGCGTGAATGGAGGTGTGTGACATTGCATGCAATGTGTTGGTATACAAACATCGGGGAGTAAGCCGTCGATCCACAGACATTATCATAGCCGGTAATTTTGATGCAGATCGAATGTCATCAAGCACACCCGAAAACAATGTCATACCAATAAGCCACATTGCAATGACTCTGAGTCCGCGCTATTACATCGATATTTCCGAACACCGTTATCCACATACCAACCATCGTCGAGGAGGTGTTTTATTCAGACATTTTGACTCTGGAAAATCCAAAGCACGAACCCGGACATCACAGAACTATCGAAGTCTATTGTCCAATTTTCCAAAACATGCATTTCGGTGTACAAGAGCATATTGTATGTGGTTAACCGATGATATTGATGTGATACGACTGATGGGGGTATACTCTGAAACCGGTAGTCCGTGTATATTTCCGTCACTGTTCGTTGTAATCTATTTCAAACTATCGCCAATACAACTAATACCAAATTGTCGGATGTGGTTGTCAGATTTCTAAGTGAAAACGGTATTGTCACTCTAGGAGAAGCTAGACGGTCAAGTGAGCATGTATTGTTACACTGGGTAAACGCCAGATCTCCAAAGGAAAATGATATTTTTACTCAGGTAAACGACGACCCACCAAGGGAAAATGGTTTGTTGCTCGGGGAAAAAATATATTTCCAAGTGAAAATGGTTTGTTGCTCAGGGAAAAAATATATTTCCAAGTGAAAAAGGTTTGTTACCCAAGGAAAAAATATATTTACAAGGGAAAAAGGTTTGTTACCCAAGGAAAAAATAGATTTCCAAAGGAAAAGGGGTTTGTTACTCTAGGAAACGATAGACCCTCAAGTGAAAATGTATTGTTACTCTGAGTAAACGATAAATCTCCAAAGGACAATGGTATTTTTACTCAGGTAACGACTGACCTCCAGGTGAAAATGGTAATTTTACTTGGGTAGGTATCGTATGTTTAGTGTCGTTGGTATTGTTAAACGTTTTCGCCGGTAGCTGTTGGTATACTATTACGAGTGTGAAAATGATTTACACATCTTGTGCATAGTATCAGAGTGTCGGGACAGTAAAGATATTTTTCGCGTGACGAACCAAGATCGTTGTTTAAATGTTAATGCATTTCGATTACCGAGTTGCTGTACAATAGAGATGGCTCTACATTAGACCGTGCTATGTGCTTCGATTAAAACCACAAGACCGCATGTAAATATATTCGCACAACTCGATGATGTTGATGTAGTGTTACTAAAATTAATTATTATCTATTTACACAACATAAAAATAACAATTCATGTCGTAGTAAGTAAGTTTCTTGCACTCGTGCTTGATGAAAACGAATGGTGACAAGTATGCTTTTGTGTTTGAGTGAAAAATAATTATTTAGAGTAGTGACAGTTTGTGACCAGCGAATGCAAATCGATCATGATATTACAATATACGCTTTCGTCAACATAACGACTTGGTGTAGAAACACTTTCACGTTTTTTCAATAACTGGATTCTCGAGACTTGTTACTTGTACGATGTATCGTTGGTGTGCAAACTATAACGACCGTTTTGTATGATAGTATGTTTTAATTGTATTGTTGTGAGGACAATCATGTGATGACTCAGCACTTTTCGTTAGGAAAGTAAATTATTTTGTGCGTTAGATTTGTGGAAAGTAAGTCGAATACATACTGTTTTGTGGAAGTAACTGTATTACTGTGATATCATCGGTAGGCCTCTCTCAAGCAGTCACCGTGGTTTTGTTTTTGAAAGATGTTGCGATATCGATATAATATTTTCTAAAAGTCAAACTCGACAGATATCATGAACGTGTAGGACTCACGATAAACAATATACTTATACAACCTTGTTACAAGAACTACGATATTTCTGTAAGTACTATAGTTGTGTGTTGGATTATTTGAATATTCAGATGCGTGACCACTGACCATTCATGTAAAAAAAAAAGTTTTTGTGACATCAAAAACAGTTTGTAGAGTATAACCAAACATTTAGTTTCGTAGTGTGAGGATATCGAGTAAAGTTGATTACTTTCTGTGATCTAAATATACTTCGTACTTTTGTAAGAGTTGTAGGGATGATCATTCGTATCCTACAAAGTAACTAGTTGATACAACAAAATATTGAATGTCCGCTAACACATTGAGTCCATAATCCAAGAGAGTGAAAATTTTTTACACTAACATAATACTTATCCAGCAAAACTATAGACGGAGTTTAAATCTAGATCGTATTAAGCGAAGTGATGAGTACCTCTAGTAAAAAAAATCGAAACGGACAAAACAAATTTCCTGTGTCTTGGTTGTTGTAAATAACTACTTGGTATGACATTAGTTGAGTGGGTGTCAATTCGTATCTATCGAGGTTAAATGTTTAACCATACCGAAATGAATCCAGAACACATAAAGCATACATTGATCACAATCGAGTTCGATGAGAATCAGTATCAATATGAGTGGTATATTATTTTTCGCGATATGCAATAAACCTTCTAAGTAAACTTTTCAAAAATTCGTCATGTCATAGTCGGTTGTCACGAATTCGAAGCAAATGTACTTCGATTATCACGACAAAGGGAATTAAGATCAACGGAGTATTTCGAAGTGGTATGTTCAACAATCACTAAATGGTAAAAATATCCAATTGTGCATACAACTCGGTTAGGTAAACGATACAGTTACAAGTTTACCGAAATCTTGATTTACAAATGACAGCTTGATGATGTAAAGCCCAACCACTCAAATGTGTTCATTGCAAAGTATTTGACACAAACAAGATATCGAATGGAGACCAACACATTGGTTTCATTACCAAGCAAGTGAAAATTATTTTCTGTTGGCTGGATATGATTTGCATTTAGAAAAACGATCTACACCGATTAAGCGAGGCTGTTTCATATCCGTCGAGTGAGTAAAATTTCTTTGGAATAGTGAGGTAATTGCTAGGGATTCAATCACATACAAGTAAGGTATTTTAGCGACTAAGTATTGCGATGGTATTTACTTTAGCGAATGACAACGGAAAAATTTTCAATTTCTCTGATCGTGTGTGTGTTTTACAAATAATTCCAGTACGCCTAACTATAGGACACATTTGGCAAACATCGTGCAAATTGTTTCTTTGTGATGGCAACGACTTTCAGTAGTCTGGTTTGATGATGACAATTATTTCAGACGGTTCAAATCGGTATCACTACTATGAACGACAATACAAACAGATTTTTGTAGATTTCAGTGTAGGACATATTTCGATTTTCATACTGCTATGAGTTTTTGTATATTACCCAAGTGTAGTAGAATAAGGTGCACCAGTGAAGATATTCAAAATTGCTTCTCTGCTGATCAAAGTCTTATAGTGTAACCTCGTAATGTTTTACATTTCACGCATTCGACAGAGAGTGTGAACAGAGTTTAACACGGATTAAAGGTCGCGCCTAAGTCCAAAGGTATTCACTCGTACTGTGTAAGGTGAGTATGTTTCAATTCACTGTCAAAGATTCTGACAATAAAGTATTGCACGGCTGTTAATCAGCAAACGAAATTGTTGTTTCATATTTAGTCTTGGTTACTGGAAACAATTACATTTGTAAAATATTTTCCGATATCCGCGATACGCAGAGTGATATGTACCAAGGTGGAATAATTCTTCAATCATGAACATTTCAGACACGCATAGTTTTACAACTCGATATGTTAATAACACGGTACTGAAAAGATTGTTGTTGTCATAATAACCTTTACCACAACGCCGGGTCTAATTAACACGAATAATTTAATAATCAAGTCATGATCAACTATTACATATGGCACATCAATGTATCAATCCTTATGTTTACAGAATGGTAACTTTAGATATAACACCAGCGTTCGATTGTAAGAAATGAAGTCGCAACTATACGTTGATCAGACTTTCAAATCTCGTATACTCAAACATATTATGTTAATCTCAAGTCACCTGCACCGAGTGGTAATTACTTTTGTCTTACAAAATATATCGAGTAATAATTACTTTGTCTTGTAGAATATACCGCGTAGTAATTCCTCTATCTTACAGAATAGAAACGACTTGTAAAGTTGAATAAAAAAGATGCGTCGTAGGGATATGAGTAAAACCGAACTTGTTATGGATTTTAGGATTTAGTGATTGTATGGACTCGTGTACGCCTGGCTGTTTTTCATACTGATACTGTTTGAGTTGGTCGGGTAAGTTACAAACGGATTTACTTGACAAGGTTTTCCTGATTGACTGAGTATGGTAAAATGTTAAAATGTCGAGCCTTAATACTATTTCCGTTAACTCGATTGCAATAAAACATAACCCGCATTCAAATAATACGTAAGCTACAAGTGGATTTAAAACTTTATGAAGTTTTGGGTTAACTCAAGTCAGTGGTCATGTTGTGTTGATTTCAGGGATGATCATGACGAGTTGGCCGGGTAAATTAGGTAATGTGGTAGTAACTATGACCGTACAGAGTTGCTGACATTCCAATATCTTTTACGCTGTAATATACGGATTCACTTGTGATAATTTAATTCTCAGTTATTGTTCAGACATTCAAATCTCGTATACTCAAAATGTAATAGGTTTATGCCAAGTCGTATATGTACCGATTAGTAAATACTTTGTCGTACAGAATAGTAACGACCTTTACAGTTGAATAAAAATTATCGGTCATATGAATACAGCCAGATGAATTAATTCAAGTTTGTGAGTTGTAGTGATATGATCAAGTAAGTGAAAACTAGATTTGTAACACCGGTTAATGTTGAGAATAATTCTTTTGAGTATGGTAAAATGTCTCTTTGGCAAACGGAAAGCCAGATCGCGAATAGAGTTGTAATGTTTCATTACATGTTTCAAATCAATGTGCGTATAATTTCGAAATGGTACTTGGAAAGATGGTAGTCATGTATGTCAATCCTATTTCAATTCAGACTATGTCAAAGTCGAGATATTTCATTTTGGATTATCGTACATATTCAACACCACGCGAGAGATGCTTGAAAGTGCGAATCATGACCGCACCCATAAGAACACATGGCGAGTCACCACAGATCCCGTAAGAATACAGGACAGGCGAATCACCGCCACCACCTATAGCAAAAAAGGCGAATCACGACCACGAGTTTTCCATACGAGTCACCGCCGCAGCCTATACCCAGAACGTTAGCATGCGACCGATTACTATACTGAAAAGGTTTACCGTGCCACCACAAGACACAAGAGCCGCTCGCCACCCCCGTCATAAGACATAAGAGCCGCTCACCACCCCCGCCATAAGACGCAATAGCCGCTCGCCACCGCGCCCATAAGACATAAGAGCCGCTCGCCACCCCGGTTTTTCCAGCCGCTCGCCACCGCGTCCATAAGAGCCCCTGCCACATCACGCTTGATCTATACTACTACTATCAGTTTTGGTGCAATTCCAACTTATAGAGGTGTTGCTATAAGTGGAAAATTTCAGGTTTTATTTAAATACTTTGTTGCGTCGATAGCAGACGATATCAGGGCAGTAACAGCACTTCGTCACCCCCCCCCCAAACGTTGGTCTTGGGCCCCCATAGGGTGATAAACCGGACTTATAGGGGGCGAACCAGACCCCCCTTGTCTACCCGCTCTTCGGGGCTACTTGTCATCAGTATTGGGTGTCCGTTTAGTGGGCCTCCCATTCTAGCCTAGACGCGCTAAGCGCGAAAAATTTCAAGAATTCATGATTGAATCGGTCAGTATCATCGGGGATTGCATATATATTGCTATCAATTTTTATCCCCTATCTGCTGACGTATTCAGATTTACCGGTAGAGCTGAGTGAGATGCATTTGAAAAGGTGGACCCCTCAATAATAATTAAACAAACATCTTCGGGCGTATACCCGTTGGCAGGAACGAAATAGCACTTCGTCAGATCCCAAAAAAACTTGGGTCTTGGGCTCCCATACGGTGATAAACCGACCCCGGTAACCGGCCCTCCCCCCACCCCCATCTTGTTGATCGCTTGTGCCACGAAATCAGCCGTACCATTCAGTGAGCCAGCGCCAAGCGCTAAAATTTTCGATAGTTAATGATAAAATCGGTCAATAAGATCGGGAATTGCATATTTATTGCTATCAATTTCTTGTACTCTCTATGCTCACTTTATCAGATTTACCAGTAGAGCTGAGTGAAGTGTCTTGGAAACTGTATGGCCCGTAAATAATAACTAAACATCTTCGGCGGGCGGACCCGTTGGTATGACTTCGTTACATGATGTTATTTCGTGACCTCTTGTCTGCTATATCAAAAAATATAGAATCGGGCAAACGTACTAGACTAAAAGACGCACACGATTTCAAATTGGTTTTTCTTCACTTTTCTTCAGTTCTTCTGTTGTTCAGATTGCCAAGACAGGAACATTCGGCGCCAGTCATTTAGGCGCCTAGGCTATGGACAATTAAAGCAATATGTGTTTTGTATCAGGGCTGTGGAGTCGGTAAATTTTACCACCGACTCCGACTCCGGCTCCGACTCCGGCTCCGACTCCGACTCCACACATTTTCAATATACCGACTCCGACTTCGACTCCGACTCTTGAATCTTTAAACGTACCGACTCTGACTCCGACTCCCGACTCCGACTCCAGCATTATTACCAATTTACTTCGAAATTTATATGCCAGATTGTCGGTTGAATGACTATCATACCACACAAACATATGATTGACGGTGGCATGCTAAATTGTTTCATTGTGGCACAGCTCGAATTATCCACTATGCAATTAACATGAAAGAAAGATTTGCTAAATATCCTTCCATTTTCAAGTTTTTATAACATGGACTCTCTAATATCCTGAAATGTATGAATCATTCAAATATGGCAGATATCCAATCCTGTATAATAAAAGTGTAGATAAAAAATTCAAGTCTAGCTCTTGTGTATGAATCAGCAACTAATAAAGAGGTTGAACTTATTAATTTTGTCATTGCACACTATATTGATTACAAGCACACACACTCTCACCACTAATAGACATTGGTCATAAATGGAATTTAGTTAAGTAGTCAAAGACCATAGCCTATGTCTAGTCTACATGTACCTAATCAAGTATTCAAGGATTGGGACTTGCAGTCTTTCTTAATCATTTGTTCGACCTATACAGCTAAACTACACTACAAATATTTTTAATTTTCTCAAGTGGGAAGCATCGTTTGGTCAAATTTACACCATTTTTACAATTTTACAAAACCAGCCGATGCATTTGCTCTGTCACAGTATCATGGTATAATTCCAAAAATTGCGTCAATTTTGACTGCATCGCGAAAACGCATATTGCGATTTTCTTCCCCTGTGCATCTGAGTTGTAATTTGCAAGTAATGTCTAATTTTATCTATATCAGGGGTGGGCAACTTTTTCGGCCAAAAGGACACATGAGATTTACGAACCATTGCACGGGCAACTGGAATGTTGATAACCTTTTTTTAGTCGTCCGATAGGAGCGAACCGAATTAGGTAACATTGCAAACAATACTTATAAAAATACGCTCTAAAATTGATAACAATATGTTATGCAACTGTGCAGTGCGCAATCAGGGCTTGGTCGCGCGAAGCGCGAAATTTTTTTGCAAGATAATGACTGAATTATATCAATGAATATGTTGCTAACAAACATTGGGGGTCGCATCTGTATACCACTGGGCTCATTTGGCAAGGACAGGATTATTCGACGTTTACACATAGCAAAATCGACGGTATCAGTGAACATATATGCTTATCATTTTGTGCAAATGTTTTGTCGACGATGTCGCTGCGAGTGCACAAGCGAGGCTGTATGTTGGAAGACACGTTATCTCCTAATTGCGAATGTAGTTAGACTCAATTCTGTGAATAATATGTATTTATAATTTTCAGAAGGGGGCTAAAATAATGAATGCAAGAAATCTGGTGACAATGAATCATGCGAAGTACCGAGAAAAATTTCAAGTCAAATAAATCTGCTATGAAATATTCTACTTTATGGTCATATACGAACCCAGCAAACACAAAACCGTAAAAGGATCATCCGGGATCATCTCGATTAGGTTCTGATTTTCTAAGTGTCGAGGGAATGTCTAAAATACGTAGTAGGATGGTCTTGTGGTTATATTCAATCAGAATAAATTCATACTCGGTGTTGTTCCATCTCATGCATTAGTCTTCGTTATATCCGGTAGTTAACCTAATAATGCAAATTTTCTATCTCTCGCGGGTACGACTAAAATACGTAGAAAGGATGACTTTGTCGGTACATTCAATCACGATGAATTCTATCCGGTTTTGTTCGATCTCATGCGGTAGCTTCGTTCTATCCATTAGAAAACAATGTTCTCCCTTCGTTTTATTGCGTGAGGATGTCACCGGTGTTGTATATTCGTGTTGTTGCTCTAAGGTCGAATAGTTTTGTTTTCCTCTGATATATATGATCTTCATTATATATATATTCGCTCTTTCGGTAATCTCGCATGTTCAACGAGAATGGTTAATAGTTTTATTCAGAGAATAACTAAATAAAAGTGATATGTTGTACGTTTAGGAATATGATTATCGATGCGTGACTTCTAGAATATTTCGGCGATTCAAATTTTACGTCATCGCGCCATACAAAGATTTGACGCGCAACAGGTCGCAGCCAGGCATAGTTCGCTCTTTCTGTATGGTAAATGCCGTAAATATATAGGAATTGTGACTGACTGAGGTAGCGGGTTAAAGTTTTATATGCAGTAGCATATAGCTTATGGGGTATTTCGAATTGCCTGTAGTATATGACGCCTAGAGCTGTTTGACTTTCTGCAAAACAGGTGTAGACAACTATAGAAAAGTTTCAGCTTTTCCAGGTTAGAATTAGAGCTAAACCGTTTTTCCGAATCAGATTACAATTATATTGCTGGCATTTCGCTCTAATTTAGTGAAATTAGACCACTATAATTCGCTTCAAACATCTGAATTACCGGTAACTATACCTACGGTATATCATAATATTTATGCTTGAATTTTCTAGGTATATAAGTCATATAGATACATTCCTGTAGAACACTGATTCATGATTTTATAAAAGTTGGTGCAAGAATGGACATTTTCAACTTGATGTTGATTAATGGAGCAAAATTTGATATTTGAGTGCAATTATACCTCGAATCCAGTGACAAGATTATTAATCGTTGAAACCAAACGCAGCTTGATTATGTTGGCCCAGAGAATTTGGCTAGCCAGACCATATTGATGGAATATGGTCACAGTAAGATAATATTTTGGGCTATTTTACATGAACTTTCCAACATTTGATTTGATATGTCCACTAAAACAGTTGTTATTCTGCTTTCGAACAAGACCTTAATTGCTGGTTTCAATGGTAACTGTGTTTGTCAAAGGCTGCAAAGGTAATTTCTTTTCCATGTTAGATGTTTATTTGTTTGTTTGTGGTGTTCATGGTGGTGGTTCGACTACACTGGTCATTTTACACCAGGCCGGCTCTTATTATTATTATTCCGTATCTGCCCGATTACCAGTGAACTCGGCACTTGGTGAATTCGGCCGCACAAACTCGGCACTTGGTGAATTCGGCCGTGGTAGATCTCGTAGCGGTACCGGTCACCATGATTGGTTACTGGAATGTTTGCCGGTGAACTTGGCAGCACTTTGAGTGGTTGTCAATGTTGTACGGGGGTCAGGGCATGCGTAGATCACACAGTCACGGCGTGATTAGATCACAGATTGCGTAATTGCGGGAAATAACGCGACGCTCTTCACTTGGTGAACTCGGCCCTTGGAGGAATTGGCACTAGAACACCTTCGCATTAGAAATGCATTTAGTATGAATGAACAGTATCAAAAAGGAAATTTAAACGTGTCGTGGCTCGTGGTAGATCTCGTAATCTTGGGATCCTTCAACCGTGTTATCGAGACACCCTAATCCCAGAGTGGAATCGTCTCTCCAAAGGCAAAAAATAATTTATTTTGACGTGATCATGCGAAACATTTGTTGATGAGGAACACTGGCTTGTCGTGATCGATAAACGAAGAAGCGCCGCTTGATGTTCCACAGTTTTGATCTCACATACAACGCCAAGATCCATCTTCTCAAAACTTACACGACACAGGCCCGTGACTCATGCCATCGATTCCAAGCAGACCGCGCGTGGTCGGTATATGAGCGCTGTGTTATTTCCCGTGGCTACGCAATCCGTGATCTAATCACGCCGTGACTGCGCGATCTACGGATGCCCTGACCTCCTTACAAGATTGACGAATCACTTGATAATACTATTATTAGTGTGATAATTCATATTAATAGCTGTAAATACACTTCATTTCAAAATTTCCCGAGGGCCGAATTCACCAAGTGCCGAGTTTGTGCGGCCGAATTAACCAAGTGCCGGGTGCATCGGCAACCATCTGCCCACTTACAGCACGGCCCACTCCTAGGGTGAAGGCCAAAAATATAGATCAAATAAAAGATCTGGGGATTTTGCACGTTGCTGGATTTTCTGCGGACCAGAAAGGTAGATTAGTAAGATTCTGCCAGGACCGACTGAGTATAGACTGCTGCTTCTTGATCCTGGTCGCCACCAGGATTAAAGTCTAGATTAAGGTACACAAGCATACAAATTTGGCGAGGTTTGTAATAGTTATGACATTGTAGATTGAAATTGCTTATCTGAGGCTCATTATAAAGATAGTGAATATTGCATGTTAGCGATATTTTGTTACCGGTACTCAATTGTGCTTCTCCTTATTGACTGATGATCATGTTATTACAGAATGTTTAATGATAATTGCATACAAACTATGTAATAAATGAGTTCTGCCGTTCTCTTGCATTGGAAACAATCTACCAAGCCGTGAAATGCCACATCACCAAACATGGCAAAAAACAGAACAGCAATTGAAGGTTGCTTCAAAACAAGAAAAAGTCTCAAAACTGAAAATGACAGAAGGCCTTCAGAACATTCAATGGCATCTGACCCGGTGACGGTGCTATTTATTGCAAGGTAAGTTTGTAGACATTAATTATATCCATAATATGGTGCATATCAGTAAATTAATGGTTAAAGCTGTCATACCAGCACAGGTTCAGCCATTTGAACATCATTTTGAAAATGATTCCACCATATTGTCTGTAGTTACTGCAGAAAATAAATCATGTAAGTTATTTTGTGAGAGAGTAATGAGAACTTGTTCGATATATTGACCACATCGAGAAGTGTTCCCCATAATGAAGATCGGTTCGTGTCAGAGGCAACTCTTCTCGTTATTTTCATCACTACTTTTTGCTAACATATCAATTGTACAAGTGTAGATGTATGTTATATCGATTTCTTACCCGGTGGTGTATTGAAGGGAACGCATTCATAATATCAAACGTTTTTGTCATACATTCAGCGATTTTATAAGGAAATTTTTTGCTCGTCGTCAAATGATCGGTTTCAGTATTTTTCACCATCACTAGCAAATATGCATGTGCAATTGTGCATTGTACATGTGTAAACATACGTATAGCCTCAAATCCTTCTGAAACATTCACATTCTTTTCAGAAACAAGCCACATGGAATCGCAGTCAACATGCGTGACAAAGACGAGGGATCTGCCACCTGGTATGTAGCTTATACTCATTTGGATTTCAAGTCGAGTTGATATTTTAAAATATACAATCTTGCAGTTTCGGAGGGTTTGGCAAACTTTTGCTCCACTGCCCCAACCATTGTTATGTAAAAATTTCCCACTTTGTACTTGATTTTCTAGTGAAGTGTATCTGCTAACGATAGAGTTGGAAATGGTGTTTGACTGCTCGAAAGATTGCTGATTACCAGTGCAATGCACATAGTTACAATCCTGTAACAATTGATATAAGATGGTGTACAATGGAGCCTGGCCGATTATATCGCTTTGCCGATAATATAGAGTCGATATCACTCTTTGAAAGAATTATTGGTATCGGCCATTGGAAATGAATATATATTGGCAGTTTTCGTGAGGTTACAGCATGGTGATAAGAAGTCCATAAAATATAATCTTTGACCACTAGACTGAGAATATTGATATATTTCACATATATTACACTCTACAGGTGTCCTGATACAGCCTTTCTAGTTAATTTCCTGTCCAAGTATAGCATTGGCTGTAAAGCTGTTCAAATAGAAGCCCTGAAGTTTTTCGAATGCGCATTTTAAGGTATTCCACACAATTTGAATATAGGCTATAGTGGTTATCGGTGAAGGAGTTAGATATTGGTTTTATCAGTATCGGCCCAAAACTCCAATATCAGTCGGGCTCTAGTATACAAATACAATACAATGAAAACTACCAATTCTGCACTTTGTGATCAGCTGGTTGCAGAATACAAGTTTTTAATGACTAGAGACTGACCGATTATTGGTTCACCGCTCATATCGAATGGATACCACACTTGGAAACAGGCATTAGAGGAAAAAATATCAGCCAACAAGGCAAGGAGAATTTCCAAATGATTTCTTTGTGATTGGCTTCCTAATACAAGTTTTAGTTTAATCATTGGTTACTACCTCATCGCAGAGTCAATATGAACTTCTTTTAATTCAGAAAAACAATGAGCTGAGAATTAAACTGATGGTGTCCAAGATTGAGGAGCTCAAAGAAAGAAAAGACACAAGAGACGAAGAATGATGTTTCAGAAAGCAAGAATTCGAAATGCGTATTGAAGAACATGTGATAAAAATGGAAAAATATAGATTAGAACTTGGACAATTGAGGAATTAGTGACATATGTAATGCAATATTTCTTTGTTCAATTATGTCAAGTTATGTAAATAGCCGAATACGCATTTTCTGAAAAGCAACATTTCTTTATAATATTTCTTTGTACCTGCCTGCAAATTGTTCCTTGCCTTATAGGCAACTTGGATTTTCTGTGCGCGGAGACCATGTCAGCACTGCGCATTTGCGCATGTGAGTAGCTTAAAGGGAACATTGCTTATAGGTATTATCGACGGTGCACATTTTTTGAAATGCAACATTTCTTTATAATATTTCATTGTGCCTGCCTGCCAATTGTTCCTCGCCTTATAGGTATTGTCGACGGTGCAAATATTTCGGTACATTTTTTCAATTCATATTTGTCAATTTGAATACAAATAATGGGACACCTGCCCTTTGTTTATTATCTACAGTGCAATTGTAGTTGAATCTTTCATTCCACGAAGTCATGCACATTTCATTCTCTTTATTATTTTTACACCAGCACGGTTTACTGTGTTCGTTAAAATTTTAAAATAAACATAATTAGTAGAAATATGTGTTGATCTTATTTTCAGGATAGGCTATTGCGTCAGTGTATCCAACTTCAGATGTTGTATCCGCAGCTTCCTCGGGAGTAACTGGAATATCAGGAACTGGCTCATTGGTTTTTGCAGCAAAATTGTGCAAACATATTGTTGCCACGACGGTGCTTTCGATTTGCATTCGCATAGGATTTAGCAACATCTGGAAACGCTGTTTGAGAATGCCAAAGCATTGCTCGATCAGCACGCGTGTCTTTGAGTGCACATAGCTGTATTTTTTTTCTTGTTCAGCCTGTGGATTTGTTAATGGAGTCATCAGGTACATTTTTAGAGCATAGATCCTCTGTCTCCCAGCAAAATCCCATTGTATTTTTCCTGGCCGAGCTCGTATTTTAATCTGGAATTTGAAAAAGTTCTCGAGTCATGAGTACTCCCTGGCCATCTCACAACAGCATTAGTCACTACCGGTATTCTCTTGGCATTGCAGTCCATTTGACAGTTCGAAGAAAAATATCCTCTCCTGCAACGATAAGCTTTTCTGGTACAGAGTCACCTGGGAACTTTATTGGGATATGGGTACCATCAATGCAACCGATGACATTTGGAACTCCATCTATGTCAAAGAAATCACTCTTTGTTCGTAACAAATCATCCAATCGTGGGATAAATTTTCTCTGTTCTCTGATAATGCCGAGAAATGCAGTGGATGATTCGGCGTGCAGTTTTCCGGCTGCCACCAATCAAGTCAGCATCTGTTTGTTGAAAATGACCGTAGCAAACAATCGGAGAGCACAGGGTATTGCATCATGGGGTGCATAGCTTGGCACCGTACATCCAACCATGGGCTGTCTTTAATCATGTCCAAGAATTACTGTAGCTTCCTTGTAAAATCTGTAGCGGTCATCAACGAATTCATTTTCTGGGTATTTTACAAATGAGTCCGATATGTTTGCCAAGTAATACCTGGGCATGGCAATTGTATTCTCGCCGGTACGAACTGCCATCTACAGTACGATGTCCAAAATATCCATACTAAGACAGTAATAACAACAGTACCAGGTTGCAATGCCGTCTTTAGAACTTATAACTGTCAATAAACTACAGAGTAATATGCATTAAAGCTGCAAAGTGGCTTCAAATCAATTTCATAAGCCTACCTAGGAAACAATGGCATTCATAGCACATGACCAAAATCGACGACATTTCCAATCAGCATTGCCAAAGCAATATTTACTACGAAGTCGATGGGTTGACATGGCAACCTTCCACGGATCACTACATTTTGCGTCATTTTGACGCAATAGCGTCCTACATCCTGGATTTGTAGATCTACTAACTTCGCACGAACATCCAATGTTTTGGCGTGCGGATCATCTACTTCTAAATCGGGAGATCTTGGAACTCGCTGATTAAGCGAAAATCCAGGATGTTTTTACTCAGCTTTTTGGCCTCCACCCCTAGGCTTTTTAAGACATGGCTATGCGAATCAGATGGCGAGGAGGAGCCTAGATAAACGGCCAACACTTCGGTAGGAATTATGGAGTCGACGTGTCATGCTCGAACCCGCAATTCATTGGTGTTTAGCTATAATGGAACGTACCACTACGTTTCCTCGCCATACCTTGTAAAATGAGACCGTAGCATTTGGCATTTCGTGTGGCAATTGACTTTTGTGTGGAAAATTGTGTTCGTTTTAGAACTTATCCGAAACTTTTATTCCGCCATAGATTGTATATGATAAAACGATATCGGAATTGATCCTAGGAGAATTCCAAAGCAACTCACCACAAAGGAGGATTTAAAGAAGTTTGATGGAAAATTGAATGAAAGCAAAAGCAAGAGATGTGGTTGAATCTGTTTTGGTATTTTTAAATAGGCCTACTTTGTGTGCCGATAGCAGACGGTATATATAAACGTAAGATGTGGAAGCTATCAAGGTGTTTTTAGAAATTCAGTCAGTCAAAGTGGACGATCGTATTGCTTGGATTATATTTAGGCTTATTTTAGCATCTTTGAGATGCAACTCTAAACGTGGACGGTCATGAACAGTAGGGCTCTTCAAAAATGACTTTTTTTCTCAAATCGTACTGGCTACTTGATAAAATTGTTAGGTTACCTAATTTAAGCCTACAAACAAAATATGGTTCAAATCCAGCCAGTATCCGCTTTGCTACAAGAGAAGAAAGTTCCTATTTATTATATAAAAATGAATAATAAAAAATCTGAAGATTTTCTGTTCACCCCATGAAAGTGTTAGGCTGTCTATAGAAACGATGCTCACCAAATTTGGTTCAATTCCAACCAGTGGAAGCGGAGTTATTGCTGTCGAAAAATTTGGATTTTAATAAAATAGTACTTACGGTGAGCACAACTTTAATAAGTAAACAAAGAATCGGTCACCGTAAATACTATTTTATTCAAATCCAAATTTTTCGACGGCTATATCTCCGCTTCCACTGGTTGGAATTGAACCAAATTTGGTGAGCATCGTTTCTATAGACAGCCTAACACTTTCATGGGGTGAACAGAAAATTTTCAAATTTTTATTACCTATTTATTTTTATATAATAAATAGAAACTTTCTTCTCCTGTAGCAAAGCGGTTACTGGCTGGAATTGAACCAAATTTTGTGTTAAGGCTTAAATTAGGTAACCTAACAATTTTATAAAGTAGCCAGAACGATTTGAGAAAAAAAGTCATATTTTAAGAGCCCTAATGTCCATGTCAGAGAAACGTTTTAGGGTAGGCCTACTCATATGTCTCGCAGCGTTCTCTACATAATTGTCAATTGCGATACAAACTGTTTGCTTGTATTGGTAAAGCCATCCAACTTCGAATTGTAAAATGTTGGGAGTCTTGATATCAAATTTTTGAAAGGTGCACTTTGAGAAGATTTCGGAATCTGTCAAATTATACAAAAATTTAGCAAATTCTTTGACATATTTCATCTATTTGGGACTCGATCAACGTAAAAGAATTGGTAATCATTTTATACAATATATTGTATTTGTAGTTGAAGTATAGTAATAATTCTTATGGTTACCGCACTTGTAACGATTCACGGCCATAACTGGAATAATTAGAATGATGTAACTTTCAAATTGTCATGCATTTTGCAACAACATTGTTCTCAATTTTCAAGGTGCTGACCATTCGAGGAAGAATCACCCACCGGGAATTCACGATCCGTAAACGCGGCCGACTGTTTCTCTCCTCAAGCGGAAGCGACAGAGAAGAGGAACGAAGAGAAAAAAGGAGCAGAAATAGCAAGAGTGTGACAAGTCGCGTCCGTTCGCTTTAATGCGTATTTCCATCCGCGAAGTAGTAGGTGGGAAAACTAATGGGCGTTTGGTTAGCGCTTATATAAGGTTGACTCCAGCGCTGTATTTGCTAAATGTTGCTATGAAATAGGGGTGGTGTCATTTGGTATCAATATTGACTATTGAAAGACCATTTGTTAGTGGTCATGGATTTGTTCGGCCAGTATGCAGTAATTTCTGATGGTCACTTCCCGGGCTTCTGTTCTCTAACCCCTCATGATTGTTATTCTGCTTCTAGTAAGACTGTCGATTCTAATGTTTTATCGCATCATTTGTCGGAGGTTTCGCTCGCTTTATTTACAATGTTTTGCTCTCTGCTAGGTCAATTACTGGCTGAGTATCACTACAGCCTAAGAAACTGCACTAATTCTCATTTTAATGTCTTGCTGGTTATCTTGCTGTCAATTCTAATAATTTATTAATGTCTATACCAGTGCCGCCACTCAAATGTTTTGTTCTCTGTACACAATATTATTAGGTCTTCAGCTTTCCATGCAGAGTATCATTACACTTTCTAGACTTGAGTATATATCTCTCCAACTAGCTGCCAAATAACTGATTCATTTAGATTGTTGAATTGATCATTTTGGACTGAATGTGAAGAAATTTTAGTCAAGAATTCTTTTTGTGTTAGTGGCTGTTTTCAAAGAGTGCTGAAGTAGTCATCGTTGATCTTGATAATCAAGTAGAAGTGACGATTGAAGTCAGTTCTCTAGTCATATAATATTAAAAAATATAATAATAAAACTTGAAAACTTGAGTGGAAATAGTTCAGAATCGAATCCATTTTAGTAAGTATGGGCGAAAAAAATGTAGGAGTCATTCGTTAGTCGCTACCTCTGCCATTTTCGCAGTACGAATGTCTTAGCTATCAATCATCATTTTCATTTTATTTCTGCAGGGTGTTGAAAAGAAAAGGCCGCATGCTGGTTATTTAACTGGCTCATCAGAAGATGAAACCTGATGATAAGGACTGTTTTCACTTTCTTTCTGAAGACATTCGTTCGTTTGTTCGTTTTATTTTTTACAACGGCATTATTGCCAATTCGTTTGAAATTAAATTATCACAAATGTGATTAATATGTAGTAAATAATGTGGTGTGTGTACGCAGCCGTGATCAGGTTAAGCCCATAGTGGTAGAAAACAGGTTATTATATCAGGATCTTCTTCTTCTAACGTAGGATCTACATTCTACTCACCATGTTTAAAGGCTGTAGCATCTGCATAATATTTACATTATTGAAGGACATGGAAAAGACGTTGAATTGAGTCGACACAAAATCCCCCTTTCTACGACCTGCCAAGATCTAATATCTACTATATCGGCTCGGCTTTTCTACATCTTTGGTCTGTACTGTGTTTGCTGGGAAGATCTGGGATAATTGTGGCTGGCCCCTGGATACGTCAATGCGTCAGAACTGTTGTTTAAGTCATCATCAAATTTCGCGGTCATGCTAATCAAATTTTGGTTGGCCTTGCAATTGTACCTGATGTCATAAATAAATTCGAGATTTACCTCGCAGGCCACACCTAACCTTCTCGTGTGCCAAATTTGGCCTGCGTGCCACGGGCTGGCCGCACCTGATATGTATGGTTATTAATAACAGTGATTGGTGGTACATAAAAATTATATTGAAAATTCTTAGAAAGCAAATGTTTTCATGTTAGAGAAGTTGGAGTCGGAGTCGAATTCAGGATCATTATCACATACTCCCACTCCGACTCCAGTCAGTATTTTCCCTACAACTCCGACTCCGACTCCAGCTTTTATAGTTTTCATGACTCCGACTCCGACTCCATCAAGCGAAAATTATCCAGACTCCGACTCCGACTCCAACGACTCCGACTCCGACTCCACAGCCCTGTTTTGTATATATAACGAAGTTTTCGGTCATCGTAAGGGCAGTCCTTTTCGGCCAGGTTTTTACGCTGCCGATCGTTCTGGCACACTTCTTGGAGTCGCATGTAATATGTCCTAAATCGTTTTATGTCTTGGCGCGTCGTGTCGCGGTATTGGCCAACGCCGATATGTCCAATAGGGTTGTCCAAAATTTGGAAAATCTTGAAAATACCCCGTGATTGTGTCTCATTCTGTAGATTATTGATAAAAAAAACAATGAGCCAGAAAGAAGCTTACAGGAAAGCCGTTAAGATTTCGGGCAAAGCGTTTGAAAGTAGCTGGCTAGCTGCTCAAGAATAGGCGAGCCCCGACCATAGAACGGCGAGAAGACCAGTAATCAAATAACCACGGCTCTTGATTGGTTAATCGGCTATGCTTCAATGATCACGGCAGCAGCAGCCTGCTGATAAAGTGTTCAAGAAGTCTGCTACCGGCGGGGATTCTGAATGCGCATTGCTGGTAGGTTGGCAGATGATGATTTAAGATTAATTCAGGACATGTTGAGGTACGAAATACATGATGAACAAACAACAGCTGCTTCACAAAAACTTTTACAGCATGACCGCTTAACTGTGTAGGAAACGGCTGTAGCCAACATGCCGTGTTTTCATCGAGGGAAAGTAGAGGTGCTTATGCAAGTGGAGAACGAATTCCCCGTTTCAGAAGGGATCCATCATCAGTGAATACAAATATATAGCTTGACAATGGCGCTATACTTTGTGTGATCTTACTGGGCTGAAGCTGTAGTACATTGGTGACGTTTTGATTGCTCTAGGCAGCACCGTAACTGCCGCACCCCAAACCCCCCAATCGGGGGGGGGGCCGAGCTCGAAGGGGGCCCAAAATTATTTCGTGAATTAGATAAATCATAGTGTATTTTTTGAAAATATATGCAATTTTTTCAAAAATTTTTGGCGCTGCGCGCGAAATCAAGTAGCCATTTTTCTAAATTATTAGGTATTGGGGAAATTACCGCGCCACGACCAACAAGACGTACAATCAAGTTTTAAGCCATATAACATTCAACTCCAAAAAGTGTGTCAGAACGATCGGCAGCGAGAAAAGCTTGGCCGAAAAGGTCTATGCCCTTATGCACACCGAAGACTTCGTTATACAGGCTACACAAAATACATATATAGGTTTAATTGTCCACAGGCGCATAAATGACTGGCGCCGAATGTTCCTGTCTTTGTAATCTGAACCTCACAAGACAAATACCATCCTGCTCGGGAAAATTTTATGCCAGTGAAGAAATACCAATTTGAAATCGTGTGCGTTTCTTAGTTTAGAAGCCTACGTTTGGGCGATTCTATATATTTTGATATAGCTGAGTGGAAGTCACGAAATAACATCATGTAACGAAGTCATATCAACGGGTCCGCCCGCCCGAATATGTTTAATCATTATTTACGGGCCCTCCCGTTTTCAAGACACTTCACTCAGCTCTACGGGTAAATCCAAATTACGTGAGTAGAGAGGACAATAAATTGATAGCATAATATTTATGCAATCGCCGATCTGATTGACCGATTTTATCAAAAATTATCGAAAATTTTCGCGCCTCGCGCTGGCTCACAATACAGAGTACAGATAATTTCGTGACAAACGCGAACAACGTGATGGGGGGTCGTTTTATCACCCCATGGGAGCCCAAGACCCACGTTTTTTTAGGCCTGACGAGGTGCTGTTTCGTTCCTGTCAACGGGTATACGCCCGAAGATGTTTATATTATTGAGTGGTCCTATACCTTTTCAAACACACCTCACTCAGCTCTACCGGCAAATCTGATTACGTGAGCGGAGAGAAGATAAAAATTGATAACAATATATGCAGTTCCTGATCATACTGACCGATGAAATCATGAACTCTGGAAATTTTTCGCGCTTCGCGCGCGTAGGCGACAAAAGCTGATTCACTAAACAAACTCCCAATGAATATGATGAATAGCGGTAAAGAGTGTATCGCCGGAGGGGAGTCTGGGGGGCGAAGCCCCCCCAGAAGTTCGATCTCTAACCCTATGGGGGGCCCAAGACCAAAGTTTTTTTGGGGGGACTGACGAAGTGCTGTTACGGCCCGGGCTCTAGGGATCGGCTGAATCAGCAGGGTATGCTTGGCACTTATCCGATGCTTAGAGCAAATTGAATTCACTTGTAGGTGTTGTTAAAGTCCTTAATGACACCGCAGAAAAGAGGTGTTAATGTACACACACTCGCACAAGCTATGATGGATATCGTATGTCAAAGTCCTTTGATCCCGCAGAAAAGAGGTGTAAAGAAAAGCACAGACTATGCCGCATAGTAGAGAGAGAGAGAGATATGATATTCTTTTTCGCCTGCACCATCGAGATGCTTTGGCGACGAAGTTGCGATACGGCCCCATGAGGTCATCTAGTCTGCGCCCCC
The DNA here is from genome assembly GCF_051294905.1 of Botryllus schlosseri. Classification (NCBI taxonomy): domain Eukaryota; kingdom Metazoa; phylum Chordata; class Ascidiacea; order Stolidobranchia; family Styelidae; genus Botryllus; species Botryllus schlosseri. The sequence goes on along the minus strand of NC_137243.1, from coordinate 26,598,981 downwards.
GTTTTTTTCCCCTTCATGCTATCCGTGATTGCTGAGCGCCTATAGCAGGATAGCTGCGGATACCATTTTTCGAGTCTTTGGTATGACCCGGCCGGGGATCGAACCCACGACCTACCGCTCGAGAAGCCGGACGCATAACCATTACACTATCTCGCTCGGTATCCAGCATTGTTCGTATATCATATCGAGCATAGTCTGTGCTTACCTTACACATCTTTTCTGCAGCATGTTTAAGGACTTTGACAACACTCATAAGTGAATTCAATTTGCTGTAAGTATAACTGCACAGCATAACCGTTGATTCAGTCGATTCCTAGAGCATTCAGAACTTCAACTATATACTACAACTTGGGTCCAATAAGATCACACAAAGTCATAGTCAAGCTTTATATTTGTATTCACTGATGATGGATCCCTTCTGAAACGGGGAATTCGTTCACCACTTGCATAAGCACCTCTGCTTTTCCTCGATGAAAACACCGCATGTAGGCTACAGCCGCTTCTTTCACAATAAAGCAGTCATGCTGTAAAAGTTTTTGTGAAGCTGCTGTTGTTTGTTCATCATGTATTTTCGTACTTCAACATGTTCTGAATTAATCTTAAATCATCATCTGTGAACCTACCAACAACGCGCTTTCAGAATCCCCGCCGGTAGGAGACTCCTTGAACACTAATCAGCAAGCTGCTGCTGTCGTGATTATTGAAGCATAGCCGATTAGCCAATCATGAGCCGTGGTTGTGTGATTACTAGTCTTCTCGCCGCTCCATGGTCGGTGGCACGCCCATTCTTGAGCAGCTACTTTCAAACGCTTAGCCCGAAATCTTAACGGCTTTCCTGTAAGCTTCTTTCTGGCTCATTGTTTTTTTTTTATCAATAATCTACAGAATGAGACACAATCACGGGGTATTTTTAGGATTTCCCAAATTTTGGACAACCCTAATGTCCATTTCTAAAAATCTTGCGTGTTCTTTTCTTGGGGGAATAGTACCCAAAAATCATGATATTTGGCCAGAGGTGGTCAGTAACGAAGTACTTCTACTTTTTCGAAGTACTCAAGTAGTTTTCCTCTACTTTTGGTACTTACTCAAGTGGATCTGATTTTCACTACTTCTACTACTTCTACTTCGTAATATTTTGTGATCTACTTACTTACTTTTCGCTATTTTCAGTTTGTCAAGTAGAAGTAGTTCAATCTTCCAATCAGGAAGATAGCCTGACGAATTTCGGGGCTGTTTTCACGGAGTATCAACATTTAATTTTCATAAAAGTTTAGGAAAGCCCAGAATTTTCGTCGCGCTTCGCGCGCAGTGCTAGATACGGAGCCACCGGTATGATTTCACGAAAATATCAGTGCATATAATTTAGGTAGAGGGTTGGCGTGGTTACGTTCACACCACATTGTCGCCCTTCGTCCATATCAAATAATTCATCACAGTATATATGGCTCATCATAACGTTTGAAACTGATGTTTCGCAATCTAGCATTTACTTGTCATATCGTAATCTAGCATGTCCATGGCGTGTCCAAATCTGGAAAAGTGGACTCTGACTTTTTTTTTATAGTTTCAGAGCTGTTTTAGCATACCACCTTTAAAACTTTCTGGACTAAAAACATGAAATACATGTTCTGCTTTTAAAAGTAGTATTTATATTTCACTTTCAATTCCTAGTAGCCTATCATATACTTTGAGTAATAATTATTATCAGTTCTTTTGTCTGGATAACATACATGTTGAAGTATTAAAGCAAGTGTAGTAATGCCTTTAATTTCTTGGAATAAAGCTACACAATATGGCATTGTTACGGTCCACTATATTTTTTATTAACGTTTACTAATCGCGTAAAGTGTTTACGCCGTATCCTATACAACTTCTCCGTATTGCTCTTCGACTAAACTACGGGCCTTATAATATGTAGAAAGACGCCATAACATGCTATTTTCTAAAACGTGCTGTTCGAGAAATAAGAGGATTAGCATCGCATTTCCATATTAATACTATTACTTTCATCCCATGAAGTGGACGAATACTTATGCTATCGAAAATTGGATACCTGCTGGTATGCATCAATATGAATCAAGCTCGTCATTTACCGCATAGCTCAATTTGCACCTTTTTACCATCCATGTGAACGAATTAGGATCGTTTTCATAACTACTTACTTACTTGGGTACTTTTAAAGTCAGTCAAATCTACTTCTACTTCAAGTAGTTTTAGGTTGCTTATGGAAGAAGTACTTCTACTCGTACTTGAGTAGATTTTTTCGTCGCTACTTTTACTTCTACTTGAGTAGATTTCTTGACTACTTTGACCACCTCTGTATTTGGCACCTTGAAATCGCGCATAGCGCGAAATTTTTTTTAAAAGTTGCATAAATTTACAAAAAATACTCTATAATTTATGCTTATTCACGAAATAATTTTGGGCCCCCTTCCACCTCGGCCCCCCCAATTGGGGGTTTTGGGGTGCGGCAGTTACGGTCCTGTATAAACGTAAGACCTTGATAGCTTTCACACCCTATTTAACGTCCACTTGTATGAATATAACTTTATTAATTACACGAGCTTTCGGAGCTCTGCTCCTTCATCAGGTGTTAAAGCGAAAGTAACGAGAAAGAGCAACGCAAAAAGATTCTGAATTTGAACATATTTTATACATATTGTGACATCATAGTGGGTAAGAACTTTCCAGATTCCTAAGTCCAAATTCCAAATATATACTAGATCTTAGTGCCTATGACGTCATAAAGTACACGACTTTGGAATCTGGAAAGTTCTTACCCACTATGATATCACAATATGTATATGTTCAAATTCAAAATCCTTTTGCGTTGCTCTTCAAGTCAAATTGAATCTTCGACGTATGAGTGATGATTCAAAGTGATAACATTTTGCCAGCTGCGTGAAAGAGATTAATTGGCCTTTTAGCTTGAATCAAATAACGAATATAAAGTTAAATATACAAGGAAAAAGGCGATGTATCGCACGCGCACACGTAGAACTTGCTAATAGAATACGTGATTAACTAGTTACATGCTATAGGTTCGCGTTCACACTAACCTGAACCTTTCAGAGGTTCACACCATCCCTATTAGTACGTTTGGGCGATTCTATATTTTTTGATATAGCAGACTGGAGGTCACGAAATAACAAATAACATCATGTACCGAAGTCGTACCAACGGGTCCGCCCGTCCGAATATGTTTCATTATTATTAACGGGCCCTGCAGTTTCCAAGACACCTCACTCAGCTCTACCGGTAAATCTGATTACGTGAGCAGAGAGGACAAGTAATTGATAGCAATATATATGCAATTCCCGATCTTATTGACCTATTTTATTTTGAATTATCGAAAATTTTCGCGCTCCACGCTGGGTCACTAAACAGGGATCCTGATTTCGTGGCAGAAGCGAACAACGGCACGGGGGTCTGTTTATCACCCTATGGGAGCTCAAGACCTAAGTGTTTTGGGGGCCTGACGAAGTGTTGTTTCGTTCCTGCCAACGGGTATACGCCCGAAAATGTTTAATTATTATTGAGTGGTCCTACCTTTTCAAACACAACTCACTCGGCTCAACCGGTCAATCTGATTACGTGTGCAGAGAGAGGATAAAAATTGATACCAATATATATGCAATTCCCGATTATATTGACCGATTCAATCATGAATTATAGAAATTTTTGTCGAGATTTGTCGAGAGAATCTGCCTAAAACGGACACCCGATTTAGACGATAAATAGCGGTAAACAGCCATATAGCCTGAGGGGGTCTGGGGGCTTCGAAGTTCGGTTTATCACCCTATGGGGGGCCCAAGAGAAACTTTTTTTTTTGGGGGGGGGGGGGGGCTGACGAAGTGCTGTTACGGCCCTGGGTATTGATAACTAATTTACGGATAGATGTGCATTGTGCAACAAGTTACTCACGATTGAATACGCCGAGATGCATACTGCTTAGCCGGCAAAAAGCAGCATAATTGGTGGTCCTATAGCTCGCGACCCAAGCGTCCGAATAATTTGATATGTCGGGGTTTATCGAAAGCAAGTGTCGCACTGATTCCAAAAATACGAATTGAAATCTCGCCACGGCAATAAAACTACTCCGAAATGGCCAGCAAAGGTTGATTGTTCTGAACAACGGGAGCGCGGCAACACAATGGCCAATGGCGTCAAGCGAATGATCGGAACAATGCAAATTTTCATATTTTGGTGACTATTTGGGGTTCCTTTCATTGCCCTGGTATTCGTGCGGCCCCGGCAGCACTCTGAAATTCTAAATTTGGCCCTGCCACCGAGAAAGGTTGGGAACCACTGATTTAGACTGACTTGCCGAGTACAAAAATTTACAAAATTGGTGTCAATATAGAAAGCCACTGCAGCACTGGTTGCGAAAATAAACATTTTATTCTACCCGTGGCCCTGGAAACCCCAAAATCAGTCTCGAATATTGGGTTTTGAGTGGTGACGGAGCTTGGTATTGTCATTGCATTGCTGTCTGGAACAACGATGCTGCTGATGTTTTTTCTCCATTTCATTTTTAATTTGAGACCACATCATATTTAAAGAACAGAGTGACCCTTTAATATACAATCCAGATATACAATTAATTACTATAATATCATGCATACACATTATACATCGTTGTTTAAATGCAATTATTCTGTATATGTGGAAATAGGGAAATTAATTGTAGTATGACGAAATATTTAGTCCTCATCCGCGACATTTGCTACGGACATTATGTAGGGAATCCTTAAGTGCGACAAATATATAGCCACCCGTTTCTATTCATTTTCCAATACGTAGGAGTATTGTATCCCATTTCGAATGATAACGTAAATATCATCATTTATTACGCAAGCTTGCACATTTCTGCCGATATTGATAAACTGCCACAATTTGGACCACGTAACTGTATTGATATCAGAAACAAAAGTCGGATCTACTCCAGGATACTGTGGGTCAGCACGATATCTATAGCGGCCGCCTCAAATTACATAAAACGACTTTTCCACTGAAGCTGCTGCACTTGATTTTATTTGAACCGGAAGAGTCCTAAGAGTAGGATCCTCATTATCACGCATGTCAAATGAATCTACTAAGCGCGTGATGCCGTGCTATAAAATTCCACCTATACAACAAATCTTTTGATTTACCAAAACAGAGGAAGGGGAACGACGGCGGGGTTGTTGAGCAATACCATCCCAGGTGTTCGCTTGGGGATCGTATTTTACTAAATGATCGTAATTGTTACACATGCAACCCCCATGCACGACGTAAATAATTTTTCCATCTGTGAGGATAGGTGATCGAGCGCGATATTCATGATTCATCGATTTCCCAACTTTCCAAACGTAGACTTCATCGGGACTGCTAGATTTCATTTCGCAAACCGATTTATCTTTCACTATGACATATAGGCCTATAGCATCTTTGTGGTGTATTGCTGCAGTAATGTTACCTTTCCTGAATTTCAATTTGGGTAGTCGCAACTGCTTGATTTCATTTCCATCTGGATCAATTCAATGCAGTGTCTTCCAGGACCCATAGAATATAATTAAAGAGACCCTCTTTTCAAAACAGCGGAAAATATATACTCCAGGGCTGTCGAGGAGTGAGATATGATTTGGTTGAAACATCGATAGTAATTTTCCACAATACATGGCTCTGTACGACGTTAGTACAATCGACAGATCCTATAGATGACGAAAAGTACATAAAAGAACTCAGACCGAATATCTCTATCCCACATAACCCAGTCAATGAGCGACGCAAGTTTCGCAGATTCTGAATCCTTGGAATTGCAGTACCAAATGCACACGATGTGCTCTGCCTTGACAATTTTAAATCGTTTATCATCTTTCAATACGGCTACATTCTCAGCTGCGAATTCAACACAATATTCTCGTACGCCATCGATATGAAATAGCTGTGCAATGATTCATATGTCATAGACAGAATCAACATCCATGCTTTTTTGTAGATGGTTAGCGAAGATGTCCAACACCTTATTGATTTGAAGCCTATCGGCCACCTCTACTAGGCTCCACCATTTGCTTTTATCAGGATGGATAATTTGTCCATACATGAAATCTATGCATAAAGCCACACATTCGGGATCTAAATTGAGCTGCTCCAAGTTTTGCGACTGTTTCACGCCCGTATCATTTTGCAGCAAAACTTTGAGATACTCTGAGTTGGCACACATCACTATTTGGTGCGCGGAAAACGACACGTTGCAAACCACATCTCAAAATCACAACATATTCCCTGCTTGCGAAAGCCATTAAATTGCTGAATAATCTCAAATGAGACCTCTTGTTAGTCGAATAAAACTTCATCTTCGTTGCCTTGAGCCATGGTTGCTAATGTAGACATGCGTAGTGTTATGTATTGCATACAAATTGCACGGCATTGATTATACGGATGCATTTATATACCGTGCAGGAATAACTATTTATATCTTAGTTCTCAAATATTTGACATGATACATCAACGTAGGCCGATATTTGTTTCATAATGTTCTGCGACTAGGACACCGCTTACGCCGATCAGATGGCGAGGAATCGCCTCCAACACTTGCTGGGAATGAATTCCGCAGTCGACATCGGTCGGACTTGAACCCGCAAACTATATGGTCGCAGCTAAAACAAACGGCGTTTTAAAACACGTTTTAAACCGAGTAGATCTGGATCCGGGGTGTCAAACTCAAATTGCGTCGTGGACCGGACCAGTCAACTGATTTCAAAGTGCTAATTTGTGCTCTTGCTTTTCACTTGAACACCTTGAAAGCATATATAGATAATACCCGGATCATAGAGTTTTTAAAGTAGCAATTCGCGACACTTTTAGTTGCGAACAATGGAAATGGAATAAATACGATGATTGTCCGCGGTTGAATACAGTTAAGAACCGCTAAAACAGTCGCGTTAGCGACGATATAAGTTGGCAGTCTGGGGGTCTATTGGGTCAAAAGTGGCAGAGCAGTGCGACCATAGGCAACATATTTCAATTATAAGTTTGTGCAACTAATATATGTTCCATGGAAACTGCATATAGCGGTTCCTCATTGGCGTTTTTGCTTCTGTGAACAACTACTTTTTGATGCATTTAAACTTGGTGAGCACTTTTAGTTTTCTTGATATCGGGTGTAAATTTCACCGACTTGTTGTGGTAACTAGAGTGAAACCACAGTGCCGTAGTCGGGTGGTTATAGGGGGGCTTATGAACATAGTAATATTTCCTGCAAAAACTCAACATTTTCAGCAAATGTGCTGAAAATATATAAAAAAAATTATATCTACTTAAAATTGTTTTGCGGGCCGGATGAAATCGTCTGGCGGGCCGTATGTTTTACACCCCTGATCTAGATCATTGATACGGAATGGATGCTTTGATGATGATGATGATGATGATGATGACTGCCGACCGTAAAAGGCTGCAGAACGATATACTCCATGTTAGATATTTTGATCTGTTATGACAGTAATTGGAAGCCCTTATCGTTGAAGGAGCCATATTTACCCTATATTTTCAATTGTCAATGTCGATCCATTGTGACATCACAATTAAAGATCAGTGACGGTATGGATAAAAAATGACAAGAAAAACGTATTTTAAACATGCTAATTATAAATTGATTTTTGTTTTAAATGCAACCCTATAGCCATAGCTGTTGATCATACAGCTATATTTGATCACCCCATTATTACGTGTTTGTGGTGTCAACTAAAGCAAAGGTCTGATGTAGCAGTCGAATCAATCAGATTTTGTACGAACAAAGACCTTGTCATAGAGTCGATAGGATGAGGAGGGCTAATCGCACGAACTGAATATACGCATACGACAATGGACTCAATATAAATGTACACTTCCCTGATACAGTAATTACTGAAGTAAATGGTACAACTATATATTATGTTCTATACCTTCGTACAAATAGTAAACGTATACGACGAACGTCGAACACTAATCCAATGCGTTTCATTTTCCACAACAGGTCACTAATACAGTGCAAGATTGGATTATTTATTCAGAGAGTAGATAGATACCTCTCGAGGCAGATACGATACGGAACATTCGTGAAGGAAAGCACACCCGGAATTAATAATGAATGGCACTAATTATACTCTTATACAAACCAAAGTAGATAAACGAGCGTAATAACCTGCAGTAGTCATGCAGTGTAAGTCTGATCATATTTCCAGATCGTAAGTAATATCGTGATTGATTTCAGCAACTTCGAGGTAAGCATCTGGATGTCTGATGTGCAACGCGAGATGGAGTTGAACGGTTTTTTAAAACACGTTGTTTAAAACATGTTTTAAACAGTGTTTGAAACAGATGCCTTTTGAAAGAAAATAACTGTTTTTTTTTCAAAGGTTGCCATAATAGTTTTAATGCTATCGAAAACATGTAATATGTGCCTACGGAGGATTTGCACCCAGTGTATAGTCGACTGAAGTGACTGAGATCCTCGAAATATTCGTCGGTTCAACAGTTATAGCAATGGTACGGAATGGGTGTTTTGATGCTGATGACTGCAGACTGTTAAAATGCTGCATAACGATGTAGTCCTGGTTTAAGATATTTTTCGTCTGTTTATGACAGTGGTCGGAAGCCCTTTCCGTCGAAAGAGCAATATTTACCCTATATTTTCAATTGTTAATGAAAATACACTGTGACGTCACAATTAAAAATTCGTGACGTCACTGCTAAAAAACAATAAAAAACATGTTTTAAACATGTTTGTTTTAAATTGATTCTTGTTTCAAATGCAACCCTTGGTGGATTATTCTTTCTATTGACAAGCAGAAGCAGTGTCTAATTTTCTTTCAGGTTTTAATGATATATCCTAACGCTAACTTATATGTTTTTAAATATGCATGCATGTAGCCCATGTATCAAGTGTGCCGATGGAGGCCTATATATCTCAATCGTCACTAGCGGGCACTAAGAATTGCGTTTAAATGCTAAGGACTGTTGGTCAATAGTCCTCTAGTGTTTATTATAGTTCAGAGCTAGTAACTTATTAACTACATATTGCTTCCTTATTGGCAATGCATTATGAGCTGCAATACCGTGCGCGATTCACTGCAATAACACCATGCTTTCGCATTTTGATATGGAAAAGCATAGAGCAGTTTTGAGTGTTGGTCAGGTGTGTGCTGACTTGATAACGTTATGCGACGAATATCCAGAAGAAGACGCTCAAGTCCGGTAACATATTTATTGCTATATCTCAAGATGCAGCGACAAGAACCAGACGTGTACAAATTACCAATCTAGTTATTTGAGGATTAACTATAACTATACTGCTTGTAGTTCTAGTTGTGGATTTTGAAAAGTGAGTAGCTCTAGTTCTAGTTCTATAGTTGTACACTTAAAATAAACTATTTACCAAACAAATAAAAAACACGTGTCGTCGATTGGCGGGAATTGTGATACCGATGTTCTGTTGTGCGCTGTTCTTGCCGCCACTGCTAGCTCAAAGTCATCACCACCAACAACGACGTGGCGCGGGGTGGGTTTTAGGGGTCGAAATCCCTCCCATTTCAAATTTGTACTGATTTTCACATGGAAAGCGATTCCGATAAGATAAGAATTATTGAGTTGCTTCGGAATTGAATCAAGCTAATTGTGTAATTTAGTTAGTTAGTTGCAAATTTCTAATGCGGTTAGTTCTAGTTCTAGTTGCTAGTTGCGAGTTTTAAAAAGTGACTAATTATGTTTCTAGTTCTAGTTGCGCATTTTGGAAATTCAGTGGTTTTTGTACTAGTCTTACAAGTGACAAGTACAGTAGATATATAATCACTAGTCTCCATTTTAGAGTGGAAACTCAATATTGGCAAAGAGGTGGTAATGCTGGCAATGTAGCGGAAGTTCTATCTCATCTCGGCACGCAAGCCGAGTTTTTCGGGACGTTTCCAAATGTCAAGAAGATGAGACCAGCGATCCTCGGAGGAGCAGCAGCAGCAAAGTGAGACGATAGGACAGATGAAACTACTTTTATCATATTTGGTGATAAAACTGTTGATATAGCCTATAAAGTTATGTTAAGTTCTCTACTAGTTGCTGACGATTATCTGCCGCGAGTGCCAGTCGGACATATTCTGGTTTAATTCCATATGAATAAATTAATCATTTGTATATTGTAGTATCTCTAAGAGTATCTTATCAAATTCTCATCAGACATTATTTAGATTTTGCTTGTCGGAATTGGATCGAGCTGGAGTCGATTACAGTCACATAGCAAGGAAACAATGTGAGGACTTCCCGTCGTCGAGCATACTACTCAGCGACAAAACTGGAACTAGGACGATCGCTCACTATCGTGGGTATGGTCGGCTATAATTAACATATGTCTTCTTTCTAGCTAGTTCGATATAAATTGTATAGCAGGTGTTGGCAACCTTTCATATACGACGTGCTAAATGTCAAAGATCTCGCCTGTCAAATATTTATATTTTGATCATATTATCGGTCCAAGCAAGGAATACCACCAACAGCTTATTTGAAGCTTGCGATAGCATCACCAGAGCTATCGTTTAATGTACGTAATATTTGCCTAATTTCTTGCAATTCTTCGCGCTTCGAACGATGTGCTGTGGTAGCTTTGGTAGTGTCCCAGTCCATAAAGCCTAGAGCTAATAGGTACATTAGCCAATAAGGGACAGGTCCACCAAAGTTTTTAAGACACAACCGCTTAATCATGGTAAATTTTGCCTATGCCCATTGCCCATGTATCATATAAGGCTTTGGTCACGAGATGTTTATGAAACTCAGAGTTGGGTAGGGCGATGCAAATTTGAAACCAATGGGTTACAACATAGGTAGGCCTATACTCCCTTTGGACTGACTTTCAAGAAAACTAGAACCAATCGATTTGAGAATAGTTGATCACGTTGATTTAAAACAGGGACAGACAATATACGGCACGCGGGCCGGATCTAGCCCGCGGCGCGTAGGACAGTTTCCGCGCAGTCGTACATTATATTGTGGCCTGAGGCCGTAGTCTGACACAATCCCCCACTACTTGTTTACTACGTCAAATTTCAGTGACTGTAGGTTATTCTTTAGCGAGCGCGTGTGTATACATACGGTCCACGAAGGAGTTTTGGGCGACCCGCAGACAGTTTTCGGTCTTACGTGATAATATGGTCACTGTCTGCCGCAATTCTCTACTAATTTATTGCCTGCTACGTCAAATTACAGTGACTGTAATGACAGTGTTCAGAGAACTTGTTTACAACTTTGATTGACCACAGATGTCTCATTGACTTTAACTGCTATTGAAGTACAAGTACGTTAATAAATTCATTGGATACTGTTTTGGTATCTATGCTTCAAACTTAAAGTTCACATTAAATATGATTAATCCTAGGTGGATAAATACGTGTTTAATGTATAGATTTATGAATCCGGCTGCCAAGTACTTCATTTTTCCATATCCGGCCCACCGACTCCAGAAGTTGCCGGCCCTTGGCTTAAAGGTAGCCTGACCAATTGACCATATATGGTAGCTATAGCCCCATTCGGCCGTGGTGTAGCATATCGACTGGCTAACGGTTCCATTGTTGATGAGTTCGCATTTCCTTTTTTGCGACAAGTATGTTTAGAATATGTCGTGTGCGTCAAATCATTGATGGGTGTGGCATAAAAGGTCACTTGTTGGGTCAGGGTTTGCCGATCGCGCATGGTGTGCACGCAATACATAGCTCATTCATCCATGGTGTGTAGCAGACACTGTCGACTAATCTGCGCAAATATTCAGTTGTCCTAAACAAGCCACGCGTGAATGAATGTTACTCATACCTACTGGATTACTATTGTATTAAATAATTATTTATATTACAGACAAAAAAGGGCGCTTATCGCCGTCTTAAAATCTTGTGAAACACGGCATAAGCTGCGGTATCTTTCTAAGGCTTTTATATATTTCTCTACTACTTCTACTTCCATTTCACAACTCTTTATACGACCTGCTAACTTTTTTACGTTGGATTTTGTATAGTATACAAAGTACTTTTAGGATAGGTTTGCATCACTGTTACGAGCGACATTGTCATAGCAACTGGTATCAATAACCATCGTAACGCTGTAACTGAATTTGAATATACTTCCGAGAATAGCGCCTATTTGTATAGGTATTATAGGTATTTTCCGTAAGATGCATTTTGCAATTTTCACAGTGTCGTCGTCTCAAGCACATGTAATTTTTGAAGCTACGGTCTCAGTACTTTTCAAACCTTCGTTGTCTACTTCTACTTGAAGTAGTATTAACACGTCTAGGCACGTTACTTAGCTACCCAGCCTACACCATTCAGGGTCTTATAGACATGTAAACATTGCGCATAGTCAATTACGTGAACGTGTTTCAGACCGCTGGACGAGCTGACCATTAGTGACTTTTCGGTCTTAGATTTCAAAGAATACTCGTGGATTCATTTCGAGGTGAGTAGCTAAACAGTAGACGAAAGTATGCTATTGATACGCCTAACGCCCTAAATGTTCCGTCAGCTATCTCAGATGTAACGTCAGCGATGTTTCGCCACAGTACTTCGTGTACAATCTGCTTACGCATTACATTGAACAATATCTAAATTAATACAAATGACACCATAATTCCGAATCAACCGGTACCTATAGCCTACATATTTAGAATAAAACTGATGCTTGTATAGTATCATAATCAACAATTAAAACTTTTCAGTAGTAGGCCTATAGTTTGCTACAAACGACTATGGGCCATGCTTCTGTATCCTGCTGACGATTGCGAAGGTCGTCGTTCTTAGAAAACCTACTGATTCAATTGTTTGTCTGTTTTGTGGTATTCATGGTGTTTGTCGACTACTATGGTCATGGTCATTTACACCAGGCCGATATTCTTCATTTTTTCCCGTAACTGCCGACTTATAGCACGGCCCACTTCTAGGCCTTTTGTAAGACACCGCTTACGCGGATGAGGGGGCGAGGATGAGCCTAGATAAACCTCCAACACTTAGGTATAGAAATTCTGAAGTCGACTTCGGTTGGACTCGAACGCAAACCCATTGGTGTTGCAACCGCGGATTATACCACTGCTCTATCTCACCAATTGAAAAATGTCGTATGCACACTTCATCAGGGTATAGGCCAGTGGTTCCCAACGTGGGCGATTTGTAGGTCCAGGGGGGCGAAAATAGCCAAGGGGGCGATAGGGGGGCGAAAACGGACGAAGGGGGCGATAGGGGGGCGATGGCGCGTTGAAATGGCTATATTGGCGTTCATGACCGTAACTGCCACACCCAAACCCGCAATTGAGATGGGGGGCCCGAGATCGAAGGGGGCCCACAATTTTTTCGTGAATTAACATTAATTATAGAGTATTATTTTGGAAATTTAGGCAACTTTTTCAAAAAAAAATCGCGCTGCGCGCCATTTCGTGGTCCCTTATTTCTTGCTTATTGGATAAAAATTATTTTCCAGTGCAGAAATACCTATTTGAAATCGTTTGCGTCTTTTAGTTTAGTACGTATCAGCGATTTGAATATCTTTTGACATAGCAGACAGGACACGAATGTCATTACGTAACGAAGTCATTATACCCACCGGTCCGCCTGAATATGTTCAATTATTATTTACGGGCCCTACATTTTCCAAGACACCGCACTCAGCTTTACCGGTAAATCTGAATACATGAGCAGAGAGAGGATAAAAATTGACAGCAATATATATGCAATTCCCGATCATATTGACCGATTCAATCATGAATGATAGAAATTTTTCGCGCTTTGCGCGAATTAGGCCGACTAACTAAAGAGCCCAACAATTTGTGCTGAGAAGTAGCGGTAAAGAGGTATCGGGGGAGTTTGGTCTCAGGGGTGCAGAAGTTTGCTTTATCGCGCTATGGAGGGGGTGGGTCAAGACCAACGTATTGGGGGGGTTGGCTGATGAAGTGCTGTTACGGTCCTTTTGGAATTAAGTCGGAGAAATCACCTTCTTTCTTAGTCAACTCACCAAAATTTAGCTGGAAAAGTGTAATTACGAGGTCGAGTCCAAAAGTTGACCTTTTTTCTTAGTCAACTTGCCGGTGATTTAAGTCTGTATGCCCATTTTTCGGTTCCCAATATTTGGGGGGCGATTATCGGAGTGGAGTTTGAAAAGGGGGCGATGAGTCGAAAAAGGTTGGGAACCACTGGTATAGGCCAAGGGTACATAATTATTTTTAGCAAAGATTCAGTTTCAAAAGTTTAGAATTCACTCGGATCCGTAATAACTCTCATGAAATAATTTTCAGTCATTCAGATGTCATCCGGTAACTACCATCCTCTTTTAAGAGGATTTGTCGTATTTTTTGAATTTTTTTGGGGTAAATGTAGGTGAAAATAGCACGGATATATACGAGATCGGCACTCAAGTAAAGGTCTGTCGGATCTTTCGGGAGTTGAGCCAGTAAAACGATTATATTTTTAAACAATTTTTCCGGACTATATTCCGGTATTGTGAATCTGAGAATTTTGAAAAAGTCTCCTCTTTTCAGATTCCCAAAATGTGGTAACCCTAGGTATAGCCTACCTACAAAATCAGGTAAATCTGCATTACAAAAACAATAAACGAAATGGATATAGTGGGAGGAGTGGCATTGTTTTCATCTCTTTCTACTTCGTTAAATCTTGTTTGTATACCGGTGAAAGTCAGTCGAAGTCTGTGATGAAGGCTTTCACTGGTCTGGGTCGTACTGATTCGAAATTTATTCTTTATCGAGTTCTTTTTGGATGCTGGACTTGGATCTGTTGCAAAAACCTACTGGGCTAAATACTGAGACAGGTATTGTCTGAATTCAACAGTGAGAAGATAAGCACTGGGACCGCAGCCGGTCAGTTGAGTAGCCCTAGTGTTGGCTAGTGTTTGCATAGGATGTTTGCAAAGGTGAATACTTGTACTCGACCTTCCCTATAAACTTACGCGTGGTAACAATCTGATGTGGCCAATCTTGCGTCACTTGCCTCCTATTGCAACATCAGTCCATCGGATTTAGATTTGGGTTGATGAAGATTTGCGATTAACCGATATTTATGTGAATGCAGGGCCGAGGCAATGTCGAAACAATTGCAAGTGCCATCGAAATGGCCAGTACCAGCACAGCGTCTATGTCACCAACGGAAAGAACCAAACTGTCCGTTGAACTAGAACTCGCAAGACATGACGACTTGATGCACAGCTGCAAATCTGTGGACCTGGTACGTATACTATTTTTAAATTTAATTTGAGTTTAATATTTTTACATTACACCTGTCACGGTGTTGCGCCTTGAAATTTTATTTATCAAGTTACCAAGTTCAATATCTACGAGGCCATTGTCAGACTAGGAGAGCTAAATAATTCTAGTTGTCAGACTAATTAAAGCGAAATGCCTGTAATCTAGTTGTAATCTAGGCTACTTTATATATGCTCCAACTCAAATTCCAATCTAATTTCTGGTTTCCCCGAAAATTCTTCAGAAGATCTGTATATTGTGAAACGAGCCAAGCTTGATGTACAGACGTTTTCCATTCTCGTACTTATGAGTATACGCACTGTGTAGCTATAATCTTAACTATAATCTATTTGGAAAAATTTCTATTGCAACTCTGTGTATAATATGTATGTGCTTTAGGTTGTTGTCAGTCGATATTTCGCAAAACACCGCGGATTCAGAACCGCGATAGAGTGCGTGGAAGGAATGAAGACCTTCTTGAAACCAAGGTATGCAGTATATCTCCCTCTTTCTCTGCAGACGTAGGGGAGATGTGGTACCGATGGATCACTGGGACCGAAAATACTTTAAAAATTCTCCATGATAATTCCATGATTACACTCCGTGAATTTGTCTACAAGTACATGCTGACAGAATCTTTCCTCACATGCAAAAAAATTCGACCTGCATGAGTTATGGGGTCTGTGACGAATGATTTACGTTTTAGGGGGTGTAAAGTAAATTTGGATCGACATTTGCATTTTTATATATCACCTTTCAGACTAATAAACCCGCTATAATTTTTGATGTGAAGTATAGGGCTTGTATCAGGGTATATAATGGCACATATTTTTTGAATCAATACCATCCTCGAGTGGACTATTTTCAAGTCAATTACAATATCCATGGGGTGGGGGACCTATGGAACCATAGCCAAATCAAGCAAAATATATGGACCAACTAATCACTCAACAACAGAAACGCGCCGGCATATATATAGGCTGTAAATCATAGTTACATGCGGTGTTTTATCGCTATTACGAGGTATTTGAACGTCAAAATGTCGATTTGTGGGTAATATGTATGTAGCATTAATTTTGTTAGTTTAGGCGTAAATCAAAACATGCTTTTTTGCCAACATTTAAGTTGATATAATGTATTTGATTCTTGAAGGTCGCGACGAAACATTCTTCATTGGCTTGCTGTAGCTTAGCTTACAGTACACAACAAAACAAGTCAACAAATTTGAGTTTTTGAGCGTATGTCTCATAGGTCCCATGGTCGTGTGCCTTTGGACCCACCGGGTGGGGACCGATGACACGTTCGAGCAACAAATTCTAAACGTTTATAAATTTTTTTCGAAAAGGCGGATATTCATGTAAATGTCCGCGATAGGTAGAGCTTGTATCGAAGTGTTGAGACAGCAAAAGATCTGCTATTCTCGGCTGAAGATTTGAGGGCCAGAGATCGTTTTGTAATTTTTGATCCATCGGTACCACATCTCCCCTATGTCAGATAGGTCCATGCGAATTTGTTTATGGCTGCGATGTAAAAATGACCTGAGGGAACGAAGTCCACGATAATGCGACAAACGACAATCAGCCGCTGCACAGTTTCTAAATTATTGTTTTCTAAAGCAGTTCTAACTTGACGACCCCAAATCTCGATTTGTAGGTCAGTAGTTGTGCTGTGGTCCATAGCTCAATTTGGCGTGCCGATTACTAAAAACAATGCCCAAACCCACTCACGTCCTCATGTGGGAAACTGGCGGCTATATGTGCGCAGTAATACAAATTATGCAATTGCGAACTCGCAATCCATGTCTATCAAGACTATAACAGCGCGTATAGGTATTTTGGAACGATTTCCATCCTTATCCAATCGAATTAGTCAAGTAGACGTGAAATTCTGCGTCATGCGAATTACAGATAAGTTATTCGGCCACGCCGGGCGTCAAGTGTATTTACTCTTAACACATAGCACTATTGGCTTCTCCTCCTTACACTTGAGTGAGAAATTATATATCTATTTTTCTATTTGTGTAGCAATACTGACTATGCCTCGACCACCTCTGCATTACACGTACGTTCAATTTTTAGATTGCGGTAGTTGGTTCGTTGCTAAGAATAGTCTGCGAATTTATAGCACGCGGTCATGCTTGGTTATCATTAGGGCAAGTTTTTGTTGCAGTTAAATCCGTGGAAAGTTGCATTTATTCATTTATTTTCGAAAAAAGTTGCAGAAGTTGCATTTTGACCACATTTTGCTCGGTTGACTAAAAAAAGGTCAATTTTCCGGCTCAGCTCCCGAAATACCCGTAAAAGCGCTACTTCGGTGCTGATTTACGGTGTTTCAGTCGAACTTGGCCGTGTATTTCACCAATATCGAAAATACTTTCATGAAAAATCGAAAACGTAGCAAAATGTTGCAAAAAGTTGCATGAAAAATATGGACAAAAGTTGCAAAAAGTTGCGCTATAAGATTCCTTCAAACAGCTTAAAACAGCATTCTACATATCTTACGAGTATTTAGGAAGCTGCCGGAAGCTGTAAAAAAAGTTGCAAAAGTTGCAAAAACTTGCCCTAGTTGTCATATAGTTATCACACGCTTTGTTGGATTTGGCTTTCCATATAGCTTATAAACCTCATTCTAGTATTCACTCATTTTTCAGAGCGGAAATCGTTTGCTCGTGGGGAGAAGCAGGCGCGGCTTGTGCTACAAATATAATCGGCGATAAAGCGGTGTTGATACCGGCAACGAAGCCAGAGAAAGTCGCCGACACGCTAGGCGCCGGTGACACTTTCCAAGCCGCCTTGATACACGCAAGGTTGCACGACCTATCTCTAGAGAACAGCGTCAAATACGCTTGCAAAGTCGCAAGCAAGAAAATATCAGCGAGGGGATACAACGCCGTGAAGGGAATGGGCTTATAGTGCTATCCGAATGAGACAGATATTTCGAATACGCTATGAAATACACGATCTATTGATACTACGCCGTGGTGGATATGAAAATGGTTTAATTCACTTCAGCTCATCAACTCTTAAGAGACAATAATACGATGAAATGAAAAGATAGTAAGGGGCCGAAAAGACTTGTATAGTAGTCTTTCAATTAGTCGCTCACATCGGACTAGAGAACATGCAAACTAAAGACATTTGCCTGACTTGTGG
The DNA here is from genome assembly GCF_051294905.1 of Botryllus schlosseri. Taxonomy (NCBI): domain Eukaryota; kingdom Metazoa; phylum Chordata; class Ascidiacea; order Stolidobranchia; family Styelidae; genus Botryllus; species Botryllus schlosseri. The sequence continues at coordinate 26,580,594 of NC_137243.1, read as the reverse complement.
AAAATACTGCATTTTCAAAATGCGCAACGAGAACTAGAACTAGAACTAGAACTGGAAATAAAACTTTAATTACGCAATTTTCACAATCCTCCACTATACATGGGCGGACAACTCCTCCAGTCGACGGGCCTGATATGGGAAAATTAAGTAGGCTACTTGGCGGGCCGGATTGCTGAATCGATACATTAATCGCGTATTTATCCACCTAGGCTATACAAAGAATAAATCGTAATGAATAAAAAACTTCACGGTTAAAAAATATGGAGACCCGCCAAGAACGATAAGTTGTTTCATGGCCATCTGTCTCAGGTTGGTATAGACTTGATTCACCCAATGACGCATAACATTTTTCAATGCTTTCAGACATTGTCAACTAAATGTTTTATATTGTATTTGTTTCGTCTTAGAATTTCTCTGTCATGGTAGAAACTGTCTTCGGGTAACATATTTTAGTTGGCCATGTTTCAGTTTAGCAGTTCTCTTTCTGAGTGAAAACTATCAGCGGGCCGCTCGAAATCCCCTCGCGGGCTGGATGAGGCCCGCGGCCCCGTATATATCCACCCTTGCTCTACTAGAACTAGAACTAAAACTACTCACGTTTCAAAATCCCCGACTAGAACTAACACTAGAACCACAGTTAAGAATTGATAGTTCATTGACCGTCAACGAACTAGATTGGAACTTTGTATAAGTCTGGCATGTGCAGTACAGTTGTTTTGATATTATAATTTTACTGATGAAACTGAGGCATACATACCCCAAAAGTACTTTTTGCTTTGCAAAATACGAAGTGTCAAAATTCATTATAGCTTTTCTTAAAAAACTGCTTGAGTAAGTGGGCGAAACCGGCTTGATTAGGCCTACCCAGAAAAAAATTGAATTACGTCATTACTGATCATCTCTGAATGTGATATCAAAACCCTTGGTAATTTTTATATTATATGTTGACTTGCATTTAGTTCACAAGACACTTCCAATGGTACATTGTTGCCAGTATAATCAAGAATATGCAAACCGTACACAAGATACTTATTGCAACATCGGACACGGTATTGTAATAGCTAGTAACTACGTAAACAGCATTTGAATTATTGATCCATCTTCTGAAATATTCATATTTTTTTGACCGGTGCGTCCTGACCGATGCCGTGTAAAGAAATACGTTTGATCGCATCAGTGACATTCGAATAATCGTAGACGAGCTGCTTTTGTTACGACAACATTTTTTTCGTGTGCTAAGCCGGTCCTCGTCTCCACGAGACATCACTAAAACTTCAATATATTAACATTTGATAACGGATAGTTGTGTATATGCGTACAATCGGCATATGGTAACACTTAACCCTAACCCTAACTAACCAAGTAAAATACACCCGGTTAATCCAGCCGATTATATCTATATCCTAACGTGAACCAATATCACAGACGCGCGCCGTTCAAACTTGGCAATTTTTCACGTGACAAACATTTTTTTTCTACGGTTCACAGATGTTCGGCGAGAGAATAATTCAATTGCGTACTTTTAGGCTTCCATAAAATGCGCATCTCAAGAGTTGCATTCTACAAAATGAATCCTGATTGAGTCTACTCAGACCGGCTACTTGACGTTGTAAGACACCTCGATTTAAATCATCATTTCTTGAATTCAAAAGACATATTATACATGGCATATGACATGACCTTATAAGGAAGTATCTTATTTCTCCATGACTTTGTGTCGTTCTGCGCACTCTGTACAGATGCTTGACAACATGCCATTTAATCCTATTTCAGACACCTCTTCTGATCACTGCACGGTACGGTATCAGTCAAAATCTAGAATCGGTATATGGATGATACGACGCAATTATAACATTCAAAATCGTTAAATATTTATGATTATTGCCGTTGTTAAAACCTAGAAGTTTGATCACAAATTAAACTCATTCCAAGTTCAAGAAAAATCATTTCTGTAAGATGGTTTTCGCGCTTCCCTTTAGGAGTCTTCACACCCCTCAGTTTGAGAACCACTGATCTATATAGCATATAATCCAACTTATGCTGCTGTACCGGCTATTATATATCTACTGACTCGAGCTCACACGTTAGTGTCTTGTATTTCCCGTGGAGGACGATTTCGCGAATCATCCTGGAAATATCCATTACAATAGAGATGGTATCATCGAGGCGAAATGCACGCGGAATACGAATATAAGCAATAATTCGCCTATCTCTGAAAAATCAAAACTTGTGAAAAATCTCCTTATTGAACTGCGTATCGTAGCTAACCCGAAAGCTATTATGCTTTCTTACATATATTCAACGGAAGGGAACGACTCAAACTATATAGCGCGCTTTTATACAAATAATTGGAATTGGATGTTACATGACGCATTGTCGTCGGCCGACCTGAAGCTGTCAATATTGCTGAAGTCTCCTTGCTTGGTTATTTCTACTGATAGAAATATAGGTTTATATTGAGTTCAGTTTAAGAACACCTGGTTTAGATGTATGTGATCTTGTTCTAAGTAGGAACGGATTTTAAGGCCTAACTGTGACGCCGCGCTTTACAATCGAGGAATCGCGATGTCGCAGATATGGCTGGGCAAATCGAGTGCCTGATAGATTCGATTCTTAATCGAGTATTAGAAGTCTATAGTCAAGTCTGGAATCATTCATTATGACTTCGCAACAGTAATGGAAATATGGAAACGTCACAAATATACCTTTCTTGTGATCACAAAGAATAATGTGCCAGTTTTACATCACATAAAACATTATTTGGTATTTTCAATCATCAGTATTTCCTGGAACAAACTGACAGAGTCGTGGGTTGATCCCACTCTCGACCGTAGCTTTGTACTACACGTTTGGTATGTTGCGCTACGGCCAATCGAGGTTTACAGTCTTGCACATGGAAATATAGTATGGAAACTATAAATCTCGTTAATAAATTATCTTTTATAGTGGCAAGAAACGTACAATTTTGTACTCGAAATAATCATCTCTCACTATACCCGACTAGAGTCATTAGAATTAATTCTCCATTCAGATTCGAGTACTCAAATCATTGTGCCCGGCCGTAAATACAATTGGGGTTGCATTGCACATGTTCAAAACATGGCCCTTGTTTAAAACATGTTTTATTGTTTTCTTCTTTTAAATCTTGACGTCACGAATCTTTAATTGTGACGTCACATTAGAACGACGTTGGCAATGGAAAATATAGGGTGGATCCTTGAACGAAAAGGGCTTCCGATCACTGTCATAAACAGACCAAAAATACTTTTCACCAGGACTGCATATGTGGTGACGTTATGTAGCAGTTTACGGTCGGCGGTCATCATCATCAGAACACCCATTTCTTACCAATTATATCTATATCCTCTAGCTATGTCTGTGGATCCAACGACGATTTCGAGGGTTGCATCCACTCCATATCGTATACGTCAACTATATTGGATGCAAATCGTCCGTAGGATCATACTACATGTTTTTCGAAATTTTTGTAGAAGTACGTTTGAAAAAATAGCTATTTTGGTCTAAAAAAAGGCATTTGTTTGAAACACTGTTTAAAACATGTTTAGAACAAAGTGTTTTAGAACACCGTTTATTTTAAATGCAGCCCTAACCATAATATACAACTACTATATTGCTAGAGAATGAATACTGGCGCACAAAATGGTCTGTACATCAACAGCAGTGATAAAACAACAAAACAAAAAACAAAGACAAAAAAATATTGTAATGAAAATTTACTGGAAATCAGTGTGATTTCTGTTGTGTCAGTCAGGTGTGTGTCTTGTGTTCCAGAGACCCCCCGACACTGGCTCAGCGAACCCATAAGGTTCGTGTGAAAGCCGGTTAGAATCACAATGTTCAATATTGTCGCGGGTTCATGGCAGTGTCATTCTTTCTCTTGCTGCGATAATTGACCTCAACTAACGCGTAAATGATAACGCAATTATAGTTAGTTGATATATCATCGATACGTTTCAACATATTTATGATTAAGACGCCGTGAAAATTATTACGCACGATACAAATATGAGGTTGCGTCTTCGATTGGTTATTTGCGCTGCGCTGAGTAAGCCACGCAACCTCAAAATTAAATTACGAGACCCTTTGAGGCACAGAACTACAGTATAGACTTGAATAGTATATTCATATCGAAATAAACCCGAATATTTTCGGCAGACATTCGTCAGGGGTAATCGTCAACAACTTGTAGGGAAAATAAAGGAAAGTTGTGTATTAACAATCGTGTCAACAAATTAAATTAACGCTCCCTAACCCATTCGAAAATGAGTTTATACCGAGGTAGATTAAGTAACGAATTTAGTTTGCAAGCTCGCACCCAGGCACAAGCGATAATTAGCGCCTTTCATTTTGTGACTATTTTTAACAAAACCCCTTCATGTCGAAGCGCCTTAGCCCTTGTAAGCACTTAATCTGATTGTTACTGATTCACAGTTCAACGCAATAGTCACGGCGCGTAGACTTCTATCAAAGTGACGGGCAAACGGGATCGTTCAAAGCAAGACGCCTTGTCACACGACAGGTCCGTTCAGCTCGAGATAACATGCTAAGCGTTGGTATCCAAGGTATTGTATTCAGCGGGGCTGATGTTGATAGCTTTTACAAAGGTCCGTGGATATACCATCCGCAATGCGGAAATAATACAGATGGCATTCATTAGGAGGATCTCACAGTGCTGAAAACATGTCGTCGCACATGGAGAATTGTAGATAAGAGCGTATTGCTTGCGATTACACAGCACGCGCTTCGCTGTGTCACCTTGAGAAGATATACTTGGTTAGTTGCGTTGCAGCAGAGAAATATATCGCCATTCGCCAACATGGGAGACGATATAAATTATTCAACGAGTTAGCGATCAGAAATTACCACTTTGCAATCTTACATTTATACCGAGACTTGCGCGATTTCGCACTTGCATATGCAAATTAATTTCTGGCGTATTTTAGATGTTGATGTAAAACAATTGCATAGTATATTCGTATTGAAATGAACACGAATATTTTCGGCTGACACTCGTCAGAGGTAATCGTCAGCAACTAGTAGAGAATTGGAAAGAACATTGTATATCAACAATCGTCCACAATATAGGCCAATTACCAATTACTAGATGCTGACGATTACCCTGACGAGTGTCAGCCGAAGAGGTTCAGGTTTATTTCAATCTGAATATACAGTTCAATTGAATACTGAAGTTTTGTACTTACAAGAAGCTGATATAAAACTGGTGAAATGGTGCGATTTCGTCTACGTCTACACGAAATATCGCATTCAGCTGTTCACTTGCATATTATATTCCGCTTCACTCAAAATTTGATGATTGCTCTTATGGGAAGTCGCAGTGACGGATGGTGAGTGTATGTGTCAGACGTAGGCTATTCCGTTGCAGCCAGTCAGCAGTAGAAGGGACTGTGCTATCCTTAAGCTGCGATTGAACAGTGTATTATTCATAGTACGTGAATAGTTTTGATTCGATTGCATGCTTGAGAACAGATTGCAATAATGCGTTGTTGTTGCATTTACCCTGTTGGGGACGCTGACGAGATTGATTAAATTATTATTTATTCACGTTTATAATGAAATGCAGCATTTCCATCCAATATCAATATCAGTGTATTAATAACCTCATCATTCAAAACACCACAATATTGCAATACAATGAAAAGATAGGAAGGTGTCGAAACGAATTGGAGTACATACAGTCTTTGAAATCATACACTCACCTGGGCCTTCACGATGTAAATAGAAAGGCATGTTCGCTGTAGAGAAAGAAACAAGGGATAACATAAAACGACTAATGATGAAATGAATGACGTGCGTGCCGAGGCGAGGTTGATATGTCAGATTGAGTTAATCGAAGGAAATATCAAATGGGATATTGAGACGATATTGGAGGAAGAGAATAAGTATTATTGGGACCACGTCCAAATTGATTCCGCAAGTCACAATTTCGCTGATGCAGTCTGCATTCCAAGTTTAGTAGGAAACGCGATCCGCATGTGTCATGCACACAGAGCCGAATAACTGGAAAATTTTCGGCTTCTCCAAAGTAGACGAGAATTAGAATTATAGCTACAAAAGTTTGTTCAAAAATAGATTGCAATCAAAACTCGCCTACTGAATTCGCGAAACCTTGGAAATTTATTCAAGTTCATTTCATATCACACCAGAGTTCATTCTTATAACCATGTAAATGGCAAATATTTGTACAGGAAGCTTGTCTTGTTTCGCACTATGCCAGGGGTGTCAAAAGGTCGCGGACCGGATTCAAAAGGTTTGATTGGGCCGGACCAGGCAAATGATTTCATTATGTTACTTACGAATCCACATCTTTATTTTCAATGGAATGCGTGACTATCAAGGCTCTATGCATAACAGAATCTAACATATACCACGGGATCATGTAGGCTCTATTCGCGCAATACCGTTATTCGCAAACAAATGAATTGGGAAACATAGAATTAGTTATTGGTCGATTGAATAGTTATAAACCTCTAAAACGGTGGCTCTAACGACGATATAACCTGGTATATTTTTATTCTCCCATTTGCTTTAGTCGTGATGCGTTGTTGGCCCTGCGTGTTCGTGGTGAGTAATAGAAGAGATTGTAAATGCTGATGTCGGAATTTTGTTCATTGTAAACATATCACTCATTCGCTATTTGAGATCCTTTGGAGACCGGGGCTGGGGCCTTTTGGGACAGAGTGAGGTAGCAATGCGACTAAACATATTTTAATTCTATTCTTCGTGTAGCTATTATATTCTTCTTATATTTTACATACAACGATTTCGCATTGTCATTTGCGCCTCTGTGAATACCTATTATTTGGCCCATTTCACCAAAAAACTCTGAACTGAGTGTGAACGTTTTGCCTACTCGGAATGTAGCGTCAATGTCACTGACCAGTACCTAATGGTTACTTGAGTGAGAATTTAACGCTTCCGACATATGGATATAATGTGGCTTGAGAACAAACAGAACATGTTCGACATTTGCCGTCTTGAGAGATTATTTACGTCAAAATATTTATTACTAAAATTTCAAGTTATGTCAGAACTGTTCTGGATATGCTATAATTTTTCAAGTTACAATTGCCTCGCGTGCCGGCTGCGACCCGCGGCCGTATGTTTGACACCCCTGGATACAGTTCTCATGTAGAATTTTCAGGAAAGCCAGAAGTTAGATTAAGCATAGCAACATTTCGCAAATTAGATTCGAATTGAAGCAAAAAAACATTTCACAAATATGATTAAAATCAGAATACCCGTATTTCGCTATAATAAGTCTAATTATACACAACTGGAATTACCTAGTTGTTAAAGTCTGTGCACATACGGCTATTGTAATTCTCTATAAATTATGAAGGTGAGAATATTTCTTTATATGATAATCATGTAAAGTCTACTGCGCAACAAATAACTTGAATAATATATTCATATTGAATAGACTCGATATTTTCGGCTGACACTCGTCAGGGGTAATCGTCAGCAACTATAGTAGAGAAGTGGGAATAAATTCCGATTATGATCACCACTGACGAGTGACAATGGAAATAATCGGGTTCATTTCAATATGAATGTATTATTTAATTTTATTTTAAAGTTCTGTACCTCCAAGAAGCTCAACAATTAAATGACTTGTAATCTATACACACAATAAAACGGAAACGTCCAAAGCCCCGTGACGCTATTGACGACACCGAACCGCCACATTAATGATGCAATAGAACGCAGGAAAATAATACAGTTGAGTGACAAATTTTCATGATTAATTTATTGGCTGGAATAAACAATGGATCGTGGAAGTCGATCCTCGCGTCTCGCATGAAATTCCGGCCTTTCTTTGTGCCAGCTGCTCTAACAGTATTGCGAATTGAGGGTCGCAAGTCACAAGCAGTTACGCGTTGTTGGATAGCGCGCATTAAACATGTTTCCCGGGAATAAACTAGCTTCAGCCCAAACATCATTTATAGACAGTGTCGGAAGTGACAGAAATTAGTGTAAACTGCTAGAACTGCAATGGCTACTCGCCTTTCACGCAGTATGATGCATTGTATAGCCGTTGGTGACGAGCATTGTCTTAGAAACGACTCTTGTAGGTGTAGAACCTCAGTTTGCAATTGTATAATATATTGATGTTGAATAAACACGAATATTGTCGGATCGTCAGAAACTACTAAAGAATTGAAGAACAGTGTTCTTCCCAATTCCCTGCCAGTCGGTGACGATTACCTATGACGAATGTCGGCCAAAATGATTCGGATTTATTTCAGTATCAATATAATAATCGATGGGATTATATGACTACTAGCTGATGTTTGCAATCTAAAAAAATGTTGCTTTTTAAGCAAATTTTGCTACTATTTTATACTCACAGCTGGAAAAGATAAAGGTGTACGATTGTTGATATACAATGTTCCTTCCAATTATCTACTACTTGTTGACGATTATCCCGGACGAGTGGCAGCCGGAAATATTCGGGCCATTTCAATATCAATATCTTTTTCAAAGGTATCTCGGTTCATTTTCAGGGATTATTGTTACTCAGGCGAGATCGAGTAGTCACACCTCAGAAATCGGTGTTGTGCATTTTGCCGCAGACGCATGCAATTATTCAATGCCCAAAATCTTGAACAGTCCGAACTTCGATATGATCCTAAAGTCCTGCGTAAATTACGAATTAGACTTTGCGTTTTGCGTTAGTTTATGCCGACAGAGATACATGATGGTCATTTATGACATATATCTCGTTTTCTTTAAATCTCAGCTATTTGCTGGCGATTACCACTGACGACTGTCAACCGAAAATCTTCGTGTTCATTTCCATGTACATATATCATTAAAATGTTTATCGCTTTCTGTTTCGTGATTCATATAATATATACAGTTATACACATGACATATATGTATTATGTTAAGGGAGGGAATAACTAAATAAATATGTTATGTACCAATGAGCAATGTCCTTTCCATGCCAAAAGCATGCAGGCACCAGGCATCTCGTTGTATGGCAATGAAATGAAATCTTAAAATATCCTATATCATCAAGTCGGAACATTAGGTGTAAATCGAGTAACACGTGTAATTTTCAATAGCCCGCTGCTGGGATAAATCAGATCTAAAGGAAGGCAGTTTTACAACAATAAAGATGATTGTAAAACTGACATATTCATATTAATTTACAACAATTCATAAACTGGTAGGTATTACTCGGCGTTAATCGATGATCATGTGCGACCACCATAAACGGTAACGGCAATGTCTAAATAGATGAAATTATTTGAGATTATTGGAATTAATTCCATTTTAATCAGCAACATATTCGTGTTTTGATATTTACCAGATGGGGTTAGTAATAAAGTACTCAAGTAGGTTCCACCTATACTTACACTTCCCTATGTACCCTATATATGCTTTTATACTACGTCCACTTTTAGTTTTCGCATTTTATAGCAGACTACATAGGCCTATACTTACCTTTGTACACATTTGTAAAGTAAAAGGTATTGTTTGGATAGGTTGCGTATAGCTTGATTGGATAGGTTTATCTATATGTCACCTTTATTAGCAGTTCGAGTTAGTTACAAATACTTTCAACAGGACTTTTAGACTAGACTTTGTATTTATTTCCAAAAATATACTATACCCATGAACTGACTGAATTGGGTGCTGAAATTCTGGTAGGCCTAGTTTTGGAGAATCGATGAATCAAATTGAATTTTTGTTTTGTGACAGATGTAATATCAAGCAACGAACCTACAATCTGAATTACCATTGAATCTTTGCGTACTGTGCATACTATACGAACAACTGGGACCAATGCAAAAAGCTGCAATCGCCTCGTTTACCGTCAACACGAATAGAAGAAGTCAGGGGAATTAATCGCCAGCAGCAGAGACGAATTTTCACCTAAAGGTAATTTACCTGATGTTTAGTTACAAGGCCATTATGTATACGCTACACCAGTGGTCTTTACCCCTGGTTCCTGGAAACACTTGGAGTTCTCTAAGCCAGTCCTAGGGGTTCCATGGAGATGACATCCACTCGAGTCATATTAATTTGTGATGACACGGTCGTCTTGGCCATCACTGGTTGCAGACAATTTGTAGTCGAATTAAGACCGTTGTGGTGGTACGTCATTTGCATGTGACATACCTAGGGGGGATTGGGGTCCGAAATCGAAACCCCGTCCTTCTAAAATGCCAATTATATCTTCAATATTTATTAGCTAATTTGTTAGTAAGCAATTGCTATCACGCTGTTGCGTTTCGACCGCACAACATGATGACACTTTACAAGGGAGAGCCTCGCGTTTCTGCACTGATATCTGAAACGGAACATCAAAATTCATACTATTTTGCTGTAGCCTAAACATTTATTTTGGTTTTGTTCTTTTAACACTATGTTGATACACAGTTCAATTTGTGCACCAGCCACCTATATTAATGTATTATGTGTAGTTAGATGTGTATTGTGATATATTGTTGTTGATATGACAGCGTAATTGTTCCACAGGTTAGTAAACGTAAGGAACCGCTGCACTATACAATACTTCTTGCATTTAAATAGAGAATATTAAATAAGTCGTGACGATATTAAGCTGTTATGCTTGAAAGGGTGTGTAATTCCACCAGACCTGAATGTGTACACATCCCAGCTACCTCGTGCACCTCGTACAATAACAAGCCACGAGAAGTCGAAGTTAGTGTCAAGTGTCTTGTCAAAACAGTCTTGACAGTGTGACGGCTGCTGTCGTCTCGTACAAACATTACCCGAGCTGTGTACGTAGACTTCGCAATTTTGATTGAATAATACGACCTGCTGGATCGGCGTGCTCTGCGGAGGGATAGAAAATTTTCAGCAAGCCCAAATTGGATTAGAATTAGGAGTAAATATGCAACAAACAATATGTTCAAATTTATCCCACTCGAAGCTTTTCGACTGACTCTCGTCAGCGGCGAACATCAGTAAATGCGATCAAGTAAACTTATAGCTACGTTTTTTTTTCAATTAGAAAAAATTGGAATTAATGAGTTTGCAAAAACCGAGAAATGGAATTAAATTATATATAAAGAATTACAACAAAATTAAAGTCAAATTCATATGAAATCAGAGTTTATTCTCAAAAGCATGAGAATCACAAATATCTGTACATTAAGCGTGGTACGTTTCACACTATATAGACAGTTACCGAGCGATATAGGGAAATGGTTATGTGTCCGGCTTCTCGAACGCTAGGTCGTGGGTTCGATTCTCGGCTGGGTCATACCAAAGTCTTGAAAATTGGCACCGCAGCTATCCTGCTAGGTGCTCTGCGCCAATCCCGGATAGCATGGAGGAGAAAAAAAGGGGTCGCAGACTAGTTGACCTCACGGCCGTATCGCAACTCCGTCGCCAAAGCATCTCGATGGTGCAGGTCAAAAAGAATATCATATCTTTCTCTCTCTATGTCCTGTAGCATTTTCAGGAAAACCAGAATTACATTAGAATTATAACGAGAGTATGGAAACATTTCACAAATTAGATTAGAATTAGATTAACGGCGTTGTGCTTTAATCGGTAGAATTAAACAACTACAATTATCTAGTTGCCCAGGCTTGCTCTCGTAGTAAATACGCTAATGGCGCCATCCGCGTCTAGATACCCTGATACTTCGTACTTTGAGACTTTGATCTGGGGAATTCGTTTCTCTCTGTGCATTGTATGGACTTGTGACCTAATCCATTCCATTCTCTCAAGTAAAGTAGTATCTTAGAATGAGAGTTTTAGGCAGTTGCAATTTGAATCGTTTTGGAACAATCGCTGTTCAGTTTTTATACTCCACATTATTCGGAAAGCTTATACTAACCGGTTGAACGTCACAATTCACAATAAGCATATTGGTGTCATAGGTAGGATATATCCACATAAAGAGATTCTTGGAGATGCACAAGTTCAACATAGGATATTCATATTAAAATAAACCCTAACATTATCGGCTGGCCATCGTCAGGGGTAATCGTCAGCAACTACAGTAGAGAATTGAGAAGAAAATTATATATCCACAATGGTATCACCAAATATGACGTCAGCGGCATGAAATTCGAATAATCGTGGCGAACAGGTGGCTTAATATGATTCACATATTCATGCCCGTGACGTCATATTTGGTGGTACTGTTGTTGAAACACTATGTTCTTTACAATTCTCTACTATTTGCTGACGATTACCCCGGACGAGTGTCAAATAGTCGGGTACATTTCAATATCAGAAGAGCTTCTTCAAGGTACAGAACTACAATTTACAATTGCATAGTATATTCATATTGAAATTAACCCTAATATATTTCGGCTGACACGCGTCAGGGGTAATCGTCAGCAACTAGTGTAAATTGGAAAGGTCATTGTATATCAACAATCGTATCACAAAATGTGACGTCACCATCATGGAATTTCGAATAAGAGAACGTTCATTTTATTATTTTTAGATGGTACACGAACTTCTTTTGTTGACACAGCCTTGGCTGGTGTATTTTAATAACAGTCGACTCCAAGGCACACAAATGAATGTGTGATATATGATGTTATTTCCAATTCTCTACTAGTTGCTGACGATCAACCCTGACGAGTGTCAGCCGAAAATATTCGGGTTCATTTCAATATGAATATGCTATTCAATTTCAATATCAATATCAATATACTATTCAAGTGTAGATTTCTGTCTGTTTACCCTAAAACTTCATTGCCATTAAACTCACAAGAGTTGAAGTAGCAGCCATTGTGGCTAAGTCTAAGGTTCGTCTTTCGCAGGTCAACTGAAGTCGATTGCGTTATTCCAGATATTCGAACAACGCACGAAACCTATCTCCGACTGAAGGCTTGAAACGCAGACGCAGGCGTGTTTGCAATCACATTGAAATCAGTACCCGTCCATGGTGATTGAAGGTAGTCACACTAACGTCGCGGCCTCAAGCTCCACTTGACGGTATGCATGTTGTTTAGTGCTGTTTGAAAACAAGTAAATCCCTGAGTATGCATCAGCGATATCCCTGGTATGCATATACAATAGATGGGCGAATTGTCATACATTCCACACTCTAAAATCTGACTCATTCTGTTAATGCAGTGCATTAGATTTTTTGTTTGACGAATGCTTTCTCTCGCGGAAGAGTAACATATTATGCACATCAGGTATTTGCAATGTGCAATGTACAGCATTGACTTGTACGGTTAATTGCGAACTCTGTTATGGTAGGTAGGTAGATACTATGTGGAAGACCTCCTAATATATTCGATGTAAAGAGATTCGCAATAGTTTTTAGACATCTTTATTTCTGCGTCCTCACGGCAGCAAGTTCAGACAAGAAGGAAGCATGCATTGTCATGTGTCCACTAAGTCTCCATTTCACGTGGTCAATGCTAGACACTTGGCGGCCCTAGAAATAACAGTATCATCACAATAGCAAGTAACAATCATTACCCACACACCCCTAATGGGTGTGCTGCCACTAAAATTTATTCATTAGAAATTGCTTGTATTTCGACCTAAATGTGGACATGCTCGACGACTGTAGTGTAGGATTGCCGGAGAGATGCTGTTCCACACTACAAGATCGGCATATTTGATATAGCGATGCGCTTTCTTCTGCTCCGTCCTGATCAGTTGGTAGTTCTTCGTCGTGGACGAGGGTGTGTTGTATTTATGCCCTTTCAGGGTTTTACTACTCTGCCTTCTGCCCCTGGACAAAATCTGGAAATAATCTTCCCCGTTTGTCGATAATTTATTCTTCTTTATGTTGCCCCTGCGACTCAATATTGCGTATTCTATGACACGTCATATAGTTGTGGTATACTCCTGCCGCTAGCTGACAGGCGAACGATTTGGCTGATTGTAAGAACGTAAGTGCATAGATTTATTAACCTACGCAGGTTAGTAATTTCTAGCAAATGTGAAATGTGTGGATTGTGGATATGTGGACGTGTTTGCTTCTGCGTTGCGTACAGATTTTCTTTGCAATTGCTTCATCATTACCTACACTATTTCGACCAACAGAGGCTGATTGTGGATCATATACACTGCAGTGGTTCCTAACTTTCCATAACTGTGACCCATTTTCCGGTTTGAAACAGTTCGGTGGCCCATCTCGAAATGTGAAAGAATTCTGTATTTTCTATGCAATAGTTACCAGGGACACGAAGCAAACTTTCGACCTACATTTAATAACCGTATTGTTGGTTTCACAGTATTTTCCCATCGGATTTCCTCGAGGCTGTTAACAGAGGGTTGTCATACGCAACTTACACGACTTTTACCTGTCATGATTGCGTCACAGAGTGAAAATTATTTCTATATTCCGATTTTAGCTTACCGCCGGCTGATGGACGTTTTGATAAGGGTGAACCGAATGACTTGAAGTAGAACGACTTGGGAAATATCGTTAAATACTTGCGGGAAAAATAATACTAGCGATTCAAAAACTCTTGGCCGAAAGGCTATATCATGGCCCACCGGTGAGGAAACGCACGATTAAATTGCTGACGGTACGACCCCCCCCCGGTAAATGTTATTTTATGACCACAAGTGTCAACAAAGCACAATTTTCCGAGGATATTTTTCGAGTGCACAGCTCTTAGTATTTGTAATTATAATAAAGCTTTTGCTTCTATAAAGGTGTTACATAGCCGGTTGAACATAAATAATAGGATGATTTCTGATTGATTGAGGAATCATATGGAACATGACCAACGTGGGAACTTTCTGTTATCTTTTGGTAGCAGAGTTGGACTATGCCTCCTTTTTACATCGCCTAGGCCAATGCGAAAATCTGATTCCAAAGACTATTCCAAGTCGTTTCGACACCTTCCTATCTTTAATTGTATCGCAGTCTTGTGGTGTTTTGAAATGATGATATTGTTAGCATTAAATTGAATTGAATTGAAGTTCCAGCCTTTCCAAATTGAATTAAAATTATAATTATACCTACACGGTTGTTTTCCAATTTGGATTAGAATAAGAATTATTAAATTCGCACAGTCCAGTGCAGTTCATATCAAACAAGAGTTTATCCTCATGTCTGTACACCGAGCTTCGCTCGCTTCGCACTCTACAATTCTCCTGTATCATTTTCAGGAAAACCAGAAATTAGTTCATAATAATGAGAGAATAGAAACAATTCAAAAATCAGATTAGAATTAGATTACCGACATTTCCACCTAATTATTAGGCTACTAGATTTATATAGTTGTCCAAGTCTGCCTGTTACCATCTGATTTACTTGAAGTTTTGCAAGATTCATCCAAATTGGTGTCAAATGAACTCAGCTAATGCGACATTTTCGCCACACAATATAAATGCATACCGGTGCGTAACACGAAAATAATGACAGGAAATAGATTTGTACTGATTGGATGACTACCTTCGTTTGAGGGCACACATAATTAATGACGTTACGATGGTGAAATCTGAAGCTTCTTCAGGCAGTATCTCTATCAGCTTCGAACGATCGCTGTCGGTTTATTACTAGGGCTGGCCAATGGCCATAGTCATACCCGAATGGTTCGATTGTTAATCGAGTCGAGTACTGGGCTTTAAGTCAAGTCGAGTACACTTCATGAGGCGACGACGAAGAACACAATACCTGTTCTGCATCAAATAAAAGATTGTTTGGTGTGTTCTGTCATACCTATTTCATTGCACTTCGTGGTGATGTTGAGAGGTATTCACGACTTCACGTCATTTCCATTAACGTGCGTTGCTCTGTACAGCATGTTTCATTTGCTGCGATACGACCAACCGAGGTTTACAGGATTCTGCAGTGGAAAATAATATCGGAACTACAATTATCGTGGAGAAATTTACTCTTAGTTAAATGGAGCGTATCATTTCAGCACTCCAATATCATCACGCACTCACGACTCGAATTCTTTCAATTATTACTCGATTCAGATTGGAGTATTCGAATCATTGTACTAGTGAAATCAATGTATCACATTTGTAACAATCTCACACCGGAAATGTCCACCATACGTACACTTTCTTAACCGACACTTCTTATAGTCGGCATTCAAGTACAGTCACGTATGCACGGACCTCAATACGACCATCAAAATACTATTTCATCTTATCAGATTTGATTGAGAGGAGTGCGCCGAATTGCTGAACCATTTCAATTTACGTCCATTGTTGTCGGTCGTGCCGTATAAAATGGTAAAGCTTATTGCGTATCTATCGAAAGTCAGTAAAATTACAGCGGTTGAAGCCGCGCGGCGTCAGAGCCGATCGTAGCAGGCTATTATCTCACCAGTTCGATCAGATTGGCGAAATTGTAGTGTACTGTATGGAGAAGTTCATTACTGAGACATCTATATCTGTAGTGCCAGCGCCAATAGTTTATCGATTGTATATGGTAATGATAGGAATGTATTATCAATTGCATATTGAAGTTTACGAAGAGCTTCTCGTAGGCAGAGAACTTCTGTATACGATTGAATAAAATATTTATATTAAAATAAATGTTTAATCGTCATCCTTTTAAGCAGCTTAAGCAATTTGTTCGCCTCGATTACTCGTAATTTCGCAACGGTGATACGATTGTTATTGCTGATATACAATGTTCTTTGCAATTATCAATTAGTTCCTGACGATTAGCCTTGACGAGTGTCAGCCGAAGACATTCGGGTTTATTTCAATATGAATAGACTATTCAGTAGTATTGAGTTTCTGTATCTCCAAGAATCTCTTCAAATAGTGCATTACTTTCAAAACAAGTTCCCTGATCGTTTCGGTAAGGTGTTGCATTATCAATTAGTAAACACCACCTTGGATGGGTGTATCAGTTAGCGCAGTTTGGTATCTTACTGAACTATTGCTGCAAAGTTTACCAGAGCTTTAACGGATATCTGTGTGACGTTTGAGATACTGACTAACATGGACTGCTTCGGTGAGTTGATATCTGTCGAAAATATGACAGCGCGTTGAATAGCTCTCGTGCATGTACAACCGAGCATTTGCAACGCGCACGTAAACACCCGTCAAGTTATTTCAAGTATATTTTGCGCGACGATGTTAAATATTAGTGAAAATAGATCAAATTCCAGGAATAATCAGTGATTCAAAGTATCACGCCTGATTGCAAATGAGATGTATCGTACCCCGACCGTACTTCGTAAGTTTTGCGTTCGAACTAAAGCTATTTTCTTAGTAGATGCTTTCAGAGATATTATCCATATCCCATGTGTGCTTCAATAACAGGCGAATGTTGCATATCCCATGTGAACATGCTAGTGTATTGGTTCTTTACCGGAGCTCACACGAACCCTACGGGCTCGCTGGAGGTCAAGGCACATACTCAACTTGCACAGCACAAGTCACACTAATTTCCAATAAATATTCATTATAATGATTTTGGTTTGTGTGAAAATCACGTGCTTATTGTTTTGTTCTTTTAACACCGTTGCTGATGCACAGTTGGTTTTTTTGCACTAGTATTCTGCAGTAATATTATGAGATGTGTAATTTGGTAAATTTATGATTTTAGGACGAAATGCGAACACAGAATTGGACACTAGTTGTATAATTAGACTAATTAGAGCGAGATGCCGGTAATCTAATTCTAATATAACACTGAAATATTTCTCTGCTGTAATTCTAATTAAAATCTTAGTTGGTAAATGTTTCTATGTTCTAATATCAATTATAGTATAATTTCCAGTTTCCTGAAAATGTTACAGTAGAGCTGTATAGTGCGAAACGATCCAAGCCTGCTGTACATATATTTGCTATTCTCGTGCTTATGAGAACGAATTTTGATTGGCTATAAATTGAACCTCATTCATTGTCAAGTTTTCCCGAATTCAGTAATTCTGATTTCATTCCAATTTGGAAAAAAACGTTGTAGCTATTGTTTAATAAACAAAAATATTTGGAGTGAAGTCGTATAAAAAAACGAACAAATAGCTGTAATTCCACTTCTAGTCTATTTTTTCAAAACCTGTGTAGCCACAATACCAACTCGAATCTAATTTTGAGAAGTTGACATTTATTAAGTTGTCCGACTGTGACCGATGGCCTGCAGATTAGCATTAGCATAAGCCAGGTCAATAAAGGTTATGGGCAACTGCGATGCGTAACATCCAAGCCATAAAAATATTTACAGTTTTGAACTACGTTGCCAACTGGCGGCGTTTCAAAATACGTGATTTTGTCGCGATATAATCATTACTTTCATGCATTTGATCGAGTCATACAGCCGTTTTAATTTCCCATCACGCAGGAAAAGACGCTCACAACCGAGCGAACTCGCACGAGATGCGTAAAGTTCAGTTCAGCGACGATGTCCGTACCGTGGAGTATGCCGTGTCCAAGTCGAAAAAGAATCACAAGTGGGCCAGCAATGTGAGGCCAAAGGAGGATTTGGAAAGAGGCAAAAATGGGGTAAGTCTTTACTCTTTATGGTGTGCCGCAGACATTCCATTACGCCAGGACTACTCGAATATGTTTAACAGAGGTGCAGTTATAAAAGTTTAAAATTGGCTTACGCCCAGGGTTGTAACCAAGTCACAAGGTTCCGAGTCACAAGTCAATATGACTTTTATAGTTTTGAATCGAGTCAATTTCTACTCACCACCGAGTCAATTACGACTCCAAGTCAGGGAGCTACGGGCCGAGTCCGATTCATGGTGTTAAAACTCGAGTCCTAAAGTCCAAGTCATATAGTGTTTACTGTACAGTATCGAGTTTATGTCATGTTCAACTGATTTCTGTAAAACTCATGGGTGTAAAACTCGCGGGTTCAAAATATACTCATTTTCTCACTCTAAACATACCTATACAAACATGTGGAGAAAATTCTGGGCCTATAATTCAATCATCGGTCACAATATGCGAGATTTGAATTAGTCATATAGAATGTGTCGAGTCCTATGACTTGTTCCAGTCATTTTCCATCTCAAGAAAATGACCCGAGTCATTATAACCCTGCTTAAGTCCGTTATAACTCTCATGGAATACTTAACAGACATACAAATCTAATACGGTAGCGTGTTAAAAATACGATGAAGCAATTTCAGTCAATATAAAATCGAAGTATATTTTGTGTACTGTTGGTTTCAGCTAGTGGGAGGATTAGCATTTTTGTATTTCTTGCTAGTTCTTCAAATCTTGGTAATTAAGTGGCTAGAATCGAAAGCAGTGGTAAAGGTTTACACTGGTCATAAAGACGCGAAATCCATTCACGCTTGAAAGCGCTTACCTAAACAGCGAGAACTTACACTGCCAGATTGCGTCGAGCTGGAAAATTATTTCGGATTTGGTTTTGATAAAAATCATAGTTCGAGACAGATAAGGTTCATATATAACACCGAAAAGATCCGTCAGTTGAGTAGCTCTTCTACAAAGTATAATTATAGTATCGGTAACCTTATCTGCAATATTGAACATTACATCATATCCCAGACAAGACAAAGTCAGGTAGAAATCACCAAAATAATTCCACCACATGCCTTGAGCTATGTTGAATTGCTAACTGCTCATTTTCGACTGCTTATCGGATGAAAGTGGTAGGGGCAAAACATGATTCGGATCTAAAATTGCAGGAAACGACCACGAATCCTGCCGTTGGAAACATTTAATAGATAACACTACGAAGAAGGCTTTTGTTCGGCTCGTTTTTTCCATGCCACCCTGTGTTTTATGGGGCTCTAAGTTATGAAATCTAATCCTTTTGTTTCGTATCATCGAAGCTTTTAAATTTGTCAACCCCTTGGTTATTTCTTACTTAGTAAGGAAAATACCTACCTGATTTTGGAAACTATTGAGTGCTAATCCTGGTCTCGATCTACGACCTTCTTCTATGTTATCGTGAGGCGCCATAAATAGGCCTTAACAGTAAACCTACTCTCAGAGGTGGTCAGTAACGAAGTACTTCTACTTTTTTGAAGTACTCAAGTAGTTATCCTCTACTTCTGGTACTTACTCAAGTAGATCTGATTTTCGCTACTTCTACTTCTACTTCTTAATATTCTGTGATCTACTTACTTACTTTTCGCTATTTTCAGTTTGTGAAGTAGAAGTTGTTCAATCAGGAAGATCGCCTGAGGAATTTCGGGGCTGTTTTCACGGATTATCAACATTTAATTTTCATAAAAGTTTAGTAAAGCCCAGAATTTTCGTCGCGCTTCGCGCGCAGTGGATACGGAGTGACCAGTATGATTTCACCAAAATATCGGTGAATATAATTTAGGTAGAGGATTGGCGTGGTTCCGTTCACACCACATTGTCGCACTTCGCCCATATCAAATAATTCATCACAGTATATATGGCTCATCATAACTTTTGAAACTGATGTTTCGCAATCTAGCATTTACTTTTCATATCGTAATCTAGCATGTCCATGGCGTGTCCAAATCTGTACTCTGACTTTTTTTTTAGTTTTAGAGCTGTTTTAGCATACCACCTTTGAAACTTTCTGGACTAAATACATGAAATACATGTTCGGCTTTCAGAAGTAGTATTTATATTTCACTTTCAATTCCCAGTATCATATACTTTGAGTTATAATTAATATCAGTTCTTTTGTCTGGATAACATACATGTTGAAGTATAAACGCGAGTGTAGTAATGCCTTTAATTTCTGGAAATAAAACTACACAATATGGCATTTTGATGGTCCACCATAATTTTTATCAACGTTTACTAATTTGTGCAAAGTGTTTACACCGTATCCTATACAATTTCTCCGTATTGCTCTTCAACTAAACTACGGGCCTCATGATATGGGGAATAGCGCCATACCATGTTATTTTTTAAAACGTGCTGTTCGAGAAGACAGAGGATTAGCATCGCATTTCCATATCAGTACTATCATTTTCATCCCATGATGTGGACGAATGATTATGCCATCGAAAATTGGATAACTGCTGGTATGTATCAATATGAATCAAACTCGTCACCTATCGCATAGCTCAATTTGCACCTTTTTACAATCCATGTGAACGAATTAGGATCGTTTTCACAACTACATACTTACTTGAGTACTTTTAAAGTCAGTCAAATCTAATTCTACTTCAAGTAGTTTAAGGTTGCCTAAAGAAGAAGTACTTCTACTCGTACTTGACTAGATTTTTTCTTCGCTACTTCTACTTCTACTTGAGTAGATTTATTGACTACTTTGACCACGTCTGCCTACTCTATTGTTGGAATCAGCGCCCCAAAATCAGTCAAAAAGAATAGAAATATAAAGTCAAACAAAAATTTCACCCGATTTTGTTACGTAGTGTGGCTGAAATTACAGAGACGACCGATTTGGCGCCTAGGCATGCAATTCATTCATTCGTGTGTATTGGAGTTGGCATTTATCAAGATATTATAACCTAGTTTACGCCAACAGAGGCAGGTCTTGTATAAAATAGCACATTTCGCTTAAGCCATCAGCTCGCCTCGATTATCTGAAAATTCACCCCCGTGACTTCGTATTTGGTGGCACGATTGTTGATATACAATGTTATTTTCAATTCTCTACTAGTTGCCGACGATTACCTTTGACTAGTGTCAGCCGAGAATATTCTGGTGACTTTCAATACCAATAAACCATTCAATGGTGGATTGAAATTCAGTACCTACAAGAGTCTCTTCAATTATAGGGGTGTGGTCGATAATAAAGTCGTAGCAATCACGACAAATAGAGGGTTCTGTGATTCTGTTGTGATATGTTATATGATTCTGAAATGACTGTATATTCACCTTCATACGGTTGATATGTATATAATCCATTTTTTGGTTTGCGCGAATTCAGATTGCTTTTTTTGGCTATATGCCATTCGAGTAATTCGTCGTTCAAGCGGCACTACGAATACATGTTTTACAGCAAATCAAGTATATGGAGGTTCCTTTCCCGGATGTTCGGAAGACACGAAAATTCTATTGCTTAATTATGTAGCTTCTGGATTTTACAACGTCACGAACCGGTAATACGCAGGCCCGCGAACACTTCTTGTCCTCGTTGATGAACTTCACACATCTTCAAATTCAACAATTATTTCATGTTAATTTCAATTTCAAACCAGTCATTTTACTCTGTGCAATTTCAAAACAGATCAAATCACAAAATTCTATGGATGAGTTATGTTTACTGGAAATGTTCCAGAATGATGTTATTCGCGAGAATGTCGCATGACCTTTTGTGGTTTGTTGATTGATATCATCGGATTATAATACAGTAGAGTGTGTGATTATGCGTTATGTAACGAGACGGTGTCGTGAAAAACTTCTAAATGGGTAGAGATGGTGAAAGCGGTAATCGTATACGTAATCATTACGAAGACAAGTGTTTCGAAGCAACTTCATTAAATTTGTTTTTTTTCATTCTATTCACCATTAAATTTTGAGTGTTTTCCAGAGATTGTTAAAGTTGAAGCATTGCTTCTCCAAGTACATGTAGCAGTAATGCCGTTGGTTCCAACCCAACTAAAGTAAAACTAATGATTTCGAAGACATTCCAATCCTTCTTCAAGTGGAAGTAGAAAATGTGTTCTAGCAAGTAGTTTTAAAAGTACAAGGTGTCGTAAGTAAGTATAGTATCTCGTAATTAAAGTACAAGCGGAAGTAGTGTGGCAACTTAACCAATTGAGTGAGTAGTCTCTGATAGTAGAAGTACTTCTTGAATGACCACCAGCACTGGTACGCAAGTAGAGGCAGAAGTAGCGATTCACAAGTAAGTAAAAAAGTAAGTATTCTAGGTTTAGTTTTACCTAAAAAACTGAAAATTATAGAAATTAGAAGTAAGAGTAGTCTAAAGTCAATCCCATTCGAGTAATTTGTGCTAGTAGACAAAACCTACTTTTTGTTGATTATTATTATTTTGATTGGTGATTACAACGCAAGTGGTTTTGTTCGCCATATCCAAAATCCTTTTAATATATAGGGGTGTGCAATACATTACAAAATTTAAACTCAAATTTATGGCTTCGCGCCGAGAACAATTCCACATCGAATGGAAAAATCAGCGCGTCAGTCAACGGGTTCATTACGGTGGAAACGATATGTTTCCTCCGACACGTGTCCATGAGGGCAAAACCTACTTGTGCAGGGTGCACTCTGAAATATAGTATAAATACTACATTACCTGCTGTCCAGATGCAGCCGTTCTAGGTTATTTCGTGTCTAAGCATAGCAATGACTGTGAAGTTGTTCAGATACACGTTCGAAAGTTTTGGAAACGCGCATTACGCTTGTTGAATCTTATGGATATCGGTTTATATATCGGGGTTAACGGCAGGGTTGTAACCAAGTCACAAGGCTCCGAGTCACAAGTCAATCTCACTTTTATAGTTTTGACTCGAGTCAAGTCGAGTCATTTCAATTCACCACCGAGTCAAGTCCGAGTCCAAGTCAGCGAGCGGAGGGTCGAGTCCGAGTCATGGAGTTATGACTCGAGTCCGAGTCCAAGTCATTGTGCTGACTGCTCAGTTTCCAGTTAAAGTCTTGGTAAACCCACTTTTTATAACTCTGTTTGGTGATATCGAATGGTTCGCATTTCTAATATAACAATTTTCCTCACTTTTTGCAGTTTCTAGTCGCATTTTCAAGTACCAGTACCAACAGACGAAATCCCAATAGTGTGCTGGCTTCGGAATTACAATGAAATGTCGGTCTTGGCCGTCTGAGTCTCGAGTCAATGACTTGGTTCGAGTCATGCGCAATGACTCGAGTCCAAGTCGAGTCAATAAACAGATTGACTCGAGTCGAGTCGAGTCATTTCCGTATTTTGAAAAAATGACTCGAGTCAAGTCGAGTCATCAGAAAATCGTGACTCGAGTCGGACTCGAGTCGAGTCATGACTCGAGTCATTACAACCCTGGTTAACGGTGAAGGTAGGCCTACTACTTATCGGTTTTATCAGTATCGGGTTAATAATCCAATACAAGCGGGGCTCTAGTGAGAATGCAGGTGGGTGGCTAGATATTTCGGGAACCAACACTATACATGGGCCTACTATGTTTTTTTTTTATGTGCACATCGATTCAATATTTTTCGTATGTAGCAAACCGTTACTTGCAGTTTGAAACTTCAAACGCCCACAACGTAAAGATATCATTCATAATTTACACATTACCTAATCAGTCTTATTCCATTTACTTTATTCCGAATGAATCAGAGACTGATCGTCAACTTATCGGATGTAAAGTCAACTTAGAACCGGGATAAACCTACCCGCACCCCAAAAAGCAGACTTACGAATTTACTGTGAATTATGAATGGGTAGGCCTACGGATATTTAATTTCAGCTTTATCGGGGTTGCATAGTTGCGATCGTAAATCTATTTTTGAAATGAACAAATGCGTTAGAAAATAGATAGTATAGTTAATACTGATTCATACGCAATCACCTTTTATCTATATCATATCACCAACTACATTCATATCTTTCAAATTACTTTATAAGTTTACCAATCTTATCAACATTAACTACATTCATATCTTTTAAATAGCTTTATACGATTACCAATCTTATCAACAACTATATTCATATCTTTTAAATTACTTTATACGTTTTACTAATCTTATCAAGAACATCATCTATATCTTTTAAATTACTTAATACGATATAATAGTAGAAACAATTGCGTTTTTGTACAATATCTTTTATTTATATACGTTTGCACAATGTATACTTTCTGGATATTATAATTCTGCAACGAATATTTCATAGTTTGTAGAACGTTGCGTCGTCTAGCTTTATTACCAAATCTATGGAGCCTAAAACTGCATTCGAAGCAGAGTTGTAACCAAGTCGATAGGTTCCGTGTCACAAGTCAAAGTATTACTTTTATAGTTTTGACTCTATAGTCAATTCAGTAATTTTCAGCTCACCGTCAAGTCTTGTTCGTGTTCGAGTCAGGAAGCAGCGGGTCAAGTCTGTGTCATATAGTTTTAAGACTCGAGACTAATTCCAAGTCATAGCGTTCGCTGTTCACTATCGTCTTCATTGTACTATGGAAAATGGGTTTCAAATGCTGATAGCGTCTGACGGTGCATTACGCAGGATAACGGTAATCTAGGTTTCGTTCTGGTTTTTCAATATATTTAATGACCAGTCTCAATCTGATGCTACAAAACTTGCGACGAGACATCCGTCGATTTGATTTGAGTAGGGAAACTAGAACATGCTCGACGTTTGCAAATTGAATGACTATCCAAATTAGAGATGAATAAAACAAAAATCAAATTCAGTCCACATCAAATCAGCGCTCATTTCATAAGCACGAGAGGGGCAAATGTCTTTACAACAAGCTTGACTCGTTTCCCACTATACAGTTCTCCTGTAGCCTTTCAGGAAACCCAGAAATGAGATAAGAATGAGAGCATTGAAACATTTCGCAGATTTGATTAGAATTAGATTACCAGCATTTCGCTATAAATATAGTCTAATAACACAACTAGAACTAACTAGTTGTACCAGTCTGATGCGCAGGCCGCCTGTAACTGCCTCTGTCAATTTACGGTGGTTTCCGTCCACGGCCTGAGGACTATTGCATTCAGTGATCAGGGTAATGAAAGTCGTTGAGACATTTATTCGCCTTCAATCGTGCGTCACGGGAGCATAGTGTCGTTAAAAGTGTCAGAATTCCTTTACGACAACTTGCCGGCAGCACGGATAGCATAAACGTTTTTTCGTACAATCTCACTCAATTGCCGCAATAATCCTTGAGAACTCCACTCCCTACTACAAGGAAACGTGAACGGCCTTATCTGAACGGTGAATACTGAGAAAGGAGGTTGTCCGTAATTTTTAAGGTTGCAAGATAATGTAGCAGGCTATGCATCGTATGAAGTAAAGTATAATGTATAGCTGATGAGTTTAGTTAGGACGATCGCTGGGAAACTTGGTATTGTCAATGCAGACTCGCTTGGATCCGAAGTAACTTCGTTCTTCGTAGATGATGACGAGACCGTGGACAGAAGTAGGTTTACGATATGCATTCACCATCCATTAATAATAAGACGCTAGTATAGGGCTGGGAACAATGATTCGATTATTATTTGAAGAGTTTCTTGGAGGTACAGAACTTCAATATACAATTGAATAGTTTATGCATATTGAAATAAACCCGAGTACTCGTCTCAGAATGGAGTATCAATTCTAATGATTCAGGTTGATAAAAGAGGGATGATTTTCTCGAGTTCTGAATTTATTGCCGCTAAGAGTTAATTTATCATCGAAAATTATGTAAAGCCGGTCGTGTTTTGCGCTGTGGAAGCCGTGCAACCTTGGTTGGCCGTATCACAGAATACGAAATTTGTAGTAGGCTACAAGGCAATGTGCAGTTGTGCACGTTAGTGGAAATGTAAAGTTACATGTAACAAATCGGTCCCGGTACACGGTTGAAACGATACGCGTTTGCAAAATTTACATATCAGTTAAGCGCGGCCCAATTACAAATCGGTGGCCAAAAATTGTGTAGATGGGAGATAATTTCTCATCACGCCGAGCGTCGTGTATATGGAGCTGCTTTATTTGCATGAGCATTATATCACTGGTAAACGCTTTACAACCAAAATCAAGATCACTCTGGCTTCACGTTATGCGACAATTGGCTGGAAACTGATACCACCATCTCACAAGAGTTGCTTTATAGAAGGGCTACCAAACTGGCGGACCCTTTCAGACTTGAATTGGGACCTTATGTATCACAGCATTTACTTGTTTTTTTTTGGAAAAAATATCTTGCATGCACAGATTTCGCGTCGTCACACTTTCATTTGTGTGCCTTGGAGTCGACTTTTATCAATATACACCAGCCAAGGTTGTGACAACAAAAAGAGTTCGTGTACCATCTAAAAATAGTACATCGAACGCTCTCGTATTCGACATTTCATGCTGGTGACATCATATTTCGCGATACGATTGCCGATATTGGCCTACGATGTTTTTTTGAACTCTCTATTTGCTGACGATTAGCCTACCCTTGAGGAGTATCGGCCGGAAATATTCGAGTTCATTTCAATATGAATATACCATTCAATTGTATATTGAAGTTCTGTACCTCCAAGAAGCTGTTCAAGACCAAATATATTATCCTGAATTTGCAAAAACAGATTGCCCAAAATTGTGAATTCTTGCACTAGCTGTGACCAACAGAAAAATAAATACATTTCGGTTATTGCTTTTGCTGATACCGCTTTACCAAATTTTGTATATGGCAGGGTTGTAACTAAGTCACAAGATTCTGAGTCAGAACACAATTTGTAGTTTATAGTTTTGACTCGAGTAAAGTCGTGTCATTTTCAAATTACCACCGAGTCAAGTACAGGTCCAAGGCGGGGAGCAACCCACTTCTGTGAAACTCATGGGTGATGTCGAATGCCTCGGATGCATTATATACTCAATTTTGTGTGGCCGTGGCGAGATAGCGTAGTGGTGAAATCCACAGCTGCAACATCAATGGGTTGCGGGTTCGAGTCCGACCGATGTCGTCTCCAGAATTCCGGCCTGGGTGATGGGGGTTTATCTAGGCTCATCCTCGCCACGTAATCCGCGTATGAGGTGTCTTATGAAAATCCTGGAAGTGGGTCGTTGTACAAGTCGGTAAATACGGAATCAAAAATAAATGGTATCGGCCTGGTGTAAAATGACAAATGTAGCCGAAACACCATGGATACCAAACAAACAAACTCATTTTTGTCACTCTGAATATATTTATTCAAACATATAAAAGACAGTTTCTGTACTTATTTTTCAATTATTGGTCGTGATTACGAGACTTGAAAAAGTCATATAGAATTTTCGAGTCATGTTCTTTGGTCAAGTCATGCGCAATGACTCGAAAACAAGTAGAGTCAATGCAAAAATTGACTTGATCAGAGTCGAGTCATTTTCTATTTTCATGAAAATGACTGGAGTCAAGTAAAGTCATCCAGAAATTGCGACTCGAGTCGATTCATGACTCGAGTCATTAAAACCCTGACATATAGATATACCGCATTGCAATTGTATGACTGTAAATTATTTCATGAGAGTTATAACGGACCTGGACAAGTTTTAAACTTTAAAACTGGAGCATTCCTAAAACTAGTTGAGTAGCCCTGCTCAACAGACTTTATGATGATGATGAATATAAAAATCTTCAGAACAAGTGGGATTGCAGCACGATATGCACGAATTGCTTTTTGTAAAACTTGTGCGATGATGATTTATCCAGTTGAAAAAATGTACAATAATTTCCGTGATCGCTTCGTGTTAAAACGCAACGAACCTGGTTACGATTTCTGATGAAATTATCTGCCTAGGGAACGACTCCATGCGGTGATGTATTATTATATCTGGTTTAAAATTACCAGATATCACGCGTCGCAACATTGCCTGCCGTGCGCATACAGTACAATCATATACGATTGTTGTATACATTTATATTGAAATAATCCCGAATGTTTTTAGTTGACGCTTGTTGAAGGTAATCATCAGCAACAGAATTTTGAAGAACATTGCATATCAACAATCGTATCACCGAATATACCGTCATAGGAACGAAAAATCTGATAATCGAAGAGGTCGATTTGGTGATACGAATGTTGATATAAAATGACATTGCCTCTCCTAGGCTACGCCTCTGTGCCTATGTGTTTCGACTACAATGGAAGTTACATTGTCTTGTTGTCGTTGAAAAAAACAGCACTCTTACATTGAGATTAAATCGGTCCCTGTACCACCAACTTGATGTAAAAAGAACCTCGTTACTGATTGATCTTATTTTTATCACCTCAAGTTCAAGTTCACGCTGGTCGTACAACGTTTGTGATTGCGCTTTGTGATTTAATTCAATTGTCATGGAGATTAAATATCTGATTAGGGTTGGTTTATAGTTTGTCAAACGCCAGGCAGAATCGTGAAATGTTCGGTTATCTGGGAAGAATTACGAATGTTCGTGTGAAGCTGTGTAATCATTTGCGTGAATCAATACGATCTGCGGATGTTAATCTGCACGTTTTGTGCAACCTAAAACATCAGTTACTCTTTAGGCCAAAGTTGCGGGTCGTAATCTTATTGCTTTCTGAAACATAAAGTGACAAGAAATGTTTCAATGATAACGGGCATTTTATTCGATGCTAAAATATGACACACTGAAACGATTTGAAATGCAACTAAACTGCTTTAACTGCTTCTTGCATTTGAATGGTTATTGCACTATTATGCATGTCAACAGATGTTCTAACTACTCCTTAAACGTTTTGATGGGCCTAATGCTGCAAAGTTACCTAGATTCGCCTCATTATCCCTTGTAATAGATAAGCCACGAGATTTTGTTAACCATTTGTGATATATCATGCAGGAATGTCGCTTACATTAATAGGATTGTGTGCGGCGTCAACAATGCGATGCTTATCAGTTATCTACGCAGTGCTAGCGTAGGCCACAGTTATACAACTAAAATATTTACAGCTTTTGTAATTAGATGACACTTAGTATTGTTGCTACAAGTGTTTTTGCAAGTTGGATCACGATTAGAATTGCAGTTAATGCAAAAAATGGAACCGAGTTACATTCCAAATCGGAGAGAAATACACCAAAAATCAAGTTCAGAGTCGAATCTCATAGTCGCGGGAAATGCAAAGTCTGTGCACTTAGATTGACTTTCCTCGCACGATACAGTTCTCTTGTAACATTTGCAGGAAAACATAAATTAGATCAGAATCGAAACGCGAATATAGAATCATTTCACAACTTAGAATTAGATTAGGTGCTTTTGGCTGCTGGTAGTCTAATTACACTACTGGTTGTTCAATTCTGCATAGGCTCACCAGCATCTATACTGGGTGAGCTTGCTTGGTATATTTTCTGCGCAGTGCTCAGATGCGTTGAATCGGTGTTAAAATTTGTGTCACAACAATGGCCAATCATTGTGTCGCGGGTGACAACCGGACGTGACTTCATAATTTATTTTTCCCGCAGGCTAACATCGAAGAATGCGATGGCGAAATGTCGTACGGGGAACAGGAATCGGCCACAAGTGCACGCCGTCGCGACAGGAGGCAATCCTTGGCAGCGCAAGTAAGTTGTGCGATATTTTTTGGGCGATTTCCGACCGCAACGACAGATCAGATTTCGTTTCGCGGAGATGATAGCGCGCATAAAAGCGTGAGAAGTTTAAAAGCGTTTAAACCGCGTCGGAATATGAACTCTACGTCCAGATTGCGACAGCTATGCAATTCTAGTCGTGTAATCAAACTAATGAGGTGATCTCATTACTGAAAAGTTTCTACCCTCTAATTTTTTTGCAAATTTTACTTGTGGTTTTCCTGAAAATACTACAGAATTGTTTCGTACAAAACGAACCAAGCTTGACGTATTCAGACAGTTGCAATTATTGTGCTTATGAGAATAAAGTCTGGTTTAATATGATCTTAAATTGATTTTTTGCATTTCATTCAAAGTCGGAAGCATATTCAATTTACATGTTTTTGCGAAGTCAGTAATTCTAATCTAATCTATTTCGTAAGAAACTGTGTAGCTATGATTCTAATTCTCGTCTAATTTGTGAAGTAATTCCATGCTCTAATTTTAATTCTAATATAATATGTGGTTATGCTCAAAATGCTACGAAAAGATTGTATAGTGTAAAACGAGCCGAGCTTGGTGTATACAGGCATTTACCATTCTCGTACCTGTGAGAGTTACGTCTGATTTGGTATGAACTGAATTTGATTTTTTTTGTAAGTCATTCGAATTTGAATTTTTTTTCCAATATCCAAGTGTTTGCGAAGTCAGAATTTCTAATTCTAATCTATTTTGGAATAAACTGGGCAGCTATAATTCTAATTCTAGTCTAATTTGTGTATTGTTTCCTTGTTCTAATTGCATTTATGATATAATTTGTGGTTATCCTCAAAATGCTAGAGGAGAACTGTATAGTGCGAAACGAGCTCATCTTGACGTTTGTACAGACCTTCGCTATTATTGTGCTTGTGAGAAGTAACTCTGGTTTGATATGAACTAAACTTTAGTCAAGTTTTTCGATGCATTCCTTTTCCACTTCGAATACAATTCAATTTCCATGAGTGTTTTGCAAATTCAGTAATTCGAATTCTAATCTAATTTGGAATACCGAACATTCTCTAGTTGTTCAACTCTAACTAGGCCTACGCTACGCAACAACGAGAGCTGCATCCAAACGTAACTTTTGGCACGGGCCGACCATGCCCAAGGTGATGACACAATAATCTCAAACGAAACGCCAGTTTTTGCTGTGACTAGAATCACTCACATTGATGTATTCGTTCTTTGCATCTGCGTGTTGTCAAAGAACTATAATTTTTCCTGCTTTAACAAATTGGATTAGAATTAGAATTATAGATACACAGTTGATTTGGTATATTAGATTAGAATTAGAATTTCTGAATGCGCAAAAATCTGGAAATCGCGATAAATTCCAAATGGGAAAGAAACGCAACGGAAATTAAGTTCAGTTCATATCAAATCAGAGGTAAATCTCTATACGTCAAGCTTGGTTCGTTTCGCACTATGCCGTTCCTTCGTAGCGTGTTGAGGAAATCCAGAGATTAGATTAGGGTTAAAATAAGAACATGCATGCATGTCATAAATTAGATTGCCGGCATTTCGCTTTAATTAGTCCACTAGAATCATCCAGTTGTCAGAATAGTTGTTGAGTTATACTCCCTCAGCATATATTAACGCCACGGACACGGTGAGTTTGACTATCGCGACATACGAAAAGTTTAGTTCAGTGGTTCCCAACCTTTTTCGACTCATCGCCCCCTTTTTAAGCTCAACGCCGATCATCGCCCCCCAGATTTTGTGAACAGAAAATTCGGTACACAATCTCTAATCATCGGCGGGTTGACTAAAAAAAACAGGTCAACTCTTCGGCTCGATGTCCAATTTTACACTTTTGCTACTAAATTTCCGTGGGTTGACTAAAAAAAGGTCATTTCTCCGTCTTGACTCCTATATAGCCGTTTTGACGCGTCATCGCCCCCCTATCGCCCCCTTCGCTATTTTCGCCCCCTGTCGCCCCCTTTGTCCATTTTCGCCCCCTATCGCCCCCTTCGTCATTTTCGCCCCCCTAGGCCGCCAAATCGCCCACGTTGGGAACCACTGGTTCAGTTGATGAAGCAGATTCCCTAACTTCAAGTTGGTAGCAGCAGCTCACATTCTGTTGTGCCAATCCTTCCAAGTATACATTGCATCTGAAGTTCCGTTTGTTTGTTTGATTGTTTGATGTTCATGGTGTTTCGACTACATTGGTCATTTCACACCAGACGATATTCTTTATTATTATTCCGTATTTATCGACTTGTACCTCGGCCCACTTCTAGGCTTTTATAAAACAGTGCTTGCGCGGATCACGTGGCGAGGAGGGGCCTAGATAAATCTTCAACACTTAGGTACGAATTCTGGAGTCGACCTCGGTCGGACTCACGACCCACGACCCATTGGTGTTGTAGCTGTGGATTATGCCACTACGCTATCGGCCATCACTGAAGTTCTATTCCTCCAAGAGTATCTTGAAATATTTTATAACCGCTGCAACAGTATCACAAATTTGCGGGTTGACGGCTTGAATCGTAGATTACGAAAATGAGAATCGAATCTTGAACTCGTGATTATTTGACGATGACCTCATTCGTAGTATAACTCCAAGCCAAATGAGTCATTAAGAAGGTCGAAGTTAAACTAAGAAGACGCGTTGAGATAGTTTTCGGGCCGGATTGTATAATTCATCATGAGCAACTGACATTGTATTGCAGTCTGATAACGCTGTTTAGACATAACAAATTTACGCCCATTTATGGCCATTTAAATCATAATAACAACGCTTGGACTCACACAGCGTACGAGTATCAAATATATAAGTTGTGTACTTTTAAAATTGCCCTATATTCGTGTGCCGTCTGCGTCATATGTCGGTAATATATCAATTTACGGCCGCGGGGACATGTCATCGTCTCAAATCTACCACGATAAATTGTAAATATTAGTTTATCGATACACAATCACGCGTGTGGTACCGCGTACGTGCATTGTACATTTTACAGCCAGTTGTAAGGAATAATGGACAGAAATCTAGTCTGATTTAATCAGTCTCTTTGCAAGCTCGCTATTACGAGTGTGACACGACTTGTGAGTGGGAATCCAGAAGATGTTTACAAGCTCTTAACACTTATGACCTGAGGGAAGACTCTTCACTTGCATCGCAAAGGTGTTATTTACAGTCGGGAATATTATCTGCATTAATCTTATGATCTACCGCAATAATCGCTTTTACTCGTGGACTTACCCTGATGCTTATGCTTATAAACTTATAATCTTATAATACGCTTATAAGAAGTCTGGCTTTAAATATACAAGTTGTTGTTCAGATGCTATTCGTTAAGGTATTTCTAAAAATTGTAGTCCGTTGCAGGCTTGGGCAACTACTTAGTTCTAGTTGTCAGATTAGATCAATTAGAACGAAATGCTGGTAATCAAATTCTAATCTAATTTGTGACAAGTTTCAATGCTCTAATTTCAATTCTAATATGGCTGCACTGAAAAAACTTCAGAAGTGAAAGGTGCAAAACGGGTCAAGCTTGCTGTACAGATATTCGCCATTCTCGTGCTTATGAGAACGAACTCTGATTTACGAACTGAGCTTGATTCAATTTCAAAGTTTTCGAGCATTCAGCAAATTTAATGTGCTGCTATAATTATAATACGAATTCAATTCGAAAAAAATGTTTAACTGTAAATATAATTCTCGTCTTATTTGGAAAAACTGTACAGCTATAATTATAATTATAATCCAACTTCGAAAAAAATGTGTAGCTGTAATTCTAATTCTAATTATAATTTAATATGGAAAAGCAGAAACGATTCTAGTTATTCATCTCTGGTCCTTTGGATATGATAAATCATTGGGCAATACTACTTTGTCATCATGTCGGCCAGGCTCCAAGTAACGTTGATAGACATTCAATCAACAACTATAGGAGTGTGTATATCGTACTGTCACATAAAGGTCGGGGTTGCTTCATTTGTAATGGCACGGTGAATAGAATAAAAAACATTAGGTATCTCTGTAATACCTACAATGTATACTGTTGTATAGCTATACATGAACGTTCGATCTTGACAGTCAAGCAGTCATCAGTCGGTGGTCAGTATGTCAACTCTCACGTAGTTATGATATGTCTTCGTACATCGGTAGATTTCAAAGGACCAGAATCCACAAACGTGGTGGTTTGAAGTCGATACAATAACAGTGAAAATCACACAAATCGAGCATGTATCGTCTGTGGTTTTCAACATGGGGTCGCGACCACGGCGGGGGTCATTTAAATCTTCACCTGTGGTCACGAAAAAGCTGACCTTGCTGTTTTTTCATCAAATCAGCTTCCCAAAATCGGCTGCGAGTCGTTCTGGGAGAATATGATGACCTTGTTTGTTTTTGAGTAATAAAGTAACCGAATCTCAAGGCGGGTTGGGGGTATTTTCGAATCGTAAATTGGATCGCGTCCATAAATACTTAAATAGACTTAAAACCACTGGTATAGAGGTATGTGTATACACGGCATTTGAGGACCGTCCCTGTGTGTATAATGTAGGTTTCATTTCGAAAGTGCATCTTGCAACTTTGATAGTCTCATTCTACGATAATTAACACACGATTCATCTAACATTTGTGATTTTAAGGAGCGAGGTGTCGTGAGGTCGTGCATTCCTCGTCCAATGTATAGACAGTTAACATCACCCATGTCACATATCATACAACAAAATTCACGCTTGGTATGTTGACCTTGACGTCCCCACACCCTTCCCCGTGATGTCGATACCACGTAGTATCTATGATTCCCTATGTAGCATTTAATGAAATAAAAAGACCAATTCAACTGTGTGTATCTCAACAATCATATAAGTTTCATTGTGCATTATCGTATTGCGGTTATGTAATTCGGTTATATAGATTCTGATCCACTTTCCGACGTAAAAGACAACTTCAGATATATGATTTTTTGGTTGTTAAGCACTCTTATTCCGACTGTCCGTGATCAGAGAATACGCAACCTGGCTTTATTCAAATATATATCGATACTCAAATAATACTTAACATTTTAAAACTGTTTGATGATAACCTGATTATGATTAATTTATATAGAGAGTCATGTCTTCCTAAATCGATCATTGGTGTGGCTATTCGTGCTATGAAGGTATGCAGCGTCGTACGTGACATAAGTGTTATGTAATCTGCTGGTCTTGGCGAGTCCAGTCTTGAAAACGACTCGGGTCATTTCGATAGCTAATTTCTACGTGACAAAATACGAAATTGAAATAAGGGGCACTTGAGGAAAGAGCATTGATATAGAGGTAACGTGTAGCAGTTCAGCCTCTACAGTCTGCAGTTTACATAGATCGCAGCTAAATCAAGTCCAATAATCGGCGATCGTATGGACTTTAAACCCAACTAAAGCCTATATAATTCGGTTGAATCGTAGAATTCCTTTAATGCGCGGTTACAGCATCGTAAAAGTCTTGACGGGAGGCAAAAATGGCGTGAGTAACGTCGACCGACGCGATACGTCTATTCGCGAACGTCTAATCTCTAAAGCACGCGTACGTGCAGTTATTTACGCACGCAACATGGAACAACAATATAACCACAGAGATGAACCAAGCCAAATTAAAATAGGTGGACTTGTAGCAATAGGCTACTTCAACTGTTGGGTGAACAAGAGCTGTGCTCTTCAACCGGTGTCTACGGTGTACCCTAAGATTTTCTGGTCCTTGATGGAGGCCTTAAACTAGTCCGTGGACTCCCAAGGGGTCAACTGAACCTAGTTTAACAATAATGTTAAGTGTTTTTGACAGTCCCCGGTATATGTTTGAATCAGCAGACTATTGGGACTTTGGCAATTAAAATGACTTTTCACGGTAGGATGTTTCATCTCAGACGGCCACCCTGTTGATGTGAGTCTTGCTTATTTAGCAGGTAAGAAACAAAACTGCATCGTGATTTTCCTATGAATAAAATAATAAAAATGAGATTATCAATAATTTGTGAAATTTAGAGGCTTCGCGGACCCCCTGAAATTGCTTCGCGGACCACCGGTTGAGAACCACTGCCCTAGAGAATTCACGGACTAGTTTTAAAGGCTTCTTTAGGAGTAAACAAATCTTAGGGCCTATAGCCATAAAGTCGAGGGTCATGAATTTACGGGCAATACATGGATTGATCAATCGAGCGTTTAGGAAGTACATTATCCGCTCGCTAGATAGTAGGATTTTCAGTAATTATCAGCAGAGTTTAGAACCCGTGAATAAGAGCCCCAATCTGTGGATTTAGCATAATGACCTGACATTTTCCTGTTGTCGCCGACATGATTCTGCCAGATTCGCTCACTGTCCTAAACGTGGCCTCGCCCTCCGCCACATGTCACATCATTTTGTCGCTTGCGTCTTATATTCTCTGCATTACTTTTCCTTCAGTGTGCATGCCTCTTCTTTACTTCGCCCAGGCTAAGGTGGGTGTCTGATCTTAAAGGCTACTCCAAGTTGTTTCGACACCTTCCTATCTTTTCATTGTATCGCAATCTTGTGATGTTTTGAAATGATTAAAATATTAATAAAACTGATTGATTGATCCTAATTTATGATTATGCTATATTGCAATTGAAGGCCACTCACGGCTAGGTTGTGAACTCTGTGAGGGAAGAGCGTCAGAAACCCTTAAACTTTTACGATGAGTAGACCTAATCGTGAATATGCCAAGGTAATTTTGGCACGCCTTTTTGAATCGACTATTGTGCCCCTAATTGCAGCAGCAGTCGCTCTCTCATTTCTCTCAACCAAACTCAAACTCCGACATAATGCTTAATTATATACAAATTGATATTCATACGTTCATGCCAATAGTGAACATATTGCAGGGGTGCATGAATTACTCAAAACAACTTTAAGTTTAAAAAGCTCTGGACTAGAGTACAAACACACGGTCGGCGCGGTCGTCAGTTCGTTCACTGTACGATTTTATTGTAAAATACACAAAATTGTGCCAAGAGGGAGACCGTATTGGTCTTGCATAGTCGACTATTCGTATTAGAAATGTTTTGACGCCGTACTGGCGTTTCGTACACTTACTCTCGTGTAATTGTTTTTACGCCCGTGGCAATAACTGACGCTTAAACCGCTGGAGACTTGATGACATCAACTGTCTGCGCGTAAGGTTATTGTAGACGGCGGAAAACACACGGAATATGTCGCAGACGAAAAGTCTCGCTTACATAAAGGAGCCCACGCACAAAACATGTTTCACGACGAAATAGTCGTGAAGAGCTGTAACTGATTTTGGCAAACCTGGACAACTTGATAATTCTGGTTGTGTAATAAGAATGATTATAGCGAAATGCCAGTAATCTAAATATAATATAATATAGTAATCGAACCCTGTAATCTACCTTCCTACGTTCCCACGTTTATTTATAATTTCGATAAAATATTGTACTCGATCAATACCGCGGTATATGTCTGAGCTTCCTTCTGCTTTCGTGTGCCATGGGTGTATTTTCAGAACTGTATATCAGAGGTAGTAATGGGTGGAATTAACACTCTGTACCCTAAGGGCGTGGTGACACTGTCGAGTCTATGACCTGCCTCAATAATAGTAATAGTCAAACGGTACGTTTCCTGTTGCCAAGCACAGCTTGTGGTAATGTCTAACGAGCTATACATTATTCCTGTAACAGTTAAACAAACCATTCGTTTCCTAGAAGTTGTCGCAAACAGTGCATTGGAAGTATACATGACAGGACGCACAATAACAACACGACTGGTACTTTATTTCCGTATGCCGTAACGCAGAGAATGAGTATAGGCTATAACTGAGCGTCCTATACACTTACGTGTAGCTGTGTGAAAGTGTTGGACTGTGAACAGTTCCAGTATAACGGTAAAAAGCAGATTTAGACCACTAGATTATTCCAGTCGCCTAATTAGACTAATTGGGGTAACATGTCGGTATCAAAGTTGTGAAATGTTTGAAAGCTCGCATTTTGATTCTAATCTAATTCCCGGCTTTCCGGAAAATGCTACAGGAAAACTATGCAGTGTGAAATGAGTCAAACTTGATGTCAGACGTTTGGCATTCTCATGCTCGTGAAAACGAAGTCTGATTTGCTATGAACTGACCTGTATTTTGTTGTATATCTTCGCATGCGTGATTTAATTCTATTTCCATGTTTATGCGAATTCAGTAATTTTAATTCAAATCTAGTTTGGAGAAGCTGAAAATATTCTAGTTATGCGAAGAAAACAGACTTAGATTCGTGATCGTGTGCTTACTGCTGGAGGACAAAGCAGTGCAATGTGGTGCGATATTTGTTTTGTCGCATTTTACTTACTGAATGATTAACACTGCGTACTCCGGAAAGAAAAGGACGTAGTTTATTTCTGTCCTTGATGTTTTTTGCGGCATATACACCGACTCATGATGTAGGCTACATACACACGATATGTGCATATGCATACCATGAGTCCATGACGTGCGCATGCAATTGGACAAGGACGGTGAAGATAGACTTGTAAGGCTTTCTAAGTCATGCACCACCCATCAAGAAGCTGGACGCTTCATCGTTACGTCATTATGCCTGATATGCTAAGATAGCCACCCGATTGTCTTTTTATTTTTGATTCCACATTTACCGACTTGTAGCACGGCCCACGTCTAGGCTTTTATATGACACCACTTACGCGGATGACGTGGCGAGGAGGAGCCTAGATAAACCCCAATACTTAGGTAGGAAATTCTGCAGTCGACCTCGGTTGGACTCGAACCCGCACCCATTGGTGTTACAGCTGTGGACCATACCACTACGCTATTTCTCCACAAAAATCCTGGTGTAACGCCTGTGTTTTGGTTACGTTAGACATAAAATAAAATTTAACTCGGGTTGGTCTCACCATCACCAAATTAATCGCAGGAGTCACGTTGATATAACAGTTGTTTGTTGTTTATTGAACAATCTTTGGCGCTTATCGCCTACACAGGTCATTTGCGTCACGGTAATACATGTTGTCATGTTCATAATTTCCATGCTTTTGGTACGCTTTACGGACGACTCTCAGCCATCACTCTCTCTCCCTCTCTCTTTCTCTTTCTCTATATCCTTTTCTTTCTCATTCTCATTCTCCCTCTCTGTCTCTTCCAAGCGTTCTTGTCAGTGTCTTTTGCAGTCGATTTCGAAAACGCGGTGAAGTAGGCGAAAAGTGTAGTATTGCTATTCTTATTATTCCAACAAACATTTATTGATATCGTCAAATGCGTTCTACTTCAAGTTACCCGGTTCATTCTTATCAAGAGCGAGCGTGTCAGTCGACGGTGTGCTAAAATCGGTACATATAGAAATAATTCTGTATTTGTGGTCGCCTGAAAAGCACATAGTGGAATTTCCACATCTTCTACACTGTTATGGGGTCATAATGAGTGATACCCGAATTATTTCCCGGTAAAATTGAGATTGTTGTCGACATTGCTGCTACTCGAGTGGAATAGTTGGCAAAATTGTCGATTGTCGACATGAGCAACATTGGTGATATTCTCTAAATAGATGCACCACTTGAAAAGTTGCGACCGGGTCGATTCAGTTGAATTTGCAGTATGCATGTCTACTTGACCAAGGATTAACTTCCCGTCCATGACAATGTTTAGATATTCATGGCCCCTACCAAGTGGGGACAGCAGAAGGATTACCGACAACGTAAGATGTCTCTACACGGCAAGCCAATTTACTACACGCCGCCGTCCCGAAGAAAACACGAAGTCCGCAAATTGATGATAGCAGTTTTTAATTTTCTCGAGCGACCGGAAGCACGAAGCTTTTCTGCGGTTTATCATGTTTTTACGTAAGTGGATTCATCCGAGCCCTAGCATAAAAGTTCGCCTTTTTATAACACAACGATCAGACTTCATTCTACTTTATTTTAATAATTAATTAAAAAACAACTGACTTTTACCGCAACCGGTAGTTAGAACGATAATATAATATAATATAAATAAAACCCAGAATAAACATGATAGCGCATTACAAAATTATTAGATATTCAGGTATAATGTTATGGCTGAGCTTGTGTTTGCTCTTGTAATGTCGTAATTGCTGGTTTGGAAATGCGGAGAAGACAAGGAAGTTAAGATCAATATGTAAATTCTTGCTGTATTAGTATTATATATAAATTTAATTTCTTATAGTTTGTTATAGTAGACTTAGGGATGATATACTTGTCAAGTCTTCCATAGCCCCCAGGTTGAGATGCAATGTTTTATGTATTTTCTTTATTCGCAGAAATCTTAATTTGAGACTCAAATAACCAAAAGACTTATGAAATAGGCTGGGAATACAGCACTCAAAACGCAATATCGATTAGACCAGGTTGGGCAAACTACGGCCCGCAAAAACATTTTGTGCGACCCGCGCAGACTTCAAGAGACGGTATTAAAGATAATGATAAATTGCGTGTTAAAAATCTAATGAATGCATCGACTTGATTAAATTAATTCTGATTACGTTTCACCATGTCATTGATAAGTTATAGTCGTACTATCATATATCTTAAAAATCGTATTGCTGGCGCAATAGCAACCCATGCACATTGAAAGGTTTCAGTTGATTAACATCCCAGAAAGTAAAAGCGGAAATGAACTAATGGGATTTTCGAATGACATTTGTTATTTTATCACTTTCAATGCCGTAATTGGAAAAACCGATTCGTGGGTGTGTTAAGTAAATTCGTCATATAAATGTTCAGTTAAGTACAAACCATTCTTAACTTCGGAAACAACTCATTCAGAGTGCGTTCTCCAAAGAAATCTAAAAAGGGAAAAGTTGAACATGAATGCTTTGCTTTCGATGAAGTATCGGCCTGAAACGTATTTATGTTTAGGCGTCGGAGATAGAATGAATCCGATGCGGCCATTTGAAACACCGCGTTAAATCGATTGGTTAAATTTCGGTCCTCGAGCTAAAAGTTTGCTCATGGGGATTGTTCAAAAATAATTTGAGAAAATCATAACCACTTGCGTGAATATTGGCAAAACCTACTTAGGATACCGTACTTCGAAAAATAGAAGAAGCCTATTTCGTTACTGACCACCTCTGATGTTAGAGATTTTCAAGATCCACACTGCATATATAAGGACCTTATTGGCTGCAATGTGAAGTAAAATTGTTGCTCTAAGTCAAATATTTTTGTTTTCAGATTTCTATTAGTTTGCACTAGTCTTGTTGTGACTGTCTTCGCCACGATACCTGAGCACAAGATCGAGTCGCAACGTATATTA
Source organism: Botryllus schlosseri (assembly GCF_051294905.1). Lineage (NCBI taxonomy): Eukaryota > Metazoa > Chordata > Ascidiacea > Stolidobranchia > Styelidae > Botryllus > Botryllus schlosseri. The sequence continues at coordinate 26,539,282 of NC_137243.1, read as the reverse complement.
TTTATTTTGGTAAGTTTGAGATTCTCCTGCGGTTGTAATTAGAGGTGTGCAATATCGAGTACTTGAGTGAGTCTATTCGAAATCGAGCATAAAGCTTCTAGTCGAGTATTCCAGTATGAATCATTATGACGCCTTACCAATATGAAAGATGTGGACTGTTCAAACATCTTCCAGTTATGCAACCACCACTGTGAAGTAGAAGTAGAAGTAGCATTAAATCATAACTAGGAAGTAGGGCAAGTAGGTAAAAGTACTTTTTCGCTGACTATTTACGATTAAGAGCGACACAAAGGAGTAGGCTTACATGTGGGGGACTTTTTTCTCTCGGGCAGAGTTGTAAAAATGAGTTGAACATGACTTAACAAGAGACTGAACAGTAATAAACAGTATGACTTGAACTTGGACTCGACCCTTAGCACCATAACTTGGACTTAGACATGGCTCAGTGGTGGGGTTATCATACTTTGAGATCCAAAAAAGAAGACACTTTTCACAAATTTGACAGTTATGATACTGGAGGGAAAACGGGATGAAATTTGGAATTTTTTTTCAAGTAATAGTATTAGGTTGACTAAAAAAAGGTCATTTTTACAATGCCTTTCCCGAAATACCACTGGGCCGTATTTGTCGTTTTTTTATTGACAACCCTGGCGTTCGCTGGATCGGATGTTAACACTATTTATAGAAAAAGACGACAAATTCCGAAAAAAGAAGTTATTTTAGGCGTCCTCCGAGGAGACTTTAAATTTCCTGAAAAATAGGACGAATCCTCTTAAAATACTACATAAGTTAACCCTACTCGGTGGTAAATGTTAAATGAATTGGCTTTACTCGAGTTGAAACTATGAAATTAGGATTGACTTGTGACTTGGTTACAACCATGGCACCTTCTCCTCAACTCTGACTGACAGTTGTGTTGATCGAAATTACTCCAGGATTTTGCGTCAACGCCAGATGCCGCACGTAATCGTAAAAGGCACAGGGAAATGCGTGACTGGACGTGACTTAACGATATAAATCAGTTCCGGCGGGTCAATTGGCAACGCCTGAACGTGCGTACGTAAAAACCTTCCATAAACTTGATTGAATTAGGGAAACGTTATTTTCCGTAATGAATACTTTGGACTCCACTCGTGCGTTCGTCACTTCGCGGAACCCTTTGAAATGTTTAATCCCTGATTACGTGAATAAAGAACTAATAATATGTTTAACCTTGCCGTAATTACCCGTCTCATAACTCTGGGTTTTTACCAACCTACGCACGCCATGCTGATACGTTGTAGGTGTTTGTAAGATATATTGCAGCTTATTCGGCTGTTGACCAACACAGCAAGGTGAGCTAGTTATCAGAATTGGCCAACTTTAAATTTTAGTTGACTCATTAGACTATTAAAGAGAAATACTGGCAATTTTCAATGCTCTAATTTAATTCTAGTCTAACTTATGGTGATCCAGAAAATGATACAGGAGAGCTGTTTAGTGCGAAACGTGCCAATTTGCCATTCTCGTGAACTTTGATTAGATATGAACTGAACTTTATATTTGTTGGTATTTCTTTCTAATTTGGATAAAACTGTGTATAATAATTATCTCTGTTAATTATATCTCGTTGCTTTACTTTCAGGAAATTATATTTGTAATCGTGTTTTCCCTTGAATTATTCGCAAGAGTATGGAGCGCCGGGTGCCGCATGAGATACCAAGGTTTTAAAGGCAGGTTGCGATTTCTAAGGAAGCCATTCTGCATCATAGGTGAGCGATGGAATATATTCAATAGAAAGTCGCCAACAAGGCTAAAACTAAGTGATGCGTTCAGCCATTGACGTCAGTAGGCGCGTCTCTTTTAATGTTCCGGAATTAAATTTTGTGAACAATTCGAAACGACAAATTCTCATTTACCCAACATACGGCCCCTTTTACATATGCTAACGTGAAAAATGTAATTTTCTGGTGTAGACGTTTACTATAAAGTACATGTAGAAGTAACGATAGAGGTGGTCGGTAAAGAAATACTCAAGCCGGTTTTGCCTGTACTTGCAATACTTTCCTAAGTGATTATGATTGTAGACTAGTTCTACTTCTACTTTTCAGTTTTCAGTTTTTTAAGCAAAACGACGTCTCGAATAATTATTTTTTATTTACTTGGAAATCGTTACTTGCACGTTTACTCGAGAAGAAATACTTGACGTAACTTCTACTTCTAGTTGAGTAACAATAGGGTTACCATACATCCTCTTTTAAGAGGATTTGTCCTCTCTTTTTACTGTTTTGAAAGTGTCCTCGGAGGACGCCCAAAAATCCCCTTTTTGAGATTTTATTCTCTTTTTTGAGAATTTTGGTCAAATAGATACAATAAATCAGCACTGTAGTAGCGCTCCGGTGGCTATTTTGGGAACTGGGCCGAAAAGTTGAACTTTTTTTTGTCAACCAACTGATAATGCGAAAGAAAAACTGTATTTCGGGAGTTGAGCCGGAAAGTTGACATTTTCCAGTCAACCGACCACGAAGTGCGAAAAATTTACCATTTTTTCCAGGATTTTCCTCCTGTGCTGCAAGTCCGAAAATTTTGAAAAAGGTTCTTCTTTTCTGATTTCCAAAATATGGTAACCCTAAGTAAGAACCCTGCATAATTTGGCCACCTCTGAGTAACGACTCCCATCATATCATTGGGTCCTAAACATATAGGGTCCATGATTACCTTGGGGAGTTTTGGGGAAAAACGGAAGGCGATCTCTTTACTTTCATTTCTCTCAATAAATACACGTGTGTCAGCCTCAAGCACGCGAGAATAAACTGTATTGGTATGCATAAAATTGTGTTAAGATTATGTAAATTGTTTATTCAAGTTTTATGTCAATGGTGATTTAAAGTTTGTCTTTCGTTCGTTCGTTCATTCAGTTGTTCGTTCAATTTGATACAGTACAGTAGTTGCGTAGCATATTCATTACAATATACGAGGGTATTTTTATTGAGTCTCGGGCAAAATTTAGTCAGGGGTCCGCAAAATTAATAATTTGTCTAAAGCGGTCCGTAACAACAAAAGTTTTGCGAACCACTGCACTACATGATACATACAGTATACGTTGGCAAGTCAGTTATTTATGACAAAACTTCATGTCTGCTATTAATAAGGCATAAATTGTGTTGTTTATTTTCATAATCGAATGCTTCGTGGTTTATAGCGATTTTAGCATCAAAACTTCGGAATATCTAATGCATCGAGGCAATCAGTTGACACGAACGTCATATCCTGATTCAGCGACCACCAGATACCCATTTGAAATCGCGATTCTTTTGATTTGAAACATATGAGGACAATTTTGGACGTACCCATTCATATTTGAGTATTAGAATTATTTTCCTTATTCATTAATTCACAGCAATTTCTCAAAGTCAGCCAACATGAAGTATCAAAGTTGAGCAATGAAACATTTCACACAAGTCAAATACCGCTACAATGAACAAATATTTACCTGTTCTTGCCAAACAATCTCGCAGTGGTTTAATTACTTCTCTTTGTCGCGTTTCAGACATGATCACCATCATATCGTCCTTGATTATCATAATCGCCGGGAATGAGGAATCATCGTCATTTGCGGCCACAGCCATGCGGGGTTTGCGTTTTCTTCAGGTCTTGCGAATGATAAGAGTGGACAGGAGAGGAGGCACGTGGAAGCTGCTGGGATCAGTTGTTAGTGCACACAGCAAGGTAGGAATGGTCTTGCCTTCTTGTTGAATTTTGCGAGTTGACGAACTATATCGCTTTGAAGTATCAAAAGTTATACACAATTATTTTTCCAATAGTTTGCCTCATGCGTTTGATGACTCCTTCATACCTGCTAAAAATGCCCACTCCCCTTACATGAGATCATCATTAAAGGAAAATATCGACTTGCTCCCACCCAATAGCAACCTAACTAAGAGATCTATCGACTACTCAGGACCTATCATCTGGAATGAATTACCACAAGATATCCGTGAATTGCCTTCTAACAGATTAAAAAAAGACCTACTTAATCACCTCTGGTCGTTCTATTAACATCGTTGTCTTACCTTTCACAGACATTGCATCATTGATCATTTGCTACCATCGTTTACTTTTTATTTTTATTTTCCTTTTTAAACTAACATTTTTTTACAGCCAGACTATATAGAGTCAAGTGTACCTGTTATATGCTGGTGTGATCAGACTAGTTGACCTTCACGGTCGTATCGATCATTCCTAAATGATACCGAATCCTGTGAATGCATATTTTCTGTACCACCATCATAACGGTATGTTTTTATGTATTTTGGTTAAATGAAAATAAAGACTCTCTCTCTTTTCTCTCTTTCTCGCTCTCTCTTCCTCGTTGGCCTGACTCTTGGGCCGGAAATAATAACTTATCCTTGGCGCAGAGTTGGACCTAGAAAAGTTCGACTTTTCCTAATTCGATTAAAATTGGAATTATAGCGACATTGTATTTTCCAAATTATATTAGAATGAAAATTACTGAATTCTCAAAAACTTGAAAATTTAATTAAATACCTAATTTAGCAAGAAATATAAAACAAAAATCAAATACACTTCATATCAAATCCCAGAGTTGATTGGCACAAGCAAGATAATGGCAAATGTCTGTACGCCAAGCTTGGCTCGTTTCGCTCTGCATAGTTCTCCTGAAACAATTTCAGGAAAACGAAAAATCAGACTCGAGTAACAATTGTAATTATTCGAGTCGTGAAGTGAGATACCATGTTTTCGAGTGCTGAAATTGTATGCTCCAGTTGACTAGAATTACAGTTTCGGTGCCATTTTTTCTTTTTTCAACGCGGAAGCCTTGAAACCTAAATTGGTTGTATCACAGAATCCTAAACATGTAGGACAAATCAACCCACATCAGAGGAAATGACATATCTGTGAATTCGTGATTGGACCACAGCATTGTCACTTATTGCAATGAAATAGAAATGGTCAAAAACATAGCAAATTATCTTTATAAGATGTAGAATTGGCAATTATTTATTTATAGTCTCATAAAAGGTACAAAATTGAACCCACATCTTTCATACTCATATGAAGTCTTAATGAGTGATACACGAACACTCTACTAGACTAGAATCGAATCCGAGTCGAATCACTGAGGTAGATTTTGCCCAGCCCTGGTGTTGACAGAGCTCGATATCTTACATCGTTACCAACGTAGCTTCCGCAGTGATATAGAATTGAGGCTATACTGAGTTTGAGAAATCTCTTCTCGGATTTCAGTCGTTCATCTATTATGCATTCGGTAAACGAGATCAAAAGTGTAAGGTGTCTTTATTGATTCTTCACCAAAGACATTTTTCATGAATATACAAAATCTACAAGTTCTCAAGTGTACCAATCTTATACATTCGACCATTATCTACCTGTAGTGCTGTTTATGTTGCTACAGTTTTCTAAAATAATGTGCATCGACAGGCATCGACACATGTCCTCGCAAATAATTGCACACTGTTCAACACGACTTTAGTTGTCAAGAATGTTTCAACTTATGCGACATGACATTTGGTGATACAACTGTTGTACCAAGTTCATTTGGAATGTCCACTAGTTGCTAACGATTAGGCTCCTACGAAAATATTCGAATTTTATCAGTATTTATTATCAATTGTGTATTTTTGTTCCGTACGTACAACAGGCTCTTCTGATGTTTCAAATTGAAAGAATTTTCATTTTGCTATAGGTATTTCGAGGTCGCTGAATCCAATGTGACCTTCATTTTTACTGATTGCCTCGATTTTTAGACATTCCATAGTTTTGGTGATAAAAGTGCTATAGACGGGTTATTACAGGTAAAGCCACAAACCACGTATCCCACGATACAGCAAGAAAAAAATTTGCTAATAATAGCATGACGTTCGCCATATAGAACCGCGAAGATTTGAGCTCTCTACGATGCGCATCTCGTCAGCTATGCCCATTTAAAATTGCGGGTCTTTGATGGCGCAAATTTTGGATTGCGTGGACAGATCATCGCAATTTTTAATGACTAGTACATGAAATATCGTAAAAAGCTCAAATATTAGCAGTTCTTCAGAGCTAAACAATACTTTCACCATTGACAGCTTCAATCTCACATTTCTTGTATGCGGGATACGCGATTTAGTGTCTTCACCCCCGAAGTGTAACCAACTCACAAGTTTCCGAGTCAACGAGATTCATTTTTTTAGGAGCTGATAACGGCTTGGTACATCGGATTTTTAGCACTTATATTCGCCTCGTTTCTGGTTTATCAAGTGGAAAAGGAAGAGAACCCGGAAGATTTCGGGACTTTCGCAGACGCTCTGTGGTGGGGCTTGGTAAGTCTGCGTTAAAAATCAATGACAATTCTTGGTTTGTCTTTCAATCAAAGTTTATGTTGCATAGATGTTCAAGTTTACACGCTACACTTTTAGCGGTTATATTCAATTTCGTACCACTTGCTGACGATTACCCCTGATTCGTATTTATTTCAATATGAAAATATCAAAATATTATTCAATTGTATATTGAAGTTATGTAACTTCGAAATTATTATTTTTTGAAACTCATCGACTTGTTTCCGGACATCGCATGTACCGACACTGCCCACTATAATCCAGACAAAATAGACCATGGACCCAAGGCGATGCATTAAGGTTATTTTATGCTAAAATGCTCTTGATTGCCGATAAGGTGATTGGTATTGCAAATTATAAGCCATATCGTGTACAGCTGGATATAATGTCACGGAATTTGAAACGACGGAAAACCCCGATAATTTTCCAATTACAACTGACTGCAATACGCTTAATGAAAGTAAATAGTTTTGAACAAGCCAGTCAATTGCTACTGTACAAATCCGAACGCTAGATCATCGACGACTCATATATAAAATAGTCGCTTCCGAATATCCACTAGTAACTCACGACTACCCCTGACGAGTTTCAGTCGAAACTATTCGGGTTTATTTCAATTTGAATATATTAATTCAATTGTATATTGTAGTCCCGTATCTCCGAGAAGCTCTTTGTCAAATTTACGAAATATTCCAGATAACTCTGACTACAATTGGATACGGGGATAAGACACCGCATTCGTGGGCCGGACGACTCATCGCCAGCTGTTTTGCGATTCTCGGGATTTCATTTTTCGCGCTACCTGCGGTAAGAATATTTCCTCGCGGAAACTGCGGTCTATCTCAAGTGGAATTTTTCGCCTCGCAGTCATTAGGACCTGCCAGCGATTTTTCTGTCTGTATGTGTTATGGGATGTGCTGGAGACTAAACTTTCCATCTATATTTATGCGCCAATTGAGTATACTGGAAGAGCGTCATATTCAGTCCCTAGAAACTAAATTATCACCGAAGTGCGGCCTGTTCTACAGCCTTGGGCGCTTCATGCTAGCATGGGTTCTTCTGATACTCTTTAAATCCTTGATCCAATCGAAGTTACATTATGGCATCCTCTGTTGGGGGGCTGCCAGTAAAACTGCACTCAAGCCACTGCAGAAACTACAGCATAAAGTACTCCGAATCATAGCTAGGGCCCCAAAAGGGCCTGGCTGCCCATCCAATAAGTCGCTGCTGAAGAGATTCGGCGTCCTAAACATAGAAGATATGCGGAAACTAGAAATCGTCAAGTTTATGTATCAGTTTCACTGCGGTCGTTGCCCCGAATATTTCAATGACTTCTTTACCTCTGAATCAAAAGCGCACAAGTACAACACACGCGCGTCCACGTCGTCCAAATATCATATGATCGACCGAAAAGATCATCGCTCCATCACATATGCCGGACCTGATGTGTGGAACAGTATCCCGCCGGCCATCCGACAGTCGACGAGCATGTCCACATTCAAGTCGAAATACAAGCAATTACTACTAAATAAATACAGTCCATCCTCAAGATTACCGGACCACGACTGACCTATCGATCTCGCTTCCCATGACATGCCGCCCTATTTCTTGTCGCATTCTTTTTCTATACTATCTTCTCTACTTTCATTCAGTGTGCATGCCTCCTCTTTACATCGCCAAGGCCAAGGTGGGTGTCAGATTCCATAGACTACTCCTTGTCGCTTCGACATCTTCCTGTCTTTTCATTGTATCGCATTTTTGTGGTGTATTGAACTGATAAAATTGCTAATAAACCAATGATGATGATGATGATGAAAACATCCCAATGTCATACACAAGTGACCTTTCGTTGACCTTGTGTCGGATGTTCATAATGGTAATATACACCGTGCAGATTCTTAAAATCCTCCCATATTAATAGTTATCGTTGCGTGGGCTCTGTAGGCTATATATGTATTATATATTCATATCAGCGTGCAGTAATCGTTTTCGAAAATTTGCAAACGCCGGATTTTGTAATGTGAAGTTCTTGAAACTAAACTTGTTTATTACGAAAATTCACTCATTACGTCTGTTCATGAATAATTATGTTTCACTGAATCAGGCCAAAATCGGAACTCCACAATTTCTATTTCATGTTGAAGAGAAATCAATGAAATATCAATGAAATATCTTGTTTACCGTGGTTGTGCTACTGTGATTATCTGAAAATAATGTAAATAAATATCAACTCTTGGGTTATACATAATCTCTTTTTTTTTTCTATTTTTAATAAGATACGAACCATTTTTATTGAAATTGTAAAATATACCTGATGTAACAGGATCCGGGTTCAAAAACACCTGGCCCCAAGCAATTAATTTTGTGAGGGAATAAGGATTTTTTCCTTTTACAGATGTCACGACCATTGTTTATGTGTAATTCCATTTTGTATTGTCTTGCATCATGCTGGTATATGATGATAATAGGAATGAAATGGTTTGTTTGTTATTCATAGAAACTATCTTAGATGGTGGTCGCTTGCGAAGGTCATTATTATCACAGCGTCTACCAGTGTTGGGATCAAGTCACTACCTTCGAGTCACGAGTCATTTCGAGTCACTCCACATTTTGACTCGAGTCAAGTCAAGTCAATCGATTTTCGAAGGTGACTCGAGTCAAGTCAAGTCACTCGATTTTTGGAGGTGACTCGAGTCAAGTCGAGTCAAGTCAAGTCAAGTCACGAGTCAAGTCACAATTCAAGTCTAGTTGCCTCTTCGAAGTATGAGGCATGATTATGTCATTGCATTGTGCTAGCTGTCTGAAATACAGATTGATTCTGAACCAATGAACGAATATAGAGGTACATATTCACGCAATAAGGCGCTGTATCGCTCACATATATGTAGAACTGCTAAACTACGTATTTGCATAGCCTCAGTTTATAGTTACCAGCCAAAATAGAGAATAGAGAAACGGATTGATCAGATGCAATACATTACACATTTACAAATTGATATGATACAAAACGAGCCCGTGCCAATGGTTTATGACTATTGAAACTATATTCGAATTCAATTTCAATAAAACAAGAGTTTTGGTTAAGGTAAGAACAAAAAACAGAAATATACATTTAGCTATTAAATTACTTAACTGTACTAGTTTACGACCTCGTAAGCTATAAGATTCGATCACTTCGTTTGCGGTCAATTTATTAGTGAAAGAAAAATGGAGGCACAGTGAAACGCACGATCGTTGAATGATTAGTCGCTCTGACGGGTTACACGAGCGTTTCGCGAGCAATCCGACTGTATGCAAGATAAAATGATTTTTATCGACACCGATTACATGATGACTTGAAATTGACTCGTGAATTTTGCTCCGAGTCACGAGTCAATCCACATTTTTGATACGCCGAGTCAAGTCAAGTCAAGTCATTTTAGCAAAGTGACTCGAGTCAAGTCAAGTCATACGAAAAAGGTGACTCGAGTCTGACTCGAGTCAAGTCATGACTCGAGTCATCCCAACACTGGCGTCTACACATATGACATTCCGTGTGCGGTCCTGTAAAGTTGTATTGTATCATGTTCCATTTAAGTGCGCGCATGTGGCCTACCGCTAAACGAAACGCACATGGGCGACGCAGATGTACAGACTGAGTGTCTATTATTATCTGACAGGGTATACTTGGTTCCGGTTTCGCGTTGAAAGTACAAGAACAGCACAGGCAGAAACATTTCGCGCGTAGGCGTACGCCGGCCGCGTTTTTGATCCAATGCTTTTGGAGGTGCTACGCGGCGGACGCGGATTCAACATCGTCGGCGACCTGGCAACCGCATTTTCGGGGATACGTCATAGCGAACAAGTAAATTATTATTACTGTAGTAATAAAATCGTGATAGTGAGGCTTTATTCCATCATAGGTTTTGTGTGCCACGTCTATAAGAGTCTATAGGAAATACCAAACAAATTATAAATAGGCCTATACATCGTTTACACACTAGTACAAACTAGAGGTCGACCTATTATCAACCTGGTCGATTGTATCGAGGACGATATTTGGAAATTTCCCGATTATCGATATCGGCCTAGGAAGGCCGATATTTTATTCATAAAAAAATTCAAAAATATTGGAAATTCAATGCTTCGTGTTCTCATTCTCAAGAAATCGACGACGCAAAGAACGATGCGTGACAGATTAACCCTTGCAGGACGAGTTTAGCTGCGTGAGCAATGAGCATGCAAAGAAACTATGCTTCCTGCATTGCGATCTACCTCTACTGGGCTGATTCGCAATTTTATATCATGTTTTATTTTTTGGGTTATCCCAAATTTCAATGAATGTGCGCAATTAAGCAATAATTCTATTTAATTTCAGTTTTCTCGTTTGCTGCTCAGATTTCCGTGGCATGTACAAGTGCCATCTTGCTTAATCGAATATTTTTGGCGAAATGGTTCTCTGCTCCTTCCATATTAATATCGGCCTATGATATCGATTATCGACCTTGTGTGTCCTATTCGGATAAATTAAAAAATAATTACTCGCTTCGTAATTGAATCTAGTCGAGTTGCAGCTAGTTAGTCCTAGTTGTAGTTCTAGTTGCGTGTTTTGAAAAGTAAATGGTTTGAAGAAGTCTACGTTTAGTCTTAGGCCTATATAGTGACACGTACATTAAATATACGAAATTAGCCTACATGATACAAAACTTTCATCGGTACAGCTTTACATATATGGATATACACGTTACACACGCAACACGCATAAATGTATGTACAGATTCGAGAACATTGTCTAATATCGATCATGTCTAACTGAACGTTGCTCATCTGTATATTATATTTAAAGCAATTGCATTTTACTGTTGATTTGCACGATTTACAAATAAAGATTCTTCCTCTGATATCCGCATGTAACGTAACGTTCATATTTTTTAGCTCACAGGGCAAGAAGTCACTGAAAGAAAGGTTTATGGGAACGTACGGAACCAAAGTACGAGTACGCGGAAGAATGGAAAACGAAGCGACTTCACCGACGACACTCGAAAACAGCAAGGACGACGTGAGATGCATTGCTTCAATGCTTTCATATTGCAGGAGTCTATGAACCCCTTGCGATTCCGCGCAATAGTGTAAAGGTGTCCATGAAATACCAATGGACATCAAAGTGTTTTATATCAACTTCAATAAAATTGCCACCTCATCAACAATAGCAACTCCACCTAAATTCAAAATGAATACTGAGGATTTTCTAGTTTTACTTCGCAAATATTATCACAGTCGGTTGTAACGTATAGACAAAGACATATTAGGTCACTTTCCCCATTGTTGTTTTGCCGCTGTTTTATTACTGTAAATTCATATCAGTTGTAGCCTCGTATCTATCAACTTATCATCCCATATCCAGAAATTTCAAAGAAAAGATGGTACAGTGAGGAATATATTTCCATTCGGTTTACTTTTGTCACACTAAGATACAAAAGACTGAGCGTTTTCTATTGGGGAAGGTGCTTTCCAATGGGAGCACGAAGCCCGCAAAGTTGAAGGAACATTTATAGTCAGTTCATTAGACCAATTCATCTATCTCTTGTCACATCCGTCATTTCCTATATGTAAAAAAAAACCACTTCACTACCAATTCATTCTAATTTCATGACAATATGTCCAATTAATGTGAAGTAAAGAATTCGGACCGGATCATAAAGGGGGTACACGCAGACACCGACAAGAATTCGGAGGTCCACGCTAAAAATATGTTTAAAGAGCCCTTCTATATACAGTGTAAACAACACCATGTGTTACGATGATTCCCACCATGGCGTCGAGTGCACACTGCACATCTGGTAAACGACGGTTTCTGGTATAATATATTTCTTTCACACCAATTATAATGGGATTAAATGAGTTACAGACACCAATTCTTATTGAAGTATACCCAAGGGAAGGGTGAAATGGACTCGATATACCCCTAGAAACCGAAAAGGGGACACGTCGTAAGCAGAACCCCGGCCGATACATCCTTGAGACATATCTTCAATATTGTCAGCAACGAATTACCTCTACTTTTTCCCAGTACTTAAGTGAATTTTACCTACTACTTACTTAAGTGATTACAATCTACAACTATTTTTTACCGGGGAAATTTAGTAAATGCAGCTATTTCCATCCATGCATTTTCAGTGTATACGGCACGTTTATCAGGAATTAGGATATATTAAGAAATATCGACCTGGTGTAAATATGACCATAGAACTCGAACACTATGATTACAAAGACAACAAACTGATGTTGATTCGTTTTTGCAGTTTGTCAAATCCACGTTTGGGAGGCTTCAGAGGTTTGGATCAACGAACCGAAAATACGTAGAAAAGAAAGAAGCTTTGGACCTTGGTAAATAACCCCTTAACTATTCGATTACTACGTTTAAGTGAGTCGAAGTTCGGGACTACACTGTTAATCAGGGGTGAGCAATTATTTCTCCAAACGGGACAAAAGACAAGAAGAAAATGCGTTGACGGGCAGAGTCAAAAGTTTAATTCACACTGTTCAATTCTATTCCTCAATTGAAAGCAGTTAAGTTCTATTAAGACAGCAAAATGTATTTGGGGTAAGTTGGTCTTGATCGCTGCATCTTGAATAGTTCATACCATGCAAAAATTGCCTTGTTTTTTGTTAGCTTTGCTAGTAAGTCCTCCAAAATTTGTGCTCCCTAAGCCTTGGCCGTATTCCACTACGTGTTTTTCTCGTAATCGCGCCTCAAATTATTTTCCTTAAACACAGCGACCTGGTCACCACTAGCTAAAACGGGAAGGCGTGAAAGCACAATTCGGTAGCCTACTTGAAAACCTCTGAGCTTACCAAGGACACGAGATATGTAACTTCTGTAGTTTGATAGAATACGAGTGCCAAAATGACCACACCGTCGGTTAAACAAACGGAATAGCGTATTTATGCAATGGTGCAATTTCGTCCGCTAATAGAGTGTCGCGATATTGTCATTAGACTATAATTATAATTCAATAATTTACGGATATTTACATTTTATCGGAGATGGGCGATTGGACGCTTGACTATGCGCATCCTTATTTAATATGCAGAGGGTCACGGGCAGCACAGATACGGTCATACCCAGCAAATGCGTCACATAATTCAAATAAGCCGTGTCGTGCGAAATATGCTCGAGTATTTACAGTGAAATACCATGAATTTCAGATCTCGAAAACTCTGACGACGATTCGTCCACGAAATCAAGCGAAACATTCACGGAATTTACAGAGGTGCAGAAGAACGCCATTCGTGGAATCAGGTCGGTGCTCTGTGAATATGAACATTCGAGATCACGATGCTAATTTCAGAAAATCTTTGTTTTTTGGCTTCCTATCTGCGCCTCTGTCAAATATATTGCCGGAGTAGTAGTCATTGCTCAAATACACTTGGTAGCATTGAATAAGTGCCAGTCGTGACGAAATTACTGTAGCGAGATTTCCTGTAATCATCTTATACTATCTCGCTGGCTGAATATTGTCAAGATCCTATAGGTTCGCTCTGCAGAGACCATCCCAAGAACAAATTGGGACCGGGAGACCAAAATATCCTTAGTACGTTAGTCAGAAATGACTAACTCTGTCAATTGGAGGGAATATAGAAAACATTATGATATAGTACCAGCTTGCCATTTTGGTTCAAGTATTTGACGGGGATTGAGGCATAATACTAAGATATTTACCCAAAAATTCCCGGGATTAAAAAATACTTATCACCAAAATAATAAATTAGTGCTAGCTTTATTTTAGTACACCGTTAATGTTATTTACGTGCAGTTAATGATATAAAATTACAATTCAATAATTCACATACCAAACATGAACAGCATTCCATTCGCAACATAAGTTATAACTGCTGACATTTGTCACATTCGTAATTGCATCAACTACGCAACTGCTCACAAACCATCGATTGCTTTACAGGCAACAGGGTATTTTAGCGTGTATACCGGATATATCGTTAGCGACACTGCGCGCCGATGGGATTTGCACAATGATTGGTATTCTAACTATCGAACAGCCCCGCACGATAGCGCAATGTGTATACTATATAGGTCCGGTCGACCGATTAAATGAACTATGCGGTGCTGTTTTGCAGAATGTTAAAGTTTCAAGTCGCAAGAAGAAAATTTAAGGAGGCCCTTCGGCCTTACGACGTCAAAGACGTAATAGAACAGTATTCGTCTGGTCACGTCGATATGCTAGCAAGGGTGAAGAATCTGCAAAGCAGGTAGCATCACCGTTATATACGAGTTTTGTTGGTAGTTATATACGGCTATCTCTCTATGCTGGACAAACTGCGGTCAACTCCATACAGAAGCACCGGTACATTTATCTATAAACGTGTAATTATTCCATCTACGAAAGCGGTAACAGAGTATTCATATCTGCGAGTGTTAGGCATACTCACGATGACATATCCAATGTCATCAAACTGGAAATATGCTCTTCCCTAAACCACATTTGCCGTAATTCAATACGTCAAGTCGCATCGAAACCTCATATTCGATTCGATTTTCACACTCTCATTACTACAGCAAACCACTCGTATAATTGCAGTATGACAATCGATCATTTGTTGACGCATTCAGAGTGGACTCCATCGTCGGGATCCGAAGCACCGCAGCGTCGCCTTCAGTAGAGTTCGCCCGCGCTAGTTCCATTTATCGCGCACAGCGCGGTACCAGCATAAACGGGAACAAGGGACTGCTAAGCCCGTTTGAAAAAGACCTCAGCATGAACGAACGGCTGATCAACGTGGAATCGAGTGTAGCGTCGATAGAAAGGAAAATCGACATACTCATCAATTCCTTTCAGTATGTTTCTATTGAAAATTTGAGAAAAACGAGCATCACCAACCTTTTATGATCAACATTGTAATCTATCTGACTCTTGAATGTATAGATTATAGAAACAATCACAATTTATGTCGCATGCATTAGTGCCATGAGCGGTCAGTAACTGAGTACTAGTCTACTTTTTCAAAGTGTTCACTACGCTTTTGACTGTATGCACTATTTATCTAAGTCAGGGCCGGCCAACCCGTGGCCCGCGAGAAGGTTTTGAGTGGCCCGCGAGGTAATTTCCGAAATTATTAATATTATCAAAAATGGATTGCACTGATTGTGAACTTGCAAGGCCAACCAAAAATTTGATGAAACCCCAACACTCGAGATGTGATGACTAAAATATCAGTTCCGACGCATTGGCAGATCCATGAGCCAGTCACATTTTGGTAGATCTTCGTACACTACAATAAAGCAGAATAATTTGCCATAGATTTATCAAAAGTAAAGATTTTCTACGCGCTTCGCGCAACATGTTGTCACTCGCAAAAGTATAATTTAGTTTTGGTTCAAGTTTGCGTCATTTCTTATCAGTGAACACTGCGTGAATTAGCCCACGTATCCCGGTATCTGAATATATTTCCTCAAACTCATCCTTGCAGTGTCACTATAGTCATTCAGCGTCAGCTGGTAAATGAGTACGATGTTTAGACATCTAATTTCTGGCTTTCCTGAAAATGCTACAGGAGAACTGTATCGTGCGAAACGAACCAACCTTTTCTTGTAAAGATTGTTGAGATTCTCCTGCTTATGCAAATGAACTCGGATTAGATATGGATTGAACTTGAGTTTTGCTGTATTTCTTTCTAATTCGAAATTCAATTTCCGAGTTTTTTTATTTTCATAATTTTTATTTTAAACTAATTTGGAAAATACTGTGCAGTTATAATGATAATCCAAATTTAATACAGAAAAAGCTCATAATTTTCCAGTTTTCCGACTCTGGTTGTAATGTTGAATAATGCAGAAGTGAATAATAATTTTTGTGTTCCAGGAGGCACGCTAAAGTTGGCGAAGACCATCAACCAGAGAAACCGGATCACGACTCTACCTCAACAGAGGAATCAGAAATAGTGGGAAATTATGAAAAAAGCAATGAAGAAAATACACATCAGTCGACTGAAATGCCAAAAACCAAATTCGTAGGATTTGGAAAGAACTTGACCTCGCCGCGTCTGGGAAGGCGTCGAGATATAGCGTATTCTAATTCGAAGTTTTTCTCAATGGACTCATGTAAGGATCTGCTGTATTTTTCGAATGATCGTAACCATTGCCAAGGCGGCGATCAGAATAACGTACCAAAAGAAAGGAGGGAGTCAGAAGACGACAATTACATAGGTTTGTATACCTTGTGTTAATTTCTGCGTTGATTAAGTTGAACTAGATGTTGAATTCTGTAGCAGGGTTGAATATAGCGTTGCATTTAAAACGAATGGTGTTTTAAAACACTTTGTTTCACTATAAAACATGTTTTAAACAGTGTTTTAAAAAATGCATTTAAAAAATATATTACTTTGCAAAACGTTCATAATTATGTCATGATTGTGTAAATACATACGAAAAACATACAGTATGAACCTACGGACGACTTGGATGCAATATATCGTCGAGGTTTACGAAATGGAATGGTTGAAACCTTCGAAATTGTCGTCTGTTTAAAAGTTATTAAACGTAGATAAAGATCATTTGCACGGAAATGACATTCTGATGATGTAGACCACCGACCGTGAAAATGCTGTAGAACGATGTAAAACTGGTCAAAGATATTTTTTGGTTCGTGACCGGAGTCGGAAGCCGTTTTCGTTAAAAATGTCATATTTACCCTATATTTTCAATGGTCAATGTCCTTCTACTGTGACAACAGAATCAAAAATCATGTTTTAAATAGGGACGATCTTTGTTGTAAATTGATTTTTGTTTTAAATGCAACCCCAGTTGTAATGATATAAGTAATGACTCGACACGAGTCGCAATTGTTTTGATGACTCGACTTGACTCGAGTCATATTCTTAATTATGGAAAGTGACTCGACTCGATTCAAGTCACTTTGTGTATTGATTCCACTTGTAATCGAGTCATTGCGCATGACTCGACCAAGTTATAGAAGAGATAAATCGGGCCGGAAACTGTTTTTATCTGTTTGAATAAACCTCTGAAGAGCAGAGGTGAAAGTATTCATCGTTGGTACTCAAGTAGAAGTTGAAATAACGGCGTAAAATGACACTCAAGTAGAAGTATCGATTTACAAGTAAGTTAAAAAAATGAATGCGGTCTAAAATCATACTCACTTGAAGAAGTAGTGCAAGTAGGCAAAATCTACTGGAGTACTTTAAAAAATTACTGGTACCTCTTTACTGACCATCTCCGCTTAAAAGTGAGACACATGAGCATAATAGGATTGCGATGGATTCGTTTCACTCGAACAGAATCATAAAAGATGAGTTCCACGTGACTTGAACTCTAGACTGAACTAATAAACAGTATGACTTGTACTCGTACTCGGGTCTCAACACTATGACTTGGACTTGACCCTTTGCGTCGTGAATTGCACTCGGACTGGAGCCCGTGTGAAATTGATATGACTCGATATGACCCGAGTCAAAACGATAAAAGAAAGATTGACTTGCGTCTCGGTAGCCTGGTGACTTGGCTACAACTCTGGTTTTACTGCTAGTAGGCTATTTCATACTTACAGGGCCAAGCACGCCGTTTCTCGATTCGTCCGAGGACTGCTCCGACTCCATTCAGTTGCAATCGATATCGGGGAGCTCGGAAATCCACGAGAGCGAAGATTTACCGGCAAGGACTACGCATTTTACAGGGATCAATCGAACAGTGGAAACCGCGCTTTGTTGATGTTTTAAATATTTCGACGATGTTAACTTGTCCGTTATGGGCCGAGCGTGAATTGAGTGCCTTGATAAGTTCAGCAGGCTTTGGAAACCTGATAAATATGCAGATCTTGAACCTCATTGAATTACAGTATGGCCAATAAAAATTGAAGTAGTTCGAGAATCGAAGATCTCGTTAGATATTTAAGTGAATATTGTGTGACCATGTGATTTGATTGACTGTGATTTCGCAAATCAGGTAGATAAGACAGATAGACAAGAATCGCAATCGACAGGCAATACATATGTCAACGATGCCATCGTTAAGCCCCCGCGTACCTTCCTACTGCATTGGTTAAGTACGAAAACCATGATACAACGAGTTGGAAACTGTCACCTCCGTCATAAATAAATCGGAAACATTGTAAATGGTTGTAGGCCGAACCGTGAGAAGAAAATTGGAACATCAACGTAATAATGAACAACTAAAATAAAAATAAAAGAGCAAAAGAATTTATTACGAAGAAATATGAAAAGAGATAAATAAGTTTAACGAGTTGTTATTGTTCAACTAAAAAAACAAGTGGGCAAGTACGATTGGAATATACGGCGCCGCACTGTAAATATCATATAGTATTGACGGACATGCATTTTGAAGTGTGAGGCATGATTACATCATTGCATTTTGCTAGCTGTCTGAAATACAGATTTACTGGTCATTGATTTTGAACAGGTGAACGAATAGCCTATAGAGTTAAATATACACGCAAGAAGATACTGTATCGCTCACATAAACGTAGAACTGCTAAACAACGTAAGTAATTGCATAGCCTCAGTTTATAGGTACCAGCCGAAATAGAGAATAGAGAAACAAATTGATAAGATGCAATACAATACCCATTTACAAATTGGTATCATAAAATTTGAGCCTGCGCAAATGGTTGAGGATTATATAAACTATATTTGAATTCAATTTCAATAAAACAAGAGGTTTGGTCAAGGTAAGAACAGAGAACAGAAATAGACATTTTGCTATTAAATTACCGTACTAGTTTACTGCAACGTAAGCTGTAAGCTTCGATCACTTCGTTTGCAGTCAATTTATTTGTGTGAGAACAATGGAGGCTCAGTAAAACACACGATCATTGAATGATTGGTCCCTCTCACGTGTTATACCAGCGTTTCGCGAACAATCCGAACATATGCAAGATATAACAGTGATTTTTATCGACACCGAGTACTTGATGACTTGAAATTGACTCGTGAATTTTGCTCCGAGTCACGAGTCAATCCACATTTCTGATACGCCGAGTCAAGTCAAGTCAAGTCAATTTAGCAAAGTGACTCGGATCAAGTCAAGTCATTCGAAAAAGGTGACTCGAGTCATCCCAACACTGCTTTGTGGCAGGAGTAAATGATATAAGGCGTAAAAATACAGTTCCCAAAATGCATATTGAATGCCATGCCATATTTGCGGACCATGATATAAGGTTGATCTGCGGCAGTTGTCATTTATTCCAGCGCTCCCCAACGTTTTCACTTCGCAGACCACTTTTAATGCAAGTTTTATTGTGTGGTCAACGATGAGAGATGACATACTGAACGAGAACGTAATTTAAGTCGAACACAAAGAGGTTCTGAGCATAGCTTGGGTTACGGCAATTATTTGTTGATGAGAATCAGGTTAGATTCCCTTTTCAATCACCGTTCACGAAGCCTTTGGTGGAAGAATTTACTTCAAATTTTGAAGAGTATACGAAAACGAATGAAAATGACTGTCACGAAAATCCGGCTAACGAATTATTGTGAGCGCGGGAGCGTGCCTTACAGCCAATGTTCCCTCTAATTTTTCATGAGTCTGCGCACCCTCACCAACTCCCTTGTCCCTTGGACAACAGTGCGTAACGACCAAGGACGTATCCAAAAAAAAAATTGGGGGGACTTTGATGAGGGATACGCCCCCTTTTAAAGAGATGAAGAAATAAAGTAACATAGTATGGTTTTGGGCCGTTATTGGGTGATTAAAATTACTTTTAGGGTGATATTTCACCCACGGACATAATTTTATGAAAGATCAGTACTCCTCTACTTCCGCGCGAAGTGCGAAAATATTTCAAAGTTAATGGTTGGATTTGGTCAATAATATTGTTACTTTCACTGGTCTGGGGCACCCGATAGGGCGGTCAACCTAACTCCGGGGGGGAATTGGTCCCCTAGACCAGGGCTCTCCAACCAGGTGTATCGCACACCCCATGGTGTACCAGAAAATTTAAACGGTGTACCACTCGAAAGGGGTGTACAGGGGTTTACCAGATCCGTATTATAATGAAACGATGTCTCTCTATCATAATAAATACGCCGGTTTATGCTTCAGAACAGGTTGACCGACCGGATTTGCAATATCGTACAATGTTCATATCAACTATATGTAGCTTGTCTATTACATTCCTGATGTCATGAGCAAATGCTTCTCATCCTATAACCTTTGGTAATCGACTTATTGGTTACTTTTGAAGTAGAACAAAGTGGAGTTGGCATGTGTTCAGCTTGCGATATCTGTCTATAATGAATCTAGGGGAAACCACCGCGATAGCTCAGACATTTTGAATTAATGCTTCCTGCGGCAAAGCTTATATATAGCGCAGTGTACAAAATTGAATGGGCGCAGTCAGGGGTCACGAGGGTCGAGTTTGAGAACCCCTGTGTTAGATGGTGATCCGGTGACCTCGAGCCCTAATTAGGATTTGCTCATCCTTATTTCGATTGGGGCAGGGGTGCCCAAGCTGCGGACGTACGGTCGCATGCAGTCATAATACCATAATTGTGCGGCATTCTACACATATTCAAATTAGCGTTGTGTTGGCGGCCGCCAATATGCAATTTGAATTTACGAATTGGTTCTCAAATCTTTGAGAGATTTTAATTCAACCTGAAAATTTTACTCACGCTTGGTGCGATTCAGGGTGACTTGGTTTATTCTTTTGTAATGTAATAGTGTAATCTGAGCTCCACCGTACAAATGCGAACCGCAGAGGAAAATGATGATTTGATGTCGCACAAATGAAGGTTTTTCTGGTACGTTTAAGCGATTCGAATATATGTTTCGTTCGACTATTCCGACAATCGTAGTTTCCTAATTTATGCCTGAATTTTGTCAATAATGTTAGTAATTACATATCATACAATTGCTCACGTAATCAGTTTTACCAGTAGAGCTAAGGGAGGTGGTATCTTCGAAAGTTTAGGGCACGTTAATGATGTACAATTTATTAATTTATCATCTACGGGGTGGTCGTTATTAATAGTTAACCTGTTGCATGTTGTTATTTCGTGACCTCCAGGCTGCTATATGGTTAAGATTTTGGAATCGTACAAATTTACCAGACTATATAAAAATAAGAATATCGATCTTTCGTGACATTTCATCTTTCATGACATTTCATCGCGGGGTGCGTCATTTTCTCAGATTGTCGAGATAAGACTATTCGGTGCTGACCATTTACAGATAGGTAGGCCTATATGAACAACTGACAATTGGTTCCCAAATTGCATTTATCCATGAGGCGCAATATTTAATGCCTCTGTTCCCGGCATTTGTACCTCGGGACACAGATTGCAAGGACTGAGCCTTCCAGCGCGATCATTGGCCAAGGTTCTCTCGCCGGCGGTCTTTCTGGGATCATTCTTAGTGTTTGATAAAAGCTATTTTTGTCTTTGTGTGTCTTTTGGCGCTGAAAAGCTGATGCCTAATAGTCCCGCAACCGCTAGCAGCACACACAAATGCAGTTAGATTCAATTTTGTACATATTTATGTTTTTTATTTATCAAGAGGCGGGCACTTGACAATTAAAAAACTACCGAAGCTCGAAGAAAAATTTCAAGTTGAATACATATGCTGTAAAATACTACACCTTGTAGTAATTTACGAAATTCGAGTGGGGGGCATGGCCCCTTTCACATCCTTCTGGCTACGTCACTGGTAACGATTAAAAACAATTGGTGCGCGCGCAGCTTAGAGGGAACATTGCTTACAGCACTGGTGGACTCCGAAACAATTTAATTTCGCGAAGGCGAACACCTATTTGTCCGTCGGAGAAGTTAACGTGTTTGGTAGCCTATATGTTTGGAAAATTGAATAGAATACTGTAAAATTTTGAAATTCTTCGTGACCCACCCAATATAGCTTCGCGACCCATCGGTTAGGTACGTTGTGCATTTCATTTCCTGGTGTCGCCATACTCACTATTTTCAAATTATCTTCGTTCTATTTTTATACTGAAATAAATATTGATACTAGTCCCAGATCGCAACCTGTGCCCTTGCTTTGAAGTAGCCTACAGTTTTCTACCTTTTGTGCCACAATAATCATTTAACTAAACGATTGTGTTGCAATGTTCAAAAACTAAATTATAGAAGAATAAGGATCAACTCTTTACCTTTGCAAAATAAAACTTTGAGCAGACAGCAACAGGGATCCACGATTCTGATTTTATACTCTAACTTTTCATTATTACAGGCAATCTGACATGTGATTGACTTGGAATCATACTGGCAAATCCATGCATATTGTATTTAACCTGAAAGGTTGGCTGACTTGGTTCTTATCACATTAGCATTCTTCACGTGCAGGCTGCGTAGCAGGTTCTGTATGCATCTGCTATCGAAGGAACGTATGGAAAATATAGTAACATATCAGTTAGGGTTGTGTTTAAAACAAAAATCAATTTAAAACACACATGTTTAAAACATGGCCCTTGTTTAAAAATGTTTTTTATTTTACTTTTATTTTTTTCTACCCATGATATCCAAATGATGACGAATAACTTCTAAAATGACAATACATTGATTACTGCGACTGCACGGCATGGAATGCTCGAAGAAATTCTTGTATTCAGCTAATCTTTATTGAAAAAATCACTGAGTGGCTCCCAAGGTACACTGAGCAGCATAGAGCAACAGCTACTTTACTTTTACGACATCATCGTCAATATTGTCCATAATCAAGTCATCCTGCATCACGGATTCGAACATACAATACTACTATTTACGGGAGGTCGTAATTCATGCAAATCCCCTTTTCGTAGTGTAATTATTGACGCTGCTCCGACAACGTGAATTATTTTAGCTGTTCGACGAATTTCAACGTAGATTTCTCATTATTGGTGCACATGTGCACAGTGAAAAGTGAATTTTTATTTCCGATTGCTAGTAGGGGCGCTGGCGATTTTGAAGGGGGCGGAAATGCACAGGGGATGATATGGGGGGCGCTGGGCTCAGGGGGCGATATGGGAGGCGCTGAAGAAAAATGGCTTTGCAGTAGATGATGTGGGAGTGGGACATATCCTTACTGAGTATTCAGAGCAAATTAACATTCCACAAAACATATCAAATCCCGAAATTTTCGGTCGTGCTACACGACGATGTTTGCTACATATGTTTTCATAAATGTAGTGCGGGTTATTATAATTCGTGTCAATCAGTGGTTCTTAACCTTTTTCCCTCCAGCGCCCCCTTTCAAAACTTATCGTGCTCCAGCGCCCCCCGCCTCATATTGTAAAGACTGTAATAAAGAAAATGAGTGAGAGGGAGGGCCTTCACTTCGGGCCAGCACTTCGTCAGCCCCCCTGAAAAAAAAAAACGATTTTCTTGCGCACCCATAGCGTGATAAACGAAACTTCTGAGGGCTTCGCTCCCAAGAACCCCGTCGCGTGATTTCGATGTTCAGCAATGTTTATGTGGCCTGGTCACCCTAGGCGCAAATATTTTTTATAATGCGTGAATGAATATGTGATAATTGCATATATATGTCGCTATAAACTTTTTCTCCTCTCTGCCCACGGTATCAGATTTACCAGTAGCGCTGAGTGAGCTGTTTAATTGGAAAATGAAGGGCGCATAATTATTATTTGAACATATTCCGGCGTGCCCGTTGGTACAATTAATTCGTTACATGTTGTTATTTTGTTACCTCTCGTCCGCTATATAGTCAAAAGATATTGAAATGCATACACGTATTAAACTAAAGTAAGCACACGATTCAAAATTGGTATTTCTTCAAATAATTTTCTCTGGTGGATGTTATTTGTCCAATGGGATGAAGATCGCGATGACATGATAATTCGGCACGAGCGATTTAAGCACCTATAAACAATTAGACTTATATACATCTAAGGTTACGGTCAGCATAAGGGAAATCCTCTTCGGCTAAGGTTTTCTCGCAGAAGATCTTTTTAACACACTTCTCGGAGTCCCATGTGGACCGGAACTTCATATGTCTTCGTGCATCGTGGCGTGGTATAATGACCGATGTCGAAATGCCTGGTTCTACTTTCTATAATTATGCGAATACTTCCGTGGAGGAGTCGTCAAAACATGATGTGTAATTTATGTTCATTCACCGAAGTAATTTAGGGCACCCTTCGAGCTCACCGATTGGGGGTTTGGGTTGCAGCAGTTTTGGTTCTGGCAAGAGGTCAAAGTTCAGTCGGTCGTTTCGCGACTTTGGTATTGGAAATATTTCCCGCTTTAATCGCGCTCGACGACCATTCGACTATAATAAACCATATAATAATTGTGTGTGGTATATTCAGGGTCTAATCGAGGTTGTTATAACAACAATCAGGTATGGTCTCATACCGTGTGGTTCGAACCATCCCGAATTCACATCTGCGATTAGCATTACGGGGAAATTAATGGTATTGGATTTTGTCTTAGTGCTTGCGTAACTATAAGTAAGTCAACTGAGAATGGGATGCATATATCTGCTCACATTGAATTTAGTACCGTACCCGGTTATTATTTTAACATGAATGTATTCCAAAAAAAGCAACTCATATTATATAACGTTCATGTGAAGTTGTGAACCACAACACTAGATAGCATCATCTTTTATGATACGATAAAGAAATATTCTGACGATTTAATTTTGTAGCTCCCAAATACAAGTATATTTAGTTATTCACTTCGTGCACAAAGCTTCATAACTTATTTTATGTACAAGGGGCTCTCACTCTCAAACGTTATATACAGTGCCTCCTTCTTCGATTTTCACACGCTGTGCGCCGCGGGATATAATACCTAATTCGAAACATTTTACTGAAAATAACCCTAGCAAGCGTGACGGCAGTGTTTGAACGGGGAATTGGCGATCTAAAAGTACGCGCAATTCGTTTTACATGAATTATAATAGCCTACTAAATTTATGACAGGGATATATATATCCCTGGTTTATGAAAACATATGCAGTAAACATAGGCGCGTAGCGCGATCAAAAATTCCGGGATTTGACATGTTTTGTGGAATGTTAATTTGCTCTGAATAGTCATTAAGGATATGTCCTACTACCACATCGTCTACTGCGAAGCCATTTTTCTTCAGCGCCCCCCTATCGCCCCCCTGACCCCAGCGCCCCCCATATCGCCCCCTGAGCGTTTCCGCCCCCTTCAAAATCGCCAGCGCCCCTTGGGGGGCGCTGGAGGCAAGGTTAAGAACCACTGATGTAAATCGAATTGAGCGTATAGGGGCTACTTTTACATCGCCGATTTCCCGTTAAAACACCGCCGCCACGCTTACTAGGGTTATTTTCGGCAACATGTTTCGAATTAGGTATTATATTCCAAATTCCAAATATACGGATATATCCGTTATCCGGATAGTGAAAATTATTGATATACGAACTAACCCTAATTACAACTCCACGATGCACGAAGACATATGAAGTTCCGGTCTATATGGGACTCCGAGAAGTGTGTCAAAAAGATCGTTAGCGACAAACGAAGAGGATTGCCCTTATGCTGACCGCAAACTTCGAGGTATATAAATCTATTTGTCCATATATAGGTCCATCGCTCGTGCCGAATTATTATGTCGTCACAATCTGCACCCCACAAGACAAATAACATCCACCAGAGAAAATTATTCGCCAGTGAAGAAATACCAATTTTTAATCGTGCGCTTACTATAGTTTAATACGTTTATGAGTTTCATTATATGTTTTGACTATGGGACAAGAGGTAACAAAATAACAACATGTAACGAATTAATTGTACCTATGGGCGCGCTCGAATATGTTTGATTATTAATTACGTGGCCTTTATTTTCCAATACAACAGCTAGCTCACTCACCGCTACTGGTAAATCTGATTACGCGGGCTGAGACGATAAAAAGTTCATAGCGACATATATATGCAGTTACCACCTATTCATACATGCATTATAGAAAATTTTGGCGCCTAGGGCTACCAGGCCACACAAACTTTGCTTACCATCGAAACCACGCGACGGGGTTCTTTGTGGCGAAGCCCTCAGAACTTTGGTTTATCACGCTATGGGTGCGCAAGACAACCGTTTTTATCGGAGGGTTGAGGAAGTGCTGTTACGGCCCCTCTTACCCATTGTCTTTATTACAGTCCTTACACAATATGAGGTGGAGGGGGTGCTGGAGCACGATAATTTTTGAAAGGGGGTGCTGGAGGAAAAAAGGGTCAAGAACCACTGATCTAACCGAAACAGTATGGTAGCCATTGGCATTCTGGGCCCAAGTCGTATAATTAGTTATATCCTTGGTGACATTTGGTCTCTTTATCCATTGTTATTACCGCCGCGGTGACGAGTACGGTATTGGTACGCTCCACACCGGTAAAATCGATGATTTCATTGGCGTTTGAACATTTTTATTCCAGGGGTTCTTACTTGGACTACTTCAGGGTGCGAACTGCGAAGCATCACATCAGGGAGTACGATGTGCGTTAGGCCTTCTATCTAGAGCTTAAAATTATTTTGCAAAGCAACAAAAAGTGGAATATTTTCTGGTCCAATTTATTCAACTGAAAAATATTATTCGCGCCACGCGCTATTTTAATATAGTTACCATCAGAAATTGTATTGAGAATGGACAGGTGGTACCGTCAAATAAGGCCTACATGCTTACCCGGAAAGACAATGAGAAGTTACCCCTATTGATGCTGTGGCCCGCGGCGTAATCAAAAACTAGGAAATTGGCCCTCGAGCACATTTGAGTTATAGATCCCTGCGATACACCAATAACGCGCCAACTATATTATTCGTCGCAGCCTGTGCCTGTTTCGGCCGTCGTAGACTGCGCATTGACTCAAAGCCATTTTCCATATTTACGAAAATGCCTCGAGCGATTATATACGGCACCAGTTTCTACTGAATAAATACTAGTCAGAGCTCGAGATTACCTGAACCTGACATATCGACTTCATCTACCTGCTCCTAAGCAATATTTCATTTGCTTCTTAGATTAGCCTTGTTCGTGGATCTAAAATTGCTTTAAAAGCTGGATTTTTCCACCAAAAAATGTCAAGATAGTGGGATGCTTGGCACTGGCAAAAATTTTCCTGACTCATTCCCATGTGAACACTGCTTAGTGTTGAATATTATCGAACTACGATCTGGTATAGCGACTTTCCGACACCTGTCACCAAATTTTTCAGGCTAGTCAGTTTATCTTCATTGGCTTTTGTGTGCATGCCTCTACTCTACATCTGCCAGGCAAGTTGTCTAAAATGATAACAACCTGAGGAATCAGTGCAAGTGTGCAAAACCTACTTGGAGTACTTCGAAAAGTACAGTTACTTTGCTACTGACCGCCTCTGCGACACCCTCCAATAAATTATGCGGGCTTCATAATCTCAGTCGAGTTTGTCACAAAACGTAGTTGGAAATTGAGTTTAAAAACACCAACACAAAGGATTTCTGATTGGATCACAAAATTAATAAATTACTAAGTTAAACATATGCGTTTCAACATCTGCGACACTAGACGGGCTGATAAACGCAGATTTCGCGAATTTTCGCACATTTCATAATCGCCCGAATGCAATTTAAAGCCTTGACAGCAGGCCGATAAAAATCTGCAACTTCAACGATGGAGTTTTGAAATATCCTTAGCCATCATTTGTCTTTCCTCGACTTTCTCGTTGATAATTTACTAGAAGTGGATTCCGCGTTATCGGAAGATTGCTTGGAAAAAAACTTCTCCAGTATCGATCGGATCTGAAAATACGAAATATCAAGAATCTTAAACAGTATGTGTCCGGGTTGACATGACTCGAGTCGTTTTCTTAAATCAGGGGAGTCACTCGACTCGAGGCCATTTGTGTAATTAAGTCATTGCGATGACTCGACACATTCGATATTACTTAATCTAAGTCAGAACTGAAACTTGAAAAATAGCCACAGAAACTGTCCGTTTGAATAAACGTGTTAAGAGTGATAAAAATGAGTATATTACGAATGCGAAGTCTTCGATGTCACCCAAGAGTTTCACAGAAGTGAGTTCAACCTGCTTTGAGCTCGAAAATGAACAATTAACGCTATGACTTGGCCTCGACCTTTTCCTCCTCACTTAGACTTGACTCGATGGTGAATTGAAAATGACTCGACTTGAAACGAGTCAAAACTAGAGAAATAAAATTGTGACTTGGTTACAATCCTGGCATGTCTACCTCATGTAATGAATACCGTAATTTTCCGAATATAGTGCGCCCCCATTAGGGTTGTTCAGAATTGATCGACTTTCAAAATGTCGTGGTTTTCAGTCCGATTCCCATGCCTTATACCATAAAAACATATTCTAGGTACTTTTTTTCGTAATTCATCCCTTGCATCCGTGTGCACATTGAGCTGGAAGAATATCGGCTAAAAATAGGGGATTCCCCTAAAATTTGAGTGTCGCTATTCGGACTAGGCTAGTAAAACGTCATATATAAGCTGGTTTTATGTAGCTATTGCGGTTGGAGTGCTACATAACCTCACTATAGAAAGTTTTGTCAGTTCAGGACACCATTTTCATGTCCCACACTGCCTTAGAACTCCTCAAAACTGCCTAAGACTGATAGTCATTTTGTTGGATCACCTATCCTACACTCCTCAACCCTACCTGAGATTGTTCATCAATTGCCGGGATCACCACGTGCAAGAATACAACTGTAAATGTATCATTCACTCACAGCCACATTATAAACATCATATTGTTCAAAGGAAACGAAACAAAAAGGCAAAGAAACAGATCAACTTGGCACATTGCATTGCACTGGGATGCAAAGCTCACCAGAAGTCGTTTCGGAGGGAAATTTGAGGCCTTGGCAGTGCTGGCATAGTCTGCGTATTCCAACGCATTTGAGAAAGGCAAACTTATTGGCAATCGAACTCTGGAGAGTGCTACAGGAAAAGCACAGGCTGATCTGTCATTTGAACTGCTGGAACTTTATAATTTAACAGATAATGTCAGAGCTCTTGTGTTTGACACAACACCCTCAAACAATGGAAAAATAAAGGTGCGGTTCTGTTACTTGAAGAATTGATAAACAGGAAAGTTTTCTACTTTCTACTTCTGCTTGTCACCATCATATTTATGAACTAGTCATCCGGGGAGGTCTGGAAGTGAAGTGTGTTTGGATCTGCGACCACAGGCCCTGAAAACACAGATTTTAATACCTTCCAAGAAGTGGAAAGATATTGATCAATTAAGAAGCTCTAAAACACTTCAGTTTGATGAATGCAGCTGGTTGGCGATCAAAGCTGATGAAGCTAAGCAAGAAATAATTCCACTGATGAAGCCATATAATGGAAAGCAGAAAGAAGTCTTGATAATAAATGACTACAGAGAATGTGCAACAGGCACCTTGGCGATTGTAGCTGCCCAATATATTGATAATCGTTTTCGCAAGCCTGATGCTACTAATAGCACTGGATGGATGAGTCAAGTGCTGTACTGTCAAAAATGTTCATGTGGAGAGAGCAAATGGGCTATTCTGAAGAGTTCATATGTCCCAGCTTGGTTGAAAACTGGTAATGCATGTGACGCACAGTATATTGATCTCAAATTCCTTCATGTCATGACAGACTTTTCATTGTGCGATTTCACAGTTGCTGATGTGGCATATAAAAAGATGTGAGAACATCATTGGCATCTCACCGAGGAAACGGTGGTATCAACAATGTTCTCGGCTAAACCAAAGATTCCTGACAAAGTGAAGGAAGCGATGGCTGCTAAATTGCTGCAAATGCCAATCCTTGAACAATTTCGCCGAGGTAGGCTATACCTCTGAGTCAAATCTCTGACTCTGTCTCTGAGTCAATGAGTATGGTTGCTTTAATTGAACCGGAATCATGGTTTCTATCCAATGCTATACATGTCGAACATGATTGGTTTAGTCTTCCAGTTTCGGAATGGCATACTGATTCACATTTCGTGACTGCTCAAGAATTTGTGAGTAGCGTTGAAATAGTTAACGGCGCAGCAGAGCGTTTGGTGAAATTGAATACCGACTTTGATGCTTTCAAAACAGATGACAAAGAACAGCGAGCGAGCCTCTTACAAGCCGTGGAAGATAACGGGAACAGATATGCCGATTTCTCTAAAGCAACCATTTCATCCGGACTTGATTTAAGTAGTATTTGCCAAGTTGATCTGTTTCTTTGCCTTTTTGTTTCGTTTCCTTTGAACAATGTGATGTTTATAATGTGGCTGTGAGTGAATGATACATTTACAGTTGTCTTCTTACACGTGGTGATCCCGGCAATTGATGAAAAATCTCGGGTAGGGTTGAGGAGTGTAGGATAGGTGATCCAACAAAATGACTATCAGTCTTAGGCAGTTTTGAGGAGTTCTAAGGCAGTGTGGGACATGAAAATGGTGTCCTGAACTGACAATACTTTCTATAGTGAGGTTATGTAGCACTCCAACCGCAATAGCTACATAAAACCAGCTTATATATAACGTTTTACTAGCCTAGTCCGAATAGCGACACTCAAATTTTAGGGGAATCCCCTATTTTTAGCCGATATTCTTCCAGCTCAATGTGCACACGGATGCAAGGGATGAATTACGAAAAAAAGTACCTAGAATATGTTTTTATGGTATAAGGCATGGGAATCGGACTGAAAACCACGACATTTTGAAAGTCGATCAATTCTGAACAACCCTAGCCCCCATGTATAATACGCACCCTTAAAATGGCGTGTAAATTCTGGGAAAAAGCCTGTACCCATGTATAGTACGCACCCTGCATTCGCAGTACATGAATAGTTGTGTTTTAGTATTCGATGCTGTTCTGTTTTGCGATATCACTGTCGAACAATCATGACATAACCATCCTTAATCATAACACAATTAACGGCATTGTCTCTAAACGAGAGTAGATAGTAGCCCAAGCCTGTGAGGTCGGCGACGCGATAGTTCAGGCTAGCGACACACGACATCTTGCGCACGAGGCCTATTACAATTACAGATGCGATTGCTCAGGATAACGGTTATGTCGGGCGCACCAGTCCTGTTCGAGATGAGACTGATTAGTGATTACGCAAGCTATTATATCTTGCGCACATGGCCTCTTGTGTATGCGATTGTTAAGGCCTGTTGTTAACGCGCTAAATCAGCAAGGATTGCCGCGGACGCTTGTAGCAATCAGAGACCTAATTTCACTGGCCTACAAACGGCTAACTAACTCAGCAGGCGCTCTGCAGATGACTCTCGTTAATTGGCAACATGCTTTTCGTTAATTGGCCACATGCTTCTCTATTTGGCAGCGGTTACACTCTATAATACGAATTACGTGACGCGATTGGAAACAAACATGACGAAAGGTGTGATTTCAAGTTTTTGATCGAGGGAAATTTTTTTCAAGGCTTGCTGTACCCATGTATAATACGCACCCCCCTATTTTAAGGCAAACAATCATGGAAAATTGCGGTAATAGGGTTGGGCACAATGATCCTAATTCAGAAAATATTGCAACCAGTGCACGTGATTAGCGGTCATCCACACTCACAGACGATGTTATGTCAAGCAACGAAACGTTGGGCTGAAGGCCGACATTTCAACATGATTTGGAGCACGAAATATTTTCTTGGTCAGCCAGTGAACCGGTCAATCAGTTTATGATGAGCACCGAGCAGGTCTCCGTGTTTAAGGAATATGATTTCACAAAAATGATTGCAGTGAAAGTCACACACTCGGCTGGTAAGGAAGACCTGTTACCCAACCGAGCAAAACAGAGAGGCTGCTTTACCAAGCCACACAAAGCTTGGAAGCCTAACATTAACACATCCACTTAGCAGCAGGTGGTAACATTATAAAACACTGCTTTCAATTTAGAAATATCACGCCAATGTATCTTCTCTCTCACATTTGGCTCGCCGGCAAAAATAATAACCAGGCCCCGATATACAGTCTGATTTCCGAGATAAATAGGGCACTCACTTTTGCATAGTTGTACGCGAGCAGCAGAACGAGACACGTCACGGGCAGAGTGAGGTAGGATGCCTGGGGAGGTTCCAACTCGTAGGTTTTGACCTGAAAACACGGAAGAAGTGTATTTTCTGCACCTATGTCGTCGCAATAAACGCGAATACATTTGGGTCAAGATTCATCATCAGTTGGGCAAGTTTGTGCAACTTGCAACTTTTTTTTACAGCTTCCGGCAGCTTCCTAAATACTCGTAAGATATGTAGAATTCTGTTTCAAGCCCGTTGAAGGAATCTTATAGTGCAACTTTTTGCAACTTTTGTATATTTTTTTCATGCAACTTTTTGCAAATTTTTGCAACTTTTTCGATCTCTCATGAAAGTATTTTCGATTTTGGTGAAATACACGGCCAAATTCGACTGAAACACTGTAAATCAGCACCAAAATAACGCTTTTAGGGGTATTTCGGGAGCTGAGACGGAAAATTGCCTTTTTTTTAGTCAACCAAGCAAAATGTGGTCAAAATGCAACTTGTACAACTTTTGTTAAAATTAAAAAAATAAATGCAACTTTCTCAGGTTTTTAGTGCAACAAAAACTTGCCCCAATCATCAGCAACTATTTGAGAATTGAAGAGAACATTGTATATCAACAATTGCATCACTAAATATGACGTCACCAGCATAAAAATTCGAATGATCAAGGCAGACAGATACTTCTGCGAAAGATTTTAGGGAACGATAGATCATTCTTTCATTCATTAACGAATGTGACTTGAAATCGACATTTATCAAAATCCGTCAATCTTCATTATGCCAACAGGAGTTTGTGTACCATCTTAAGTGATCTCTTCGCCTTGATTATTCAAAATTTCATGCTGGTGACGTCATATTTTGTGATACGTTAGTTGAGATACAATGGTCTTTCCAATTCTCTACTACTGAGTGTCAGCCGAAAATATTTGTGTTCATTTCAATACGAATATATCATTCAATTGTATATTGAAGTTCTGTACCTCCAGCAGTCTCTGTCAACCAGACTTGTATAAAGTACTGGATTTTAAAAATGCGTGACTAGAACCAGAACAAATGATCTTTAAAAATCCGCAACTAATTAAGATTCAATTCAGAAGCAACTCATTCATTTTTATTTTATCGGATTATATCGGTTTTCCACATGAACATCAGTACAGGTTTGAAATGGGAGGGTTCAAACTCCCAAAACCCACACCCAGGTTACGCCACTGTTAGTAGTGACGACTCCAAGCTAGCAATGGCTGCAAGAACATCACAAAACAGAACGCCGGTATCATGATTCACGCCCTACGTGTTATCTAGTTGGTCGGTAGTTGGTTTTTTATATGCGCAACAAGAACGAGTGCTAGAACTATTCACTTTTCCAATTCAAGAATCTAGAATTAGAAGTAGAACTACTACTTTTTTCAAAATGCGCAACTAGAACTAGAACTACAATACTCACTTTTGAATTACGCAACTAGAACTATAATAAATGGAAAATTTTGAATTTCAAACCGGTCACTTGATATGTGGTGCCAAATAGCAAAAAAATAATTCCTATAATCATTTTGGGCTCGCGCACCCTCTAGTGGTCGTGCAATTTCGCCGAACTAGCCAAAAATAGCTAATTTTGGGCTTAAAAGATGCGGAAGCAACAAGTTTCTATCTCACTTCCAGAGAACTTTGTCTTAAAAATGCACAGAGAAAAGTTACAAGCATATTATTTTGTATACGCATCTTCGTCGGCGACGACGATCTAATGCTTCAAACGACCCAATAAATTGTAATCCGTGATTAGTGATCAGACAATCGTAGCGACCTCGTTTACGACAATCGACACGCGTGCGCTGAGAAACACTCTCCTCTCTCGACTAGACGAGCGAATTCACGTTCTCCTTGTATTTGAGCCCATATTCGTTTACAAAACAATTCTTGAGTTAGTTTCTTGAAAGTCTCTAAAATTGGATGGTTGGAGCGCGAAATAGGACCGTGTGTTTGTGGCTTTGCCAACTGTTATCGGGAAATGTGCTACACGCAAGTTGAGGAATTACTGATTAGATGCGCCGGGGCTTACGGAGATAGGCTCAAGATGCGCGCTTTCTCGTTTGCTGTCATCTGTAGGCTACTAATTCTTGCAGCGCATTGTGCAGTGCACGGCGTTGAATTACGTTGTCAAATATTGATGCAACGCGAGATTCTCGGTGGCGCAAATTCTGAGTTTATTCGATTAGTTTGAACGGGAACCTTCTATGTTCCAAAAACGTCATTGCTGGACGGACTCTATCGTGCGCAACCATATCGCTGATCGAATTTCAAACCTTTGGGATTTGTATTTCTATTGATAAGGTCGCGGCATGCGCCAATATTGCTCTTGCTGCAATAACACCTGGATAATTAAAATCGCAGCATTTCACGATCAGATTCGACTGGCTGAACGGGGCCTATGTAGGCGGTCGTCGGTATTGAAACCCTAGGTGCGTAGCCAGGAAGCTTCTCATTTAAAACTAGAAGCCCCGTCCTTTTGAAATGCCAATTCAATAATTCGTATTATCGATGCTGCGTACTGCACATTAGTGAGAATCATTTGTATGCGAAATGGGTCATTGACATTAGATGTGCGCTATCATTGCAGGTTTGATTTAGCGCGTCCGCATGCGGGCTTGCACGCTATAATCGCTGGTATGAATATTACGTGCACCAGGCTAGGCCTGATATCGTTACAAGCCTGCACTATCGAGTCCACAGCAGGGCTGGCGCATGTGATAACATCGCTGGCCTGAACTATAGCGTCTGCTACAGGCCTCGCATGATTTGCCTGCTATCTCCAATTATGCGATTGTTACGTCATACTGGCTCAAGACTGACAATGTGAAATTGAATAACCGTGAATCTGCGCAATGAAAAGACTCAAAGAGACGTAGTTGATTAGCGCGAATACTAAATCATCAGAAGATGTGTGTCAAGGCCGAATTATCAAAAGATACGACAGGCCTGAATCACCTGAAATCGGTTCCATTACAGAACAGATTCCACAACACACTTCAATCATATTAATTTGTGAAATAGTTTGTCGTCACCGAAGTTGTGTATTCAATTGTTTGCGAGAATGTTGGTGATTAGTGAACAGTTGATATTGAAGCAAGATCGAGAATTCGCTAATTAACCGCAGGACTCGCTGGCAAGTTTACGCATACTTATACGCGTGAATTCGTCGACACGGTGAAGCTTGTCCTATCCATGTATTACGGGCTTTTACGCATCAATCAATCAATCAAAGGAAAAAAAAAACAAATTTTACCTGCGGATGAAACTGCAAAACGAGATGCTTGTACGAGCCCGCGGCGTAAAACGCGGCCGCGGGTTCCGTGAACGAATATCGAGATTTCTCCAACGAGGCTTCCACTACAACCTGATATTCTTCGTCGTTCCTCGGCAAGAGAGGAAAGTGGAAGAATGGAGACTGGGTCAGGCTGGCCGTGGCCACCGGCGCTGAAGTGTCGGACCTTTTGTACAAGACCACCTGCAAGAAAGATCAAGTTGAAAAGACCTGCGGGTGGTCCAACACACAGTCAGCATATAAGAGCGTACAAGAATCGGTAGAGGAGTTGGCGTAGTGGTGACGATAAGCATCTGCTACCAGGGGGGCCCAGGTTCGATTCCGCATTGGAGATTATTCTGGGCTCCTCTTGCCCAGAAAAAGACCCGATGAAAGACCGCACTCACAAGGAATGGAAAGAGCAAGAAAGAGACGCGGAATAGAGATTAACATCAAAAAAGAACTGTGACATCGGGTACTGGCTCGAGGTGGATGCCAGTTCGAGAGACTGCAACTAGTCGTTCGGCATCCTTCCATATGTTCATTACATTGTATTGTGCCTTATCGCATTGTACATTAGGGTTGTTCAAAATTTGGAAAATCTCAAAAAATATGCGTATCCATGTCTCATTCTGTAGATTATTGATAAAAAACGTCAATGAACCTGCAATAAGCTTACAGGAAAGTCGTTAACATTTGTCTAAATGCGTTTTAAAGTAGCTGCCATAGAGTGGGCGTGTTAGCGACCATAGAACGGCGAGAAGACTAGTAATCACGAAATCACGTCTCTTGATTGGTTAATCAGCTATGCCTCAATGATCACGATCACGGTTGTTTGCTGATTATGTGCTTCTACTAGTTCAAGAAGTACGCTGACGGCAATGATGATTCTGTAAGCGCATTGTACGTTGGTGAATAAATACTAAAATGAGACACTTGTTCATTGAAATTTTAGTGTTAAAACTAGATAACGATAGGTTCAGAACAACAATACCCTCCATCAGGTATGACAGAGGTGAAACAGCGAATGCTTGTGAACTTATAGATCCCAGAAATACCTATCTGATATGATTAAGATTACGCCAAGTGGTCCTGCTTTTCTGGGTGTAGTGCAGGTAAAGTATATTAGTTATCGCCAAACTGGTGCAGCACACCATGTGAGATGGATTCTGGACACAATCCCGTATGCTCAGAAGATATATGGGCCGACCAGGTAGCTTACATTGAGACTCCAAAGAAATGTAACTACAGCACCGCTTCAATACATTCTTTTTTACGTCCATGACTGGTTTGATTCAAGCATTAGTCGTGATGCAGCCGGTAATGATCTAAGATTAATTATGGACATGCTAAACAATGCACGAGAAGTCTTTTTGCTGGTCCTACCCTGCATAGTCTATGCTTGCCTTTAGACCTTTTTCCCGGGCATCATTGAGGACTTAGACATCACTCGCGGGTATGATTCATTATGCTTCAAGAATGTGACAAGAGCCAAGCATAAATGGCTGATTCATACAGCGCGTACAGCTTTTAAGACTTCAACTATATAGGCTACTACGACAAGATAAGATCAGACACAGTAGTGTCAATGTCAAGTTTTATATTTGTATTCAATCATGGAATATCCCCTCTGAAACTAAAAGTTCGTTCGCCACTTGCATAAGCGCCGTTGCAATATTTATTCTCGTGTTTTTGTGCTTCCCTCGATGAAAACAAGACATACAGGCTACAACGGTTATTGCCTTCACAATAAGCCATCAAGACATGTATTTAAAGTTTTTGTGAAGCAGCTGTTCTTTGTTCATCATGTATTTCGTCACTCAACATGTTCTGAATTAATCTTAAATCATTATCTGCGGACCAACCTACAATGCGCTTACAGAATCACCGCCGTTAGCCGACTCCTTGACCAGCTGATCAGCAAGCCGCCACCGTCGTGATCATTGAAGCATGGCAGATTAGCCAATCAAGCGCCGTGATTTCGTAATTACTAGTCTGCTTGCCGTTCTATGGTCGCTGACACGCCCACTCTACGGCAGCTACTTTCAAACGCATTTAGACAAATGTTAACGACTTTCCTGAGGGCTTATTGCAGGTTCATTGATGTTTTTCATCTATAATCTATAAAAGGAGAAATGGATACGCATAAATTTTGAGATTTTCTAAATTATGGACAACCCTATTGTACATTTTGTGTGTCTGGATCAGATGACAATATAATCTGACTATTATTGATATTGTTATCACCCAACTGACTTCATACCACGCTTGAGTTGAATCCAAGTACCTTTCGTACCGTTTATAATATCCAAAAATTATTTTCTACTTTACAAAATTCAAGAGTGTATGGTGAGTAGTTATGGGTAAAAACTGCAGTTAAGTAAAGGTGGTCGAAAATTGAAGCGGCTGTCCTAGAAATTACTATTATTACCTGTAATAGAATTCTAGTTGTAGAATTAGACTAGTTAGAACGGGTAATCTAATTCTAAACTAATTTGTGAAACGTTTCCGTTCTCTCCTTTTCATTCTAATCTAATTTCTGGTCTTCCCAACAACGCTTCAGGAGATCTGTATAGTGCGAAACGAGCCAAGCTTAGTGTGCAGACATTTGTCATTCCCATACTTACGAGAATCAACTATGGTATGATATGAACTTTGTTGTACTTCTTCAGCGAATTCAGTAATTCTAATCTAATTTGCAAGTACTGGTGTAGTTATAATTCTAATTCTAATCTAATTGGAGAAAATAGTGTAGCTATCATTCTAATTCTAACCTAATTTAGAAAAGACTGTGCACATACAATTCAGAAATTCTAATCTAATTTGGACAAAGCGGTGTAGCTATCGTTCTAATTCTAACCTAATTCGGAAAAAAACTGTGTAGCTATAATTCTAATTCTACAGTTGAAAATTCTCTGGTCGTATCGTTCTGGCCAATATGAGAGTTTTACTCCCCCACCTTCAAATACTTTAGATATTCGTTGTCGGTGACGACGTTGCCGGAAATCTCAAACTGAGTCTGCTTCCGGAACGCCACGAAATCCAGCCCGGTGATGTCCCGGTGCTGTACCGAGATTTTCGATTCTTGAGGAGAGAAACGTTCGAAGCTGTCCGACTCTTTCACGACCACCTTGTATTCGGCGTTTGGCAGAAGACCTGCAGAGAGGGTAAAGTCACAACTAGGGTCAAGCAAGATCGAGTGCCCGAGTGGTTAGGTTCTGAATCGAGTAATAGGTTTGGAGTGGAGTATTCAAGTAGTACTCATTATGACATTTCAATAGTAGGCCTATGTCTGATCCGGAAAGTTCAAATATGCAGGGTTGTAACCAAGTCATAAGGTTCCGAGTCACAAGCCAATCTCACTTTTGCAGTTTTGACTTGAGTCAAGTCGAGTCATTTTCAATTCACTACCGAGTCAAGTCCGAGTCCAAGTCACCTAGTAGAGCGCCAAGTCCGAGTCATAGTATTTTGACTCGAGTCCGAAAGTCCAAGTCATTATGTTCACTGTTCAGTTTTCAGATCAATCCGATTCAACCCACTTTTTCAACTCAATATATTAATTGTCCTCAGTTTTAACGGTTTTCTGGCCCTATTTTCAAAGTAGGCTATCCGGACCGACAGACGAAATACCAACAATGTGGCGACTTTACTAATCTCCGAAGTTAAAATGAAATGTCTGTCTTGGCCGTCCTAGTTCTCGAGTCATATGGTCATATGACTTTTAGTGTCAACCTCATGAAATTGTCAAGCTGTCCACAAAAAGATGCACGACAAATTTGATCCGTGGAAGCAAAGTTGTTTGAGTTTTACATTCATAATTTTGGGATTACCCACCATCCCGGCTATTTTTGCGAATTGTAAAGC
This sequence comes from Botryllus schlosseri, assembly GCF_051294905.1. Taxonomy (NCBI): domain Eukaryota; kingdom Metazoa; phylum Chordata; class Ascidiacea; order Stolidobranchia; family Styelidae; genus Botryllus; species Botryllus schlosseri. The sequence continues at coordinate 26,499,833 of NC_137243.1, read as the reverse complement.
ATCGCTATTTTAGACAACTTACCAATTTCATGGGGTTGACGGCACTATTTGAAAATTTTTACAACGATTGAAAATTTTCAAACTGCCGTGCATTCAAATTTACCAGCTGGAATCGCGTCCAATTTGGTATGCAGCGTCTTTTTTAGACAACTTAACAATTTAGTCAGTGAATCCCCGGAATCTGGAAAACTATTTTTTTTGAACTGCCCATATCTATTTCTAGCAATATGGTGTGCGGGCCCTCGGCTAAATCTGCATTTTGAAAACTACTCGAGTAGCCTACTTTTCCGGAGAAATTTCCCCTGTAACATGCCGACTGAATCGGCTTTAGTGTATTCTACCTATTTGTACTATGATCCGTCTCAGATTACTTGCTGAAAAGTATGTGACTTTATGAGTACTCAACAACTTGATAAGGCTGAGATGAAAACCTTTGATTCTGAACGCTCCCTCGTCGTCGGTTTTCGTTTCTTCTGCATGGCTTCCGTCGCCAGACGTCTCGAACGCTTCCACCGTCACGTCCCGCTCGGGTTGGCCGTTCAGAGATCGCACTGTGCCAAAGCAACTGAACGAAAGAAAGAGAATTGGAAGGAAGGTCAGAAAAAAAATTCAAATCAAAACTTTCCAACGTCAATACCTCCACTGTCCACATTTATAATTTAGTATTTTCTGTTTTTGAAATTTATCATTTCTAATAATAGTATTCACGGTGGGAAAGCTCTAATAAATAATCAAAGAATTCTGAGGTTGCCGACTCGGCATTGTATGAACTGGCTAATTCATGGGGCATCGAAATCAATTTTGAAAACTCAATTTAATACGAAGCATACACCTTCAAAGTATATTTCACATTAATTTGTTATTGGTAAAGCGGAATGCCACACGGATTTTTTCATCCATAACATTTAGTTTCAAGTGAAACAGTTAGATTCATTCTATTCCTTTGCCCCAGAATTTGGTAATTAGACATTTCCATTGGTTCTCTACCATCACCGTAGCGCAGAATATTGATTTCAGAGGTTTTCCCCATGCGGCGTCACCTAGTGACAAGAAAATCGCAATGCAATATCTTTCGAAGCGCTGAAAATTCTTCAGCATTTTATTTTATTTTACTCAGAATTTGAAAAAAGAATAAAATGTGTAGATAATGCACAATTCTGAGGGTATGCATTACAAATCTCAAAAAATTTGCTACAGTATAATGGAACTAGTCAGTTTTGAAAAGCGACTAGTTCTAGCTCTAATTGCGAATTTTAACAAGCGAGTAGTTCTAGCTCTAGGTGCGAGATGTGAGTAGTGTAAAGTGAGTACCGTAAACCGGGGTAACTTTGGACTTAAGGGTAACTTTGGACACTAAGCAGTAAAAGATTTAAATGGTTCTTGATGGAAAAGGGTTGCCACTGGATGTCCAATTCTTTTTCATGAGGCAACAGTACTACAAGTAGTCTCTATAAAAGGTGGATTCATTTCACTACCAGATAAACTTGACCCAACATCGATAAATTATTGGAGGGGGTCAATTTCGTCAAAATTGATTGCCAATAAACTTCTTACAGCCAAACATAGATAGCATGTGATTCATAGATTCAAAACTTGGCAGCAGATACCTCTAAGTAGTCTTAATCCATGGCCAAAATCTCAGTGGGCTCACCCTTAGATCAATACAAGAAAATGTGATGTCCAAAGTTACCCCGTCAAATTTTATCAGAACGGGGCAACTTTGGACAGTGAAAAATGTGATATTTAGAGCTCTGGAAAGTGGCTGCTTCATCTGTGTCAAAGGGTATCGTCAACTATATTCCTTATGACCGGCCTGATGGCTTCTTAAAATGGAATGAGAAGGTTAATAAATTAAGAGTTTGCCAAAATATGAAAAAATGGGTAGGCAATGAGCTGAGAGATTGTAATCGGGTGTAAGCTACTTGAAAAACTTATCACATAGGCTACTCCTAATGATGCGCCTGCTGAATATGGGATATCGTAAATTACGACAAATATATCCATCAGAGGACATAGGAAAGGGAAAATAAATCTTTCCTAGAACAGTAATATATTCGAAATCGGCAATAAATCACGCTAACATACTTAATGTTTGCTGTCGATTGCTGACACTGCCAGTGGGATACCCCATTGTCACCATACGTTATTATAAGTCCCAATTGGTGAAGGCATGAGGGAAAATTGAGTAAAGGGATGAATAAGGGGGCATTAGCCTTCATAAACTACCTACTTTTTTTTTGGGGGGGGGGGGGATTAGGTAAAAATCATGCAATAGGCCAGACATATACTACTTTGTTTCAGTTTTAGTCACTGCTCTCATCAACTCTTACCAAATAAGCCTCATTTACGAGGTTTCATAAACAATAGAGGGTAAAGGCATACAAAAAACTACATTGTCCAAAGTTACCCCACATGCACGGGTAACTTTGGACACGGATAATTTACAAAAATAAGGTACTTATTTATGACCATGAAGATTTTGGATTAGTTAATTCTAATCTTTGCTCCATGACTCCAAAAAAACACAAAACTTGCCTCCCCTACACCCTAGCATTTCCAAGATACAAAGCGGAATTGTTGAGAATTGTCCAATGTTACCCCGGTTTACGGTACCGTAGTTCTAGTTTTAGTTGTGAGTTTTGAAAAGTCAACAGTTCTAGTTGCGCACTTTAAGTGAGTACCGGTACCATAGTTCTAGTTCTAGTTGCACACTTTAAAAGTCCTGTAGCTTATAGAGGTCAAGCAAAGCAATGAAAAACAGAAATAAACCTGAACGCGACACGCTTGCCCACAATCTTCACGTCCAGTTCTTGGCCTTCTGCCAGTTCGACGACCTGAAAAAAGATTTCCATTTCCAGCTCTGTTTCAGGGGTGTTGTTATCGTTGGGGCTGGGAAAAATCTTGTGTGGGACTTCGAGTGGAGTATTCTTGTATCGCTACAGAACTTACGATGGCAAAAGAGTACGGATTAGGGATGGTGTGAACCTCCAAAAGGTTCAGGTTCGTGTGAACGCGAACCTTTTTGAAAGGTTCTGTGTGAACGCGAACGTGAACCTCACGGCGTCACATGACGTCATATTGCTAATTCCAACCCTACGTTTTAGTGAAGTTATAGCCTATATTAATGTACAGTTGTACGTACACAATACCTAGCGACGACTCGGGTCACATAATGCCACAATGCTGACTAACATATTGACGTTTTAAACGTCGCCAAATGTATCAACTGGGGCAATCAAATTATGTAATAATCCCACAAAATCAATATCTTTCGTCGTCTTGCCGACAATTTCGACGAGGACTTGCAAGGGAATATTAGCTTACTCCTTAACGGTCTAGGCCAGACCGGACAATGTATTCGGCGTGTGAGTATTGCTACGTTGATATTGATGAGAATGTAAATCGGGTTTCTGTGCTTGCTACCGATATTACTGTTAACAAGTTATACAGCAGTATCCAACAGCCCAATCGCACATATTTGGTTTTGATGATACCATAAACATATGTAATCAAGATTGACCCCGTACACCCTCTAGAGATAGATCAGACAATCAGATCAATTTCATTGATTGGTTGAATAAGCATCATTCGCTCTTGATTTTGTGTGATTGCGGTTCAAGGTTTGGTGTTGATTTTTGCTGCATGGCATGCTGCAGCGCAATGCATAGAGTGACTCGCAGTTGAAAGGAAATAAATTTCAACCAAAAGATGTTACAATGAAGTGAAAATTGTAATATATGAAAATGGTTCACAGTGCAGAACCTACCAAGGTTCGTTTGTGAACGTGAACCTCACGTTCACACCATCCCTAGTACGAATGATAAGGGTCAGACAAAATCGAGTACTCAAGTGATACGATTTCGAATCGAGTAATAAGCTACTAGTTCAAGTATCACCCGTTATAATGTCGTATTAGCACGGATGCCGTGGTAAGTTCAAATATGAAGTCTGTTATGCGACCACAAAGAATATAATGCTAGTTCCACGCGAGGCTGTAATGACTCCAGTCGGACACGATTTTTGTGACTCGACTTGACTCGAGTCATATTTTAAAATGCGTAAAATGACTCGACTTGAATCGTGTCAATTTGTATATTGACTCGACTTCTACCAAGTCATATGAATCGAGACTAAGACGGCCAATACAGACATTTCATTAACTTGGGAGAATAGTAAAGTCACCACATCATTGGCATTTCGTCTATCATTCTTGATACTAGGAAAATAGGGCCAGAAACTGTTAAAACTGAGGAAAGTTACGATATTATAAATGCGAGTCATTCTATATTACTCGAGCAGAGTTGGAAATAGCGGATTGAACCGGACTGAACTCAAAACTGAACAATAGTGAACATCATGACTCGGACTCGACCCTCTACTCAATTACTTGAACTTGACTCGGTGGTGAATTGAAAATGACTCGACTTGACTCGAGTCAAAACTAGAAAAGTGAGATTGGCTTGTGACTCGGAACCTTGTGACTTGGTTATAACCCTGGTTCCACGTCACAATAAAGATTATTTTCGATCATATTTATATCATTATCATCATTATCAGCAAAATTGCCTCTTACTACTCAAATCAAATCATTAGAATTAATTTTGGATTGAGTTTTGAATACTCGAATCATGGTGTCCAGAATGGAATAAAATAATTCGCGCCTACGGGTGAAGCTTGTACGCATTAGGGTTGTCCAAATTTTGGGAAAAATACCCCGTGATTGTGTCTCATTCTGTAGATCAGCGGTTCTCAACCGGGGGTCCACGGACCCCCAGGGGTCCGCGAAGCAATTTCAGGGGGTCCGCGAGACCTCTAAATTTTTAAAATGGATTATCACCAAATTTTTATTTTATTTTTTTAATTTGAGAAAGCATGAGGCAGTTTCGCACCACAACTGCTAAATCCCCATGACTCATATCATCATAATAATCGTCTGACATGGACTATCGTAATGTGGAAACTCATTTCATTGCCAATTTTCCAACAACCTGCTGATACAAACAAAGTGCTGTTTAGAGACATTTTGTTGGGGTTTGTGGAAAAAATTAAAATATGGAGATAGTAACGTCAATCAGGGTGACTTTGTAATGTCTGCGAAACCTTCTCGATTTGAAGTTGACAGTCTTATCAAACTAGTGAACAGTCGTTTGAAATTAAAATTTCCGAAGTATTTCCATATTTTGTCCCAATGCGAGGAGCAGCTTCTTGGAGGTACAGAACTTTAATATACAATTGAATAGTATATTCATATTGAAATGAGCCCGAATATTTTCGGCTGAAACTCGTCATAAGTCGGATAATGATATACCTGCTCTTATAGCTCGGCTATCAGATTTGGCGCATTCTTATTGCGGATGGCCGGATGCCCCATCGACAGGACTGCTTTTTTTATGAACAAGGAGTGTTTCGTTGCTATCAAAGCATGACGATCCAACCCTGAAGTTCATATCACCAATTGGTATGCAACCTTGTCTTGTTAATGTTCAATTGTTCATGGTCGAAAGTATTTGCTAGTAAATATATATGTAAACTCGAATAGAACAAGTCGTTTCATGACAGTCTTTCTCTGGTTGGAAAACGTGGATCCATTTTTGGAGCATAAAATTTGTCAATACTTTTAGATTAGAATTTCACTTTGACGGTAGAAACTCTCTGCGGGCTGAATCCGGCCCGAGGTCCGTATGTTGCCCGTCACTGCGCTAGAGGCTGGGCGTGATATGTTCATAAAATATGTGTTTCTTCATTTTGGTGCCATAAATGTTGCGATCACATCAAAAGTATCGTCGGAAGCGTTATGCGTTAATATTCCATTAGCCTCGATCTATCTTCGCAGAAATGGTTTCCGGCACTCCTCGTTCATATTAAAACGAAGACGCGGATTTTCAAGACATTACCATGTAGCCTACTTCAAGAAATACAGCAGCAAAATTAGCTTTGAAATAATAAAATTCCGACAATTTTTACATAAATAGTATGATGTTATCTTCATGAAAATCAATATTTTGCTGTTTATCACAAACCTACAGATCAAGTTTGCACAAGACAGATGAAGTTTGCACCATAATAGAGCTAACATTGAACTAAAACTTGAGGGGGTCCGCGAGAGTCCGTGACGGTCAAAAGGGGTCCGCGAAGCCAAAAAGGTTGAGAACCACTGCTGTAGATTATTGATAAAAAACAACAATCAGCCTGAAAGAAGCTTACAGGAAAGCCATAAAGATTTCGGGCAAAGCGTTTGAAAGAAGATGCTCAAGAATAGGCGTGCCACCGACCATAGAACGGCGAGAAGACTAGTAATCCAATAACCACGGCTCTTGACTGGCTAATCGGCTATGCTTTAATGATCACGGCAGCAGCAGCCTGCTGATAAAGTGTTCAAGGAGTCTGCTACCGGCGGGGTTTCTGAATGCGCATTGTTGGTAGGTTGACAGGTGATGATTTAAGATTAATCCAGGACATGTTGAGGTATACGAAATACATGATGAACAAACAGCAGCTGCTTCACAAAAACTTTTACAGCATAACCGCTTTATTTTGAAGGAAACGGCTGTAGCCTACGTGCCGTGTTTTCATCGAGGTAAAGCAAGGGAGCTTGTGCAAGTCTTGAGCGAATTCACCGTTTCAGAAGGGATCCATCGTAAGTGAATACAAATATAAAGCTTAACAATGGCGCTATACTTTGTGTGATCTTATTGGGCTGAAGCTGTAGTATAAAGGTGACGTTTTGATTGCTCTAGGAATCGGCTGAATCAGCGGGTTAAGCCTGGCACTTATCAGATGCTTACAGCAAATTGGATTCACTTGTAGGTGTTGTTAAAGTCCTTAATGATAACGCAGAAAAGAGGTGTTAATGTACGCACAGTCGCACAGGCTATGCTGGATATGGTATGTCAAAGTCCTTTGATCCCGCAGAAAAGAGGTGTAAAGAAAAGTACAGACTATGCTGCATAGTATCCAGCATAGTTCGGATATCATATCCAGCATAGTCTGTGCTTACCTTACAGCTCTTTTCTGCAGCATGTTTAAGGACTTTGACAACACAATTCAATTTGCGGTAAGTATAACTGCCAGGGATAACCGGCTGATTCAGTCGATCCCTAGGGCATTCAAAACTTCAACTATATACTACAACTTGGGTCCAATAAGATCACACAAAGTATAGTGTCATAGTCAAGCTTTATATTTGTATTCAATGATGATGGATCCCTTCTGAAACGGAGAATTCGTTCACCACTTGCATAAGCACCTCTGCTTTTCCTCGATGAAAACACGGCATGTAGGCTACAGCCGCTTCCTTCACAATAAAGCAGTCATGCTGTAAAAGTTTTTGTGAAGCAGCTGTTGTTTGTTCATCATGTATTTCGTATACCTCAACATGTCCGGAATTAATCTTAAATCATCATCTGCGAACCTACCAACAATGCGCTTTCAGAATACCCGCCGGTAGCAGACACCCTGACCACCTAATCAGCAAGCTGCTGCTGTCGTGATCATTGAAGCATAGCCGATTAGCCAATCAACAGCCGTGGTTATGTGATTACTAGTCTTCTCGCCGCTCTATGGTCGGCAGCACGCCCATTCTTGAGCAGCTACTTTCAAACGCTTTGCCCGAAATCTTAACGTCTTTCCTGTAAGCTTCTTGCAGGCTCATTGTTGTTTTTTATCAATAATTTACAGAGTGAGACGAATACAGACCAGAGATCAGTAGACTGAAACGCTCCATGTATGTGATATACGCAAAACACAAGATAGAATAATAGACAGAGGTGACATCTCATAAACAGAACATAAAACAGATTGAGACATTCTGGGTGCAACCGATTAGTAATTTATGAATCGACAACAGAAAACAACCAAAAAACAAGTCCACATACCTCGGAGGAAGGGATAAACTCAAACTCTTTCATGACCGCCTTGAAATAATACTGGCCCGGTTGCTGTAACATCAAATTGAAACGCATTAATTTGCAAAGACCAGATGCGTTCTCATTCCGTACCAGGTTTCGAAGCACCAGACCTCCGTCGGAATCCGTTAAATTGTTGCTTCGAAATGACCCGCCGCTAACAGTTAGGAAAACTCCCTTCAAAGGCCCGTTCTCCTCACCGTCTGTTTCAACCTGCGGAATAAAACGAAATTACAAATTTCAGCTTCCTGTAACCAGAAATGGATAGTGTGTGTGCTCCGGTAGAAGCCGAGATAGTTATCTCGAAAACCCGCCAGAACTACTGACAAAGTGGATTTTGTTGAGAGGGCGCATCAGGGTTGATCAAAAAATTTCGGATTCCAAGAACCAAATTTGGCGCGATTCCAACTGGTAGATGTGAACTCACAGGAGTTTGAAAATTTTGAATTTATTCTACTTTCACCCCATAAAATTGTTGAGTTGTTTACAAAAACTATGCAAAACAAGTTTGACACAATTCCAACCCGTATAAACGAAGTTGTTTCAGTACTTCATTTATAATTATTCTGGGATTACCCACCATGCAAGCTATTTCAGCGAATCCAAAATTTTCAACTGCAATCACTTTGCTTCTACAAGTTGGAAGGGGGCAATAATTGGTAAGAATCGTTCTTTTACACAACTTCACATTTGAATGGGGTTGATAATAAAAAAAAATTTTAAATTTTTCATTTTTTTTCATACTAAATTAAAAATTTTACAATTCCTGTGCGTTCACAACTACCAGTTGGAATCGAGCCAAATTTGGTGTGCAGCGTTTTTTTGGCAACCTAACAATTTAATCGGTGAATCCTCGGAATCCGAAAAAAAAAGTTATCTTTCAACAACCATCGGGCGCATAATTTCAGCAGTAGATCTGGGCTCGACCCTTTTGAAATTGCAAGATACATATTCTCGGATATGGACTCTCAGGCTAACAACACTACAAAATGGAGCCAATCCCGAAAATCATACTAAGATATCCTGATATCCGGACTATTTTGCCCAGTTATAGGAATTTTACTCACAACCGTCATGCAAGCATATTGCTAAAAGCACAATCGGCAGTGGATGAGAGTTTGTAGGATGAATTGCTGACAAAATCATGTTAATCTCACCTTGAAATACATTTTTGAAAATTTCTTTGCATGAAAGTTTCCGACTTTTGCTCGACTCTGAGCGAACGAGTATCCTTCTTTCTCGGCGGCGATAGCGTAAGAGACGCGCGGATTTAACGGGCCGGACCTGAGATCGGGTATGTATGTTTTCAGACCAAATTTTCTGCTACAGGCTCAAGAAGCACACAACTTCACTATCGCAAAAAACAATGCAATCAGCGGGGCTGTTAAAAAATAATTTTTCTCAAACTTTACTGGCTATTTGATAAATTGTTGGGTTGGTAAGAAAGCTACACGACTCAATTGCAACCTGCTCAAAGAGATATAAAAGTAAAAATTTAGATTTATTTTATATTATGAAATTTTTTTACAAAAGATACTGGCTAGTTGACTAAATCGTTGGGTTGGTTAAAAAAGTATCACATCAAATTCGGTTCAATTCCAATCTCTACGAACGGAGTTGTAAGAGTAAAAAAATTCAGATTTCTTATAAAAAATACAAATTAGAGCTGTCCAAACTTTTTTTGCAAATACTTGACAATATTTTTAGGTTAGGGTTAGCTAAAAGATGTTACACATGAAATTTGGCTCAAATCCAACCTGTAGAAGCGAAGCTAGGCTATATTTGAAAAAAAAATCGACTGGTCAGTTGATGAAAATGTGAAGTCGTCTAAAACAAGGATGCATATCAAATTTGGCTAAATTTCAATTCGTAGAAGTTAAGTTATTGGAGTATAAATTTTTGGATTTCAAAAATAGTATTCACGCCGGTTATTTCTATAACTAATACCAAAAGATTTTCCACCGTAAATACTACTTTTGTTTCAAATCCAAGATTTAGGCCTACAACTCCAATACCTTCGTGACTCGCTGGAATTGAGACGATTTTTTATGGATTCTTTTTAAGACAACTAAGCAAAATCATGGAATAGCCCATAAAATTTGTTCAAAAAATGTAATTATTTTGAATACATTCAAAATTTTCAAACTCTAATAGTTTTGCTTCTACAGGTTGGAATTGAGCCGAATTTGGTGTGCAGTATTATTTTTAGCCAACCTAACAATTCTATGGAATACCCAGAAAAATATTGCTTGTTGCGAAAATTTATTTTTTAAATGATTCGTAATAAAAAATAAACAGCTTACTTGTACTTCCCCATTTCGTCAGTCAGATAATGATAGACGTCCGGTTGGTCTTGATCAGTAGATATGGTGATACGAACGTCTTTAATTGCCGGGGTGATGACGCCTTCGATGAAGAGCCCTTTGAACGCGTTCATGACGACAACGTCGCGATTGCAATCAACGCCTGCAAAGAAAAGAGGCTGTAGAAAAGGTCGATTGTGAACACACTTGTATAAACTACCAATCTAGTCATTTGATATACAATTGGCTACTCGTTTTGACTAATTTTAGTGACAGTTGCAGATTTTGAAAATTGGGCAGTTTTAGTTCGAGTTGCAAGATTTCAAATGTGAGTAGTTCTAGATGCGAGCTTTGAAAAAATGAGTAGGCCTACCGTAGTTCTATTTGCAAGTTTTCTGAAATTGAGTTCTAGTTCTAGTCAGAGGTGGTCAAAGTAGTCAAGAAAGCTACTCAAGTAGAAGTAGAAGTAGCGAGGAAAAAATCTACTCAAGTACGAATAGAAGTACTTCTTCCATAAGTAACCTAAAACTACTTGAAGTAGAAGTAGATTTGACTGACTTTAAATCGACTCAAGTAAGTAAGTAGTTGTGAAAACGATCTTAATTCGTTCACACGGATTGTAAAAAGGTGGAAATTGAGCTACGCGAACGGTGCCGAGCTTGATTCATATTTATGTATAACAGAAGGTTTCTCATTTTCGACAGCTTAAGCATTCTTTTCTGTTTTCTCGAACAGCACGTTTTGGAAAATATCATGGTATGGCGCCCTCCCCCATATTATAAGGCCCGTAATTTAGTCGAAGAGCAATACGGAGAAGTTGTATAGGATACGGTGTAAACACTATGCACGTCTAGTAAACAGTAGCAAAAAATATGGTGGACCGTAAAAATGCCATATTGTGTAGGTTTATTTCCGGATATTAAAGGCATTACTACATTTGCTTTTATACTTCAACATGTATGGTATCCAGACAAGAGAACTGATATTAATTAGAACTCAAAGTATATGATACTGGCAATTGAAAGTAAAATATTATTACTTCTTTTAAAAGCAGAACATGTATTTCATGTCTTCAGTCTAGAAAGTTTCAAAAGTGGCGGGCATAAACAGCTCTAGAACTAGAAAAAAAGTTTGAGTACACTTTTCCAAATTAGAACACGCCATGGGCATGCTAGATTACGATATGATAAGTAAATGCTACATTGCGAAACATCAGTTGCAAACGTTATGAGCCATATATACTGTGATGAAATATTTCATATGAGCGAAGGGCTACAATGTGGTGTGAACCGAACCGCCAACCCGCTACCTAAATTATATTCACTGATACTTTCGTGAAATGATACTGGTTACTCCGCATCCACTGCGCATGAAGCGCAACGAAAATTCTGGGTTTTACTCAACTTTTATGAAAATAAAATGTTGATACTTCGTGAAAACAGCCCCGAAATTCCTCAGGCTATTTTCCTGATTGGAAGATTGAACTACCTCTACTTGACAAACTGAAAATTGCGAAAAGTAAGTAAGTAGATCACAAAATATTACGAAGTAGAAGTAGCGAAAATCAGATCTACTCGAGTAAGTTCCAGAAGTAGAGGAAAACTACTTGAGTACTTCGAAAAAGTAGAAGTACTTCGATACTGACCACCTCTGGTTCTAGTTAGTGATCTTGAAAAGAGAGTAATTTTAGATCTAGTTGCGATTTTCGAAAAATGAGCAGTTTTGGTTCTAGTTGCGATATTTGTATAGTGAATAGTTCCAGTTCTAGTTGCAAGGTCAAGTTCTAGTTACGAGCTTCGAAAAGTGAGTAGTTTTAGTTTTAGTTGAGAGCTTTGAACAGTGAGTAGATTTAGTTCTAGTTGCATGTTTTGATTATTACTAGTTTTAGTTGCGAGCTTTGAAAAGTGAGTAGTTTTAGTTCTAGTTGCAAGTTTTGAGTAGTACTAGTTTTAGTTGCGAGCTTTGAACAGTGAGTAGATTTAGTTCTAGTTGCAAGTTTTGATTATTACTAGTTTTAGTTGCGAGCTTTGAAAAGTGAGTAGTTTTAGTTCTAGCAAGCATTCGAGTAGTACTAGTTTTGGTTGCGAGCTTTGAAAAGTGAGTAGTTCAAGTTCTTTGCGAATTTTGTAAGGTGAATAGTTCCAGTTCTAGCTATAAGTTCAAGTTCAACTTCTAGTTGTGGATATTGAAAAGCGAGTAGTTTTAGTTTTAGTTGCAAGGTATGAAAAGTGAGTAGTTCAAGTTCTTTGCGAATTTTTTAAGGTGAATAGTTAGTTCCAGTTCTAGTTGCAAGTTCAAGTTCTAGTTACGACCTTTGAACAGTGAGTAGTTTTAGTTCTAGTTGCGAGCTTTGATTATTACTAGTTTTAGTTGAGAGCTTTGAAAAGTGAGTAGTTCAAGTTCTTTGCGAATTTTGTAAGGTGAATAGTTCCAGTTCTAGCTATAAGTTCAAGTTCAACTTCTAGTTGTGGATATTGAAAAGTGAGTAGCTGTAGTGCTTTGTGAGCTTTGAAAAGTGTGCAGTTCTAGTTTTAGTAGCGTATGTTGAAAACACAGCAGTTTGAACAAGTCTGGTAGTGACACAAGTAAAGAGCAAACCTGAATTCACAACGACTTTGGCAGATTCCGGTTCAAATAACAAAATCGCCGATTTCGTCGCAATTGACACGCTCTCCATTTCTTTGGCTCGGTAATTCGCTACGTAGTTAAACTCCTGGAAATTAGAGTTTTAAGGAGAGTAAAATTTAAACTAATATTTGATGACAGTTGCAAGAATTAAAATAATCACAATAATCGGGCCTGAATATTTCCTCACTCACCTTACTGTCCGTCCGTTTTTCCAGTTTTGGGATAATCTCCAGATCTGAAAATCCAGAATTTCCAACATTATATTGTGGAGAAAAATTACTGGAAATACAACCCAGACTACCAAACGATCCTTCAACTCTGGGTCAATAGACTCAATATTTGTTACCGATATCGAAATTTCGTACCATCGTGACCATATCTTTGAAAAATGCCACAGCAAAGATAAAAAAAAAACGACGTTTCACACGATACCGTTATCCTGAAACATTTTCAGGAAAATCAGAAATTAGATTAGAATTAAAATGAGGGTTAAAAATATTCAACAAATTAGATTAGAACAAGATTACCTGCATTTTGCTCTAATTAGTCCAATTGAACAACTACAATAATTGTGCAGTAAGACCTTGATAGCTTTCACAGCCTATTTAACGTCCACTTAATACAACCAAATACTCCAAATATTATGTATTAAGTGGAAGTTAAATAGGGTGTGAAAGCTATCAAGGTCTTACGTTTATATATATCGTCTGCTATCGCCCAACAAAGTATACAATTGTGCAGTTATCCAAGTTTGCCCTGTTGTATGTGCCACGAGAACATACCTTTGTCCATTACACTGGACTGCAATATCAGTTTCAAATCTTTGTCTTTGTCCGTTGACAGAATCCGCACAGTTACATCGTGAGCGATCGCTTGCAACACGACAGGCTGAGGGTCTGACGTTTTGTAAGAGAATTCCTTCTGCCCGAAAACGTGACAGGACTCTGGCCGCAGGACATACTCTCCGGGTTCGGCCACGCACATTTGGTTCTTGCCCTTGGTCAGGTCGAACGAGCCGGCAGGCTTACCACCGCGACTGATTTCCTGAAATTGAAACGTTAACATCAGAGGTAGTCATGGCAGTCAGTGTTGTCAGTCAGTCAGTCATTAGGGGTGTTCAAAAATGACTTTTTTTCTCAAATCGTACTGGCTACTTGATAAAACTGTTGGGTTACCTAATTTAAGCCCACACACCACATTTGGTTCAATTCCAACCAGTAGCCGCATTGCTACAGGAGAAGAAAGTTTCTATTTATTATATAAAAATTAAAAACAAAAAATTTGAAAATTTTTTGCTCACCCCATGAAAGTGTGAGGTTGTCTACAGAAACGATGTTCACCAAATTTGGTCCAATTCCAACCAGTGGAAGCAGAGTTATTGCCGTCAAAAAATTTGGATTTGAATAAAATAGTATTTACGGTGGGCACCACTATAATAAAAAATTAAAGAATTTTTAGTCACCGTAAATAGTATTTCATTCATAATAAATTTCACGGCAGTAATGACACGAGTCCGACGATTTTCTGATGACTCGACTTGACTCGAGTTATTTTCCCAAAAGACGGAAACGACTCGATTGGAGTTAATCGGTATATTGACTCGACTTGGACTCGAGTGATTGCGTATGACTCGAACCAAGTCATATGACTCGAGACTCGGACGGCCAAGACAGTCATTTCATTGTAATTTCGGAGAATAGTGAAGTAATCAACATCAACCTATTGGGATTTCGTCTATTGGTACTGGTACTTGAAAATGCGACCAGAAACTGCTAAAAGTGGGGAAAATTAGTATATTATAAATGCGAACCATTCGATATCACCAAACAAGAAGTATAAAAAGTGGGTTTAACAAGACTTTAACTGGAAACCGAGCAGTCAACGCAATGACTTGGACTCGGACTCGAGTCATAATACCATGACTCGGACTCGAACCTCTGCTCGATGACTTGGACTCAGCAGTGAATTGAAAATGACTCGATTTGACTCGAGTCAAAATTATAAACGTGAGATTGACTTGTGACTTGGTTACAACCCTGGTAAATCTATACTGTTATTGTAAATGTCAGTTTACACATAACAGAATGTTCGTCGCAACATATTTCTTTATTCCTCGACACTCTTCAAAGCTTTTCGAATGACGCAGAATAAATCTGGCTTACAATATTTTACTATGTTTATTTGCAAAATGCTTTTCGGCCTTGAGCAAGTATTAAAAAGTATTTTGGTGGGGGGGGGGGGCAGATTTTCATCAAAATGGGCGGTTCAGAACGGCATTTTAGCATACCATTTTAATCCCTGGTTAAGAGCCTCTTTTTAGAGGTTAATAAGAGGTGGGTGATTTCGAATGAAAGATTAGACTTTGTAACACAAAATGACCAATGACGCTACAAAAAGGAACAACCTTTGAAAATTAAATACATTCATCGTGAAACAGGGGTTATTTCAGACACTTATTATGCAAATTTCACTCGTAGAATTAATTTACACTTGTCCTAAAAACTACTTTGTACTTTCCAAAACTCGGAGCGTAAAAAGCATATAAGCTTTGCCTGAAAATCTGTTCAAGTTGGAGTGTAAGTAGTCTTTTTTTCATAATTTGTTACTTGATGAAATTGTAGGTTTGCCTAAAAAAATGCCACATATAAATTTTGATTCCCTTCCCACCTGCAGAAGCTTAGTTGTTCGAGTAAAAAATTTCAGATTCATTTAGAAGAAAAGTCATTCAAATTTTACCTGCTACCATGGAAATTTGCTACATTGTATAAAAAAAACGATAGATACCGTAACAAATTTGGCTGAATTTCAAACCGTGAAAACTTTTTCTAAATTATATATTTCTAAATAAATTCAAAATATTTCACTCCAATAGCTACGATCCTACAGGTTCGTTTGTGGCCAGCTTTGATGGAACATTTTCATGTGACAGCCTAGCCATTAAGATTTTTAATAAAGGGTATTTTTGAAAAACTACACTGTACAGCTGTCGATGACCACTCTGAATGTTGGAAAGTACGGAGTAGTTTTGGGGACAAGTTCGCTATAAAAGTGATTACACTCACCAGCCGCAGGTTGTGCGAGACGGAACAAATCAACCTGTATCCGGACTGCTTGAACTCGACAAGATTCTTCTCCCCGGACTTGGTGTCTAGAACGGCCTCGTCTTGGAGCCAGCACCAATTTTCGTGCTTTGCGGCAAAATGATATCTTCCGGGCAGGAGATTCCTACGGAAAATAGTAGTTTAACAGGAGAGTAGTTGTCACAAATAATGGCAGCAGAGCTGTAATGGCTCGATGACTCGGGTCACTTTGCGTATTGACTCGACTTATTATTCCGCGCGACTCAACATAAATCGGGGGGAGAATCTGTCTTTTATCTGTTTAAATAAACCTGATAAGAGTGGCAGTGGACAAAGCACTCATCGTTGATACTCAAGTAGAAGTAACATCACATATTCACACTCAAGTACGAACAGAAGTAGTGAATTCAAAGTAAGCGCTGCAAAGAACCCTAGGCCTAGTTTTGGTTATAAAACTGAAAACCGCGAATTAAAAGTAAAAGCAGTCTGGAATCTCAACCACTCGAGCGCAAATAGGTGAAATCTACTCAAGTACTCTGAATAGTACAAGTAGGCCACTCCTTTAGGCTACTGACCATCTCCAGTTAAGAGTAAGACAAATGAGTACATTATGAACGCCAAGGATTCATTTCACCCAAGTAGAGTTGCCATAAACGGGTTGAACATGACTTGAACTCGTGAAGTAATCAACCGTATGACTTGGACTCGAGTCTTAACAGCCTGACTTGTTTCGGGCTTGACTCAGGCTTATGGCCATTAGAATGAATTACGGTTTTATATGATAGGAAGTGGAGATGATTTTTGCTGTATTTATTTCTAATCCGGAATCGGGTTCAATTATCAAGATTTTGCAAATTCAATCATTCTAAATCTAAT
This sequence comes from Botryllus schlosseri, assembly GCF_051294905.1. Taxonomy (NCBI): domain Eukaryota; kingdom Metazoa; phylum Chordata; class Ascidiacea; order Stolidobranchia; family Styelidae; genus Botryllus; species Botryllus schlosseri. The sequence continues at coordinate 26,483,042 of NC_137243.1, read as the reverse complement.
TTTTGTAGCTATCATTGTACCTCCAATCTAATTTTAAAAAACGGAAGATTTTCAAGTTTTCCAAACTGTTTGAGTACTCACTGAAATATGATGCTGTTTGACTCTGTGGCTTTCCTACTGGCTACGGAAGAGGCCGGTTCCCCGTCCCTCCTCATTTCCACGGCGACCCCTGTGCATCCGTCAAGGCAGGTCAGACGGACTTCAATATCCTCCAAAACTTGTTCGAACTTGATGTCTTTTCTTGGACCATTCGAGACGGACACCTAACAAGATGAAGTATGTTCATGTGTAAAACAGGCATCACTACAAACTGAACACATAAATAGATGATGATATCTACTGAGAATGAGAATTTGATGGTTATCCAATTGCACCAGCGTAATTGTTGACTAGAATAACCAAATTGAAGAGCTTCTTCGATGTACAGAACTTCAATATACAATTGAATAGTATATCCATATTGAAAAGAACCCGAATATTTTTGGCTGACACTCGTCAGGGGTAATCGCCAGCAACTAGTAGAGAATTGGAAAGAACATTGTATACCAACAATCGTATCTCGAAATATGACGTCACCAGCATGAAATGACATCTCAAATAAGACAGCGATCAATGTACTATTTTAAGATGGTACACGAACTCCTTTCGTTAACAAGCTTGGGCTGATGTATTTTGATAAGGTCGGCTCCAAGGAACACAGGCGTCATTGGGAGGGGCCGCTCACACTTTCATCTGTGTGCCTACGATTGTTGATGTACAATGTTCTTTCAAATTCTCTACTAGTTGCTGACGATTACCGCTGACGAGTGTCAGCCGAAAATATTCTGGTTCATTTCAATATGAATATACTATTCAATAACCAAATTGGGAGTATCCCGCTTTGCACCCACTAATCAGTTTTGGTTGACAGCTTCCGACGAGCACGACAACAGGGCTGAGCACCATGATTCGAGTACTCGATTGTGATTCCAAGTGGAGTAGTGAACGATAATTTTTTCGAGTTCTGAACGAGTATGCTCCCAGCCACCAAGAGTTATATTATAAACGAGACCTCAGTTTCGATACTGTATTCCACTGTGGCTGTGGCGCATAGCTACGCACGTTAGTGGAAAAGACATATATATCTGTGAAGTCAGTGATCCACTCACAGTATTGTCACAAAGTGCAATGAAATAGTTGCGGCCCAACCCTACATATGACTCAAAGGTTCACAATGCATGCTTTAATTCAAGGTACTGCTATTTTCAAGTAGGCTACTACTGGTCTTTCATTCTGGTTGCTAAACAAATTATTTAAAAATAGTGATTCAATATCACCCTAATCTCATCCAGAACATAGCTTTCACACGAATACAAACCTTAGCGACTGCCGGATGGAATTGAAGCCACGACGTTTTGCTAGCATCGGGAACAACCGGTTTTAAAATATATTCGCCTGAGAAAAGAAATCAGCAATTAACTTTCAACTTTTCAACGCATACCTATAAAAGCGGAGCTGGTGAAAGTAGTCACCGTGTGCTAGTCATATATAGTGATACAATTGTTGATATACTAAGGCCTTTCAGATATCTACTGGTTGCTGATGATTACCCCTGGTGCTTGTTGTAAATATCCAGGTTCATTCCAATGTGAATATGGGGGATGTTCAAAAATAACTTCTTTTTCTTTCAAATATTAGTGGCGGCTACTTGATATACCGGTAATTGTTAGGTTGACCAAGAATGCCCTGCACGCCAATTTTGGCCAATTACAACATTTAAAAGCAATGCTAGGTAAGAAAAAGTTTTTGACTTATTTATAAAATTAAATATTGCGTAAAAATTTCTCACATTTTTCTGGCTACCCAATGAAATTGTTAGGTTGTCCGAAAAAACAATGCACGCCAAATTTGGCTCAATTTCAAACCTTAGAAGCGAAGTTACTGATGTTCAAAATTTAGGATTTCAAATCATAGTATTTACAGTGGGGATATCTATAAGCAATAATTTAGGATCTTGCCACTGTAAATACTATTCTTCAAATCCAAAATTTTGTCCCCCAATAACTTCGCTTCTACTGGTTGGAATTGAGCTAATTGTTATTTTTGAACAGCCCTAATATTTAATTGTACCATGAAAAATTACAAGTATATCCTCAGACCTTAGTGACCACCTCTGGAAACTCGCCACATATACCAACAAACCTGCGGGTTGTTGGAAGCAGAATTTTCCGTTGGCGTCCACTTTCTTTTTTTGCCTTTCCGATCCGTCGCTGTTTCCGAACATCATTTCTACTCGTTGAACATCGAACGATTTCACGTTCTTCACTTTGACGTGAACTTGACCGCACACGGAAAAACGATCTGCCACGATGTCTGAGAGTCTCGGGGTATCGGAGCCTATTCGGACCTGAAAATTCAAACATGTAGGGCGGAGATCACGAAGTTTGATTGGTTAAAGAGTAGATGATCGTGTTCATCAGGATTTAACAACCCAGGATTAAGGAAGCCGGTTGAGCGCAGAGTATAAAGTTGATCGAGATCCATCTTTAACGTCATTATTTAGCAAACCAAACCAAACACTCCGTAAAATTCCTATGCAGAAATATTCCCATAAATGACCATGACAACTGTCTCCTAGGTATCGCTGCACGGTACTAATTGGATACGGCTTGCATTTCGCGATGATAATTCCACCAATTATAATCGCAGTATCGTTTATCAGCAGGCTGCCGTTTCATTCAACAACCTGACCACTGACAACCAAAAATGTGTTTTTGCACTATGACACAACACTGCACACATCCATCACTTGATTGAAAACACAGGACATCTCTAGCTGTTATCATCACGCATAACCTTTTACTACTTTGTGAATAGTTTTCAATCAGACGATTAGCTTCTCTCGGATCAGCCAACTTTATGATCTCTGCCCAAAATGCACCACGATTTGCTGTTTTTTAATCACACAATCAGCATTCTAGCCCTTGGATAAGCTGTCTAGCTGACTTGATGACCTAACGGTCGTATTGCTGGCCACCATTTCACCGAATAATGTTCTCTTATTTTTAGAAATAACCTCATGTCTGTCTGTCTGAAATATATTTTCATAATATCTGCAGAATAGTACTGAAAAACTACACACAATTGCCGTCGCGGAGGAGTCAAAGTAGCTTAAACTGTAGATTTTTAGATTTTTAGTACCATTTTTTAGATTGATGAAACATCATGCTCATGTTCATCACATTGTTTTGAAGTTAATTACATCTGGAAAGAAAATGAGAACGTTTCATAGAGTGAATTTTATGTTCGTATTTTGGCCATGCTCATGTTCATCACATTGTTTTAAAGATAATTACATCCGGAAAAAAAATGAGAAAGTTTCATAGAGTGAATTTTATCAAAATGTGTTAAACGGACGGAAGCTATTTTAATTCCACAGCGACAGTATATGTGAAACTAGAGAATTGGGTATTTCACCGCATGAGATTAAAATTGGAAAGATTTCACTTCAATTTTTTTCATTTAGTTCAAAATATAAGAAGTTGCGGAGTCTTTTAGACCCTGTTGCAAGCAAGAGAACCATTGCCTACTCACATTAGACTTCGGGAAAAAGATGTCTTCCTTTTCGACTGTAATCTTGTAACTTCCGCTGGTCATGCTCTGAAGTCGATAAAGTCCGTTCTGATCGGTGACAGCCTGCTCGACGCCGTTCACAAATACTTGGGCCCCTGTTAACACAACATTCACAAGCTTCACATGTCTGGACCAGGCTCAGTGGAACAGTAGTTGTGGGGAAAAATCCAGTGACTGATTCGCTTGATTCTGAATCGTGTGTTTTGCTTCAAGTGGAGTATTTGAGTGTCACCGTGATGACATTTTATCAGTATGAATGATATGGCATGTCCAAATATGTACTTTTGATGCGTCCAAAAAGAATACAATGCCAGTTGAACATCACATTAATATTGAAAGAGACTCTTGGAGGTACAGAACTTTATTATTTCGCCATGCCAATTTCAATGCACTTTGTGACAATGCTGTGGGTTGATCACGACTTCGCAGACATGTCATTTCCACTAACACGTGTAGCCTTGTAGTACATGGTTGGTATGCTGAGATACGACCAAGTGAGGTGGACAACCTTCCGCAGTGGAAAATAGAATCGAAACTATGATTCCCATTGATAAATTAACTCTTAGTGGCTAGGGGTATAAAATTTCAATACTGCATAAACTCATCTTTAACTACTCGCTTCGAATCAATAGAATTAATACTCGATTCAGATTGGAGTATTAATTTGGATACGACGGCTGCATAAATTTGTTGTAATATTCAAGTTCCGTATCTATTTCACCCAACCACATTGCGGGCGAGATAACAACACACCCACCTCTCACAGGTTTTCCTTTGGGGGCGGCTCCGTCCAAAACTTTCCCCGTTACCGAGAAACCGGTGACAGAGAACCTTTGTTGAAGGATCACGTCGCCGTGAGTAATTGAAAATGTTGCTTTCTTTGGTTCGACGTCAAACCTGACAGAAAAATGTAAATTTGAGCACCAATACTTATTACTAAGGCAAGTTTTGCAACTTTTGCAACTTTATTTTACAGCTTCCAGCAGCTTTCTAAATACTCAAGTTACGTAGTATGGTGTTTTAAGCTGTTTGAAGGAATCATATAATGCAACTTTTTGCAACTTCTCTCCAGTTTTTCAACTATTTGCGGCTTTATCGATATTTTATGCAACTAACATTTTACTAGATATATTTGGTAGGCCTACTATTTGTAAATAGATCGCTTGATTATTTCACCGTCGTTTACATTTGAGGTAATTTCTGAATCGACGTACATTCAGGCAAGACCGCCGAAAATTATAGTTCCACTGGGTAAATTTTTTCAGGAACTTGATTTTGTCGCCAACACTGAGTTTCGCTACAGTGCCTTGGATACGGATCAATCCGAGTATCTCAATTTTCACACCTTAATAATTTCAAGAAACTTGTCCATAAATGTACCTTTCTAGGGTAACCTTTGTGAAAAATATATGAAACTTTTTATTGCAACATTTATGAAAAATAAGTGCAACTTTCCAAGGATTTGACTGCAGCAAAACCTTGCCCTAGCCTACTTATTACTGATTTATTATTCTCAAGAAACATAACTATACGTAAGATTACGACTGGCATCCTATTTTGTTCAAGAAAACCAGATTTAGATTAGAATGACATTATCAGCATTCCGCTGTAATTAGTTGTGCAATTAGTTATTCATGAATCGTTCATGAACTTCATAGCAATTGGACCTGAAATGAATTGAATGAGAAAATTCACTTTTCCAAATTAGATTAGAAATTGAACCACTGAATTGGCATAAACTTGGCAATCGACTTGAATTTTGATTTACAAAGAAATGCTGTGAAAATCTATTGAAATTATATCAAATACGAGCTCATTCTCCCAAGCATGAGAATGGAAAATGTCTGTACGCTAGGGCCTGTTCAAAAAAAAACTTTTCCTTCAGATTTCACACGCAACTTGATAAAATTATTAGGTTGGTTAAAAAAACACTGCACACCAAATTTGGTTCAATTCCAACCACTAGAAGCGGAGTTATTATTGCGGTAGAAAAATTTCTAATTCCATGATTTTATAATAGCTTGTTTGGTTTGGTTTGCTAAATGATGACGTTAAAGATGGAGCTTGAGTCAGTCACCGTAAATACTATTTTATCCAAATTTTTCTACTGCAATAACTTCGCTTTTAGTGGCTTGAGTTGAGCCAAATTTGATGTGCATCATCTCTACTGACAGCCTAACAATTTTATGGGGTCCGCAGAAAAATTTTGAAATTTTATTTTTTTGTTTTATAATGATAAATTCAAAACTTTCTACCGCAAGAATCTCGCTTCTACTGGTGGGAATGGAGTCAAAGTTGGTGTGCAGCGTTTTTTTAACCAGCCTAACAATTTTAGCCAGTGAAATCTGAAGAAAAAGTTTTTTTTGAACAGCCCTACCGTACACCGAGTTCGATTCATTTCGCAAGATGCACTTTTCCTGCAGCATTTTCAGGAAAACTTTGACCTCTTACTATGACCAAAACTGCTGCAACTCAAATTCCCAATCGGGTGAATGGGGGTGAGCTCAAAGGGTGCCCTAAATTATTTCGGTGAATTAACATAAATTACACATCATGTTTTGACGACTCCCCCCACGAAAAATACGCTTAATTATGGAAAATAGAAAGAAGCATTTAAACGTCGGCCATTATCACGCCACAATGACATATGAAGTTTTAGCCACTATGGGACTCCGACAAGTGTGCCAAAAGATCGCCAGCGAGAACACCTTAACCGCAGAGGATTGCAATTATGTTGTCCGTAAACTTCGATGTATATAAGTCTAATTGTCCATAGGGGCTTAAATCGCTCGTGCCGAATTATCATCGCAGTCTGCATCCCACATGACAAATAACATCCATCAGAGAAAAATTATTTGCCAGTGAAGAAATACCAATTTTGAATCGTGTGCTTACTTTAGTTTAATACGTTTATGCGTTTCAATAACTTTTAAATATATAGCGGACGAGAGGTAACAAAATAACAACATGTAACGAAGTAATTGTACCAACGCGCACGCCCGAATATGATCAATTATTAATTACGTGCCCCCATTTTCCCAGACAATAGCTGACTCACCCCTACTGGTAAGTCTGATTACGTGGGCTGAGAGAATGAAAAAGTTTATAGCGACATATATTTGCAATTACCACCTATTCACTCATGCATTATACAAAATTTTGGCGCCTAGGGCGACCAGACCGCACAATCTTTGCTGACCATCGAAATCGCGCGACAGGGTTCTTGGGGGCGAAGCCCAGAGAAGTTTGGTTTATCACGCTATGGGTGCGCAAGAAAATCGTTTTTTAAAGGGCTGACGAAGTGCTGTTACGGCCCTCCCTCTTCCCCATTGTCTTTATTACAATCCTTGCAATATGGGGGGCGCTAGAGCCCAACATTGTTTGAAAGGGGGCGCTGGACGAAAAAAGGTTAAGAACCACTGGTGTAGGCCTACTGAATGAAAACCTACTGAATTGTCTTTCCTTTATGAAACGGAAACAGGGTGTACTCAGACGGAGGCAAACTGGGAAAAACAAAATCTCCCTTTCCATCGGATGACACGCTGCATAGAAAGTGAAGATCCTCGGAATCGGTGACGTCTTTCAATTCGCCCGGCGGTGATTTATCGCAACCTTTCACCTTGGATACAATAAATTGCAGGAATTTCGTCGCTGTAAGCCCCAGTGGCCCAACATATGAGGATGAGACACATTGAAAAGCGAAAGTGGAGTACAAGACACTTGGGCCTGTGATTTCATAACACTGGAACTAACACAAACCCCGCCTCCAACTTTGAAATTAATCCTTATCGATACCTTCACCCCAACCTTTCACCTAACCTAACTGTGACCAGGAATTTAATTCACATGCTCATTGGGGTTGTTCAAAATTTACTTTTTTCCAATTTTACTGACTACGGTACTTGATAAAATTGTTAGGTTGCCTAAAAAATGCTGCACAACAAATTTGGCTCAATTCGAACAAATAGAAGAGAAGTTATTGAAGTTAAAAAATTTTAATTTGGAAGAAATAGTATTTACAGTGGCAAATTCTTTCATTATTTATTATAGAACTACCAACCATAAAAACTATGATTTTGAATCCCAAATTTTGGACATCAATAACTTCACTTTTACTGGTTAGAATTGAGCCAAATTCACTCTGTGTCGTTGTTGTAGACAGCACAACAATTTCATGGGGTTGCCAGTACAATATACAATTTTTCATCTATTTTTATTAAATTAATCCAATACTTTTTTCTTATATAGCAGGGGTGGGCAAACTGAAGCTCGCAAGCCACATACGGCTCTTTGATGATTGCAAATGCGTTTCGCCATTCTGCTAAGAGATTTAACCTGATGGCACTCTGCATTTTGCTGACGATAACCACAGTCGAACATTTTCGTATTTATTTCAACATGAATTTATTACCGTATTCAAAACCAATCTCTGCAAATCATTTCGACAAAAACAACCACAGACTTACCACCGAATTCATCTTCTTGTGTGAGAACAACAGAAAATGGACGCCTTCCACCGGCAAATCAGCCGCATTCACCTTACCCCGAACGGCGTAGCCAGACACCACTAAAGACTGCGCGCAATGGACACTGTCCTTGGCAACTGCGACACTCACTTCATTCTGAAACACGGTGTCACGGTTAGCGGAATATCGAAAATGTCTCGTGATCATTTACGAGTTTCAAATTATGAGGATATCAAAGTGAGACTCGGAGAACTAGAGAATTTTCACCTTCTCCAAATTAGATTATAATTATAATTATAGCTACATCATGTCTTCAAAATATGATTGGAATTATAATTAGAGAGAGAGAAAAATATTTATTGATTTGTCCGACCGTAAAGAAAATAACATTGGTGGATGAAATAATAACAAGAAACTAAAAGGTGCAGGACAGGGTGTGATCAATATGAGACGACTCTGGGTAGGTTCAACTGGTCTGATCACACCCTGAATTTAACAATTAGCCTACATATCATATTCATCAATTTGGTTGCAATAGGTTGGGATAAATAAATTCAGCAGAGTGTAATAGAGAAAATAATAATATGAAAATATTGGGGTGGGAGAAGTGGGGACAGTAATATGATATGAGGTGACGGAATAATTCTTTTTTAAAGGAGTGACATGGAAGGTCCCGTGAAAAAACATTTCACAATTAGACAATAATGAGATCACTTAATCGCTCTAATTAGTCTCGCTGTCCAAGTCTGCCTGTGTGATTACAGTATACAAACCACCATGCCTGCTTGAACGAAAAAGTTTTGTGAGAACCGCGGATTTTGTATCGTCCAGGCATCACGGAATGGAACTGAAACGACCCTCCGTCTGTGGAAGAAGTTTCCGCGATTAACTTTGACGAATCTTGACTCATCAGCTTCAGCGTGACTCCTGCCGGTCCTCCCACTTCGAGTCCCGCACTTTTAACCTGTTTCAGACCGATTCGACGTTGGGATTTTGCAATTAGGCTCTATTGCGGTCAGACTACTGCTAACTAACAATCTAGTTACTGAAAGGGGCACTGCGCTCTAAAAATGATGTGATCTTGAATTGAAAAAAAAAACGAAAAAAAAATTTGCCCGCAGCCTTTTCTTTCAGAACGCCACCGTAATGGAGCTGCAATTCATTGAAATTTCCAATGGACCCTCACGCTCCAGCAGTCACACAGAGATCGAACTTTATATAGTTGTCAGCCGATGTTATGAAGCAAATATGTCGTGCACGCCAAGATGGTTTAGATACGGCGATCAACGGAAGATGTTCAGTCAGGAGATTTATGTCATAATCGGGCCTACTGTATTCTATTTCTTTAGGACAGAAATAGATCATGTCTTATTATTCTGTATAAAACATTGTTAGACATGATCTATTTCATTCTAGACATCTGGAAATTCTAATCTAGACATTCAGCAGGCACATCTTCAGGAGTTTGTGATAAGTTATTAAAGTAGCTTACAGCCGATTACACTCTCTTGACTTATTGCCCACTTATTTTTTTCATATTTTGGCAAACTCTTAATTTATTAACCTTCTCATTCCATTTTAAAAAGCCATCAGGCAGATTATAACGAATATAGTTGACGATACATTTCGACACAGATGAGGCAGCCACTTTCCAGAGCTCTAAATATCACATTTTTTTACCCCGTTCTGATAACATTTGAGGGGGTTACTTCGGACATCACATATTTTTCATTTTGATCGCAGGGTGAGCCCACTGAGATTTTTGCCATGGATTAAGACTACTCAAAGGTATCTGCTGCTAAGTTTTGAATCCATGACTCGCATGTTATCTATGTGTGGTTGTAAGAAATTTAACAGCCATCAATTTTGAAAAAATTGACCCCCGCCATTAATTTATCAATGTTGGGTCAAGTTCATCTGGCAGTGAAATGATTCCACCTTTTATTGAGACTACTTGTGGTACGGCACTGTTGTCGCACGAAAAAGAATAACTATTTAAATCTTTTACTGCTTAGGCTATGCTTAGTGTCCAAAGTTACCCTCAAGTCCAAAGTTACCCCGGTTTAAGGTAGTTCCAGTTCAAATCAAGTCAAGTCCAAGATAAATCAAGTCACTTTCGGGTAGTGACTCGAGTCCAGTCTAGTCATTACAAAATATGGTATATAAATTTATTGAAGGGAAGATTGCTTCAAAAATTTGTCTCCGAGTCACCGGTCATTTCATAAGTCGCGTCCAAGATAAATCAAGTCAGAATATATATTAGCCTAGAACTTACACGACTTGAAGATTGACTCAAAAATTTGTCTCGAGTCACGAGTCATTTCATAATATTCATCAGTCAATTCCAAATTAATTCAAGTAATTTTATGGTAAGGACTCGAGTCAAGAAACTCAGAAAATGTCACTCGGGCGGAACCAAGTCATGAATATCAGTGAAATCCTGTACCTGTCCAGTGACTGAGAACCCCAAAAACTGAAAATTGATATCTTTTCCCTGTGAGCATGGATCATTGACTCCATCTACGTGCAAGTTTACGGACATCGGTTCTGTAAATTAATCACAGTCACCAACCATCACAACAATAAATTAACGAGAAAGAAAGACAAATATATTACCAAACGCCCAACCGCTGGGAGGCTGAAGTTTCAAGACAAAATCTCCCTGAAAAAAACGACGGCTTGCAAAGTAAGGGAGTAGAAACGTACAACTTAAAACACTCACGTTTTCAATGAAAGGCACCATGTAGTATCCATTGTTGGGCGCGCACTCAGTTTGGTATTTTTGAATTCCATTCGGGGTGACCAGTCTTACCTGTAGTTGCGAAGTTATTACAATCCGTGTTTGTTTCTTGCTATGTTAGCCCACCATTTATACTAAGGTATGCTACAAACTAACGTACGGTACGACGACCAATCTAGTTTGTTGGCAGAGTAGTTGTAGTTCTAGTTGAAAATTTTATAAAGTGAGTGGGTTACTGGCAGTTTTAGTTATAGCTTCTTTTATTGTTGTGCATATAAAAATAATTTAGGCCTAGTTGCAGCACAACTAATAAACACTTGGCGTCATTTGCCGCGAGTCACGATGGTGTTCTGATGTGTATTGTTCTTGCAGCCATTACTATAGCTCAGAGTCATGATTACTGACAGTGTCACTAACAGGGGTGGGTTTTGACGGTGGAAACCCCTTCCATTTCAAACTTGTACTGATAATTCCGATCCTATTTAGATGAAATGAACATGGAAAAATTGTGTAATAATGATTCCTAGTTGGTTGCAAATTTTAAAAAGGCATCAGTTCTATAGTTGTGTAGTTGTGAGTTTTGAAAAGTCCGTAGGTCTAGTCCTAATTCCAGTTGCGAATTTTATAAAGTTATTAGCTCTATAGTTGTACGCCGTACGGTAGTTCTAGTTGCGAATTTTGAAAAATGAGTAGTTCTGAAGTTAATTATGTGTGAGTTTTGAAAAGTGAGTAGTTTTAGTTCTATAGTTGGGCAATTTGTACTGCACATAGAAATGATAAAAAGACATATATTGCACGTACCTCGACCTTTGAAAAATCTAAACTGGCCTCGGACTTGACAAACCCGCCACATCCGAGGATCTCGTCGCCAATTACCGATAAGCAGACATGTTCCGTCAGCAGTAAAATACAAACGAGGAGTATATTTTCACTACGAAACATCTGAAATGATGCATAATGTATAGGATATCGCCATTGTAAAATAATGACACATGTTTAATACATAGAATCAGGTCTCATTCGAAATAGGGTAAATATTTTTTAATCTAAAGTTACACCCAATAGTTGACTCAATTGAGATGAAATAACAGTAAACTATGAGATAATAGAGGCGCATGCAGTGCAACTATATGGTTGTTTCCGGCAGTTTTGCTGAGCTAAGGGTAGGTTTTGACTTGGATCAGTGCTTCTTAACCTCTAATAACCTAGGGAACATTGACGCTAGTCTGCCAGCCTTCGCCCTTTGAAACCCGGAAATTTCCTTGAGACATAAAAAAAAAACAAAGTCTAACGCAATAGCCTACACAACACATGCAGCATCTGACAACCGAGGTTGGAATCCCAGTTGGCCGATGTTTAGCTCAATATATTTGGTGTGTTATAAGGCTGTCTGTTCCCTGTGTCACACCGTGTGTACGTACACTGGAATTACAGCGAGTGGTGTGCCTAAGCTGCCTGTGCCTACCTTAATCTCTAGAGATGTGTGGTACACGACTCAGCGATGCACGACTCAGCGTGGAATTGCTGGCCTTTTTGCCTGATATATCAGGTGAGCAGCGATAATTTTCCAAGTTCCAAGTGATTTAATAAGAAATAATTATACAATATAAAAAAATAGTGTGAGCACAGGATACCGATTCCATACAGTAACTGTGCTTCAACAAAGCCTGCTGGATTCTAGCTCAGCCAGCAAAACAAGCCTATTATTGTATTACATCCCTTTCTATTAAAAAGGATCACGGATCTGCAAGGTACTGTGAATTTTTACTTCCAGCCTTGGAATCGACGATCAATCACTTTCACAAGGGAGTACAGACACGAGCGGGGCGGATGTGATATTTTCAAAACCATATCGTGTTACGCATCCAGATTGAAGCTTCAAATTCCTAAGTCAAACAAACGTTAATCCTAACATATCTCTAAAGATGACTCGCATTCATTGAAATGCTATATTAAAATTGTAAATTAACTCAATAATGTATTTTCTAATCTCAAACTAAAACCAGCCATGCGCAACTTCGACTTTTACTACTTCAGGAGGGTCTACTTTGTTAATGTCAAGAACGTCAACGTGATCATCATCATCATCATCATTGGTTTATTAGCAATTTTATCAGTTCAATACACCACAAAAAAATGCGATACAATGAAAAGACAGGAAGGTGTCGAAGCGACAAGGAGCAGTCTATGGAATCTGACACCCACCTTGGCCTAGGCGATGTAAAGAGGAGGCATGCACACTGAATGAAAGTAAAGAAGATAGTATAGAAAAAGAGAGCGACAATAAATAGGGCGGCATGTCATGGGAAGCGAGATCGATAGGTCAGTCGTGGTCCGGTAATCTCGAGGATGGACTGTATTTATTTAGTAGTAATTGCTTGTATTTCGACTTGAATGTGGACAGGACATGCTCGTCGACTGTCGGATGGCCGGCGGGATACTGTTCCACACATCAGGTCCGGCATATTTGATAGAGCGATGATCTTTTCGGTCGATCATATGATATTTGGACGACGTGGACGCGCGTGTGTTGTACTTGTGCGCTTTTGATTCCGAGGTAAAGAAGTCATTGAAATATTCGGGGCAACGACCGCAGTGGAACTGATACATAAACTTGGCGATTTCTAGTTTCCGCATATCTTCTATGTTTAGGACGCCGAATCTCTTCAGCAGCGACTTGTTGGATGGGCAGCCAGGCCCCTTTGGGGCCCTAGCTATGATTCGGAGTACTTTATGTTGTAGTTTTTGCAGTGGCTTGAGTGCAGTTTTACTGGCAGCCCCCCAACAGAGGATGCCATAGTGTAACTTTGATTGGATTAAGGATTTAAAGAGTATCAGAAGAACCCAAGCTGGCATGAAGCGCCTAAGGCTGTAGAACAGGCCGCACTTCGGTGATAATTTAGTTTCTAGGGACTGAATATGACTCTTCCAGGACATGTTCGAGTCCAGTAAAACCCCGAGATATTTGGCATTATCTGTGTTGGAAACGGGCTGACCAGCGATATTAACGGTTAGGTTATTTTTTGAATTTACTGTCAGCAATTGCGATTTCGAGGCGTTTATGCAGAGGTTGTTCTGGGCAGCATATAATTTTGTGATGTCAGCACTCGGAATAAGTTTTGGTTATCGTCCGATGACTTTTAAGGTCAACTTATATATTTAAATCTGACTCTAAGCCAGTGGTTCTTAACCTTTTTTCTTCCAGCGCCCCCTTTCAAAAATTATCGTGCTCCAGCGCCCCCCCCCAACTTCATATTGTAAGAAATGTAATAAAGACAATGAGAAAGAGGGAGGACCGTAACAGCACTTCGTTAACCCCCCTAAAAACGATTGCCTTACGCATCCACAGCGTGATAAATCGAACTTCTGAGGGCTTCGCCCCCACGAACCCCATATCGTGATTTTGATGGTCAGCAAAGTTTGTGTGGCCTGGTCGCCCTAGGTACCAAAATTTTCCATAATGCATGAATGAATAGGTGGTAATTTCATATATAAGTCGCTATAAACTTTTTATCCTCTCAGCCCACGTAATCAGATTTACCAGTAGTACTGAGTGAGCTGTTGTATAGGAAAATAAAGGGCACGTGATTAATAATTAAACATATTCGGGCGTGCCCGCAGGTACAATTATTCGTTACCAGTGCCGTAACAGCACTTTGTCAGCCCCCCCCAAAAAAAAAAACCGTTGGTCCTGGGCCCCCATCGGGTGATAAACCAAACTTCCGGGGGACTTCACTCCCAGACCCCTATTAGGCTGTCCGCTATTTGCTGATAGCCTATTAGGTATCTACATTGGGTGTCCATTTACTGAGGCAGCTATTCTGGCCTATCCGCACGAAGTGCGAAAAATTTCACTAATTAATGATTGAATTGGTCAATATCATCAGGAATTGCATGTAAATTGAGATCAATTTTTATGCTCTCTCTGCTCACGTAAACACATTTACCGGTAGAGCTGAGTGAGGTGCAATGTTCCCTCTAAGCTGCGCACGTGCACAGTGCTGACACGGTCTCTGCGCACAGAAAATCTACGTTGCGCACAACAAATCCGGAGTTATTACCTTTTTTAGTCGTTACGCACTGTTGTCCAAGGGTCAGCGCAGTGAGTTGTTGAGTGTGCACAGACTCATCAAAACTTAAAGCGAACATTGTGAGGTTTCTTGGAAACTGTAGGGCCCGTTACTAATAATTAAACATATTCGGGCGGGCGAACCCGTTGGTATGACTTCGTTGCATGATGTTATTCCGTGACCCCCTGTCTGCAATATCAAAAAATATAGAATCGCTCAACGGGGATATCGCCCAACAGGAATATCCCTGTCGCGCAATCGTACTAAACTAAAAGACGCACACGATTTCAGATTGGTATTTCTTCACTGACATATAATTTTTCCCTGCCAGATGGAATTCGTCTTCCGGGGTTCAGATTGCCAAGACAGGAACATTCGGTGTCAGTCATTTAGGCGCCCATGGACAATTAAACCTATATGTATTTTGAAGGCTATATGTAACGAAGTTTTCGGTGTTAATTTGCTCTGAATACTCATTAGGGATATGTTCTATCACCACATCATCTAATGCGAAGCCATATTTCTCCAGCGCCCCCCATACCGCCCCCCTGAGCCCAGCGCCCCCCATATCGCCCCCTGAGCGTTTCCGCCCCCCTTCAGGATCGCCAGCGCCCCCTGGGGGGCGCTGGGGGCAAGGTTAAGAACCACTGCTCTAAGCCATCATGTACATAAGGGGGTGCAAATATTTTATTACCATCTGAATTCTGAATCCTTTCGCGGGGCGCACTGTAGTAAAATTGGGATTATAGGCCAAAAGGCATTGTTTGACATCTAACAACTCATATTTTTAGGCAAACAAAGTAAGTGTGGTTTTGGGGGTTCTGAAGGGCACTGATTCCGAATATGACCTTATTTTTTTTCAAATTGGCTCTTGTTTTTTAAATGATTCATGGGACTATTTTGACCAAAATCTTCCATTTTCGCTGTAATGGCTAGACAGAAAATCGGCTCAGTCATACTATAAAGTTTGGAAATTCAATGTACTTTTTATTTTTACACACAGAAAACTCTTTCAAATCAAAATACAGCAACGGCGCTATATTTAGGGGTAGGCCTAATATATAGATTTATCATAGTTATTAGGCCCAGCATTTACATGACGGTTTAAGTCAGCTTCGAAGCTGACTCGTCGATCCGACTCTCTCGTATTCGATGAAGAGAGAAAGGCAAACTGCTTCAAGTCGACTCGAGCCTCAAGCTGTCGTGTAATGTGGTTTACGATCGGCTTGAGTATTCGGCCAACGGTGTCCGGCGATTTTCGTTCGACGGCGCTGGTTTTTGCCGCAAGGGCTCTTGGCATCGTAATTCATGTTTTTCATCTGTTGTTGGAAATTGGGCAAACATGGCAAGGAAAGGTGGGGTTACTTTGTAAGTGCTTGCTTGTTTACGATGGAATGCATGTAATACACCAGTACCGGTGTAACAACCGTGCTCTGTTATGACAGTTTTATTAGCGATTCCCTATGTGTTCTTTGCTATTTGACTGCGACGCTTCGATCTGTAGCAGTGATGAGCGGACAGTGCTTTTCGAGACTCCGAATCCCTCCGACAACTTGAGTGTCTGAGGAAAATTCCCTCCGACTCCGGAGAGCTCAATCCCAGACTCCGAGATACTCCGATGAATCTCGTCAAGCATCCGAAACAGAGGCAAGCATGGTACATGGTACAGCATGGTACATGTGATAATATGGTTGGCCTCATAGTATTGTTTACTCTCTAGTCCCCAATTGCAGTGAAGATGGCTGATTTTTATGCACTTGGCAATCATTTTTGCATGTTACCCGTCATATTACCACTTTACAAGGTGTCAACTGTTTATGTTTTGATTTATAATCATAATCAATAGTGTATTCTGGTCAGAACTATCCAAAGATATCGGAGACAAAAGTTACAATACTCCGAAATTCTCCGAAAAAATATCTGTAGTAAACTCCGACTCCGTTCCGACTGTCACAAAGTCGGCAAAACTCCGCTCCGAATCCACTCCGACTCCGCTCCGATTCTCATCACTGATCTGTAGTAGCCTAGTTGCTGTCATCAGTTTCATAAAATGGCAAACAAGGTATAACGTTACATCTGTATTTCTACTTCTCAGACTACAGTTCGGAAGATATGTGGATTGTACCGGTATATACAATTCGACTACGACATGCATAATGCATATGCATACTGAACCGATTGAAGAAACGGCTGTGCACGTGCAGTGTGCTACATCGATACGGGAATACATGAACGATTGCTGCATTTCGTACATACTGTTCCACTGGCTAAACTGATGTGAGCGCGCGTGTGATGGGATGGAGTTGGTGTCTCTCCCAGGAGGATGATATGGAGATTTGTGACTCTCCTGGTGAGATGATGAAGCGCAACGGTGTTGGGATAATTGCTTTGTTTTTAGTTCTGGGTTATAGTGATCTGCTGACAGATTTTATAGACATTCTTGGTATTGTTAACTTCCTTTTTGGTATATCATGCCGACAAGATGCTTTAATAAAGTCTCTGCAGTAGTTGCTGTATCGTAGGGTTGCCATACGTCCGGAATTTCCCGGACATGTCCGGAATTTCACTGTTCAAACTAGCGTCCGGGAGGAATTCCTAAAATATGCCAAATGTCCGGAATTTTGACGACTTGGCGTAGACTCATAATTTTTTTCGCAAATTTATGCTGATGCATGATATTTTTCTTCGCGCTGCGCGCGATTTATCATCACATTTATTGGATTTAATATGATGACTACCACCCACGCAAAAACTGAAATAAAATATAAATAAAGACAACCTTCATTACTGGAATAAGCCTAATTGTAATTGCAATTATAGGAGAACGATAGATTCCAAGAGATCGTCAAGGCAATTTAAATGCTTTGTTCAAAGATAGTGGTTCCAAACGGGGGGGGGGAGGTCGTTTGCCTTTATTCTGAGGTTTGCGTATATGTTGAACGTAATCACCTTCCAAAATAGACCGTGAGTAAGTCTGGGCAAAGGTGCTGACTTCTATAGTAATCAGCTCGTCAAATTTTGATCTGGGCAACGGAACATTTTCAAATTGGAGACGGAGTCGCGACCATAAAAGGTTGGTATCCACTGGATGTGGGGTGTTTATAAATCTCAGTGGTGCGCACCGGCATAAGGTAGGACATGAACATGACTTAACGATGTGCAATTACGCTCCGTATTTTCGAACTCATCATCCTCCACCAGCAAACTGTGATCATGTGGGCGGAGAGTAGTATCTATATAGTAATATATGGAACAACCAATATTATTGACTGAATTCATTCAAATAATTTATTGACCAGATGCATATAGAAACCAGATTACTATAACAACCCCCGGAAGTTAGTCAGTCAGTCAGGTTTATTAATATTTTCATCGTTTCAAAACATCACAAGACTGCGATACAATGAAAAGATAGGAGGGTGTCGAAACAACTTGGAGTAGCCATTAAGATCAGAGAGAGAGAGTCTTTATTTTTTTCATCAAACCAAAATACATAACACTCGGCAGTGGTGGTGGTACAGAAAATATGCATGCACAGTATTCGGTATTAGATAGGAATGATCGATAAGACCGTGAGGGTCATCTAGTCTGATCACACCAGCATCAAACAGGTACACTTGACTCTAAACAGTTTGGCTGTAAAAAAAGTTACAGTAGTTAAAAAAATAAAATAGAAGAAAAATTAAACGATGGTAGCAAATGATCAATGAAGCAATGTCTGGGCGAGGTAGGGCAACAGTGTTAGTGTAACGATAAGAGGTGATCAAGTAGGGCTTTTTTGAATCTATCATAAGGCAATTCACGGATATGTGGTGGTAATGCATTCCAAATGATAGGTCCCGAGTAGTCGATAGATCTCTTAGTTAGGTTGCTATTGGGTGGGGGTAAGTAGATATTTCCCTTTGACGAGGATCTCGTGTAATGGGAATGGACATTTTTAGCAGGCATGAAAAAGTCATCAAACACAGGAGGCAGACTATTGGAAAAATATTTGTGAACAACTTTTGATACTTCGAAGCGATATAGCTCATCAACTCGCAAAATTCGATGCTTGCGGTAGTAAGGCGATAAATTGGTACGTAAAGGTACAGATGAGATCAGCCGTATCGCACGGTTTTGCAGGGTTCGAATTCTGCACAGAAATGTTTTGCATGCACTTCCCCATACTACGATTCCATATTGCAGGTGAGAGTGGAAAAGAGAAAAATATATGGTTCGTAGTATTGATCTGGAAACCAAAGATTGCAGACGGGTCATTATTCCCACACACCGAGCTAGTTTTGATATTGTGCATTCAATATGCTGCTTCCAATACATTTTAGCATCAATAGTGACACCGAGATATTTTGCTGAGTCGCATATGGAGATTTGTTTATGATTGATGTTCACAGTGAAACTATGATTGGCATTATTTAAAAGGAGCATCTCGGTCTTATCTGCATTCAAGCTTAGTTTGTTTGCTTGGAGCCATCTCGACACTTTTGGGAGTTCCCCATTCACGAATGCATGCAAATCATTGCCAGTGTTAGAGGTTATGAAGAGGTGAGTATCATCAGCAAATAGGGTTGTGCGGAATAAAGATGCATTAACAATGTCGTTAATATAAATGAGGAAAAAAGTCGGTCCAAGGACTGAGCCTTGTGGGACTCCACAAGTTATATCTCTGGTAGTCGATCTTAATGTCCCCAGTTTAACAAATTGTTTGCGATTTGCCAGGTAGCTTTCAAGTAGAGTTGCTGCAATACCCCTGATTCCATAGTGTTCTAGCTTGTATCTTAAGATTCTGTGGTTAACTGTGTCGAAAGCTTTGCGGAGGTCGATAAAAATGCTGCAGCCACTTTTTTTTTGCTTGATGGTTTTGTAATAGTCCGTTACAATTGATAGTATTGCATGGTTGGTGTTGTGGTTTGATCTGAATCCATGCTGGGTCGGAGACAGTACTGCATTCAATTCAAAAAAAATTTTGAGTCGGCAGTCAATCAGTTTTTCAAAAACCGTGGCAAGATTTGGCAGAACAGATATTGGTCGGTAGTTAGAAATTAGCTTTTTACAGCCTTTCTTAAACACTGGCATTACTCTGGCAGTTTTCAGTGCATCTGGGAAAATGCCCAGACGTATCGACTCATTAAAGAAAATGCATATAACATCACCAATAATATTAAAGACTAGCTTCAGAAAGTGCGTTGTGATGAGATCGGGTCCTACTGCTTTGCTACTTTTCATTTCAGATAGTATGATGGCAACTTCTCCTTCACTTGTCGGCTCAAGAAAAATGGATTTCTGAGGGCCAGGACTCAAGTACGAGAGAAAGTCATCGGAGGAGTTTGGTATTGAAGCTGCAAGATCCGGACCAATGTTGCAAAAATACTGATTGAACTTTTCTGCTACTGCAAGCTGGTCTTTGATCATGCTGCCATTCTCGAGTAGCTCGATGTCAGCAGCACTCTTGGGAGCATTACCTTTAGTTAGGTTGATAATTTCTCCAATGGTTTTCCATGTGTTCTTGGGATCCTTGGAGCACTCCTCGAATCTTTTTTGGAAGTATGCTTTTTTGGTATTTTCTTTCATATGCGTCACTTGGTTTGCATATTTTTTGTACACTTTTTTGCCTTCGCTTGTGCCTTGCAGATAGTAGTGCTTATGCATCCAATCCCTTGTTTTGATCGCAACTAGTATGTCATGACCAATCCAGGGTTTCGATTTCAAGCGTCTTGCATTGCGGTTGACTTTCCTAATTGGGAAAGATGTGTCGAGGGCTGCCCGCAGTTCCTCAATAAATTTTTCAAAGTGGCGATTGTAGTTGTCAATTGTGAGTGGAGGAATTTTGTAGTTGTTGAAGGTATTGCTGACAATTTCAATATACTCCTCAATACCGCGAGGGTTCAAGGGCGTTCGAGATCCAAATTCTTTAGCACATTGTGGCAGGGCCAATTTCATGTGGCAGATGATGGGATAGTGATCAGTCATACTGTGTTGGAGCACAAAAGGGGACAGGTGATATTGATGAGTGTTGCAGTAGAAGTGATCTAGTAGAGTTTTGGATTGGTCAGCTATTCTTGTGGGACACCCACCTTAGCCTAGGCGAAGTAAATAAGAGGCATGCACACTGAATGAAAAATAATGCAGAGAATATAAGATGCAAGCGACAAAATGGGATGGCATGTGGCGGAGGGCGAGGTCGATGTTAGGTCGTGGTCCGATAATCCTGAAGACTGGCTAGTATTGATTTAGAAGAAATTGCTTGTATTTCGACTTGAATGCGGACATGCTCGACGACTGACGGATAGCCGGCGAGATGCTGTTCTACAATTGGGGTCCGGCATACTTGATAGAGCAATGCGTTTTCTTGTATTCAGTCCTGATCATATGGTAGTTGTTCTTCGTTGACGCGCGTGTGCTGTACTTGTGCGCTTTTGTCTCCGAGGTGAAGTAGTCCTTGAAATTTGAGGGACATTGACCGCAATGGAACTGATACTTAAACTTGGCAATTTCTAGCTTCCACATATCTTCTAAGTTTAGAACACCAAATCTTTTGAGAAGCGATTTATCAGTTGCACATCCAGGCCCCCGTGAGGCTTTGGCAATGATACGGATGATCCGATGTTGAAGTTTTTGCAGTGGGTCAATTGTTTTCTTGCAGGCAGCACCCCAACAAAGAATTCCGTATTGTAACTTTGATAGGAATAGAGAGTTGAAGAGTATCAACAGCACGCTGACTGGCAGAATGTAGCTAAGGCGGCGAAATAGACCACATACCTTCGATAGTCGTGGTTTGAGTGATTGTATGTGACTCTTCCAGGACATGTCCGAATCCAGTAAAACACCAAGGTATTTGGCATTTTTAGTGTTGGAAATTGGTTGGCCAGCGATGTCAACGGTTAGGTTATCGCAGGAGTTCACGACCAATAATTGGATTACACTATAGTGTGGGCTCAAAATGATTGTTTATTTGGGCGGGAAGGGGCTGAAAGCATGTGCTTTCGGTCCCGGTTACACAACACACATAGACATAGGCTACTTCTGAACCGGATCGTGACCACCTCTAGTCTATGAGCAAAGCTTTGCTAGTGTGACGTCATAACTCATTCTGAAATCCACTAGTGGGCGCTAAAGAGTGTCCGGAATTTGGGTTGCAGAAATATGGTAACCCTAGTCGAGAGCATAATAAAAATCAATATGACGTTCAATAAGAGCTAAGTGCCGGCAGTGCTATGCAGATGCGCTAACAGTATAATGCACACATGCAGGCTCGGCGCAGTCGAATAATAACTTACAGATCGTTATCTGTATTTCTGTCTATTTAACTTAGGCTACTTCGATTGGATAGATATAGAAGTCGCTTAAAAAGACTAATAAACGTTTCTACATTCTTGATTGAATTTTTTAAACTAAGGAAGGAGGTTGACGAGCTTTACTGCGCACATATATAGTCGCCAGCTTCACTGGCCTTTTTTAGTAACCAGCACGAGAGGTGGGGTCGCGACCATAAAATGTTTGGGAACCCCTAGTCTAGATGCTAGCGACATGATTAAACACTATCCTGTTTTGATGGATCAAAAGTGATCGGAGTTGGCATAAGCTGGTTGGATATTTTATATAGGCCTATACATACCAATTACTATCCAATTTATGATGCAATTCAAACACGTAGCATTGCAGCCTAAATACTACACATCGTACAGCACTATAGCATATTAGAAACTACAAAGGACAGTGGCGTCGATGTCCAACTGGATAGCGACGTACAGTCATTATAACTACATGAAAATTAATTTAGACTAGTCACGATAACGATAATAATGACACTTACTTAAACCGATGTATGGCTGTTACGTAAGCCGTAGCATCACAGCAAACCACAGAAACATTCTGGGTTGATTGATTGTTATCTACTGATTGTTATTCAACCGTAAATGATTGACAGGCCACGCAGTTACCGTTCTATCCCATTCAGTTTTCCATGGTGTATCATTTGAAAATCGCGCATTAACTTGTTTGGCTTCGCTATCTCCATGCCAACGCTTCAGTTCTCTCGTTTTCCTAACTTTGTATATTTTTTGTGTGACGTCATAATTAGCGATATATATTGTTGCTGAGCATAGTTATTCGAATTGTCGCATTATTGCTGACGATATTCCCCTGACGAGCGTCAGCCGAAAAGCTTCGGGAATAAATATGAATATTTTATTCAAATGTGTTATGAAGTTCTGTAGGGGAGACCGGGGACCAATGTAACTAGGGGCAAATGTAACAATCGACCTCACTGCTAGTAGGATGGAGAAATCAGCTTGATATTTTAAGTGCGCATGCAGTAGGTATCTCTCCTATTATACCTGGAGTTACGTTGAGCTACGATGCGAAACCCCGGAATAATTTGCAAAAAACGAAATTTTTGACCCTTGAGTAAAGTTTTTCTGGTCTGGAATAATGGAAAGAATAGGACTTGCATCGCCGAGAAGGTACCATACTGAGACACTAATCATGGTCGAGCGTGTCAGGGGCAATCGTAACACTCTGTTACTTTTGCCCCGTTACAATATGTTACCAATTCTGAATGTCTTTGTTCATATGTTGGTATTACCATTCATCTACTGCAGAATAATTTTGCAACAGCCAGAAATTCACCAGAACAGATACTGCCTTGCGATACCAATTCTAACATAGGGTTACCATATTTTTGTGACATGAATTCCGGACGCTCTTTAGCGCCCACTGGTGGATTTTCAAATGAGGTATGAGCACATTGTCGATCCATATGACGTCACACCCGCAAAATTTGTCCATCGGCTGGAGGGGGTCACGATCCGGTTCAGGAGTATGTGCTTGTGTGTTGTAAGTTGTAACCAGGGCCGAAGCCACATTTTTCAGCCCCCTTCTGCACAAATAAACACTGATTTGGGCCCACCGTAGGGTAATCGATGCAACTTGCATTACATCATTATGATCCGCTCTCTCTATCCACAGGATCAGAGTTAGCGGTAGAGCAGGTGGATGATGATGACTTCGAAAATGCAGGAGCGTAATTGTACATCGTTAAGTCATGTTCATGTCACACCGATAAGACTATTTATCAGCCTAATGCCGGTGCCCACTGCACCACCGAGCTATATAAACACCGCACCACCGGTGGTTCCCAATCTTTTATGGTCGTGTGGCCCAGCTTCAAATTTGATGAGCTGATTACACATTTGCCAGGACTTAATCACGGCCTATTTTGGAAGCTGATTACGTTCGATATCTTCGTGAACTCCAGAATAACGGCAAACTACCACCTGGTTTAAAGCCACTATCTTTGAATAAAGCCCCCAAACGCCCTAAACCGCCTCCATGAATATACCGTTATCTTGTAATTGCGATCACAATTAGACGTATTTCTGTGGATGAATGCTGTTTCATCTATGTTTGATCGCAGTTTTTGCGAGGGTGGTAGTCCCCATATTGAAACCAATATATGTGATGCTAAATCGCGCGCGGCGCGAAGAAAATTTTCATATAGGTAGCATTGATCTGCCCAAAATAATATTGTTTGTCTTGATTTACGAAAAAATTATGAGCTTATACTTCAAGCCTTCAAAATTCCGGACATTTTGGCATATTTTAGAAATTCCTCCCGGACGCAGTTTTAACAGTGAAATTCCGGACATGTCCGGGAAATTCCGGACGTATGGCAACCCTATTCTAACATGATCATCTGTCGAAACGGCCATACAATAGTGGTGATGTGAATCTGACGGTTCGGTTATTTACGTGATTCAACCATCCTTTCTCATGTTGATCGACTTTTGGTGTGTCGAACTTCAATAGTCATGGCTTAATTCTCGTCCTCTGACTTTGATCATGGCCCACTTACATTTTGATATTTGATGTGAACAATTTATGTAAATTTTCTACAGCACAGATAAATGTCATTATAGCTTTGACGCCACACAACGATGCGTCCTCGTTTTACTATACTATCAGCGGCCCATTCAACCAAGATATGTTAGCCAGGTCGGTTTCGCACCTTCGCAGGTGACCGAATGACCAACCCATTATGCCTGCTGAACAAGAGAACCTTGGTAGAAGAGGCCGAATATGTGTAGGGAGATGATGGAATGAATGTGTCTCTTGTACACTTTAAGCTTGAACAAGACGCGAAGGGTGATATTGCATTCAGATGCCATAAATGCGATGGGGCGTAGCCTGGAAGCGTTCAAACGTCTCTTCCTTTAGTTTCATGCAATATTACAATTTGTGCTTCCGTTTTCGTTGTTCATTTAGTTGCTGTTTACTGTTAAGTTATAAATAACACTGTTACAATTGCCCCGCAAGGGTGGTGCAATTGCCCCTGGGTACGGGGCGATTGTAACATTTGAGCAGTGAATTTTGCGACCCAAAATTTCCATGATTGATTGTTGATTGAGTTCCAAGTTAGTTTTCATATCAACTATCGAGTTGTTGGCTTCTTTATATAAAACTTTGGAAGTGAAATTTCCACGAGAAAAACACGTAATGTTGGAAAATACGAAAAGTGTTACATTTGTCCCCCGTCTCCCCTACTCCTAAGCGTCTCTTTACAAATACTACCGGAGAACCCACAGAGGAATGAAAACATGGCAATTTGCGAGGGAGTCTCACGAAAGTTTTAGTCTGCTACGTTTGGTTGACTACAACATATTTTAATGATATAACAGCCGGGAGGTCACGAATTAACAACATACAATAAGTAATTATAACAACATACCAGATGTTATAAATATGAATTACGTGCCCCTATCCGCTCTACCGGTAAATATGACCATCGGGGGTTGAGAGAGGATTAAAAATGATAAGTGATATAATGCAGTAACCAATATTCTAACGCAGGGGTGTCAAACTCAAATTGCGTCGCGGGCCGGATTCAAGTCTTCAAATCGCTCGCGGGCCGGACGAGTCAACTGTTTACAAAATGTTACCTCGTGCTCTTGCTTTTGAATACCTCGAAAGCATATATAGATAATACACGGATCATAGGGTTTTTAAAGTAAGAATTCGCAACATCATTGTTCGCGAACAATGAAATTGACAGAAATGCTATGATTGTCCGCTAAAACAATGGCGTTAACAACGATGTAACTTGCCATATTCTATGCTCCCTTTGATTTAGTCGTAATCTGGCGTTAGCCCTGCATATACGTTGTGAGGAATACAAGATATTTGATTGGAAACGCGAACGTTGAAATTTGGTTTAGTATTATGAAACCGCGAGTCGCATTTCTCTCATGTCTGGGGATGCAGTGGGTTGAGAGTGACACAGCAGTGCGATCATAGATATTCTAATTATATATTTGTGGACTAACATATTTTCCATGTAAACTGCCTATAACGGTTCCGCATTGGCGTTTTTCCTTCTGTTAATAACTACTTTTAGGTCTATATTTGTATAAAACTCTTAACTTAGTGTGCACTTTTTCCCTTCTTGAAATTGGATATTTATTTCACCGACTTGTTACTAGCCTATAGAGATAACTAGAGTGAAACCACAGCGTCGTAGTCGAGTAGTTATAATGGGGCCTACGAACTTCGTAGTATTTCCTGCAAAAATCTCAAAATTTTTTACCAATGTGCTGGAAAATATAAGAATTTTTCACTCTACTCAGAATTGCTTCGCGGGCCGGATGACATCGTCTGGCGGGCCGGATGCGGCCCGCGGGCCGTATGTTTGACACCTCTGTTTTAACGAAATTCAGTCATCAACCTGAAAATTGACCACCATAGGGGTTCCAAGACCAACGTGTGTGGGGAGGGGAGAAGAATTGCTGTTTTGGACCTGATTCTAGCTATAACCCAAGCTAACATGATGTATAAGCCAGTGGTTCTCAACCGCCGGTCCGTGACGACTATTCTGCCGGTCCGCCAGATATGTTCTAATTTTATACTTCAATTTAAAAATACAATATGCTGAAAGCTTCCTAATTGATAAAAGAAGCAGCGCATCACATTTAAAACTGATTGAAAACATCCCCAGTCCCGTAATTTACAGAAATTTGACCTAACACCATGCCTGGCAACATATTCGATTTGACTCCAAGTTCATAAAGTCTCCGGTGACATCATGAGACCGACAAGTTTGAGTTGACTCGCTGAATTACGCAGTTAAATTATTCGTTAAATCTGTTTGTGGATGGCCGGATGTCGCTGTATTCAGGAGTTTTCGTGTGGCGCATTGTATCGTAATGCCTATTCGCATTTCGTAGTACGTCTGGTGGTAGTAGGGAATGAGCAAAGGTGTTTTTCCCGACTACAAAATGCTTATTCTCTCGATATAATCGAGTGTATTCCAGGGATTCCCAACATAGGGTCGTGACGCTAACGGGTCCGTTTGCCTCTTCTATGGAGTCTCGGGGACAGAAATTAAATACCAATGACCATTGCAAGAATGTAGGAAAGGAAAGGGCGTAGTTTATTTTTGTCCTTGATCTTTTTGCGGCATATACACCGACTCGTGATACACATACACACGATCTATGGATATGCATATCATGAGTGCATGATGTGCATATGCCGCTGGACAAGGAAGGTACAGATATAGCCTGTATGGCTTTCTAAGTCATGCACCACCCCTCCATGCTATCCGAGTAATGCATGAGCGCCAAGCAGGGAAGTCATGGATACCAGTGTTACTAATCAGGTCTTTTGTCTGACCCGGCCGGGGATCGAACCAACGACCTACCGATCAAGAAGCCGGACGCTTCACCACTACGCAATCTTGTCATTGAACCGGGTTCTATCGACAGTTCATTTCTGAATATTATTAGTTTATTTTGCAAACTAGAAGAACAAACGACCCCTGACAAATGCTAACCGGGCAAACAAGGTCACAGATCAGCCGAAGCGTCATGTTAAAGCGCCACCCACTAATAACGCGAGGTTAGTGTTGCTGCGCACATTCTCTAGTAGCATTCTTCAAAACATGGTTGCATACTTTTATCTTAATTGCATTTCGGGTACATTCGATTTTTGAAGGTCCACCGGTCCGCCGACTATTTTTTGAAATTTTACCGGTCCACGAGCTTAAAAAGGTTGAGAACCACTGGTATAAGCGGATGGCTATGGTGGAAGGTCCAAATTTTGAGTAAAAAATTGCGAATTAACGATTGACGCCCGTTTCTGATTCATATACGGGAAAAAGTAAAAGTGAGCATAAAATTCTGCCTTTCACTTAATACAGATACTCCAATCTGCTGTTGCGAGAAACGGCAAGCAACGGCTCGGTTATAATAGTATATATATATGAGGCTGTTGATTGTAATGCTTCATTGTGGAAATCGTAATGTTGCTTTCATTTGACGAGTACAAAATTTGAAATCTTTGCCCGGTATACGTACATACGTACGTACAGTCGTACACAGGCCTACTGCTCACCAAGGAACAACGGTCAAGCTGCGATTAACTAATTATATCCAGACATCAATCAATACATAAGCTATTAAGCTACTATTTGAAACTAGGCAGAGTGGCGATTATAATCCGGCTGCGTGGTAGGCCTAGTCTAGCCTAGCGTCTGGAGCAGTGATTCCCAAGCGCGGCCCCGAGGGCCGCATGCGGCTCCCGGCAAGCCTTCTTGTGGCCCCCAGAAAATATTAAGAAATCGAATTATGACAAAAAATAAAATATATATTTATAAAACACACTTGCTTGGCTTGGAGTCTGGAGTTTTTAATTAGGATTGCAGGAAAGTCGTGAGTAGACTGCTATCGTTACGTCACGGCTGCTATCGTTACGTCACTAGGTAAAGACAGAACCATAACTGCCGCACGCCAAACCCCCAATAGGGGGGGGGGGGAAGCGAGCTCGAACGGGGCAAAAAATTATTTCGTGAATTAACATAAATTATAGAGTATTGTTTCAAAATTCATGCATCTTTTTCAAAATTTTAACTTTAGGCGTGATTTCATGCTGCCAAATATCTTGATTTTTGGGTAGGCCTACTCATCCCCAAGAAAAAATGCGTAAGATTGATAGAAATAGGCATTGGGAATATCGACGTTGGCCAGTACCGCGCCACGACGCACCAAGACATATTAAGTTTTAGGACATGTAACATGCGACTCCAAGAAGTGTGTCAGAACGATCAGCAGCGAGAAAACCTTGGCCGAACAAGACTGCCCTTATGATGACCAAAAACTTCGTTATATATACAAAATATTGCCTTGGCAATCTGAACCTCACGAGACAGGGAAAAATTATATTCCAGTGAAGAAATACCAATTTGACATCCTGTGCGTCTTTTAGTTTAGAAGCCTACGTTTGGGCGATTCTATATTTTTTGATATAGCAGACAGATGGTCACGAAATAACATATTACGGAATCATACTAACGGGCACTACAGTTTCCAAGACACCTCACTCATCTCTACCGGTTAATCTGATTACGTGAGTAGCGAGGACAAGAAATTGATTACATTGACCGATTTTATCATGAATTATCGAAAATTTTCGCGCTTCGCGCTGGCCCACTTAACAATAAACGTAGTTTCGCGGCAACAGCGGACAAGGTATGTAGGGGTAGGTTCATCACCCTATGGGAGCCCAAGAACCAAGCTTATTTTATTTTTAATAATTTTTTTTTGGCGGGGGGCTGACGAAGTGCTGTTTCGTTCCTGCCAACGGGTATACGCCCGAAGATGTTTAATTATTATTGAGTGGTCCTACCTTTTCAAACAGAGGATAAAAATTGATGGCAATATATATTCGATTCTCGATCATATTGACCGATTCAATCATGAATTACAGAAAATTTTCGCGCTTCGCGCGTCTAGGCCATAAAAGCTGACTCACCAAATATCCCCGAAAGCAGCATAATTGGTAGTCCTATAGCTCACGACCGAAGCGACCGAATAATTTGATAGTTCCGGTCATTATCGAAAGCTAGTGTCGCACCGATTCCAAAAATACGAAAGGAAATCTCGCCAGGGCAATAAAACTACTCCGAATTAGCCACCAAAGGTCGATTGTTCTGAACAATGAGAGCGCAGCAGCGCAATGACCATTACAATGGCCAATGGCGTCGAGCGATTGATCGGAATAATGCCAATTTTCATATTTTGATGACTATTTGGGCTCCGTTTCATTGCCCTGGTATTAGTGTGGCCCGACCGTACTCTGAAATTCTAAATTTAGCCCTGACACCGAAAAAGTGGACAGGCAGCATGGCAGGCGTTCTTACTATCATACTTCAATGTACGTACATCGAGTATCTATTTCAGGGGTTCTCAACTTCCCTCGTATAACGGGCCGCATTTTAACAGCAAAAGACGCTGCGGGCCGCAGAACATTATAATCATGTACTTATGGGCTACTATCAAATTTAGGCTACTATACAGCCTATTTATCAGTCTTATACGGGTATTTAGTACATTTTTATGCATTCTAAAGCCATAATGGACAACGTTCGCAAGTTTGCAGTTGCTGTTTTTTGTGAGAATATCCATCTTCCAGCGGCGCAAGTAAATCCCTTCATGAAGCGTGCATTGCATTCGTTGCCAAGATGGTATATGCACCTTCAAACCCCTTCACCAGAGAATCAAAATCTTTGTTTTAATGCGTGAACAAGCAATTATAAAATTAGAGTAACTTTTTCGTTACAGAGGCCATTATCACTTTGAGCTCTCAGTGATATCAGAAGAAGTCTAGCAGTTGGGGGTCATTTCTGAGCAAACCAATCAACCCTTCTGCCTTTCCTTCCATGACTGGAGCCCTGCATCTATAGTTACAGAAGTCAGTTCAGAAGTCAGCTTTGTCAAGTTGATGTTTTTCACATATTATCCCATCCCCATGTTTTCCCCGTCAGCATTTCCTCTGGAAATATGTCCAGTTTGATAAAACGCGCCAGGATAATTAGCTATGCAATGTGTGAGAAGTCGGTGGATTCGTCCAATGCTAGGCTAAAGTAGTCTACATGACAATGTGTTTCAGAACATGTGATAAAAGATCAACTGACACTGCTGTTACTCTTCTGGTGAAGGTTGAATCCGACAACTGAAGCTTCGAAATTTGTCAGGTGATGTTGGTCTTGCTGCTAAGTTCCGGAAACAGCGAATATTTGCACAGTACGTTAAAGTATTATTGAAGTCACACCTCTAGCAGATTCTTGGGTTTAGCGATATTCCAAGCAATTTTGAAAAATACGTCTGTAACGTCGTCGGCAATTTTACCAATACCTCGAAATATGGATTGTTGGGCTTGACACCTAGCTAGCAACGTTTTCTCTAAGATCACACGATACGTATAACTCCAGAAGAAACTACCCTGGTATCATTTTACGCTTGTACACTTCGTAACAACAACTGTGCTTCGACAAATATGAGACATCGGTCTTCCATAACAGTGCCGTGGCAGAGTAGCAATTACGTTCATAATGAAAGATGCCGTGGGCCGCAAAATAATCGTCTGTGGGCCGCATGCGGCCCGCGGGTTGAGAACCTCTGATCTATTTACTTGTGTGGATACTTCTTACGCAAAGACGAGCAGAGTTTATACTTCTGACGTAATAATGAGCTATCGCGTTTGAAAATGAGGCGTCTGTGCTATCAACAAACCTGCTATAACAGTGGTTCTTAACCTTGCCCCCAGCGCCCCCCAGGGGGCGCTGGCGATCCTGAAGGGGGGCGGAAACGCTCAGGGGGCGATATGGGGGGCGCTGGGCTCAGGGGGGCGGTATGGGGGGCGCTGGAGAAATATGGCTTCGCATTAGATGATGTGGTGATAGAACATATCCCTAATGAGTATTCAGAGCAAATTAACACCGAAAACTTCGTTACATATAGCCTTCAAAATACATATAGGTTTAATTGTCCATGGGCGCCTAAATGACTGACACCGAATGTTCCTGTCTTGGCAATCTGAACCCCGGAAGACGAATTCCATCTGGCAGGGAAAAATTATATGTCAGTGAAGAAATACCAATCTGAAATCGTGTGCGTCTTTTAGTTTAGTACGATTGCGCGACAGGGATATTCCTGTTGGGCGATATCCCCGTTGAGCGATTCTATATTTTTTGATATTGCAGACAGGGGGTCACGGAATAACATCATGCAACGAAGTCATACCAACGGGTTCGCCCGCCCGAATATGTTTAATTATTAGTAACGGGCCCTACAGTTTCCAAGAAACCTCACAATGTTCGCTTTAAGTTTTGATGAGTCTGTGCACACTCAACAACTCACTGCGCTGACCCTTGGACAACAGTGCGTAACGACTAAAAAAGGTAATAACTCCGGATTTGTTGTGCGCAACGTAGATTTTCTGTGCGCAGAGACCGTGTCAGCACTGTGCACGTGCGCAGCTTAGAGGGAACATTGCACCTCACTCAGCTCTACCGGTAAATGTGTTTACGTGAGCAGAGAGAGCATAAAAATTGATCTCAATTTACATGCAATTCCTGATGATATTGACCAATTCAATCATTAATTAGTGAAATTTTTCGCACTTCGTGCGGATAGGCCAGAATAGCTGCCTCAGTAAATGGACACCCAATGTAGATACCTAATAGGCTATCAGCAAATAGCGGACAGCCTAATAGGGGTCTGGGAGTGAAGTCCCCCGGAAGTTTGGTTTATCACCCGATGGGGGCCCAGGACCAACGGTTTTTTTTTTGGGGGGGGCTGACAAAGTGCTGTTACGGCACTGGTAACGAATAATTGTACCTGCGGGCACGCCCGAATATGTTTAATTATTAATCACGTGCCCTTTATTTTCCTATACAACAGCTCACTCAGTACTACTGGTAAATCTGATTACGTGGGCTGAGAGGATAAAAAGTTTATAGCGACTTATATATGAAATTACCACCTATTCATTCATGCATTATGGAAAATTTTGGTACCTAGGGCGACCAGGCCACACAAACTTTGCTGACCATCAAAATCACGATATGGGGTTCGTGGGGGCGAAGCCCTCAGAAGTTCGATTTATCACGCTGTGGATGCGTAAGGCAATCGTTTTTAGGGGGGTTAACGAAGTGCTGTTACGGTCCTCCCTCTTTCTCATTGTCTTTATTACATTTCTTACAATATGAAGTTGGGGGGGGGCGCTGGAGCACGATAATTTTTGAAAGGGGGCGCTGGAAGAAAAAAGGTTAAGAACCACTGTGCTATAATATCTCTTCCCCGTTAACGAATGCTCAATTTACGTCATAGTCCTTTTACCAAGAAATCGATGAGATATGTGAAGTAGTCGATCACGATTACGATTACTTCGGAATTTTTTCAAATGTAATCGATTGCGATTACTTGAAAATGCTGTTATCGTCGTAATCGATTACGATTACTAATCGCGATTATCCCATGTCTGATTCAGGGTAGGCACCGCTTGTGCCGATGCGTTGAGTGATCGAAAGATCAGCTGTTCTCCAAATAAGGCTTTGGCGTCGGCATTCGTCGCTCTATCGGTTCCAGATATACCCGATACGTTGATTGGGTGAGATTACAACTATATAATCTGAATCAATCTCATCGTATAGGAATAAAGTCTCCGGAATATTTTGAGTTCAGTCTCTGTCATTGAGTATAATCTCTTTCGTGATTAATAACATATTGACTATTATTGTATGTCAAATATATACAAGAATTAATATCCATATCGACCTGATGTGAAATGTAGCAAGATAACATGATTATGTGAATATACCGCCTTTTCCTAATTCAGACCATCAAGTCCATTGAGCAATGAGCAATCGACCATTTCTGAAATTGTTGACGTATCCAAGTCGCAAAGAGACATAAAGAGGGATGTTGTGAACCTCTGAGAGGTTCAGGTTTGTGTGAACGCGAACCTTTTTGAAAGGTTCTGTGTGATCGCGAACGTGAACCTCATGACGTCACGTGACGTCATATTGCTACTATCAATATTAATGTACAAGATACCTAGCGACGACTCGTGCCACATAATGCCACAATGCTGTAGTACATATTGACGTATTAAACGTCGCCAAATATATCAACTGGGGAAATCAAATGACATATTAATCGGATAAAATCATTACCTTCCGTCTCTTTGCCGACAATTTCGGCGAGGATACTTGCAAGTGAATATAAATTTTTGCCTTAGCGGTCTAGGGTAGACCGAACAATGTATTCGGCGTGTGAGTGTTGCTACGTTGATATTGAGCTGAATGTAAATCGGGTTTCTGTAATTACTACCGATATTACTTTAACCAGTTATACAGCAGTAGCCAACGCCGCAATCACACGGATTTGTTTTTATGATACAATAAACATATGAAATCGAGATTGACCCCGTCCGCCTGTTCGATTTTTTACATCAGACAATGATATCAATCTCACTGATTGGTTGAATGAGCATCATTCGCTGACTACCTATATATGTAGTGTATTTTGCTCTAGATGTTGTGAGATTGCGTGTCAAGCTCACAGCAGAGAGTTAATGAATATTCACAAACGGAAAGCTGGACATTTCGAGCAAATTTTTGTAGCAAAGCAGGTAAAATTTTGGAGATTGTCAAGGTGCATGCTCGTTTAGTGTTGATTTTTTTAAAACTGCCAGCGCCATGCATAGAGTGGCCCGCAGTTAAAATGCAATAAATTTCAACCAAGATGTTATAATGAAGTGAAAATTGTAATATACGATAAAGGTTCACAGTGCAGAACCTACCGAAGTTCGTTTGTGAACGTGAACCTCAAAATTTCCGAGGTTCACACACAGAACGCGAACGTGAACCTCACATTCACACCAT
This sequence comes from Botryllus schlosseri, assembly GCF_051294905.1. NCBI lineage: Eukaryota > Metazoa > Chordata > Ascidiacea > Stolidobranchia > Styelidae > Botryllus > Botryllus schlosseri. The sequence goes on along the minus strand of NC_137243.1, from coordinate 26,448,440 downwards.
CCCTATAAAGAGCTGAGCTTATACGTTCAAAGCGCCCGTGCGAAGCTGACTGCAAGCTGTTTGAAATATACCAATATCGTCATTATGCGGTAATCGCTTTCGAGAGAGCTTATAAATCACCGATAGCCGAAATTCTGATTTGCCGCATTTTTGTAATGTCCCTCCCGATCCCACCATATTAGACGCCCTTGACTTTGTGTATATATTTTCATGATTCGCCTCTGATACAATATGCCTGAAAACAACAACAAAATAATCAGGCGATCCAGGTTTTGGTCGAGATTCTTGCGTTGGGAACCATACCGGTATAAAGTACAGTATATTATACATGCGACTGGATTAAAAACGTCAAGCAACAGTACAGTAAAATTAAATGCGATACCAGTAAGAAATATATAGGATCATCTACTAAGATAATCATTTTGCGCATTTTGATTTTAGCATAGCAAAGAATTGACATCATGTTTTGAGAATTGCAAGCAACATAAGTTCTACTAATAAATCCATTCTGCGGCACAGCTTTGATAAGAGCAAAGCTCTGCGTCTCCGAACCAAAGCGCGATTTCTTTCTCTGCTGCTTCCACCGAGTCAGACCCGTGGCAGGTATTACGACCAACGCGAATGCAGTAGTCTCCGCGGATGGTGCCTGGCATTGAATCGGCAGGGTTAGTTTCACCTAACATCACACGACCCGTTTTGACTACACAAGAGCCTTCCCAAACCATCGCCACAACTGGACCAGAACGCATGTACTCTACAAGTCCATCGAAGAAAGGCCTTGCTTTCATATCAGCACAATGCTCTTCTAATTGCTCCTGAGAAGCTTGAATCAACTTCATTGCCACCAATTTGAAGCCTTTCTTTTCAAAACGCTGGATAATACAGCCGATCAGTCCGCGTTGAACACCGTCTGGCTTGATGGCGATGAAGGTTCTTTCTTCAGTACTGGGTTTCGACATAGTCCTTTTAGTTTAGATTTCCTAGGTCACGGATAGCTTACCGACTATCACTGTCACGGACTAGAAGCGAATGGCTACAGCAGACGGTTCTTTTTAATGGGACACCCTACGCATGGGTATAATATCGACAGATTACATATAGTATCGTCAATTACATGCGCATCAGTGGACAGTTGATAAAGGTGCTTCAATCAACAGCTGCGTATATTGATTTTTTTGATTTGCGAACTCACAGAAGCATAACTTTGATTTATTGCAGAGCAAGTAACGTATTTCTCTTTACATTGAAGTCATGGATTAAAGTTGAACTTATGGAACGAGTTCAAAAATCATTCACAAAGAGGCTTTGGGGATTAGCTGAAATGATCTACCCCTTTAACTGACGGCTGTGTCGTGCCTAGAGCAAATAGGTAGCTGACCAGATATTATGGTCGTACTATAGCAATACTGAACTGGCGACTCGCTGTCTTGGGGTTGGCGACTTCTTAACCCACAGTTCACTCGGCACGGATGTACTGCAGAAAAGTAAGGTGCGTCAGGTAGCGTAATAAAATGAGTCTCACCCTAATGAAAGAGATCCGGAGTTTATATCCGAGCGATACGAAAAAGGGTGGTGTTGGTTGCGAGAAAAAGAAAACTCGCGCAATGCGCGACAGGATAGTGCAGCTTGCGTAGCGCAGGGGGTAATTAATCTTGCGCAATACGCAAAAGGATTATGATGCTAATTCAGCAATACGCGACAAAGGATGGCGACGCTGAGTGTAGTTGCCAAGATATTGTGCAATTGTATGCGGGACACGTGGTAATCCTAGTATCACGAGCATCATGTATTTCCCTCGCAACAGATACCTGGCGTTAAATTTAACTAGGGACATTGCATTAGAAGGACCAGCGGTCAGCTACACCCCTTGTTTCGCCCTCGGAATTGACATTCTCGAAATTCGTCGGTTGAGGCTTGATGATGTATGATCTTCTTGATTGTCAGTTGTTTTCCTAATCCTTTTCTTCGACCAAGCCTATTTCATTACACTGTGCGACAGTGCCGAAGATTGATCGCGACTTCACAGATGTGTCATTCACAATTAACCAGTGGCGGCTCGTGACAATATCGGGTGGTGGGGCAAGGGCTGCAAGCGACTTTTTATCAAGATGACGTCACAATGGCGTTTTCCAACGTAAACAAGTAACTTAATGATGGTACGGTAACATGAATTTCCCGGCAACAGTGATTTTAACGTATGTGCCACGAGAGGTCCGCTGGTGAGCTGTGACTTGAAGTGTGGTAACTGCGTAAACGGCGTACGGAACAAAGATTCAACACGGTTCATGTTCGCATTAGACCTGACTAATTATCTGCAGAAATGGAAATGACTATAACTCGAGAGATAGCGTAAGCCTAATTGGAAAGGTCAACGAATTCGGACAGATACGCAATTGTTATCTCATAGATTGGGCCTGTCCTATTGAATCCAAAACATCATTGTAAAGGACTAAGAATAGCAGCCTCGGAAATTTGGTCTCGGTACAGCATAAGAGATTTTGGCCTTGAAACTGGAGACTGTAACACGACACATACGTTTTTATTACTGTCTTATAGGTCTGCTGCGAAATCGCCTTTGAAAAATATATTACCGAATACATACGTGGATGAAAGCCTTAAACTTGGTACACTGTTACATGACATTATCGAGAAGTGGCCTCATGGCCCTTTTCGGTATGGTACACTGTAAAAATTAATGCGAACAGACCAACACCAAATTTTGCGTAAAATTTACTGAGGAATAGGCTGATCAAGTGACGAGGGGTTGTACGCAAATGGCTTGAAGGCCACAATTTCACGGTGAAATTGACATTGGAGAATATACGATCAAAGTAAATATTTGAATGCAAACTGAGAATGATATCATCATCTCACTTAACGTTACCGCAGATACACCGGCTTTTGCGTGAAATCCGCAATGTGTTGTAGGCTAAAGTGTCGGATCGGAGCACATCTTTACCATACTCGACCTTGATAACGAAATTACTGCCCTAATCATTGAGTGTCAACCTTGAGACTTGGCACAGCGTTCGATACTAAAATCAAGACATACCGTGCAAAAGCTTATGACGGATCTAGGTAAGGAGCATCGTTAAAATCAATAGAGACCAATACCGGCTTTGCGTATAATCTGTTAGCGATAAATGACGAGTCAGCTCTCACTCGAATTAGGAAACGAAATTACCACTAACACAGTTCAGTGACAAACTTAAAACTGGGTACAGCGTTCGATACTAACATTAAGACTTACCGTGCCAAATGTCATAACCGATCTCAGTATTGAACACCGTCAAAACCAATGGATACCAATACCGGCTTTTGAGTAAAATCTGTTTGCGATACATGACGGATCAGCACACACTCAACTTCGGAAACGGAATTACTACCCTAAACTTTAAGTAGAAACCCTGAAACTTGGGGCAGTGTTAAATACCACCATCACGACATGACATAACAAGTTTCAAGAGTTTTCATGGTGTGAAACCCCATTAAAATCGACCTATACCAACAAAGGTCGACTAAACGCATATGACGGTAACAGAGTTCAGCTATAGATACGATTGTTACATCACACCTTAAGGGCACAGAGCTATCGTGCCCCGGTTGCTCGGTAATTTTATGAATAGGAGAGAGTAAATCACCGTTTCTTTATTGTGCGCGGTTTTGAGAGAATAGACAGTGAAAGCTTGTTATGAGCGCTACCGGGGCAAGCCCCGGCTAGGCATTCGCAAAGCGAAAACACAGAAGAGAATTTGATTTTCGCATAGACTTCGCTATATATGGGCATTTACAAGCGAAAGGACAAGAAATATACGATTTTCGCTGTGATTTCGGTTTATATAGATAGGTGTGCGTCTATAAATGGTAAAGAATTGTTATTGAACAGAATTTTAGGTGGGGAAATGCCCCAGTTGCCCTATAGGACGAACCGCCACTGCAATTAACAGTAACGTGAGCATAGCTTTTGTACAAGTACAACCATGGTTTTTAGTAAGTCATGGTGCAACATGTTCTGTAAGCTGGGATGTGACTTATCGAAGTTTTAAGACTTTCAGAGTGGAAAATAACTTCGACACTCTAATTCTCTCGGATATTATAGCTCTTAGTGGCTTGGAGCGCATGATTTCAGTGCTTGGAAGAATCAGTTATTGTGTCCATCCCAAATCACAGACCAACACGGGCTTTTGACGAGAGCAATTCGGCTACAAATCGGCGCTTTCGTATCATGTGCGAAGGGGAGCAGTCGAAAGCTGAACCGAATAAAAGCCGCCGAATTGCTCTCATTAGTCATTGAGAAGCATGCCGAAGCGACTTAAGCAGTGACCAAAATGAGAGATATTATCGAAGCAAAGGTGTTAATCGGGCACCAGGCAAAGCTTATGCCACAACCGCATGGACACAAGCACATTTGGAGAGTGTATTTGCGGCCGATGAAGCGATTATCGTTGGGTAGAATCATAAGGAAAGTCGTTTTCCACTTGGATCAAAGTTATCTAAATCCAAAGAGAGTGATTAGAGAGGCGCCGTATGAATTGAAGGAGACTGGAGACACGGGATTCAATATGAAGATTGATGTCTATTTCAAGAATTCGGATAACCGGAAAAGTGTGAGCTTTAACTACGACTTGTTTTTAACCACGAATGGATTTCCTGTCGCATATTTGCGCACAAAACTGTTAGTGTTTGAAAACGCGGCCGCTAGTTTCAGGAGAAGGCTGTTGGGAGCCGGCGCTGAACTGAAAGAGCACGAGAATCATGTTTTAAAACAGCTGTCCATCGAAGCCGTAGATTCGCGGCACGAGAATGTCTTGCTGCCATGTATTGCGCTGATAAAAGAGCCCGCAAAGTCGGAACTTACCAAGAAGGAAAACAAACCGCAAGCGTTTAGCCAATCGCACGCCGTTCGAAAGCAGAGAGTGTCGCGTATTGAAAATACACAGTGGGGCATCCAATCGCCTGGAGATTTGGTTCACTGCAAGAAGAGTAAACTCCGCTGAGTTCATTTATTGTATTGTATTCATGGTCTGTAACAGCAGTCATTTTGAACCATGCCGATATTTTTATTATATTATTATGCGTGATTTTCGAACTGCCGTGTTAAAGTAGAACTTACCAGGCTTTTATAAGATTCAGCTTACTGACTTACGGGATCGAATGGCGATAAGGAGCCTAGATAAACCTCCAACGAGCATAGGTAGGGATTCGTCTACAGTCCACTTTCGTGGGACTGAAACCAAGGTTGTAATGACTCGAGTCGTGATTAGTGGTCTCTGGACTCAAGTCGTGTCACCGACGGGGAATGACTCGACTTGACTTGAGTCAATGTGTGTATTGACTCGACTTGTCTCGAGACTGGACGGCCACGAGGGGTCCCAGTCAATAAACTTGGATGTGATCGCCCGGCGTATAATGCGCATTCGATGGCAAAATGATGCTTTAAAAGATACAATTTTCGCACTTCAGCGGCAGACTCAATCCTTTGTTGCTGTGCATTAACCCTTCCGCTACTGCAGCTTACAACCGCCAGTAACCCTATCGCTGCCTGAATCGCTGTTGCTTTCTGGCTGATATATCAACCTTATGTTGCAAGACATCACAATTTGACAATATGTTTTCATTATCATGTTAGTTATAATAAAATCCACCTCGAGCATACACTCAAAATACCGATCAAATACAGAAAGACAGACATATAAAATGCGTAAAATGACATATTGATTTCAGTCGAGATATAGAGGTCTCTGATATATGGCTAATTCCACTGGCCTCATATTCGTGCGATGTACTGTCAACCAGATATCATTAGTAGTGATGATCGGCTGATCATGGACATTGACGCTGCAGGTTGAACCAATGCTTAGAGTACGATATTTTATAAACTGTTGCCTTCGCCAACGCGGCATTCTTTTCAATTCACCATCAGACTTGTACGGATATTTGGGCATGTCGCAATCACTCCATGGCTTCAGCCTCCAACGTAAAATAAAGGCTATATATAGCAGCAAAATAACTCGTAGATTAACTGAAATGAATATCACAAATTTAATCAGAAATTATCACAAGATCAGGTCACGGAAAAGTCAAAGTCAGCATTTATATCAAGTCCTAATTTACAAGTCTAACGCATACAAGCAATCAATGTGACGGAACTGCTATTCGAAACACCATTCAACTACCAATACACATCTAAGCAAGCATGTGAAAAAATTTCAACAATAGCCCGAACTATATCTCTTGCTCAACTTGTCTCAACGAAGAGTTTCATTCATATTCCCATCGCTATAATCTCGGAAATACAATTCGCCGGTACGGACGGGATACAAATCAAACTTTAAGTGTGCAGCCGTAAACAACATCCGATGACTTATGATATCACAATCACTCCACGCTCAAGTGCTCACGAACCTGGCAAACCCAATAGAAAAAGGTAGCATTAAGACGTGATCATTTTCAGTTTCATATATTTTTCGTAAATTTGCAATTTGGGTTAATTGTTAATATTGAAGGTTCGCGCGTCCGCAGCATTTATCTTGTTTTTCTGGTCCACAAGGTTCAAAAGGCGGAGAACCACTGATATTACACGTTGTAATGATTGCAATACCTGAATAATTGTTTGACTGGTTCGGCCCTTTTGAACGATCATAAGATTTTAATCTGGTCCTCGACCAAAGATGAATTTTACCCCGCATGAAAGGGCGCCGACAGCACTGCGTCGGTGGGTCTCCGTAGCGCAACGGATAGCACGCTGGACTTCTAAACAAGAGGTTCCGGCCGTTTCGGGTTCGAGTCATTGCGAAGATGTGGTTTAATACTGCGAACGCTGTGTTCATATTATTGCTCGGTATGATTACGCTTGCGTTCGAAAGATAAGTTTTAAAATTTGATTAGAATCTCTCTCCCAGTGAATCTGGTACAGATACTGAGGCTCGAGTAGTTTTCATGAAATAGCACGGTATTTTGGTTGGAAATCTAGAGTCGGCTCGTTTCCGCCAAAATGACATGCTATGCCCGCAAACGGGTTAGCGCACGGGCAAGATAATGAGCATAGGTTTTCGCGCGCAGTTGCACAGTTATAACTATGTCGGATGGGGCCGAAAACTGACACTATGATCCAGTTCATGATGTGAAATTGTTTCTTCTTCGGCTCGAATGTTATCCAAGCCCTTGCGAACGAAAAACTGATTGTGAATCAGCATATATGTTCTTTTGGGCCTCTTCGAGCTCGCCGTGCCCCCAATTGGGGGGCTTGGGGTCCTGCAGTTACGGTCCTGTTCCCCACTACCCAGCAATTTTGTCATCACAGAGCAGCTATTTGCTGGTTTGACTACACAAAACACACAACCACACCAGTACGCCAGACAACATAACTGCAATATAAAACGTATTCTAAACCGATACCAGTAACGCTCGAAATTTTGCGAAAGCGTTATTTCACGTCAAACTAGTCGTGCTGGATGCGTCTGTGACGCCATCATTGGCCACCCAGAGTTAAAAATGAGGTTTTGTGAACAAAACGCAATATAATTTTCGATACATACATTCCAGAGCAGTTAACTGGTAACGGTAATTGCGGTAAATGGTAACGGTAATTGCGCATGAATATGTTGACTGTCCTGTATATAATGTTTAACAAATGCGTCTATTCCCCACCATGTGGGAACCACTGCTCTGGCAGGTAGATTTCTACTGATTTTACAGTACAAAAATTATATTCAAGTCAATTATAAAACGATGCATACTAGGAGTCAGACAACTATAACTCGCGAGCCATGAATGGTAATTTGATGATGGTTTATCGCTCACGGAGGAATTTACGTAGGCAACATATAAAATGGCACTACTGGGATATAAAAAAACTAATAAAACATTCTGTGCGATTTGCCAAGAGAAAAAAAAACATGGTGATCAAGTTTGGTTCGTTGACTGTCTATATTAGATTGAATCTTGATAACAAAAATTAAATTTTAGTACCAATTATCAATTTATGATATATTTATTAGGGATGGTGTGAACGTGAGGTTCACGTTCGCGTTCTGTGTGTGAACCTAGGAAATTTTGAGGTTCGCGTTCACACCAGAACCTTGGTAGGTTCTGCCCTGTGAACCTTTTTCATATGTTAAAACCTTTACTTCATTCTGAAATCTTTGGTTCACATTTATTGCAATTCAACTGCAAACCACTCTATGCATGGCGCTGGCAGCATAAACAATCAACACTAAACGAGCATGCACCTTGAAAATCTCAAAAATTTTACTTGCCTTGTTACAAAAGTTTGCTCGAAATATCAAGCTTTCCGTTTGTGAATACACTACATGTAGTCAGCGAATGATGCCTAGTCAACCAATCAGTGAGAGTGATATCGTTTTCTGGTGTAGAAATCTAGCGGGCGTACGGGTCAATCATGGCTTCATATGTTTACTGTATCACAATAAGTAAATCCGTGCAATTAGGGTGTTGGCTACTGCTGTATAACTTGTTAATGGGGTAATGTCGGTAGCAAGTATAGAAACCCGTTCAGCACTCTGCTCAATATCCACGTATAACAATACTCAGACGCCGAAGACATTGTCCGGTCTGGTCTAGACCGTTCAGGCGTAAGCTTTCGCTGGCAAGTCCGCATCGAAATTGTTGGCAAAGAGACGGAAGATATTGATTTTATGGGATTATTATATCATTGCCTCAGTTGATACATTTAGCGACGTTTAAAACGTCAATATGTAGGGCCTACTTCAGCATTTTGGCATTATGTGGCACGAGTCATCGTTAGGTATATCGTGTACATTAATATAGTCTATCACTTCATTGAAATATAGGGTTTAAATTAGCAATATGACGTCACATGACGTCACGAGGTTCACGTTCGCGTTCACACAGAACCTTTCAAAAAGGTTCGCGTTCACACGAACCTGAACCTTTCAGAGGTTCATTTATTGCCGATACCAAGCACGTGAATGTATTCAGAATATTTCTGGCCGCATTAGATCGGCCGGTTAGCTCAGTTGGTCAGAGCGTCGTGCTAACAACGCGAATGTCGCGGGTTCGAGCCCCGTACTGGCCACCACGTACGCCGCGACAGCTCAGTTCAATCCCGCGTCGCGGCAGTTTTGTCATTGGCAACTAGAAGTCCAGCAATGAAACTAAAACTGGCTTCGGCACGCTGGCCAGCCGAGACTTGTGCCGCATACCGACGAATGAAACAGAATATAAAAGACTTCTTGTATGTGATAATACCACTCCTAGAAGTTTGTCAACTGGAGCTTTCTAGAGAAATTACGTATATGAGACAATTTTTATTATGAGAGCAGTGTAACAGCAGTGTTGGGATGACTCGAGTCATGACTTGACTCGAGTCAGACTCGAGTCACCTTTTTCGCATGACTTGACTTGACTCGAGTCACTTTGCTAAAATGACTTGACTTGACTTGACTCGGCGTATCAGAAATGTGGATTGACTCGTGACTCGGAGCTAAATTCACGAGTCAATTTCAAGTCATCAAGTAATTGTTGTCGATAAAAATCACTGTATCTTACACATGTTCAGATTGTTCGCGAAACGCTTGCGTAACCCGTGATAGCGACCAACCATTTGATGACCGTGCGTTTCATTGAGCCTCGACTGTTCTCTCACAAATAAATTGACCGCACACGAAGTGACCGAAGCTTACTGCTTACGTTGTCGTACCTCTAGAAGTAAAGTAATAGAACAGCAAAATGTTTATTTCCGTTCTCTGTCCTTACCTTAACCAAACCTCTTGTTTTATTGAAATTGAAGTAAAATATAGTTTATATAGTCCTCAATCATTGGCGCAGGCTCGAACGGTGTCATCTCTATTTGAAAATGGGTAATGTATTGTATCTGATCAATTCGTTTCTCTATTCTATATTTTGGCTGGTGACTATAAACTGAGGCCCAGGCTATGCAATTACGTAGTTTAACAGTTCTGCGTATATGTGAGCGATACAGCGCCTTCTTGCTCGTATATTTAGCTCTATTTTCCTTCATCGTTTCGGAATCAATGACCACTCAAACTGTATTGCAGACAGCTAGCAAATTGCAATGACGTAATCATGCATCATACATACTTCGGAAGGGCAAATTGACTTGAAATGTGACTTGACTCGTGACTTGACTTGACTTGACTCGACTTGACTCGAGTCACCTCCAAAAATCGAGTGACTTGAATTGACTCGAGTCACTTTTGAAAATCGATTGACTTGACTTGACTCGAGTCAAAATGTGCAATGACTCGAAATGACTCGTGACTCGAAGGCAGTGACTTGATCCCATCACTGGGTAACAGTTAAGTCGGGCTCATTTTTAGTAGCAATCCGTAACAACATTGTCAAAACAATGGCTCTGTGCGTGTCACTGGCCTTCGCACCAAACAAACTGGACGTTGAAACGCACAGAGAATCCGCAGAGGAGCGTGCAAAGCACGAAGAATTATTATATTTGCAAGAAATCCGACAAATGATACATACGTTAAACGGTCCGTAGCATTTATCTTGATGATTTACCCGATCGGAAGGTCAAAAAGCTTGAGATCAACTAATACAACTCATTGTAATAATAGTATTACCAGTATTCAATCAGTCAAATATTTAACTGGTATGGCTCGCAAGCGATCAAGATATTTTAATCCGGTCCACGATCGAATGAATTTGACACCCCTGATTTGAATCGAGCCGAACGGGGTTGGAATATAGTCCATGGTTGATGCGACTCGTGCAGACTTCTAAAAACTACAGGATTGTCAAAAAGCGAAAGTATAACTAAAGTTAAAACTACCCGATTTTTAAAATCCGTAACTAGAACTACAATAAAAACTACTAAATTTTCAAAATCAGCAACTAGAACTTGAAGTACTTGAAAAAGATGAATAGATAGATAGTCTTTTATTCGTCACATCAATAAATAAAGAAGTATACGAAACAAATATTGCAGTATAGACTGGGAGACGACGAGGGGCCGTTAGGCCTTCAGAGTCAGTCGCCACCCGTTTGGAGTGTTTGATGCGTGTAACATATATATTAAATCACACACATATACGTAGAGTCAACATTCAGTAAATATACGACTAACGACACGATATTAAGCTTTAATAAAAGTGTAATAAAGGATAACATTAGAACAAGCATTGCATAAAAGAAAAGAATCATCAGTACGTTTGGAGTAGATAATTTTTATATATTTTTTTAAACTGCCATGGTGGTATTGGTATCAGCTCTGCAGGGAGATCATTCCAAGTTTTCGCACCGACAAAATGTAAACTATTGCGGGAGGAAGATCGTGACAGGAGAGGCAGCGAAATAGAATTTCTCGATGCCTGTCTAGTTTCATAACCATGAGTTTTCGCAAAAGTTGTAAAATGCGAATTAAAGTATGACCTGTTTGTGTGGAAGATGGTGTGCGTCATCTTTGCCGTCTCGTACTGAATTAGGTCGGCAACTCTAAGTATACCATGACTTCGATATTCCGGGAGAATTCGTTGCCTGGGAGGCAATTTACTAATGACACGAAGAGCCTGGTTCTGTAGAGTTTTGATTTTTGAAAGGTTTGTTACATTTGTATGTCCCCAAATATTTATTGCATATTGAAGCTGAGATTGAAAAATAGCAAAATACACTGCGCACAGTACTTTTTGTGGCATTAGATATTTCAATCGTTGTAGCATGACCGTAGCCCTTGACAATTTCGAGGTGACTGAGTCGATCTGAGGTTTCCATGACAATTTCGAATCGACAAGAATTCCAAGATAGCGAACGTGATCAGCTGGGTTAATGACAGTTTGATCGATTCTTACAGAAAATGGATTGATTTTTAGCGAATTGGAATTATTAAATAAGAGAAGTTGGGTTTTACTGGGGTTGATGGAAAGTTGATTACTTCTCATCCAATTACAGATCTTTGTCATTTCATTAGATGTCAATTCTTGCAAGGTCTGCAAGGATGTTGAGGATGCTGAGAAACAGGCATCATCAGCGAATAGTACGGTTTTCAGAGAGGAGACCTTGCTAACATCATTGATATATATAAGAAATAATAAAGGCCCCAATACAGACCCCTGAGGGACGCCACAAGTTATAGTTGATGGAGCGGAGATAGTACTATTGACATACACACATTGTCGGCGGTTTTTCAAGTAGTCAGATATAAGTTTCGAGGCAATACCACGTATGCCAAACTGAACAAGTTTTCTAATCAGTATCTGGTGGTTAACAGAGTCAAATGCTTTGCTGATATCTAAAAAAACACAGCATGATGGTTTTTTGTTATCAAGTGACTTGAAGTGTCTGGATGTCATGTCGGCTAGGGCCTGCGTAGTGCTTCTATTGGCTAAAAAACCGAATTGCTCATCGGATAATAGAGAATTTTTCATAACAAAGTCAATGATTCTACGGTAGAGTAGTCTTTCAAATGTAATGGCAATTGAGTTCAAAACTGAAATTGGTCTGTAGTTTCCAATTTCTAGCCTGTCATTCTTTTTGTAAACTGGTACAACCTTGGCTTGTTTGAGATGGTCTGGAAATATTCCATGATTGATTGAAAAGTTGAAAAATGTGCATAGATGTCTGGCAATAGCAGGTGCGATGAATTTGAGCAGTTTTGCCGGGATCGTATCAACGCCAGAGGATTTGCCGTTTTTAAGCGAGTGTATACTACACATCATTTCTGACTCATTGCAATCTTCTAAAAAGATAGAGTTGGGACAGGAGAAGGTATAGGAACTTTGTGTCGTTGGATTTACAATATGAGATGGGAGTTGTGCAGCTAGTACGGAACCAATTGAAGTGAAGTAATTATTAAAGCAGTTGGATATCTTGGTGGGGTCAGAGGTCAAACTACCGTCACTGAGACGAATCTGAGTTGGATAGGTTGCTGAAGTATTGCCCCTATTTATTATACCATTTATTGCCTTCCAGGCAGATTTTGGGTCACCCTTGAACCGTGTGAAGAGGGACATGTAGTATGTTTGCTTCGCTTTAGTGATAGTTCGTGAAAGGTTGTTTGCATATGATTTATAGACTATTTTGTCTTCAGGGCTCCCCTTTAGGAATAATGTACGATACATCTTATTCTTTATACGAATGGATCGGAGGATAGATGGAATTAACCATGGCTTACGTTTCAATTTACGCTGTTTGCGAGATAAACCTGTCAATGGTGAGTATACATTAACTATTTCTAATATTGAATTGACAAACATGTTGAATCGCTGATTAAAATTCAATTCAGTCAGAGGTATTGGTTCATACTTTTCAAAATAGTCCCAGACGTGATTGTAGATATTAGTCATGCTTTCTGGAGTCAGATTCCTGGAGAGTGTCGTATAAGCCAATGGTCTATGCATACGGCGCTTGAATTGAACTATTATTGGGTAATGATCAGTAGTGTCATCAATCAGGAGATATGGTTTAATTGAACCTTGTGCTATATTAGTGTAGCAATGGTCAATAATAGTTGCAGTGGTGTCACAGTATCTGGTAGGATTAGTAATGATTTGTGTTGCACCAGTAGCCCTGATATTTTCAAGATGACTTGAAGTATTTTTGCTTTTCTTGGATGCCATGTCAATATTGATGTCTCCGACCACGAAAAATGGTAACTTCGAGTTAGATATTTCAACAATGGCGTGGGATAGCTCAGAGCTGAAGTCAGAGGTGTTTGGCACAGGGTGTCTGTAGATAACACCGATAATAATGGAAGGTACACTGGCTATGCCAACTTGAACCTCTACCCATTTTTCTTCAATTGTATCCAGATTCAGGCAATACTTATCAACAAGGGAGTAGGGAATGTCATCTCTGATATACATACCAACTCCGCCACATTTGGTATCTGTGGTGGTGTGGATGAACGTATAACCATGTAAATTGATATTCAATAAGGGGTCGTCACGCAGGGCAGTTTCAGACAAAGCAATTATACTAGGAGCAATATTCATGTCTCTAATAATTTGATGAAGAGATAAATAGTGTTTTTGCAAAGATCTAATATTGAAGTGGCAGATAACAAAGTCTTGAAAAGCGGTAGATAAATTGTAGGATAAATCATCCAAAGTAACACTTTCGCATATCTCAATATTGTTGTAAAGCAGCTCAGAATTTTTCACATATGCATTTGTATGGTCTTCGCTGGAAGCCATTTTGAGCAATGACAAAGTGACTTACATACTCGAGATGATCACCAGGCCTTTCACAGCTGGTTCAGCTTTTCTGGAGAATCAATGAGGATTGTGCGTGTATTATTGTCTCGCTTCATGAATACTTTCCCATTTGCAGTCCAGCAGAAGTCGTACTTCAACGTTTTAGCAGCTTGTCGTGCTTTGGCATATAGGATCCTGCGGAATTTTGTCAGGTTTTCATTGATGTATATATTTTTGTATTCAGGATGTTCCGTGACTTTCCGAAGATCTCCACGCTTCTGGAGAAAAAGTCCCCTGGTCTTTAAGCGGTGGAATTTTGCAATTATCAAAGGTGGACGATCGCTCATAGCTGCATTTTGGGATCGAATCCTGAAGACAGAGTTCAAGTCATCTGATGTTAGTGAGATACCAAGAGCTGCACCAATTTTAGTGACTTCTTCGTCTAATCTTTCATTTTCTTTAACAGGTACGCCATGGAGTTCCAGGGTATCGCTCCGTTGGATTTGGTCGATGTCGTCAATTTGTCTTTCTTTATTTGAGATAGCTTGTTGCAATTTCTTATTTTCCATCTGGAGGATGCAATACTGTGCTTCGAGGTCATTGAATTGTTGTTTTTGGGCTTCGAAGGCAGAACTGATGAAGTCTTGAGATGCCTTGATTTCTTGAAGTTCTTTGTCTCTTTTCTTGTTTTGATCAATAATATAATCAATTTTTGTATCCATCTGTGTGGATTTGGCAATTAGGTCTTTAAAATCACTATCTTTCAATAGCTGTGCCAGTACTTGGCTGACTGCTTCATTGACAACGCTTTTTAGTTCATCTCTCATTTTTTTCATGACACGAGATTCGCTCGCCTCAATCTTGGAGGTAAGCTTCCTTGTGGCATCTTTCAGTTCAGCTTCAGTAGCTGTCATCGTGATATAGAGTCGCAGTTCAGTGTGTAAAATAGATATAAGTATCGATATAGCTTAACATCTTAATACAACCAAATACTCCAATCACCCTTAGTTAATTGACCATCAACTAACTGAATGGTTAGTTTGTAGAAGTCTGGACTCGTGTGATATTCAGAAGTTTGGAATCAAAGGGAAAGGAATTAGTAATTACAACGAATGATTCCACTTGGTAATGACCGGACGCGTTCTGTTGAAAAGGGGCAAGAGGTTGACAAGATATAATCAACCCAATGATTGTCTCGATATCTTTGCATTTATGGGGCGAGTATATCGCGATATAATACCATGGAAACGGGCGATCCGAATGAATTTGAGGCTTATATAGGCTATTTATTTCATGAAATCGTAGAATGGCGTATTTCATCATCGCGGCTTGTTATCCTACAAAAATAATATTCTTTAGATTATATTTTCACCTGATCTCTTGTCGGGTCTTTTACTGTTTTTTTTTTGTCGCCGTAAGAGAAGCGATGCGCGGAAAGAGGACCCCAGATAACCTCCTACGCGGAATCGAAACAGGGGTGCCCGATTAAGAGAACGCGATCTCTATATACTCACTAGCTATTCAACACGACATTGAGGAATACGCGGGCTTTGCGCATAAAAAAATTCTCAAAGGCGTCGACAGCACCGCATTTGTGGGTCTCCGTAGCGCAATGGATAGCGCGCTGGACTCCTAATCCAGAGGTTACGGGTTCGTGTCCCGGCGGGGATGTGATTTAATAGTGCGAACGTTTTGTTCGTATTATTGCTCGATATGATTACGCTTGCGCTCGAAAAATAGGTTTTAAAAATTGATCAGAATCCCTCTCCCAGTGAATAGTACTGCGGTTCGAGTAGTTTTCGCATGAAATATCACGGTTACTTGGTTGGAAATCTAGAGTCGGATCGATCTCGCCACGATAACATGCTATGCCCGCAAACGGGCTAGCGCATGAGCAAAATAATGAGCATATGTTTTCGCGCGCAGTGGCTCAGTTTTAAATAAGTCGGATGGCGCCGAAAACTGACACTATCATCATGTTCATAATGTGTTATTGTTTCTTCTTCGGCTCGAATGTTATCCAACCCTTTGCGTACGGAAAACTGACTGTGAATCTATAAGGACTTCAGCATATATGTTCTCATATAGTATCATGATATGACCTTTCGCTCTAGCCCTTGATATCATGCGTACTTTGAGAATCTAACATGCATAGCCTATATTACAAGTTACGAACGAATAAGAAAATTGCACAATGCGAGTGCTAGAA
Source organism: Botryllus schlosseri (assembly GCF_051294905.1). Taxonomy (NCBI): domain Eukaryota; kingdom Metazoa; phylum Chordata; class Ascidiacea; order Stolidobranchia; family Styelidae; genus Botryllus; species Botryllus schlosseri. The sequence goes on along the minus strand of NC_137243.1, from coordinate 26,432,084 downwards.
GTTATATGTTGTTGATCAGACGTCTTCGATGCAGTTCCCTCAGCAAGCTATCACCATAACTACATAAAATAGCGTCCCTGGGTGGGCTCGAACCACCAACCTTTCGGTTAACAGCCGAACGCGCTGACCGATTGCGCCACAGAGACGGCTTTACGTGGCGGTGGTTCTTAAGCTTTTGGTTATGCGGCCCCTTATGAAAGGGATAACTACAGTTGTGTAGTAGGCCTATAACTAGGGCCTCCATAATTTGATATTCGGGAAAGATTTGCAAATCACAATACATATAATATCGGACCAGAATACGGTCAATTCGAAACTTTTTACTGGAATTACCGTTGTGTTGACTGAAAAAGAATCATTTGTATTATTCGACTCCCGGATGACCAACTCGAACGCCATTTTGTATTCATCCTTGATGTCACTGTTATCGAAATCATCATCATCATCATCATCATTGGTTTATTACCAATTTTATCAGTTCAATACACCACAAAAATGCGATACAATGAAAAGACAGGAAGATGTCGAAGCGACAAGGAGTAGTCTATGGAATCTGACACCCACCTTGGCCTAGGCGATGTAAAGAGGAGGCATGCACACTGAATGAAAGTAAAGAAGATAGTATAGAAGAAGAATGCGAAAAGAAATAGGGCGGCATGTCATGGGAAGCGAGATCGATAGGTCAGTCGTGGTCCGGTAATCTTGAGGATGGACTGTATTTATTTAGTAGTAATTGCTTGTATTTCGACTTGAATGTGGACATGCTCGTCGACTGTCGGATGGCCGGCGGGATACTGTTCCACACATCAGGTCCGGCATATTTGATGGAGCGATGATCTTTTCGGTCGATCATGTGATATTTGGACGACGTGGACGCGCGTGTGTTGTACTTGTGCGCTTTTGATTCAGAGGTAAAGAAGTCATTGAAATATTCGGGGCAACGACCGCAGTGAAACTGATACATAAACTTGGCGATTTCTCGTTTCCGCATATCTTCTATGTTTAGGACGCCGAATCTCTTCAGCAGCGACTTATTGGATGGGCAGCCAGGCCCCTTTGGGGCCCTAGCTATGATTCGGAGCACTTTATGCTGTAGTTTCTGCAGTGGCTTGAGTGCAGTTTTACTGGCAGCCCCCCAACAGAGGATGCCATAATGTAACTTCGATTGGATTAAGGATTTAAAGAGTATCAGAAGAACCCATGCTGGCATGAAGCGCCCAAGGCTGTAGAACAGGCCGCACTTCGGTGATAATTTAGTTTCTAGGGACTGGATATGACTCTTCCAGGACATGTTCGAGTCCAGTAAAACTCCTAATTTCGCGTCATTCATGGCCTTTTTTATTTGTGCCTATGCGATAGTGAGGCTCTTAAAGTAATAAAGGAGGCCGAAGTGCCATAAATGTGGAAATTTTCGCGTCATCGGAGGACATTTTCGATTTCTTGAAGAATGAGGACAAACCGTCCTAAATTTGGGCGTATGGTAACATGTAACACAAATCGATAATCATGTCTATGCTAATTAGCGTTTGATCTTTTCGCAAATTTTAACTTGGATTCGATAGAGTAATAGAGCAATCAGGACCGTAACTGCCACACCGTAAAAACCCCAATTGGGTTTAAATTATGAATCGTGATTTCGTGATTATAACACGGTACACCCCTCGACCCCTAGAACAATATTTATTTACATTTATTAGAGAACACACTGTTCATACTTGGAGCCGTAGACGGCTGTTGGGATGCTTTGGTCTGTAGAGCAGGAGTGAGCAAACTATATGTTGGTGAAATTCGTATTAAGAATTTTAACAATACTGCAGCAACTTGATTAAACTTGTTTTATTTTTGTACTATTCATATCGTTTTCCGACTACAATGGCAATTTACACGAAGCCGATATCCTTCATCTTTGATTCCGTAGATGCCGGCGTCTAGATCATCATCCATATTGGTAAATGCTAAGTAGAAATCGAATTACTATACAACGACTCCAATATGCGTTTCCCAATTTATTTCACCGTGAAATTGGTAAGTTATAGTTCTACTACAATATTTTGTTTTTTTCATGTATTGCTGGTGCTATAGCCCCATTTCGAAAGCCTTATATTGTTGGAACATCGCAGAAAATCAAAACGGAAATGACTTAATTCGGATCAGGAGCTGGATTTTCGATTGGCAAATCCATCAACACCATTACTTTCAGTGGCGTATACTCGAAAAAAACTATTCGTTTTTTCTCTGTAGATTTGTGCTCTGTATGTGCACTGTGCAGTGAGGTACAACTCATTCATGACGAGTGGTTTAAAAGCCATCTTAATATGAAAATGCCAAAATGAACTGATTGATGAATGTTTTGGATGTCCCAACATATTTCTACAATGCATTTTGCCACATAGAAATGTGGAGCGTTCGGCATTTGTGAATGAACATGAACAATTTATATAAATCAGCGAATACCTCCCGCTGCATGAAGTTCCGTAGTGTAGTGGTTATCACGTCTGCTTCACACGCAGAAGGTCCTGGGTTCGAGCCCCAGCGGAACTACTTTTTCTAACGTGTTTTTTTTCATGGGGTACGCGAAGCAGTGCTCAACAGAATTTTTTTTTTGCGCTTTGCGTGATTTACCCAGTGGTGGTTAGTAATGAAGTACTTCTACTTTTTGGAAGTACTCGGGTAGTTTTCCCCTACTTCTGCAATTTAGTCAAGTAGATCTGATTTTATCTACTTCTACTTCTACTTTGTAATATTTTGTGATCTACTAACATAGTTTTCGCTATTTTCAGTTTGTCAAGTAGAAGTTGACTAATCCCTCAACACGAAAATAGCCTGAGGAATTTCGGGGCAGTTTTCACGGAGTACCAACATTTTATATTCATAAAAGTCAAGCAAAGCCCAGAAATTTTGTTGGGCTTCGCGCACAGTAGTTATGGAGTGACAAATATGTTTGCACGAAAGTATCAGCGAATATCATTTAGCTGCCGGATTGATTGGTTCCGCTCACACCGCATTGTCGCTCATATCAAATATTTCATCACAGTAAATATGACCCACCTTAACGTTTGAAACTAACGTTTCGCAATCTAGCAATCACTTATCATATCGTAATCTAGCAGCCCATTACGTGTCTTGCTAATCTGGAAAATCCAGCTTTTTCGAACGTTACACCTGTTTTAGCAGATCACCTTTTAAGCTTTATGGACAAAAGACATGAAATATATTTCCACTTTTAACAAGTGGTATTTATATTTCACTGTCAATTGCGATGCGAGTATCATACTTTGAGTTCTAATTACTTTCAGTTCTTTTGTCTGCAGAATATAAATGCTGAAGCATAAAAGCAAGTGTAGTAATGCATCTATTTTCCGAAAATAAAGCTACACTAAATATAACTTTTACGATCCACAATATTTGTTATTAACGTATAATAATCGCGCAAAGTGATGAAACCGTATCCTATACCACTTCTACGTATTGCTCTTCGCCTAAACATGGGGCCTTATAATATAGGGGAGGGCGCCATGTCATGATATTGTCTAAAACGGGGTGTTCTAGTAAACAAAGGGTTATAGTATCGCATTTTCATATCAATACTATAATTTGCCTCCCATGATGCGAAAGAATGCTTATTCTGTCAAGAATTGATACCTCCTGGGATGCATCAATACGAATCAAGCTCTCTGCACCTTCCGCATAGCTCAATTCGCAGCTTATGACAGTCCACGCAAACGAATTAAGACTGTTTTCAAAACTACTTACTTACTTGAGTAGATTTAAAGTCAGTCAAATCTACTTCTACCTCAAGTAGTCTGAGGTGCCTAATTGAAGAAGTACTTCTACTCGTACTTCAGTAGATATTATCGTCGTTACTTTTATTTCTACTTGAGTAGCTTTCTTGACTACTTTGACCGCCTCTGGATTTACCTTATATTCATCGTTAGTGCTCTGTGTAGACTATAGTCCGAATTTCACATTTCATATTTAAGAATTCTCTCATCCACAGTCATAACCTTTCATGCCATCAAACATCCGTTGGGATTGCTAGCATTCTGGTTGTATTTTGTGATATGACGATGAAGGGGCGCGAAACTGTTCACTATCATAAAGGGAGGCGTGCCTTAAAAAGTTTGAGAACCACTGCCATAGAATATGTCAAATCATTTCGAAGCAACATCTTTATATCCCAGTGCATGTTGAGACAATTGCGACGAGGATATATTTTTCATGTCGCATACGGTCACAATATCTTACCTCCAGCAGCTAGATTTCTACTGATTTTACAGTACAACAATTATATTTAAGTCAATAATAAAACGATGCATACTAGGAGTCAGACAACTATAACTCGCGAGCCATGAATGCTATTTTGATGATGGTTTATGGCTCACGGAGGAATTCACGTAAGCAACATGTAAATTGTGCTACTGGGATATAAAAAAATCTAATAAAATATTCTGTATGAATTGCCAAGAAAAAAAAGTTTGGTTCGTTGACTGTCTATGTTAGATTGAATCTTGATAACAAAAATTAAATTTTAGTACCAATTATCAATTTATAATATACTTATTGCCAATACCAAGCACGTGAATGTATTCAGAATATTTCTTGCCTCAACAGATCGGCCGGTTAGCTCAGTTGGTCAGAGCGTCGTGCTAATAACGCGAATGTCGCGGGTTCGAGCCCCGTACTGGCCACCACGTACGCCGCGATAGCTCAGTTGGGAGAGCGTCAGACTGAAGATCTGAAGGTCCCTGGTTCAATCCCGGGTCGCGGCAGTTTTGTCATTGGCAACTAGAAGTCCAGCAATGAAACTAAAACTGGCTTCGGCACGCTGGCCAGCCGAGACTTGTGCCGCATACCGACGAATGATACAGAATGTAAGAAGGCTTCTTCTATGTCAGTGGTCGGAAACCTATGGCTCGCGAGCCATACATGGCTCTTTTGGGTATAAGATATGGATGGTTCTTTGCCAAATATATATTTTTATACTGAATTGATCAATATCGCAGCAACTTGTTAGTACATTTTCATCACAGCCAGATTACTTATTCTCGTGGCAGTATAAACATGTCTTTGAGAGGTAAAGACAATGCCGTCTTCAGGTTTAGGGCTCGAACCCCTCTTTTCAAAATCCTCAAATTTAAGGTAATGTCGCGCCAGTGACCAATATCACTCGCGAATTCGATGAACCCGACTCGAAATCTTGGATTGAACGATAAGTTGATTGATCAAAGAAAATAGCATACATGGGGACGCCAATATGACTACGCAGTTTTCAAATGCATATTATCTTCCTGATCTAACCCGCGAGATGAACTGCTGTGGACGTTTTATTCATAATTACAAACTCGAATTACAAGCACTGTCATAGCTATCCAGTATATCCACGTTCTTGATTGGTAAGTAGCTCTGTAGTACCGGCGGTAAACGTAGGCGTGTAGCCCAACGTTAAGTGCTACAGCCGAATACTTTGAGGATTGGGAATTAGATCAGTATTTAGATTTTCGGTATCAGTGCGACAGTTCGATTCGATTAATATCAGTTATTATAAATTCTAAGCTATTTACGATGAATTAAGTTATCAATGGTGAGGCTTGACCCGTCTGTACCCTACCTCTCGTTTCACGCTGTATTTCCGAACAATAAATATGCAAATTGTATGATTCTGGGAGTAAGATGTTCAAATTCTTGTCATTCATGAACAACAATAGAAAATACCAGTTGCAATTGAAGGTTTCACAGTTTTCGTTCACTCATCCTGACGACAGGTCAGGTGCTGCGTCGCTTGCCTTCCCTGACACTGATGTGTCACAGCTTAATGAGGGTAGGCATATTTACTGCTGTAATGACCATGTTTGGCTCCACCTACGCATGTGATCATGGGTTCTCGCATTTAAAAAAAGCATTACGACGAACCTACGTTATCGTAACTCAAGTATTGCGTGCTGAAATAAGGCAGCCAGCATGATTAGTACGAGATTTTACAGATAAAACGTGGCGCACACGACGAATCCTATGTAGTGAGCTCGAATTGGTGCTACCATGACGTCACGAAATTTCAATTGTGACGTAACAGTTGTTTGACATGTGTGGCTCTTTGAGAGTTAAAATGGAAAAAATATTGCCAATATGGCTCTTCGGACGAAAAAGGTTCCCGACCCCTGTGTGATAATACCACTCTTAGAAGTTCGTCAACTGGAGCTATCCAGAGAAATTAAATATATGAGACAATTTTTATTATGAGAGCAGATGACCCGACTTCTGGGAAGCAGTCAAGTGGGGCTCATTTTTAGTAGCAATCCGCAACAACATTATCAAAACAATGGTTCTGTGCGTGTCACTGGCCTTCCCACCAAACAAACTGGACGTTGAAACGCACAGAGAATCCACAGAGGAGCGTGCAAAGCACGAAGAATTATTATATTTGCAAGAAATCCAACAACTGTCACATACGTTAAACGGCCCGTAGCATTCATCTTGATGATTTACCCGACCTCAAGGTCAAAAAGGTTGAGAACAACTAATACAACTCATTGTAATAATAGTATTACCAGTATTCAATCGGTCAAATATTTAACTGGTATGGCTCGCGAGCGATCAAGATATTTTAATTCGGTCCACTATCGAATGAATTTGACTCCCCTCATTTGAATCGAGCCGAACGGGGTTGGAATATAGTCCAGGGTTGATGCGACTCGTGCAGACTTGTAAAAACCACTGGATTGTCAAAAAGCGAAACTATAACTAAAGTTAGAACTAGGCCTACCCGATTTTTAAAATCCGTAACTAGAACTACACTAAAAAATACTAAATTTTCCAAATCAGCAACTAAAACTTGAAGTACTTGAAAAACCCTTAGTTAATTGACCATCAACTAACTGAATGGTTAGTTTGTAGAAGTCTGGACTCGTGTGATATTCAGAACTTTGGAATCAAAGGGAAAGGAATTAGTAATTACAACGAATGATTCCACTTGGTAATGACAGGACGCGTTCTGTTGAAAAGGGGCAAGAGGTTGACAAGATATAATCAACCCAATGATTGTCTCGATATCTTTGCATTTATGGGGCGAGTATATCGCGATATAATACCATGGAAACGGGCGTACCGAATAATTTGAGGCTTATATAGGCTACTTATTTCATGAAATCGTAGAATGGCGGATTTCATCATCGCGGCTTGTTATCCTACAAAAATAATATTCTTAAGATTATATTTTCACCTGAACAAGACATACACAATGTACAATGGGATAAGACACAATGCGATCATGGAAAACTGAATGGGATAGAACGGTAACTGCGTGGCCTGTCAATCATTTACGGTCGGATGATAGTGAGCATGATGCATGGTCGCGCTAGTTACAAAACCTTGGCAAAGTCGGCAATGAGAAAGTTTCTGTTGTCTTTGCCGATCGGTTGTAGCATTTGACTTTATATCTATATGTTTTGGAGATCTGTATTGGTGCTTATTTACAGCTATCGAAGATTGGAAATGCCTGCAAACAGTTGTGCCGTCCCTGGTTATAATACTGTTGGGAAAATAGTAATTGGGATCTGTGTTTTCATCATTATTATTTTAATTTCATCAGGTACACGGCTTACTCATTTATACAGTGAGCCTATGTCTATTGAAATTATGGCCTCGCACGTTAGTGGCGATGTTTAAGAATGATACGATATTATTCACGAAATCGAACGACAGGCTTCTCTCTGCCAAATTTTTACTTGAGCTCGTGGAAAAGATAATTTATAGGACCTACTGGAATAAAGCCGCCTCAGCCAGAGTCATTAGTGTCTGCCATTATTTCTGAAAGGGAGAGTGATATTTTAGAATATATGGCTGATTTTACTTTTGAGAAAGGCGATTTGAAAACTCAATGACCAGTTAGACCAGGGGTGGGCAAACTACGGTTGCGGCCCGCAACACCGTTTTGTGCGGCCCGCGAGAGTCTCAAGAAACTTGTTCTCGAAGAAGCTAGTTAGTAAATTTCAGATATAAAGGGAATCAAATAATGGAAGCCAGGGTATATGTGGTGATTTGAAGGGAAACCCTTGATCATAAATGATACCGCAGTGTTTCACAATGTTTGCAACTTCAAAATTGGTGGCATAAAGCGTACAATGTAGTTTTAGTGAATCTGGACAAAACACTAGCCTTACAGTAGCCTATATTGTAATTCAGCGCCAATCTGGTATATTTTCAGATGCTAACGATTGATATCTCATTGCAAATATGTGATTGCAGTGTCGTCAAGAAATGTTATTACAAGAAGGACAGTTTGATGGCGATGCCTACCACAGTTAAGGGATACAACAGTAGCTTATATCCCCACCAGTCTTGCGGCATTGTTGACTGCTACTTATATTTAGGCATGCAATACTTCAACGTCTCATCTGTTGAATAAATTATAAACTCCAAACAGTCATGTGTGGTATTGTATATATTTATCAGCCATTTGCTAGATGGTATTCAGTTATGCAGAGCTATCCGGGCACAACTGGAAGTGAGCTGATTAGTGCATGAAAACATCAGCGAGACCAAAGTATGAACCCAGTTAGAATGAAAGATCTCCTCGTCGCCATGACCCTTTAATATCCAGCAAATGGGTTAGGTGACAGTCTTAGAGGTTCTTCATCATCGGATTTTGTGATCTGCTTACACGGTCCGTGGCGTTGTGTGGCTGGGCACGGGCAGTGATCATCTGTGATGCAATAATCTTGACCTGAGTGAAATTGTTTGTCTCTAGCTGCACCTTGATTGCTACTTAGTAACAGTACAGCACAAATATTCCTACATGTAGGGTTACCATATATTTTGAAATCGGGAAGGAGGACACTTTGACCAAATCAGTACGGTTAGTTGATCAATACTGAAAACAGCCGATTTCGCAATTTTTTGCTGTAAAATTTGACGATTTTAATAAAAAATTAAAAAATGGTCATCACTTTCGTTCGACTACCGATTTACGCACTTTTTACTAAAAATTACTGGTGTTGACTAAAAAAAAGGTCGTCACTTCCGCTCGAGCCTCCGTATTAGCTATTAGCGTCATTTATGCCCATTTTATCTCGGACACTGTCATTTATCTTAGCTTTAAAAGCTGTAAAGGAGGACGAATTGCCAAAACGGAGGATATTTAGGCATCCTCGGGGGACATTTTCAAAAACCTGAAAAAGGAGGACGTATGGTAACCCTACCTACATGTCAAGAAAACCTCGTAGGAAATTGACAGACTGACCAAGATATACCTTAAGAGTTAGACTGTGGCGATTACAGCTATATCAATATGGGGTAAAGGGGGAAAATAGTATCAACTTGAATGGTCAGCATCCATGATGATCATCTATTGTGGTCATTGCGGTAATCCTTGGTCTGAATACCAGTACAGTTCTGCAGTGGTATGCGAGAAAATAGAAGTGCCTATCACAATTTTAAATGCAAGAATTCTTCAACTACCTAGCTTTGTGGTGAAATGACTATGAATTACAACACTTTCTTCTTCTTGACAATGGGTCCTTCATAAATATAGTCCAAACAATATTAGTGCTATGCGTGGAGGAGGAACCGGCATTTGAACCTTCAATTTTCTTCGGCAAACCCCATCCTGTAATGATAGGACAAAAGTGATCAGAGTTGGCATAAACTGGTCACATTTTTGATATATATATATATATAGGCCTATATAAATCGGTATAGAATCTATAATACGCTTTAATCATGTAGCCTACAGCATTGCAAAAAGCGTGGGAGCTGTTTGCAATTTATAAGCTTGCATTTGAAAGTAGCTCAAATTTTTTTGTAGTTCATTTATTTGTAGATGCCTGCTGGCCTTAAAATAGTGAATTCAAAACTGACCTATTTTTAGGTTTAATATGACCATTGACCACCTCCCTCCAAATCAAGATATAAAGCTCTCCTTTCTTCTCATATTACAGGCTACCCAGCCACCTTTTAAACAGTGATTGAGCCACAAATCAGCCTTCAACTTGATTATAAATTTGACCTACCTTGAGTATGAGATAGGTCCCTTTTTAATCGTGCAACATAAAGAGTTTTTTATCGCATGCGTTTCTGGACGCTTGCTCTTTCATCGGTGGGGAAGAAAATGATGTGGACTTTCGAGGCAAACTGGGGCAAGGTATCGGTCCCAACTTCAGCCGACGTTTCCCAGAGGCCATAGAAGCACCTGCCGCTATATAATATCTTCTGGCCGGAAATATCGATCACATATTTCGGCTCTTGAAAACACAATAAATGTTCCATAAAATAAACATAGCCTGATGCCAGTAACAAAGTATCAGTCACAGGATTGCATCAAATAAATATGAATATCTAGCTTTGATATCACCGGCACTGGCACTGGCTGAATTACTATTTTTCTCACCAGCGACTAGTATTACAACCAGGGACTGCACAACTGTTTGCAGGCATTTCCAATATTCGATAGCTGTAAATAAGCACCAATACAGATCTGCAAAACATATAAAGATATAAGGTAAAATGCTACAACCGATCGGCAACACCCAACAGAAATCTCTTAATTCCAACTTTGCCAACGTTTTGTGACTAGCGCGACTTTGCTTCATGGTCACTATCATCCGACCGTAAATGATTGACAGGCCACGCAGTTACCGTTCTATCCCATTCAGTTTTCCATGATGCGATGTAATGAACAGATAGAAGGATGCCAAACGACCAGTTGCGGTCTCTTAAAATGGGATCACCCTGGACTTAGTGCCGATGTCACAGTTCCTTTTAGCTCCTAATCTCTAATCCGTAGCTGTTTGTTGCTTTTTCTGAGTGAGATCTCTTGTCGGGTTTTTTACTGTTTTTTTTTTGTCGCCGTAAGAGAAGCGATGCGGGGAAAGAGGACACCAGATAACCTCCTACGCGGAATCGAAACAGGGGTGCCCGATTAAGAGAACGCGATCTTTATATGGTCACTAGCTATTCAACACGACATTGAGGAATACGCGGACTTTGCGTATAAAAAAATTCTCGAAGGCGTCAACAGCACCGCATTTGTGGGTCTCCGTAGCGCAATGGATAGCGCGCTGGACTCCTAACCAAGAGGTTCCGGGTTCGTGTCCCGGCGGGGATGTAATTTAATAGTGCGAACGTTTTGTTCGCATTATTGCTCGATATGATTACGCTTGCGCTCGAAAAATAGGTTTTAAAAATTGATCAGAATCCCTCTCCCAGTGAATAGTACTGAGGCTCAGTAGTTTTCGCATGAAATATCACGGTTACTTGGTTGGAAATCTAGAGTCGGATCGATCTCGCCACGATGACATGCTATGCCCGCAAACGGGCTAGCGCATGAGCAAAATAATGAGCATATGTTTTCGCGCGCAGTGGTTCAGTTCTAAATAAGTCGGATGGCGCCGAAAACTGACACTATCATCATGTTCATGATGTGTTATTGTTTCTTCTTCGGCTCGAATGTTATCCAACCCTTTGCGTACGGAAAACTGACTTTGAATCTATAAGGACTTCAGCATATATGTTCTCATATAGTATCATGATATGACCTTTCGCTCTAGCCCTTGATCCCAGCAAACACAAAACCGTAAAAGAATAATCCGGGATCATCTCGATTAGGTTCTGATTTTCTAAGTGTGGAGGGAATGTCTAAAATACGTAGTAGGGTTGTCTTGTGGTTATATTCAATCAGAATAAATTCCAACTCGGTGTTGTTCCATGGCATGCGTTAGACTTCATTATATCGCGTTGTTAACCTAATAATGCGAGTTTTCTATCGCTTGCGGGTATGTCTAAAAGACGTAGAAAGGATAATGTTTGTGTTACATTCAATAACGATAAATCACTATCCGGTTTTGTTCGATCTCAAGCGGTAGCTTCGTTATATCCATTAGAAAACAATGTTCTACCTTCGTTTTATTGCGTGAGGATGTCACCGGTGTTGAATATTCGTGTTATTGCTCTAAGGCCGAACAGTTTCGTTTTCTTCTGATATATATGATCTTCATTAGATATATATTCGCTCTTTCGGTAATCTCGTATGTTCAACGAGTATGGATAATAGTTTTATTCAGATAATACCTAAATAAGTGAGATGTTGTACGTTTAGGAATATGATTATCGATGCGTGACTTCTAGAATATATCGGCGATTCAAATTTACGCCATCGCGCGTGACAAAGATTTGACTCGCAACCACTGAGCTATATAAACACTGGAGTGCGCTACTCGCGATATTTACGTTGTCACTAGAAACAGTTGCATTGTGGGGGATAGGCTGGACGATTTAGTGCAGGAGCTTATGGAAAAACGTCCAGTTCTAAAATATATTTGATTCGTATTGGGTTTGTAGTATTTTATACGAATGGAGCTTTGAATGAATAATCATCGTAACATTCAGGATTTATTTCAGCCCAATATCTCGTGTTTATATCTGTGTTATCGGTGTATTTCGACATGTCGAAGATATAAGTGGTTTCGACTGTTCGTGGTAAAATAAGGTTGTCTATGTGTCATCGTATGTATTTTTTTGTGGTTATATTCCTGATGTAGATTGCTTTACTCGTTGTATCCAGCATATTTTACGTGTACAGAAATAACCAAGCTGTCAAAAGATGTATAATGCCAGTTCAGTTATCTTTCAGATATATGTATCTATAGGAAGTAAAAGCATCTACGATTGTCAGCTTGAAGTTATTATCGGAGCGTGCCTCGGAATTACCTATCCTGGATTCAAAATCTTCATACTTCAATGGAGCTGATGTGAATGCTATAACTGCCAGCTGTGAATATTGCTGATGGAGAAAATTCAGCATCATGGGACATATCAAAAGGCACTGCTGAAATCAACTGAATGCCATTGTGGTTATTCTACGTATTTATTGGTTCAGCGTATTTAAATAAATCCAAAAAAGAGAAAGTAAAGATATGTCTGCTATGTGTGGCGATGGGGTAGTGATTTCTGTAGAAGTGACTGAATGAGTTCATTGAATGAGAGAAACAAGAAATGCATGGGTCCTTATTCAGATGTAGCTAGAATTGCCCAATTCACAGTGAAATTGGGGCTATGTTGGTTGTAACAGCAATCTGTGCACTTTGGGAGTTCATAATAAATATTAATTTTATCGAATCAAAACGGCACAAGATACAATCTAAACGGCGTACATGTATTTTATCATAATTACACCTATAGCTACACATATACGTGTGTACATGAAGCTTGGCTCGTTTTGCACTTTCATGAAACCAGACATTAGTTTGGATTCAAAACTAACTGGAGATGTGAACTGTACTGCCTCGTCACACGAAATACCGCGCTGTACTGTCTCGTACCAAAATGCTGAACTCTCGTTTTCAGAAACACCAGCTTCGGTTATGAGAAACGAATTTTTCTTTCAAAATAACAACATAAAAAATAAAAACAGAAATAAATTAATTGTTATCGACTTTACGTCGCCTTCGGCGTAATTAACGGTGATCTCAAAGTCAAATGTGGGATAAGTTAGGGCTTAATATCTGCGAACGAGGTATAATAAACGAACCGATTCTGATCTTAGTTCCAATTTAATGGAATTTCTTCTCTTCTTACGCGGCACAGGCACAGTCACATTGAAGGCCACCCCACTACGGGTCCTACGACGACGACGTCGTTTTGGGGCACTGTTCAAGATAAATGAACTAACATATGAGAAATTGTTCACCTGAAGACACATTGATAGAATTACTTGGATTTGATGATCGGGTAAATACGGATTAGTAAAACTAGACACAATGTTCCTGTAGGATATATTTGCCCCTAATGCAGAAAGCATTGCGAAGTGACATGAGGGTCCGTCACATGTCAATGAAGCAACAGTTGCACCCACTTCATTAAGCTTGTTTATGCAAATTCTGACCAAATTTGCTCGTTCCGATCCTGTTAAACCATTAATGAAAAAGTATCCAAGCGGGATCTTCCAGGATGAATTGATACAAACAGCCATAAAAACTAATGCATCTTTAGCAAGAGGCAAAGAATCATCATCCTCACAGTCAGTACCCATGTCTACATATCCTCGGTATCGTTTTCCATCCCAAAAAACCTGTTTGCGGATCGACATTTCATCCATCATTATGGAGCATATTACAGGATTTGCTGATGCCTCTACTTTTCCTCTGATGGCAGAAAAGGCAATACTAGTAAAGCCAGGCTCAGCGGGAAGTTTTCCATGCCAGCGTCTTATCACACTTGGATGGGGAAGAGCAAGTTGAAAATTCCGACGCACAAAATTGTATGCCTTAGTGGAATAATACTGAAGCATCATTGCAAATGATTGCAGTTCCTTAGAGTATTTGACTCCTCTTCCACCAGCTTGTAGCTTCATACGTTGCAAGAGCTCACTTGGTAGACCACTGAATTTTTGTGACATTACCTCCACACACGAATCGCTTATCAAATTGTTCTTCTTAAGAGATGCAATGACCTCATCCAGAGATTTCACTTTTTTTTGCAGACGGTATGTTCTCATTCTGGCTGCAACCAACCTCTTTTTAATTTCTGCGACCCTACGGCGTTGCTGTTGAACGACTTTTCGAGGAGACGTGTGCGCACAGTAGCTGTGGTCGTGAAGAACTACTTCAGGTTCAGCGGTTTGTGCTTCATAATGCCGTTTCTTATCTGGAACTGCAGAAGGTCTCACTCGTCGGTTGTTTGAAGCCTGAAATTTGTGAATTTTATGTTAACTAGGGCTAAAATAAAGGTAAGTAATTGGAACTCAAACTTCATAAATATATAGTCACTGTCTAGTGTCTACCGTACCTTTGGCCTCATATATTTTGGAAAATTCAGAAATCTTGTCGGCACCGCATTCGTCCTTAAACGAATTCTCCCGCCAACACGGTAAATATCACTTTCTGAAAAATGATCAGAACAGATGACCGACGATCTTGCTGGCTCCCAGTCTTTTCTTCTAATACATTCTATCCATCTTTCTTTCAGGGAATCATTGGTAGGAAAGCTGCGTTGTAGAGAACATTGTATCAGTTCACAAGTAATTCTATGATACGAAGCACACCAAATTGACCATTCTTTGTTATGAACGATGATAAAAGTAGCAGGAACATAATGTGAAATTATCTTGTTTGATTTAGATATATCTGTTACTTTCTACCCCAGAAGGATAAACTATTAGGTAACCTTTTAAATCCAAAGCCAAAGGTTAACCTAAAAAAAACATCTTACGAGACAAATCGAACGTCTCGTACGCACAAAGCTATAATGAACTCGACCACGGAATTAGCAATTTGAACTTTAGTGTGAGCATCTGGCACCAGAAATATAGAGTTATTACTCAACTATGCTGGACAAAACCGTGTGGCCCTCAATTATACCTTTCCTTCTAGTCCTACCTCCAACCTTCACGACAATTTTAAGCAAGGATTGAGTACTAAGCTAGTTATTGGCTGAACTGCCCATACAGAATACAAACAGTGACCTGGCTGGTCATGCTATTACAGGTATACTGATGAACTGACATGGTGCTGAGACTGCTGATATAGTCTGCTCTGATCATACCAACATCATTATACTTGTGACAAAATGTTCTGGTATAATGACACTTTAACATGGCCTATTCATTAATGCTGTGGCTTATCTGGACATTGATTAACTGTGATGGTCAGGAAATATTAAAAATAGAAACTGATTCTTCAAAGATAGTCTTGCTGCCCTGCATATTCCGCCATTCACTCACCGGTGAAATGTTCTTGGATGCCGACGCTTTACCAAAGACTCTTCATCGCTACTACCATCGCTATTACTTCTCATATATGACTCCGTGGATATCTTTTTCTGCCTTTTACTGCACCCATAGGCGCAACAAACGCTACCACCAAAACGAGATGTCTTCGACATGTCGAAATACACAGATAACACAGATATAAACACGAGATATTGGGCTGAAACAAATCCTGAATGTTACGATGATTATTCATTCAAAGCTCCATTCGTATAAAATACTACAAACCCAATACGAATCAAATATATTTTAAAACTGGACGTTTTTCCATAAGCGCCTGTACTAAGTCGTCCAGCCTATCCCCCACAATGCAACTGTAACATGGTGACAACGCAAATTTGCTTAGCCGGAGATGGCAGTAGTTCGGGGCTTGCTCGCAACAGGTAGCAGCCAGGCATAGTTCGCTCTTTCTGTATGGTAAATGCCGTAAATATATAGGAATTGTGACTGAATGAGGTATCGGGTAAAAGGTATATATGCAGTAGCATATAGCTTATGGGGTATTTCGAATTGCCTGCAGTATATGACGCCTAGAGCTGTTTGACTTTCTTCAAACCAGGCGTAGACATAACTGTAGAAAAGTCTCAACGTTTCCAGGTTAGAATTATAGAGCTAAACCGTTTTTTCCGAATTAGATTACAATTATATTACTGGCATTTCGCTCTAATTTAGTGAAATTAGACCACTAGAATTATCTAGTTGTCCAAGTCGCTTCAAACATCTGAATTACCGGTAGGCCTACCTTCTATACCTATATCATAATATTTATGCTTGAATTTTCTAGGCCTATAAGTCATATAGATACATACCTGTAGAACACTGATTCGTAGGTTACCTGCCTTGGTACTGGCATCCTGATTTTATAAAAGTTGGTGCAAGAATGGACATTTTCAACTTGATGTTGATTAATTGAGCAAAATTTGATATTTGAATGCAATTATACCTCGAATCCAGTGACAAGAATATTAATCGTTGAAACCAAACGCAGCTTGTTTATGTTGGCCCAGAGAATTTCGCTAGCCAGTCCATATTGATAGAATATGGTCACAGTAAGATAATATTTTGGGCTTACATGAACTTTACAACATTTGATTTGATATGTCCGGTAAAACATTTGTTATTCTGCTTTCGAATAAGACCTAAATTGCTGGTTTCAATGTTAACTGTGTTTGTCAAAGGCTGTAAAGGTAATTTCTTTTCCATGTTAGATGTTTGTTTGTTTGTGGTGTTCATGGTGGTGGTTCGACTACACTGGTCATTTTACACCAGGCCGGTTCTTCTTATTATTATTCCGTATCTGCCCGATTACCAGTGAACTCGGCACTTGGTGAATTCGGCCGCACAAACTCGGCACTTGGTGAATTCGGCCGTGGTAGATCTCGTAGCGGTACCGGTCACCATGATTGGTTACTGGACTGTTTTCTGGTGAACTTGGCACTTTGAGTGGTTGGCAATGTTGTACGGGGGTCAGGGCATGCGTAGATCACACAGTCACGGCGTGATTAGATCACAGATTGCGTAACCGCGCGGAAATAACGCGACACTCTTCACTTGGTGAACTCGGCCCTTGGAGGAATTGGCACTAGAACACCTTCGCATTAGGTGGCGAGATAGCGCAGTGGTATAATCCGCGGCTGCAACACCAATGGGTGCGGGTTCGAGTCCGACCGAGGTCGACTTCCGAATTCCGATACCTAAGTGTTGGAGGTTTACCTAGGCTCCTCCTCGCCACATCATCCGCGTCAGCGGTGTCTTACAAAAGCCTAGAGGTGGGCCGTGCTATAAGTCGGCAGTTACGGAAAATAAAAAGAATATCGGCCTGGTGTAAATGACCATAGTAGTCGACAAACACCATGAATACCACAAACCAACCAACCAACCTTCGCATTAGAAATGCATTTAAATGAATGAACAGTATCAAAAAGGAAATTTAAACGTGTCGTGGCTCGCGGTAGATCTCGTAATCTTGGGATCCTTCAACCCTGTTATCGAGACACCCTAACCCAGAGTGGAATCGTCTCTCCAAAGGCAAAAAATAGTTTATTTTGACGTGATCATGCGACACATTTGTTGATGAGGAACACTGGCTTGTGATCGATAAACGAAGAAGCGCCGCTTGATGTTCCACAGCTTCGATCTCACATACAACGACAAGATCCATCTTCTCAAAACTTGCACGACACAGGCCCGTCACTCGCGCCATCGATTCCAAGCAGACCGCGCGTGGTCGGTATATGAGCGCTGCGTCATTTCCTGCGGCTACGCAATCCGTGATCTAATCACGCCGTGACTGCGTGATCTACGGATGTCCTGACATCCTTACAAGATTGACGAATCACTTGATAATACTAATTTTAGTATAATAATTCATATTAATAGCCGAATTCACCAAGTGCCGAGTTCATCGGCAACCATCTGCCCACTTATAGCACGGCCCACTCCTAGGCTTTTTAAGACATGGCTATGCGGATCAGATGGCGAGGAGGAGCCTAGATAAACGGCCAACACTTCGGTAGGAATTATGGAGTCGACGTGTCAGGCTCGAACCCGCAATTCATTGGTGTTTAGCTATAATGGAACGTACAACTACGTTACCTCGCCATACCTTGTAAAATGGGACCGTAGCATTTGGCATTTCGTGTGGCAATTGACTTTTGTGTGGAAAATTGTGTTCGTTTTAGAACTTATCCGAAATTTTTATTCCGCCATAGATTGTATATGATAAAACGATATCGGAATTGATCCTAGAAGAATTTCAAAGCCACTCACCACAAAGGAGGATTTAAAGAAGTTTGATGACATATTGAATGAAAGCAGAAGCCTTTGCAAGATATGTGGTATGTTGAATCTGTTTTGTTATTTTTAAATGCTTTGTTGTGCCGATAACAGACGGTATATATAAACGTAAGATGTGGAAACTATCAAGGTGTTATGTTTATTATTTTTAGAAATTCAGTTAGTCAAAGTGGACGATCGTATTGCTTGGATTATATTTAGGCTTATTTTAGCATCTTTGAGATGCAACTCTGAGCGTGGACGGTCATGAACAGTCAACTAATTCTGTTCCTATATTGACATATCAGACATTTGCACTCGTACCGTTGGCGGCGACAATATTGGTCAGTCAGCAAGAAGCATCATGAAGAAGGTTGCCAGTCTGGTGTAATTATAGCAGAGTCGGAAAGAATGGGAAATACACTTTCATCAACCTCCATTTGAACAAAATCACATATAGTAAGAGACATTCATGATATGCTGCAAATGTGACTGTGTTCTTTGTCTAGTCACCCCACTCATGTAACTATTGAGGCTTCATGCCAGGGTTGTAACCAAGTCACAAGACTCCGGGTCGCAAGTCAATTTCACTTTTATAGTTTTGACTCGAGTCATTTTTAATTCACCACCGAGTCAAGTCCAAGTCAGCGAGCAGAGGGTCGAGTCCGAGTTATGGTATTATGACTCGAGCCAGAGTATAAGTCATTGTGTTAGCTGCTTAGTTTCCAATTTAGGTCTTGTTAAACCAACTTATTATATTTTTTTGTGATATCGAGTGGGTCGCATTTATAATATACGAATTTTCCTTACTTTTAGCAGTTTCTGGCCGCATTTTCAAATACCAGTATCAATAGGCGAAATCCCAATAGCGATTTGCTGTACTATTCTTTGAAATAATCATTAAATGTCGGTCTTGGCTGTCTGAGTCTCAAGTCATGCGCAATGAGTCGAGTCATTTCCGTACTTTGAGAAGATGACCTGAGTCAAGTCGAGTCAACAGAAAATCGTGACTCGAGTCTTACAACCCTGCTTCATGCAATGAGCATTTACTTTAAAGATAAATAGTAATTAAATACTGGTTGGTGGTACAAAATTTTAATACTGCTTTTAAAAGTACCTTCATGATAAACGTTATTGAAACCCGAAGAACTTTTCGCGCGCCAATTAAAGAGCTACCGGCACGATAAAGGAAGCAAAACAGAGTTGAATTCAAAATCAGATGGAGAATTATGACGCATTAATGTCGAATGTAGAAATAACATCAATGGAGCCAGAGCACAGCAACAATGCAGTGTATAACAACGGTCGCGTAAAACAGTATGACAGCGTGACACAATTCTTTATTTATTTATTATAGTGGTGCCCACCGCAAATACTATTTTATTCAAGTCCAAATATTTCGATGGCAATAACTCCGCTTCCACTTGTTTGAATCGAACCAAATTTGATGAACATCGTTTCTATACATAACCTAACACTTTCATGAGGTGAACAGAAAATTTTCAAATTTTTTATATTTATTTTTATATAATAAATATAAACTTTCTTTTCCTGTAGCAATGCGGCTACTGGTTGGAATTGAACCAAATTTGGTGTGTAGGCTTGAATTAGGTAACCTAACAATTTTATCAAGTAGCCAGAACGATTTCAGAAAAAACCTAACAATTTTATCAAGTAGCCAGAACGATTTGAGAAAAAAAGTCATTTTTTTAAGAGCCCTAATGTCCATGTCAGAGAAACGTTTTAGGGTAGGCCTACTCTCATGTCTCGCAGCGTTCTCTACATAATTGTCAATTGCGATACAAACTGTACTTGTATTGGTAAAGCCATCCAACTTCGAATTGTAAAATGTTGGGAGTCTTGATATCAAATTTTTGAAAGGTGCACTTTGAGAAGATTTCGGAATCTGTCAAATTATACAAAAAATTTTAGCAAACGTTTTGACATATTTCATCTATTTGGGACTCGATCAACGTAAAAGAATTGGTAATTATTTTATACAATATATTGTATTTGTAGTTGAAGTATAGTAATAATTCTTATGGTTACCGCACTTGTAACGATTCACGGCCATAACTGGAATAATTAGAATGATGTAACTTTCAAATTTTCATGCATTTTGCAACAACATTGTTCTCAATTTTCAAGGTGCTGACCATTGGAGGAAGAATCACCATTAAGCCGGGAATTCACGATCCGTAAACGCGGCCGACTGTTTCTCTCCTGAAGCGGAAGCGACAGAGAAGAGGAACGAAGAAAAAAAAGGAGCAGAAATAGCAAGAGTGTGACAAGTCGCGTCCGTTCGCTTTAATGCGTATTTCCATCCGCGAAGCGCGTAGTAGTAGGTGGGAAAACTAATGGGCGTTTGGTTAGCGGTTATATAAGGTTGACTCCAGCGCTGTATTTGCTAAATGTTGCGTGGAAATAGGGGTGGTGTCATTTGGTATCAATATTGACTATTAAAAGACCATTTGTTAGTGGTCATGGATCTGTTCGGCCAGTATTCAGTAATTTCTGATGGTCACTTCCCGGCTTCTGTTCTCTAACCCCTCATGATTGTTATTCTGCTTCTAGTAAGACTGTCGATTCTAATGTTTTATCATTTGTCGGAGGTTTCGCTCGCTTTATTTACAACGTTTTGCTCTCTGCTAGGTCAATTACTTTCCTGGCTGAGTATCGCTACAGCCTTAGAAACTGCACTAATTCTCATTTTAATGTCTTGCTGGTTATCTTGCTGTCAATTCTAATAATTTGTTAATGTCTATACCAGTGCAGCCACTCAAATGTTTTGTTCTCTGTACACAATATTGTTAGGTCTTCAGCTTTCCAGGTAGAGTAAGTAGTGTATTAAGGCCGATTATAGCCACCAATGAGCGAGCGCCACGTGTCCAGCCACGCCCACTTTCAAATTTAAATATTCCCGCGTATTTTTTTTTTAATTTTAATTTTTTTGTCTCGAATTTCAGTGAATTATGAGAACGGTTACTTTCCGAGAATTGAACCGAGGACCTCCCGACTCAGATATGAAACGCGCCTTCTCCTGGAATCGAACCGAGAACCTTGTGTCTTATAGACCTGAACTGTAACCATTACACTACCGCGCTCGCTGAGAATATGCGTATGTATTGAAGCTTTAACGCCGAATGAAAACGGCTCCTCTCCCTGATTTGAACCGAGGACCCTATGACTTGTAGAACAGAACCGTAACCATTACACTGTCGCGCTCGCTGCCAATGCCTGTCCGTATTGAAGCTTTAAAAAAAAGGTTGTCTAATAAGGCGCAAGCATTGAAAACACATTTGTTATTGGTGCGACAATCACCATATATTTTTCGGTATATCCACATGATAATGGTCCCTATTGACCTCAGAAAAGGATTCAGGTCCATTTTCCGGCCTCAAGAAAGCTACCATTAAATTAGAGATGGCTACCGTACGCTTCCGAGCCCGCGCTCTCAATTGTAAGGCGAGGCGACGAGTGTACCAGTACCATTACAGACGTACAACGAACGATCAATGTAAGTGGCTCTGTAAATCATGAGCAATAATAAGCGACGAGTGTGCCATCAACATTATAGACGTACAAACGAGCATATTCAACTAGCATTGATGCTTTATCGATATAGCGCAGTATGTGTAGCTGGATGCTAACCAATTCGAATTTAACAATGCGACCCGCGCACAATTATGTAGCCCGATTTTCGTTGAATATTGACGACCCCAATAAATCGAATGAGCTCTTTTCCGCAGACATCTATGACACAGCTGTCAGTCCAGTGGACACGAACTTGAGATTCCGTAGGGTTAAATTCCGCATCAAATAAGATCAGAGCGCCTTTTCTCGCTTTCAGGATTTGGACTGATGCGTCCGGCCTATGTCGCAACACTACAATATGTGGTAACACGAACCTGTGCACACGTACAGTTGTTATTTGTAGTGTCATCGTCGCCCGCCAATGCGATAAACTCCCAACGGCCGACACATTGGTCTTCAATCTAATACCAGCATATTTTTTGTAGGTCGAGAACAAGGGTAATTTAATTGCAACTAAAATGCCTGCGGCTTGTTTTGGCTCGAGGGTCGAATGCAACATATGAATCCATTCGCGTTACGCACTATAGCCTATTTAGGATGATGAGCCAAAACGCGTAGGCGAGGACATGGAGATAATAACTAGCCTATATATTTAGAACAAATCAAGCATTGATTTCACGATAACGTATTCGTTATAACGTCATAAAAATTTAGCGAGTTTTATAAGCTGCTTATCCTCAATAACCAATTTGCGGAAATTAGTGAAGAAGTGGATTGTACAGATTCTTAGAACTGCACGACAATCTGGTTATAGATTTGCTGATGCTACCTGCTGCCAGCATCATAACCAAGCAACCTTTACTTACCCGTCAGCTAATGTCTTACTATGTAAAACATGCATTCTACACGTTCTTCCGTGTAGACGAACGTAATTTACCGATGTCCTAAATATTCAATTAATTCGGTTACTTTATGTGGCAGCTCATAATTTGAAATCGGCAACGACTTCATTACATTACAAGTCTTACAGTTTACGTTACTTCTTGCTCGTTTCTTTACTGCAAAAAGCGTTTATATTCAACTCGTCGCATTTTAGATTGCTTCGAGTCGTGGCGGTAGTTATGAATAAGTTAATATTGTGCCTACTGCCCAGTGCACCTATAGATGCGGAATCTACTTAACACGCGCATGGATCGCTTATTTCAAACAAATCGCATAAAGTAATAAACGTGCTGGAGTTGTCAATCTAAAATCACATTCATGATACGAAATGAGTCATCGCCATTTTGAATTTATGATATGTTTATAAACTACATTTGAAAATGCGTGGGCCCCGAAGTCAGGTTATTGCAACAGCTATAAAAAAAAAGTAACATAGTGAGTTTAATTAGGTCGATAAAATATTATATATTTTTCGAATACATTTCATCCATATCTACAAATATATCTTGATGCTATCGTGAGCCACTAAAATGTTCTCCGCATGCGATCCGCTAACCGTAGTTTGCTCATCCCTGGTTTTAATCATAATCTTTCGAGTAAGTTCTGTTGGTAGGCAAGCCCCACCAGAATATATTTTGATAAAGGCAAGAGTAAATCGTTATCGAGCACCTTTCGTTATCAACTTCTTCAGTAACTCAAAATCGGTAACCGATCGCGACCTCTCGGAATAAATGAACACAATGCAATATGAACAGGACATGAAGCTACGATGTCCGATAATTCCTTTCAATTAAAGTAGAAGTATAGCCATTTCCGACCGAGTAAAACGTTACTCGGCATTGCGCTCTCGATAGTAGTGAGAATGATATTCGTTTACTTTCGATAATATCCAACATACGGACTCATGTCGAGGGCAATTTTCAGAACTCTAATATCGCATAGCCTAACTTTCCAATATTTTTCGATTTATTTAGTCATGTTTTCCTAGCGATAGCCATTCAGCATCGCGAAAATTCATAGTACAATTTAGAATAAACTGCTAACTTTTATCAAGGTCTTTGAAAAGTACTTTTCAACATTTAACTATCATGACATAGTAAACTTCTACTCAAGTACGAGAAGTAGCGATTGTAAGGTGATTAGAAAATAAGTATTACGGGCCCAGTTTTGCCTCAAAACCTAAATCACAACACGTTATCTGATCCATTCCGAATGACGAGATTAAATATCCCTGAAAAATGAATAATATTCATAATATTCACATTGCTATACATAAAATTTGCTCTGACATTGCCCATAGTGACCATTTAGAATTGGATAGTAAAGGAGTCGAAATTTCTTCGATGCGCCTAGTGCACTAATTCGAGTGCTGAAATCCGAATCGACTAATTTGTTATAATGATTCGGGTCGAGTAGTAAAATTTAATTAGCGAGCACTGAAATTACAGTAATATAGTTATATCACCGATACGAAATTTGGTAGCCATTTCCCCGGAATAGTAATCAGTCCGAAACATTATGATAAATAGATAAGGTTGAAGAAATATAAAAATATCATCAATGGTGTATGTATTATGAAACTGGAAATATTGTATTTGTGGTAGCACGCAATTGGTTTCCAATTCGTAATTTCAACCGCATCGGCAGTTTTTTCATAAAAATAAATAAACAAATACTTTGATACTAATTTCAAAATAACGCAAATCTCTTAATGAATGTCCCTTGAATAGTAATTAATCCAAAACATTATCATGCAAGGTCCGAGAAACATAAAAATATCATTAATGTGGTATGCATTGTGAAACGGGCAATATTTTCTTTGCGGTGACCAGGGAATATGTTCTAATTCGTAATTTCAAGCCCATCATCATTCTCTCATAATAATGAATTAGCAAATCCTTGGATCCTAATTTTCAAAGTAGCTTAGGTCTCTGAATGAGCTCTGACTCGCTGTTATCTTCAAATCATGGAATTATTACGAGTATCACCATCGCTCACTGAAGAAAGGGATGAAATTATATCCGGGGCATATTCCTTGGCCAGGAATTTTATCATGTACGAATTAGGCGGGCCTAGCGTTAAAGCAAATACGAAAGCGGAGGCAACCTTACGGCGAGTTAGTGATGAAATGTTCGAGCGACATCGAACTGTCGTAAACGCAATCTCTAAACGTCTCCGATACAGTATTGTTGAAGTCGACGAAAAATATGAAGAATATTCTGCGGAAGAGCGGATGTTCCTGATGATAGCTGACGAAATTTTTAAAGATACCCAAGAGAATTGGGGTCGGATCGTATCTGTGTTCGTGCTCGGTAGCATTCTTGCTCGCAAAAACGAGGATGAGCATCACGGTGATAATATAGAAGGTATCATACAGTCAGTCGGGAATTACATTGGTAGTAGAAGGCGAAAGTGGATAGCGGAAAATGGAGGATGGGTAAGCGATTTTACAGTGCCTGATAAGGATTTGGCAATTATCATTTAGCTTGAGGTACTGTGTATCTGCTCTCGAGAGTCCATACCACCTATCGATAATGAAACTTAGCTTGCACTTCACAATTCGGTTTTCAATTTACATTTTGTCATAAGGCACAGTAATTTACATTCCAAGCGCTCCAAACTTTGAATTACCTTGCAAGTACGGTAACTTTCCTCTGCAAGATTAGGAAGGCTTACATTCTTTTGTTTGTTTCAGGACAGTTTTGTAGGATTTTTTGATAACGCAGCTTTCGATGATATTAAAGTTTGGAAGAGGCTCATGCTTGTTGGAATTGGACTGACGTCTATTGCAATGGCAATAACAAGATCATGGATAGTCCTTTGCCGTACATCATGTAATATTTTTTAAATAATATATTTCTTCGCCGTTTAATTACATAAATTTTACTGTAGGACGGATGCAGTTTCTTCTGAGATTACATTAAAGATTGCTCCATAAAACCGTCTTTATCTGGAACATTTTCATTTTTCAAATTTATACAGCTACGTAAGGAAATTGCTAGGTTACCTAGAAAACGCCGCAGGTCAAATTTGATCCAATTCCGACCATAGTAGCGACAAGGAGTTATGACAGCTCAAAATGATCCATCTTTCGAAGCCAAATATCGTTGGTTCTCCACGACCAAATATCGTGTTCTATAAATATGGTTTATATGGAACAGATATAAATGTTGCTATTTTGTTGTTATCTGCGAAGAATACTTTGCTCAGTAATTAATTTCACGGGGATTCTAAACCTCAATACATACAAGTGAGCAAAGTTACATTAATTTGCGTTAACCTGTAGTGTTATGTAACTACCTACAATTCTATCAAGACGTAGCGAACACGACAAGTAATATGGAGTGAAGGAATAAGGGCGCGAAATTCCAATGTATAGATGCATATTTAGGCGGAAATATCGTCTTACCGGACGAATGCAATTGTTTCCTTAAAGTTTTCCTGTCTACGCCATTCAAGCGCGGTAAGATCAGTTTGAGTTGGCGACATTCAGGATGATATTTCAAGAAGCTCTGAATGATAGTCACATATTCCTCGTCGATTCTTGTTCTATCGCTGTCACTGAGGTCGAATACCTTTAGCTGTTCATTGAATAATTGAATGTTAGGCGGTTTAGGTCAATTTCATAAACGAAATCTGAACTAAATTGCTTTATTGAGAACCATGAGAGAGCAGAAAGAACTTACTGTAGTGCATCGCTTGCCCATCTCTTCACTAAGATTCCTGATTTGCATGGAAAGCATCTTGCAATCACTCAGGTTGAATTCTTCAACGCGGGTTTTGTGCAGGATTTCAGTTACTGTTTTGTAGCAGGAGGAAATGTCGGGATTTCTACTCAAATCCAGCGAATGCAGCTAAAACACAGTGTGATATTCAGATATTTTACGACGCTACAAACCACTCAGTTGCAGTAATAATAATATTTATCGACGACAGAGCAATATTATCAATTTCTTCGCCTCATCGCAGAACTGGTGTAATACAGAAAATAATGAACGTCTATAGGATATCGAAGAAACGGCGGAAACTAGCATTAATATGTATGAGCGATGGAAAATCTTTCACTCATAAGCAAGGACACTTTTCATCAGCAGACGTGATCAGGAATGCCTTATTGATGATAAATTCGCTCGCCAAATGCAATGCCATGCCTGACGGTGCTTGGAACTCGCATTAGTTGCAAACTATGCTTGATTATTTCACTAGTAAGAAAACAAAACAGATCTAGCTAAAATGGATCACCTCATGATTACCGAGACCATTGTTCAGCGACGTTAATGAATGTTCATCCAATTCGCAAGCTGAAAGTCGAACTGCCTTCGTGTTATGCCTTTTCGCGAAACGTCCGATTTCTTGCAATCCTACCGGTTCCAAATCCGTATTGTAACTTAGATCGAGTTTATCAACCTACAAAATACAGCAAATTATTCTGAAAACGACACACAAAATTGCGGAAACGAGTGGCTACCTCGATTTCACCAAAACATTCAAAAGCATGAATTTCCTCCGGTGTGAGGTCGCATCCTTTCATCACAAGAGTAACCGCTCTGTCTTTACAAAATAAGGGCGGCAGTGCAGCCATACACTCTTCATCCAGACGATTATAGCTGATGTCGAGATATTGGAGCTAAACGAATATGGGAAACTGACAACTTACGACCAGAATTAATCGGGGATGAGGACAAACAGTACAAACTTATAACATAGAAATGTTGATTAGCCAGTCACGTCATAATAGATTGGCGAAATGTTCTGAGATTAAAATAGAATTTCTGTGATTCGTCTCAAATGGACTCTTTGCAAGCAGTCATAAAGAATGTGACTATTGACCACTACTGAACAACAATCGCTCAAGACAAGATCCATATACCTTACTGTTTTTGACCTGCATGGCGACGAAATCCTTTGACCGCAAGTGTGAGTTCACAAGTGACAAATAGGTTAGATCGCTTGAAATAATAGTCCCGAGTTGCGTAAAGTTGATGTTTTCGCCGTAGCTGAGATCGAGTTTTTGCAATTTAACCTATGGGAATGAGGTAATAAAAGTCTCATATCGAAAGGATCTATACTAGATTAGGGTCCGGATATTTTCATCGCCAATACCTGATGCTGTCTGATAAGTTGACTCAAAACGATCAGAAAATCGTTAGATCCGCTACTTTCTTCCAGGTTGAGTTCCGTCGAGCCACACTTCTTCATCAACTCGCAGATGGCTGGCAGGAGTTTGTCAATGCCATCGTGGGCTGTGACGCTGACTTTTTTATTTGGACCTGGACGAGTGCAAAACTTTCCCCCATAAAACAGTAATTGAGGTGATGAATAATTAAACCCTCATCAACTCTCACTAGTCTAGTATGACTATTGCGATAAATGGCTACACCGGTGCGCGATTGAGCATTGTTCGGTACGATACCTTCAATTCACGCGTAGTAACAATATTAATATGAAACAATGCGGTCATGATGAAGGTTTTTTTAAAGCCCGCTATGTATATTATACGGATAAACATGCTTAAATTGAACGTGGGTTTATAATGCTCAGTGACTTTGAGCGGTATGTGTAAATGTGTTTACCTCAAATTCAAATTCGCGAATTTGGTCCAATATCATCTTTACAAGGTTTTCATTGAGATGGCATTGGCGGAATTCTAACTCGTACATGCGAGATTTCTCGATGAGACCATTCACGATATTCTTTACATCCAATTCAGTCGTAGTTTTATGATAGATCCCACAAGGAATTTCAACTTCATCATGATCCATAAGTATTGATTGATGGTACATCCTGTTATCACCTTTAGCATATGTGAATCATAAATAATTCATGATCAGGAAATAAAATTAATAATAATTATAATCAACCTCCAATGTGATTTTTGTGTCGGACTATTTCAATATTTCGATAAGTCGGATAAAATGATGATACGTGACATATATACTCAAGCAAGAAACCGCTCCAGTACCAACACCACCACGTATGCCAATAACATATGACTGAATCATGGTAGTTTGCGGAGTTTAGTCAGCCATTGTACAGTTTATGCGCTATGAGAATATCGAGTTAATCCAATTACACCATCATAAAATTTATCCAAGAGTCAAAATTATATTATTTTTCAGTATTGTATGACCGAAATTATTAAAAATAAACATCCAAAAAGTTTAAGCTTCGGTTTTTACTTTATGAGAATAATTTTATATACTTATTTATAGTCATGGTAGGGTTGTGTAATAACGAAGGTGTTTTTAACAACAAGCTATCAATAACTTCACAAATGACACAAGCTAATTGATAAATTTTGAAATTGCCTGTAAGATATTAAGC
Organism: Botryllus schlosseri; assembly: GCF_051294905.1. Taxonomy (NCBI): domain Eukaryota; kingdom Metazoa; phylum Chordata; class Ascidiacea; order Stolidobranchia; family Styelidae; genus Botryllus; species Botryllus schlosseri. The sequence goes on along the minus strand of NC_137243.1, from coordinate 26,402,755 downwards.
TAATTATCAGAGTCGACGGCGATAAAACTATTTTACTTGAGTAATATTTATCGCTACATAAATATCGTTATGCCTTTGATACGATGTAAATAGTTATCTCGTGCGGCGTCCGTTGCGTGTCGTCACCCTTCGTACACCGTCAAGGAATAAGCTACCCGGTGCCGTTGAGTTGTGATTATTTAGCGTAGACTTAAGTTGTGATATTGCAAATTTTGAGGTTCTAAGATGGGTCCATTCGGGTAAAAAGGAGCCCACGAATGCGATAAAGAGACAATTCTGAGGATGCCGCCCGCCCCGCTCGGGGTTCGGGGCGATAAAAGGGATTAAATAGGGGCGGGCGGCATCCTCAGAATTGTCTCTTTATCGCATTCGTGGGCTCCTTTTTACCCGAATGGACCCATCTTAGAACCTCAAAATTTGCAATATCACAACTTAAGTCTACGCTAAATAATCACAACTCAACGGCACCGGGTAGCTTATTCCTTGACGGTGTACGAAGGGTGACGACACGCAACGGACGCCGCACGAGATAACTATTTACATCGTATCAAAGGCATAACGATATTTATGTAGCGATAAATATTACTCAAGTAAAATAGTTTTATCGCCGTCGACTCTGATAATTAGCTTAATATCTTACAGGCAATTTCAAAATTTATCAATTAGCTTGTGTCATTTGTGAAGTTATTGATAGCTTGTTGTTAAAAACACCTTCGTTATTACACAACCCTACCATGACTATAAATAAGTATATAAAATTATTCTCATAAAGTAAAAACCGAAGCTTAAACTTTTTGGATGTTTATTTTTAATAATTTCGGTCATACAATACTGAAAAATAATATAATTTTGACTCTTGGATAAATTTTATGATGGTGTAATTGGATTAACTCGATATTCTCATAGCGCATAAACTGTACAATGGCTGACTAAACTCCGCAAACTACCATGATTCAGTCATATGTTATTGGCATACGTGGTGGTGTTGGTACTGGAGCGGTTTCTTGCTTGAGTATATATGTCACGTATCATCATTTTATCCGACTTATCGAAATATTGAAATAGTCCGACACAAAAATCACATTGGAGGTTGATTATAATTATTATTAATTTTATTTCCTGATCATGAATTATTTATGATTCACATATGCTAAAGGTGATAACAGGATGTACCATCAATCAATACTTATGGATCATGATGAAGTTGAAATTCCTTGTGGGATCTATCATAAAACTACGACTGAATTGGATGTAAAGAATATCGTGAATGGTCTCATGGAGAAATCTCGCATGTACGAGTTAGAATTCCGCCAATGCCATCTCAATGAAAACCTTGTAAAGATGATATTGGACCAAATTCGCGAATTTGAATTTGAGGTAAACACATTTACACATACCGCTCAAAGTCACTGAGCATTATAAACCCACGTTCAATTTAAGCATGTTTATCCGTATAATATACATAGCGGGCTTTAAAAAAACCTTCATCATGACCGCATTGTTTCATATTAATATTGTTACTACGCGTGAATTGAAGGTATCGTACCGAACAATGCTCAATCGCGCACCGGTGTAGCCATTTATCGCAATAGTCATACTAGACTAGTGAGAGTTGATGAGGGTTTAATTATTCATCACCTCAATTACTGTTTTATGGGGGAAAGTTTTGCACTCGTCCAGGTCCAAATAAAAAAAGTCAGCGTCACAGCCCACGATGGCATTGACAAACTCCTGCCAGCCATCTGCGAGTTGATGAAGAAGTGTGGCTCGACGGAACTCAACCTGGAAGAAAGTAGCGGATCTAACGATTTTCTGATCGTTTTGAGTCAACTTATCAGACAGCATCAGGTATTGGCGATGAAAATATCCGGACCCTAATCTAGTATAGATCCTTTCGATATGAGACTTTTATTACCTCATTCCCATAGGTTAAATTGCAAAAACTCGATCTCAGCTACGGCGAAAACATCAACTTTACGCAACTCGGGACTATTATTTCAAGCGATCTAACCTATTTGTCACTTGTGAACTCACACTTGCGGTCAAAGGATTTCGTCGCCATGCAGGTCAAAAACAGTAAGGTATATGGATCTTGTCTTGAGCGATTGTTGTTCAGTAGTGGTCAATAGTCACATTCTTTATGACTGCTTGCAAAGAGTCCATTTGAGACGAATCACAGAAATTCTATTTTAATCTCAGAACATTTCGCCAATCTATTATGACGTGACTGGCTAATCAACATTTCTATGTTATAAGTTTGTACTGTTTGTCCTCATCCCCGATTAATTCTGGTCGTAAGTTGTCAGTTTCCCATATTCGTTTAGCTCCAATATCTCGACATCAGCTATAATCGTCTGGATGAAGAGTGTATGGCTGCACTGCCGCCCTTATTTTGTAAAGACAGAGCGGTTACTCTTGTGATGAAAGGATGCGACCTCACACCGGAGGAAATTCATGCTTTTGAATGTTTTGGTGAAATCGAGGTAGCCACTCGTTTCCGCAATTTTGTGTGTCGTTTTCAGAATAATTTGCTGTATTTTGTAGGTTGATAAACTCGATCTAAGTTACAATACGGATTTGGAACCGGTAGGATTGCAAGAAATCGGACGTTTCGCGAAAAGGCATAACACGAAGGCAGTTCGACTTTCAGCTTGCGAATTGGATGAACATTCATTAACGTCGCTGAACAATGGTCTCGGTAATCATGAGGTGATCCATTTTAGCTAGATCTGTTTTGTTTTCTTACTAGTGAAATAATCAAGCATAGTTTGCAACTAATGCGAGTTCCAAGCACCGTCAGGCATGGCATTGCATTTGGCGAGCGAATTTATCATCAATAAGGCATTCCTGATCACGTCTGCTGATGAAAAGTGTCCTTGCTTATGAGTGAAAGATTTTCCATCGCTCATACATATTAATGCTAGTTTCCGCCGTTTCTTCGATATCCTATAGACGTTCATTATTTTCTGTATTACACCAGTTCTGCGATGAGGCGAAGAAATTGATAATATTGCTCTGTCGTCGATAAATATTATTATTACTGCAACTGAGTGGTTTGTAGCGTCGTAAAATATCTGAATATCACACTGTGTTTTAGCTGCATTCGCTGGATTTGAGTAGAAATCCCGACATTTCCTCCTGCTACAAAACAGTAACTGAAATCCTGCACAAAACCCGCGTTGAAGAATTCAACCTGAGTGATTGCAAGATGCTTTCCATGCAAATCAGGAATCTTAGTGAAGAGATGGGCAAGCGATGCACTACAGTAAGTTCTTTCTGCTCTCTCATGGTTCTCAATAAAGCAATTTAGTTCAGATTTCGTTTATGAAATTGACCTAAACCGCCTAACATTCAATTATTCAATGAACAGCTAAAGGTATTCGACCTCAGTGACAGCGATAGAACAAGAATCGACGAGGAATATGTGACTATCATTCAGAGCTTCTTGAAATATCATCCTGAATGTCGCCAACTCAAACTGATCTTACCGCGCTTGAATGGCGTAGACAGGAAAACTTTAAGGAAACAATTGCATTCGTCCGGTAAGACGATATTTCCGCCTAAATATGCATCTATACATTGGAATTTCGCGCCCTTATTCCTTCACTCCATATTACTTGTCGTGTTCGCTACGTCTTGATAGAATTGTAGGTAGTTACATAACACTACAGGTTAACGCAAATTAATGTAACTTTGCTCACTTGTATGTATTGAGGTTTAGAATCCCCGTGAAATTAATTACTGAGCAAAGTATTCTTCGCAGATAACAACAAAATAGCAACATTTATATCTGTTCCATATAAACCATATTTATAGAACACGATATTTGGTCGTGGAGAACCAACGATATTTGGCTTCGAAAGATGGATCATTTTGAGCTGTCATAACTCCTTGTCGCTACTATGGTCGGAATTGGATCAAATTTGACCTGCGGCGTTTTCTAGGTAACCTAGCAATTTCCTTACGTAGCTGTATAAATTTGAAAAATGAAAATGTTCCAGATAAAGACGGTTTTATGGAGCAATCTTTAATGTAATCTCAGAAGAAACTGCATCCGTCCTACAGTAAAATTTATGTAATTAAACGGCGAAGAAATATATTATTTAAAAAATATTACATGATGTACGGCAAAGGACTATCCATGATCTTGTTATTGCCATTGCAATAGACGTCAGTCCAATTCCAACAAGCATGAGCCTCTTCCAAACTTTAATATCATCGAAAGCTGCGTTATCAAAAAATCCTACAAAACTGTCCTGAAACAAACAAAAGAATGTAAGCCTTCCTAATCTTGCAGAGGAAAGTTACCGTACTTGCAAGGTAATTCAAAGTTTGGAGCGCTTGGAATGTAAATTACTGTGCCTTATGACAAAATGTAAATTGAAAACCGAATTGTGAAGTGCAAGCTAAGTTTCATTATCGATAGGTGGTATGGACTCTCGAGAGCAGATACACAGTACCTCAAGCTAAATGATAATTGCCAAATCCTTATCAGGCACTGTAAAATCGCTTACCCATCCTCCATTTTCCGCTATCCACTTTCGCCTTCTACTACCAATGTAATTCCCGACTGACTGTATGATACCTTCTATATTATCACCGTGATGCTCATCCTCGTTTTTGCGAGCAAGAATGCTACCGAGCACGAACACAGATACGATCCGACCCCAATTCTCTTGGGTATCTTTAAAAATTTCGTCAGCTATCATCAGGAACATCCGCTCTTCCGCAGAATATTCTTCATATTTTTCGTCGACTTCAACAATACTGTATCGGAGACGTTTAGAGATTGCGTTTACGACAGTTCGATGTCGCTCGAACATTTCATCACTAACTCGCCGTAAGGTTGCCTCCGCTTTCGTATTTGCTTTAACGCTAGGCCCGCCTAATTCGTACATGATAAAATTCCTGGCCAAGGAATATGCCCCGGATATAATTTCATCCCTTTCTTCAGTGAGCGATGGTGATACTCGTAATAATTCCATGATTTGAAGATAACAGCGAGTCAGAGCTCATTCAGAGACCTAAGCTACTTTGAAAATTAGGATCCAAGGATTTGCTAATTCATTATTATGAGAGAATGATGATGGGCTTGAAATTACGAATTAGAACATATTCCCTGGTCACCGCAAAGAAAATATTGCCCGTTTCACAATGCATACCACATTAATGATATTTTTATGTTTCTCGGACCTTGCATGATAATGTTTTGGATTAATTACTATTCAAGGGACATTCATTAAGAGATTTGCGTTATTTTGAAATTAGTATCAAAGTATTTGTTTATTTATTTTTATGAAAAAACTGCCGATGCGGTTGAAATTACGAATTGGAAACCAATTGCGTGCTACCACAAATACAATATTTCCAGTTTCATAATACATACACCATTGATGATATTTTTATATTTCTTCAACCTTATCTATTTATCATAATGTTTCGGACTGATTACTATTCCGGGGAAATGGCTACCAAATTTCGTATCGGTGATATAACTATATTACTGTAATTTCAGTGCTCGCTAATTAAATTTTACTACTCGACCCGAATCATTATAACAAATTAGTCGATTCGGATTTCAGCACTCGAATTAGTGCACTAGGCGCATCGAAGAAATTTCGACTCCTTTACTATCCAATTCTAAATGGTCACTATGGGCAATGTCAGAGCAAATTTTATGTATAGCAATGTGAATATTATGAATATTATTCATTTTTCAGGGATATTTAATCTCGTCATTCGGAATGGATCAGATAACGTGTTGTGATTTAGGTTTTAGGCAAAACTGGGCCCGTAATACTTATTTTCTAATCACCTTACAATCGCTACTTCTCGTACTTGAGTAGAAGTTTACTATGTCATGATAGTTAAATGTTGAAAAGTACTTTTCAAAGACCTTGATAAAAGTTAGCAGTTTATTCTAAATTGTACTATGAATTTTCGCGATGCTGAATGGCTATCGCTAGGAAAACATGACTAAATAAATCGAAAAATATTGGAAAGTTAGGCTATGCGATATTAGAGTTCTGAAAATTGCCCTCGACATGAGTCCGTATGTTGGATATTATCGAAAGTAAACGAATATCATTTCTCACTACTATCGAGAGCGCAATGCCGAGTAACGTTTTACTCGGTCGGAAATGGCTATACTTCTACTTTAATTGAAAGGAATTATCGGACATCGTAGCTTCATGTCCTGTTCATATTGCATTGTGTTCATTTATTCCGAGAGGTCGCGATCGGTTACCGATTTTGAGTTACTGAAGAAGTTGATAACGAAAGGTGCTCGATAACGATTTACTCTTGCCTTTATCAAAATATATTCTGGTGGGGCTTGCCTACCAACAGAACTTACTCGAAAGATTATGATTAAAACCAGGGATGAGCAAACTACGGTTAGCGGATCGCATGCGGAGAACATTTTAGTGGCTCACGATAGCATCAAGATATATTTGTAGATATGGATGAAATGTATTCGAAAAATATATAATATTTTATCGACCTAATTAAACTCACTATGTTACTTTTTTTTTATAGCTGTTGCAATAACCTGACTTCGGGGCCCACGCATTTTCAAATGTAGTTTATAAACATATCATAAATTCAAAATGGCGATGACTCATTTCGTATCATGAATGTGATTTTAGATTGACAACTCCAGCACGTTTATTACTTTATGCGATTTGTTTGAAATAAGCGATCCATGCGCGTGTTAAGTAGATTCCGCATCTATAGGTGCACTGGGCAGTAGGCACAATATTAACTTATTCATAACTACCGCCACGACTCGAAGCAATCTAAAATGCGACGAGTTGAATATAAACGCTTTTTGCAGTAAAGAAACGAGCAAGAAGTAACGTAAACTGTAAGACTTGTAATGTAATGAAGTCGTTGCCGATTTCAAATTATGAGCTGCCACATAAAGTAACCGAATTAATTGAATATTTAGGACATCGGTAAATTACGTTCGTCTACACGGAAGAACGTGTAGAATGCATGTTTTACATAGTAAGACATTAGCTGACGGGTAAGTAAAGGTTGCATGGTTATGATGCTGGCAGCAGGTAGCATCAGCAAATCTATAACCAGATTGTCGTGCAGTTCTAAGAATCTGTACAATCCACTTCTTCACTAATTTCCGCAAATTGGTTATTGAGGATAAGCAGCTTATAAAACTCGCTAAATTTTTATGACGTTATAACGAATACGTTATCGTGAAATCAATGCTTGATTTGTTCTAAATATATAGGCTAGTTATTATCTCCATGTCCTCGCCTACGCGTTTTGGCTCATCATCCTAAATAGGCTATAGTGCGTAACGCGAGTGGATTCATATGTTGCATTCGACCCTCGAGCCAAAACAAGCCGCAGGCATTTTAGTTGCAATTAAATTACCCTTGTTCTCGACCTACAAAAAATATGCTGGTATTAGATTGAAGACCAATGTGTCGGCCGTTGGGAGTTTATCGCATTGGCGGGCGACGATGACACTACAAATAACAACTGTACGTGTGCACAGGTTCGTGTTACCACATATTGTAGTGTTGCGACATAGGCCGGACGCATCAGTCCAAATCCTGAAAGCGAGAAAAGGCGCTCTGATCTTATTTGATGCGGAATTTAACCCTACGGAATCTCAAGTTCGTGTCCACTGGACTGACAGCTGTGTCATAGATGTCTGCGGAAAAGAGCTCATTCGATTTATTGGGGTCGTCAATATTCAACGAAAATCGGGCTACATAATTGTGCGCGGGTCGCATTGTTAAATTCGAATTGGTTAGCATCCAGCTACACATACTGCGCTATATCGATAAAGCATCAATGCTAGTTGAATATGCTCGTTTGTACGTCTATAATGTTGATGGCACACTCGTCGCTTATTATTGCTCATGATTTACAGAGCCACTTACATTGATCGTTCGTTGTACGTCTGTAATGGTACTGGTACACTCGTCGCCTCGCCTTACAATTGAGAGCGCGGGCTCGGAAGCGTACGGTAGCCATCTCTAATTTAATGGTAGCTTTCTTGAGGCCGGAAAATGGACCTGAATCCTTTTCTGAGGTCAATAGGGACCATTATCATGTGGATATACCGAAAAATATATGGTGATTGTCGCACCAATAACAAATGTGTTTTCAATGCTTGCGCCTTATTAGACAACCTTTTTTTTAAAGCTTCAATACGGACAGGCATTGGCAGCGAGCGCGACAGTGTAATGGTTACGGTTCTGTTCTACAAGTCATAGGGTCCTCGGTTCAAATCAGGGAGAGGAGCCGTTTTCATTCGGCGTTAAAGCTTCAATACATACGCATATTCTCAGCGAGCGCGGTAGTGTAATGGTTACAGTTCAGGTCTATAAGACACAAGGTTCTCGGTTCGATTCCAGGAGAAGGCGCGTTTCATATCTGAGTCGGGGGGTCCTCGGTTCAATTCTCGGAAAGTAACCGTTCTCATAATTCACTGAAATTCGAGACAAAAAAATTAAAATTAAAAAAAAAATACGCGGGAATATTTAAATTTGAAAGTGGGCGTGGCTGGACACGTGGCGCTCGCTCATTGGTGGCTATAATCGGCCTTAATACACTACTAGAGTATCATTCCACTTTCTAGACTTGAGTATATATCTCTCCAACTAGCTGCCAAATAATTGATTCATTTGGATTGTTGAATTGATCATTTTTGACAGAATGTGAAGAAATTTTAGTCAAGAATTCTTTTTGTGTTAGTGGCTGTTTTCAAAGATTGCTGAAGTAGTCATCGTTGATCTTGATAATCAAGTAGAAGTGGCGATTGAAGTCAGTTGTCTAGTCATATAATAATAAAAAATATAATAAAAAAAACAAGTGGAAATAGTGTAGAATCAAATCCATTTTAGTAAGTATGGGCGAAAAAATGCAGGAGTCATTCGTTACTCGCTACCTCTGCCATTTTCGCAGTACGAATGTCTTAGCTAATAATCGTCATTTTCATTTTATTTCTGCAGGGTGTTGAAAAGAAAACGCCAGAGGGATTATCATCATCAGACGATGAAACCTGATTACTGACTGTTCTCATAGTTTCATTCATTGCTACTTGGCACTACAAGTAATTTCGTTCGTTTCATTTTTTACACCGGCATTATTTGCCAATTCCGTTTTGGAATAAATTACCGCGAATGTGATTAATATGTAGTAGATAATGTGGTGTGTGTGTGTGTACGCAGCCGTGATCAGGTTATGCCCAGTGGTAGAAAACAGGTTATTATATCAGGATATTCTTCTAATGTAGGATCTACATTCTACTCACCATGTTTAAAGGCTGTAGCATCTACATAATATTTACATTATTGAAGGACATAGAAAAGACATTGAATTGAGTCGACACAAAATCCCCCTTTCTACTACCTGCCGAGCTCTAATATCTACTATATCGGACTCCGCTTTCTACATCTTTGGTCTGTACTGTGTTTACTGGGATATCATGCGTACTTTGAGAATCTAACATGCATAGCCTATATTACAAGTTACGAACGAATAAGAAAATTGCACAATGCGAGTGCTAGAAGTTATATGTTGTTGATCAGACGTCTTCGATGCAGTTCCCTCAGCAAGCTATCACCATAACTACATAAAATAGCGTCCCTGGGTGGGCTCGAACCACCAACCTTTCGGTTAACAGCCGAACGCGCTGACCGATTGCGCCACAGAGACGGCTATACGTGGCGGTGGTTCTTAAGCTTTTTTTTATGCGGCCCCTCATGAAAGGGATAACTACAGTTGTGTAGTAGGCCTATAACTAGGGCCTCCATAATTTGATATTCGGGAAAGATTTGCAAATCACAATACATATAATATCGGACCAGAATAAGGTCAATTCGAAACTTTTATACTGGAATTACCGCTGTGTTGACTGAAAAAGAATTATTTGTATTATTCGACTCCCGGATGACCAACTCGAACGCGATTTTGTATTCTTCCTTGTTGTCACTGTTATCGAAATCCTAATTTCGCGTCATTCATGGCCTTTTTTTTTTGTGCCTATACGATAGTGAGGCTCTCAAAGTAATAAAGGAGGCCGAAGTGCCATAAATGTGGAAATTTTCGTGTCATCGGAGGACATTTTCGATTTCTTGAAGAATGAGGACAAACCGTCCTAAATTTGGGCGTATGGTAACATGTAACACAAATCGATAATCATGTCTATGCTAATTAGCGTTTCATCTTTTCGCAAATTTTAACTTGGATTCGATAGAGTCATACAGCAATCAGGACCGTAACTGCCACACCGTAAAAACCCCAATTGGGTTTAAATTATGAATCGTGATTTCGTGATTATAACACGGTACACCCCTCGACCTCTAGAACAATATTTATTTACATTTATTAGAGAACACACTGTTCATACTTGGAGCCGTAGACGGCTGTTGGGATGCTTTGGTCTATAGAGCAGGAGTGAGCAAACTATATGTTGGTGAAATTCGTATTAAGAATTTTAACAATACTGCAGCAACTTGATTAAACTTGTTTTATTTTTGTACTATTCATATCGTTTTTCGACTACAATGGCAATTTACACGAAGCCGATATCCTTCATCTTTGATTCCGTAGATGCCGGCGTCTAGATCATCATCCATATTGGTAAATACCAAGTAGAAATCGAATTACTATACAACGACTCCAATATGCGTTTCCCAATTTATTTCACCGTGAAATTGGTAAGTTATAGTTTTACTACAATATTTTGTTTTTTTCATGTATTGCTGTTGCTATAGCCCCGATTTCGAAAGCCTTATATTGTTGGAACATCGCAGAAAATCAAAACGGAAATGACTTAATTCGGATCACGAGCTTGATTTTCGATTGGCAAATCCATCAATACCATTACTTTCAGTGGCGTATACTCGAAAAAACTATTCGTTTTTTCTCTGTAGATTTGTGCCCTGTATGTGCACTGTGCAGTGAGGTACAACTCATTCATGACGAGTGGTTTAAAAGCAACCTTAATATGAAAATTCCAAAATGAACAGATTGATGAATGTTTTGGATGTCCCACCATATTTCTACAATGCATTTTGCCACATAGAAATGTGGAGCGTTCGGCATTTGTGAATGAACATGAACAATTTATATAAATCAGCGAATACAATGCCGCTGTATGAAGTTCCGTAGTGTAGTGGTTATCACGTCTGCTTCACACGCAGAAGGTCCTGGGTTCAAGCCCCAGCGGAACTACTTTTTCTAACGTGTCCTTTTTCATGCACCGCAACTGGTATTGCGTAAATCAAATATTCACCTCGGAAGAGGGTGTGCGCAATACGCTATATTACAGTCAAACGTTCGTGACAAAGGATTAGTGATTCTCAAACTGCAGGGGGAGTGAAAACATCTGAAGCGGAACGCGAAGCAGTGCTCAACAGAATTTTTTTTTTGCGCTTTGCGTGATTTACCCAGTTGTGGTCAGTAACGAAGTACCTCTACTTTTTGGATGTACTCGGGTGGTTTTCCCCTACTTCTGCAACTTAGTCAAGTAGATCTGATTCTATCTACTTCTACTTCTACTTTGTAATATGTTGTGATCTACTAACATAGTTTTCGCTATTTTCAGTTTGTCATGTAGAAGTAGACTAATCCCTCAATACGAAAATAGCCTGAGGAATTTCGGGGCAGTTTTCACGGAGTACCAACATTTTATATTCATAAAAGTCAAGCAAAGTCCAGAAATTTTGTTGGGCTTCGCGCACAGTAGTTATGGAGTGACAAATATGTTTGCCCGAAAGTATCAGCGAATATCATTTAGCTACCGGATTGATTGGTTCCGCTCACACCGCATTGTCGCCCATATCAAATATTTCATCACAGTAAATATGACCCACCTTAACGTTTGAAACTAACGTTTCGCAATCTAGCAATCACCTGTCATATCGTAATCTAGCAGCCCATTACGTGTCTTGCTGATCTGGAAAATCCAGCTTTTTTGAACGTTACACCTGTTATAGCAGATCACCTTTAAAGCTTAATGGACAAAAGACATGAAATATATTTTCCACTTTTAACAAGTGGTATTTATATTTCACTTTCAATTGCGATGCGAGTATCATACTTTGAGTTCTAATTACTTTCAGTTCTTTTGTCTGCAGAACATACATGCTGAAGCATAAAAGCAAGTGTAGTAATGCATCTATTTTCCGAAAATATAGCTACACTAAATATAACTTTTACGATCCACAATATTTGTTATTAACGTATAATAATCGCACAAAGTGATGAAACCGTATCCTATACCACTTCTACGTATTGCTCTTCGCCTAAACATGGGGCCTTATAATATAGGGGAGGGCGCCATGTCATGATATTGTCTAAAACGGGGTGTTCTAGTAAACAAAGGGTTATAGTATCGCATTTTCATATCAATACTATAATTTGCCTCCCATGATGCGAAAGAATGCTTATTCTGTCAAGAATTGATACCTCCTGGGATGCATCAATACGAATCAAGCTCCCTGCACGTGCCGCATAGCTCAATTCGCAGCTTATGACAGTCCACGCAAGCGAATTAAGACTGTTTTCAAAACTACTTACTTACTTGAGTAGATTTAAAGTCAGTCAAATCTACTTCTACCTCAAGTAGTCTGAGGTGCCTAATTGAAGAAGTACTTCTACTCGTACTTCAGTAGATATTATCGTCGTTAGTTTTATTTCTACTTGAGTAGCTTTCTTGACTACTTTGACCGCCTCTGGATTTACCTTATATTCATCGTTATTGCTCTGTGTAGACTATGGTCCGAATTTCACATTTTATATTTAAGAATTCTGTCATCTACAGTCATAATCTTTCATGCCATCATACATCCGTTGGGGTTGCTAGCATTCTGGTTGTATTTTGTGATATGACGATGAAGGGGCGCGAAACTGTTCATTATCATAAAGGGAGGCGTGCCGTAAAAAGTTTGAAAACCACTGCCATAGAATATGTCAAATCATTTCGAAGCAACATCTTTATATCCCAGTGCATGTTGAGACAATTGCGACAAGGATATATTTTTCATGTCGCATACGGTCACAATATCTTACCTCCAGCAGCTAGATTTCTACTGATTTTACAGTACAACAATTATATTTAAGTCAATAATAAAACGATGCATACTAGGAGTCAGACAACTATAACTCGCGAGCCATGAATGCTATTTTGATGATGGTTTATGGCTCACGGAGGAATTCACGTAAGCAACATGTAAATTGTACTACTGGAATATAAAAAAAATCTAATAAAATATTCTGTACGAATTGCAAAGAAAAAAAGTTTGGTTCGTTGACTGTCTATGTTAGATTGAATCTTGATAACAAAAATTAAATTTTAGTACCAATTATCAATTTATAATATACTTATTGCCAATACCAAGCACGTGAATTTATTCAGAATATTTCTTGTCGCAATGGATCGGCCGGTTAGCTCAGTTGGTCAGGGCGTCGTGCTAATAACGCGAATGTCGCAGGTTCGAGCCCCGGACTGGCCACCACGTACGCCGCGATAGCTCAGTTGGGAGAGCGTCAGACTGAAGACCTGAAGGTCCCTGGTTCAATCCTGGGTCGCGGCAGTTTTGTCATTGGCAACTAGAAGTCCAGCAATGAAACTAAAACTGACTTCGGCACGCTGGCCAGCCGAGACTTGTGCCGCATACCGACGAATGATACAGAATATAAGAAGGCTTCTTCTATGTCAGTGGTCGGAAACCTATGGCTCGCGAGCCATATATGGCTCTTTTGGGTATAAGATATGGATGGCTCTTTGCCAAATATATATTTTTATACTGAATTGATCAATATCGCAGCAACTTGTTAGTACATTTTCATCACAGCCAGAATACTTATTCTCGTGGCAGTATAAACATTAGGGATGGTGTGAACGCGAGGTTCACGTTCGCGTTCTGTGTGTGAACCTCGGAAATTTAGAGGTTCGCGTTCACAACAGAACCTTGGTAGGTTCTGCACTGTGAACCTTTTTGGTAAATAGTAATTTGGACTTCACTATAAGATCTTTGGTTAAAATATATTGCATTTCAACTGCGGGTCACTCTATGCATGGCGCTGGCAGCATAAAAAATCAACACTAAACGAGCATGCACCTTGACAACATTAAAAGTTTTACTTGCTTTTTTGTTGCAAAAATTTCTCGAAATATCCAGCTTTCCGTTTGTGAATATTTAGTGACTCTCTGCTGTGAGCTTGACCCGCAACTACACAACATCACGAGCGATATACGTAGTCAGCGAATGATGCTTATTCAACCAATCAATGACATTGATATCGTTTTCTGATGTAAAAAATCGAGCGGGCGTACTGGGTCAATCTTGACTTCATATCCTTACTGTATCATTAAAACCAAATCCGTGCGATTAAGGTGCTGGCTACTGCTATATAACTTGTTGTTTATGGTATTGGTAGCGAGTATAGAAACCCGTTTTACACTCTGCTCAATATCAATGTAGCAATACTCAGACTCCGAACATATTGTCCGGTCTGTCAAAGACCGTTAAGGCGTAAGCTTATATTCCCTGGTAAGTCCTCGTCGAAATTGTTGGCAAAGCGACGGAATGTATTGATTTTTTGAGATTATTATATGCCTTCATAACCGCGGTTGATACATTTAGCGTTGTTTAAAACGCCAATATGTACTTCAGCAATGTGACATTATGTGGCTCGAGTCTTCGCTAGGTATCATAGGCTATCACTTCATTGAAAGATAGGGTTGGAATTAGCAATATGACGTCACGAGGTTCACGTTCGTGTTCACACAGAACCTTTCAAAAAGGTTCGCGTTCACACGAACCCGAACCTTTCAGAGGTTCACACCATCCCTAATAAACATGTCTTTGAGAGGTAAAGACAATGCCGTCTTCAGGTTTAGGGCTCGAACCCCTCTTTTCAAAATCCCCAAATTTAAGGTAATGTCGCGCCAGTGACCAATATCACTCGCGAATTCGATGAACCCGACACGAAATCTTGGATTGAACGATAAGTTGATTGATCAAAGAGAATAGCATACATGGGGACGCCAATATGACTACGCAGTTTTCAAATGCATATTATCTTCCTGATCTAACCCGCGAGATGAACTGCTGTGGACGTTTTATTCATAATTACAAACTCGAATTACAAGCACTGTCATATAGCTATCCAGTATATCCACGTTCTTGATTGGTAAGTAGCTCTGTAGTACCGGCGGTAAACGTAGGTGTGTAGCCCTACGTTAAGTGCTACCGCCGAATACTTTGAGGATTGGGAATTAGATCAGTATTTACATTTTCGGTATCAGTGCGACAGTTCGATTCGACTAATATCAGTTATAATAAATTCTAAGCTATTTACGATGAATTACGTTATCAATGGTGAGGCTTGACCCGTCTGTACCCTACCTCTCGTTTCACGCTGTATTTCCGAACAATAAATATGCAAATTGTGTGATTCTGGGAGTAAGATGTTCAAATTCTTGTCATTCATGAACAACAATAGAAAATACCAGTTGCAATTGAAGGTTTCACAGTTTTCGTTCACTCATCATGACGACAGGTCAGGTGCTGCGTCACTTGCCTCATCTGACACTGATGTGTCACAGCTTAATGAGGGTAGGCATATTTACTGCTGTAATGACCATGTTTGGCTCCACCTACGCATGTGATCATGGGTTCTCGCATTTGAAAAAAGCATTACGACGAACCTACGTTCTCGTAACTCAAGTATTGCGTGCTGAAATAAGGCAGCCAGCATGATTAGTACGAGATTTTACAGATAAAACGTGGCGCACACGACGAATATTATGTAGTGAGCTCGAATTGGTGCTACCATGACGTCACGAAATTTCAATTGTGACGTAACAGTTGTTTGACATGTGTGGCTCTTTGAAAGTTAAAATGGAAAATATATTGCCAATATGGCTCTTCGGACGAAAAAGGTTCCCGACCCCTGTGTGATAATACCACTCTTAGAAGTTCGTCAACTGGAGCTATCCAGAGAAATTAAATATATGAGACAATTTTTAATATGAGAGCAGATGACCCGACTTCTGGGAAGCAGTCAAGTCGGGCTCATTTTTAGTAGCAATCCGCAACAACATTATCAAAACAATGGTTCTGTGCGTGTCACTGGCCTTCCCACCAAACAAACTGGACGTTGAAACGCACAGAGAATCCACAGAGGAGCGTGCAAAGCACAAAGAATTATTATATTTGCAAGAAATCCGACAACTGTTACATACGTTAAACGGCCCGTAGCATTTATCTTGATGATTTACCCGACCGCAAGGTCAAAAAGCTTGAGAACAACTAATACAACTCATTGTAATAATAGTATTACCAGTATTCAATCGGTCAAATATTTAACTGGTATGGCTCGCGAGCGATCAAGATATTTTAATCCGGTCCATGATCAAATGAATTTGACACCCCTGATTTGAATCGAGCCGAACGGGGTTGGAATATAGTCCAGGGCTGATGCGACTCGTGCAGACTTGTAAAAACCACTGGATTGTCAAAAAGCGAAACTATAACTAAAGTTAGAACTACCCGATTTTTAAAATCCGTAACTAGAACTACAATAAAAACTACTAAATTTTCAAAATCAGCAACTAAAACTTGAAGTACTTGAAAAACCCTTAGTTAATTGACCATCAACTAACTGAATGGTTAGTTTGTAGAAGTCTGGACTCGTGTGATATTCAGAAGTTTGGAATCAAACGGAAAGGAATTAGTAGTTACAACGAATGATTTCACTTGGTAATGACCGGACGCGTTCTGTTAAAAAGGGGCAATAGGTTGACAAGATATAATCAACGATATCTTTGCATTTATGGGGCGAGTGTATCGCGATATAATACCATGGAAACAGGCGAACCGAATAATTTGAGGCTTATATAGGCTACTTATTTCATGAAATCGTAGAATGGCGGATTTCATCATCGCGGCTTGTTATTCCACAAAAATAATTATCTTAAGATTATATTTTCACCTGAACAAGACATACACAATGTACAATGGGATAAGACACAATGCGATGTAATGAACAGATAGAAGGATGCCAAACGACCAGTTGCGGTCTCTTGAAATGGGATCACCCTGGACTTAGTGCCGATATCACAGTTCCTTTTAGCTCCTAATCTCTAATCTGTAGTTGTTTGTTGCTTTTTCTGAGTGCGATCTATTGTCGGGTCTTTTACTGTTTTTTTTAGTCGCCGTAAGAGAAGCGATGCGTGGAAAGAGGACCCCAGATAACCTCCTGCGCGGAATCGAAACAGGGGTGCCCGATTAAGAGAACGCGATCTTTATATACTCACTAGCTATTCAACACGACATTGAGGAATACGCGGGCTTAGCGTATAAAAAAATTCTCAAAGGCGTCGACAGCACCGCATTGGTGGATCTCCGTAGCGCAATGGATAGCGCGATGGACTTCTAATCCAGAGGTTCCGGGTTCGTGTCCCGGCGGGGATGTGCTTTGATAGTGCGAACGTTTTGTTCGTATTATTGCTTGGTATGATTACGCTTGCGCTCGAAAAATAGGTTTTAAAAATTGATCAGAATCCCTCTCCCAGTGAATAGAACTGAGGCTCGAGTAGTTTTCTCATGAAATATCACGGTTACTTGGTTGGAAATCTAGAGTCGGATCGAATTCGCCACAATGACATGCTATGCCCGCAACCGGGCTAGCGCATGAGCAAAATAATGAGCATATGTTTTCGCGCGCAGTGGCTCAGTTTTAAATAAGTCGGATGGCGCCGAAAACTGACACTATCATCATGTTCATGATGTGTTATTGTTTCTTCTTCGGCTCGAATGTTATCCAAGCCCTTTGCGTACGGAAAACTGACTGTGAATCTATAAGGACTTCAGCATATATGTTCTTATATAGTATCATGATATGACCTTTCGCTCTAGCCCTTGATATCATGCGTACTTTGAGAATCTAACATTCATAGCCTATATTACAAGTTACGTACGAATAAGAAAATTGCACAATGCGAGTGCTAGAAGTTATATGTTGTTGACCAGACGTCTTCGATGCAGTTCCCTCAGCAAGCTATCACCATAACTATTTAAAATATCGTCCCTGGGTGGGCTCGAACCACCAACCTTTCGGTTAACAGCCGAACGCGCTGACCGATTGCGCCACAGAGACGGCTATACGTGGCGGTGGTTCTTAAGCCTTTTTTTATGCGGCCCCTTATGAAAGGGATAAGTTGTGTAGTAGGCCTATAACTAGGGCATCAATAATTTTATATTCGGGAAAGATTTGCAAATCACAATACTCATAATATCGGACCAGAATACGGTTAATTCGAAACTTTTTACTGGAATCGCCGTTGTGTTGACTGAAAAAGAATCATTTGTATTATTCGACTCCGGATGACCAACTCGAACGCCATTTTGTATTGATCCTTGTTGTCACTGTCATTGAAATCCTGATTTCGCGTCATTCACGGCCTTTTTTTATTTGTGCCTATACGCAGAGGTGGTCAGTAACGAAGTACTTCTACTTTTCCGAAGTACTTGAGTAGGTTACCTCTACTTCTGGTACTTACTCAAGTAGACCCGATTTTCGCTACTTCTACTTCTACTTCGTTATATTCTGTGATCTACTTACTTACTTTACGCTTTCTTCAGTTTGTCAAGTAGAAGTTGTTTAATCCTCCAATCGGGATGTTAGCCTGACGAATTTCGCGTCTGTTTTCACGGAGCATTAATATTTAATTTTCATAAAATTTGAGTAAAGCCCAGAGTTGTCGTCGCGCTTCACGGGCAGTGGATACGGGGTAACCAGTATAATTTCACGTAAGTATCGGTGAATATAATTTAGATGGGGAGTTGGCGTGGTTGCGTTCACACCGCATTGTCGCTCTTTGCAATATCAAATATTTCATCACAGTATAAAATATTATGGCTTATCATTATGTTTGAAACTGATGTTTCGCAAACAAGCATTTACTTATCATATCGTAATCTAGCAGTCCACGGCGTGTCCTAATCTGAAAAAGTGGACTCTGACTTTTTTTAGTTTTATAGCTGTTTTAGCATACCAACCTTCGAAACTTTCTGGATGACTAAAGACATGATATGTTCCACTTTTAGAAGTAGTATTTACATTCTATTTCACTCTCAATTCCCAGTATCATATACGTTGAGTTCTAATTAATATCAGTTTTTTGCCTGAATAACATACATGCTGAAGTATAAAAGAAAGTGTGGTAATGCCTTCAAGTTCCGGAAATAAAGCTACACAGTATGGCATTTTTACGATCCACCATATTTTATATTAATGTTTACTGATCGCGCAAAGTGTTTACACCCAATCCTATACAACTTCTCCGTATTACTCTTCGACAAAACTACCGGCCTTATAATATGGGGAGGGCCCCATACCATGATATTTTCTAAAACGTGCTGTTCGAGTAAACAGAGGATTGGTATCGCATTTCCATATCAATACTATCATTTACATTCCATGATGCGGACGAATGCTTATGCTGTCGAAAATTGGATACCTCCTGGTGTGCATCAATAAGAATTAAGCTCTACACCTTTGGCGTAGCTCAATTTGCACCTTTTGACACTCCATGTGAACGAATTACGATCGTTTTCACAACTACTTACTTACTTGAGTAGATTTAAAGTCAGTCAATTCTACTTCTACTTCAAGTAGTTTTAGGTTGCTCATGGAAGAAGTACTTCTACTCGTACTTGAGTAGATTTTTTCGTCGCTACTTCTACTTCTACTTGAGTAGCTTTCTTAACACTTTGACCACCTCTGCCTATACGATAGTGAGGCTCTCAGAGTAATAAAGGAGGCCGAAGTGCCATAAATGTGGAAATTTTCGCGTCATCGGAGGACATTTTCGATTTCTGGAAGAAGGAGGACAAACCGTCCTAAATTTGGGCGTATGGTAACATTAAGTGTAACACAAATCGATAATCATGTCTATGCTAATTAGCGTTTCATCTTTTCGCAAATTTTAACTTGGATTCGATAGAGTAATAGAGCAATCAGGACCGTAACTGCCACACCGTAAAAACCCCAATTGTGTTTAAATTATGAATCGTGATTTCGTGATTATAACACGGTACACCCCTCGACCCCTAGAACAATATTTATTTACATTTATTAGAGAACACACTGTTCATACTTGGAGCCGTAGACGGCTGTTGGGATGCTTTGGTCTATAGAGCAATAGTGAGCAAACTATATGTTGGTAAAATTCGTATTAAGAATTTTAACAATACTGCAGCAACTTGATTAAACTTGTTTTATTTTTGTAGTATTCATATCGTTTTTCGACTACAATGGTAATTTACCCGAAGCCGATATCCTTCATCTTTGATTCCGTAGATGCCGGCGTCTAGATCATAATCCATATTGGTAAATGCCAAGTAGAAATCGAATTACTACAACGACTCCAATATGCGTTTCCCAATTTATTTCACCGTGAAATTGGTAAGTTATAGTTTTACTACAATATTTTGTTTTTTCATGTATTGCTGGTGCTATAGCCCCCACTTCGAAAGCCTTATATTGTTGGAACATCGCAGAAAATCAAAACGGAAATGACTTAATTCGGATCATGAGCTTGATTTTCGATTGGCAAATCCATCAATACCATTACTTTCAGTGGCGTATACGCGAAAAAACGATTCGTTTTTCTCTGTAGATTTGTGCTCTGTATGTGCACTGTGCAGTGCGGTACAACTCATTCATGACGAGTGGTTTAAAAGCCATCTTAATTTGAAAATTTCCAAATGAACTGATTGATAAATGTTTTGGATGTCCCACCATATTTCCACAATGAATTTTGCCACATAGAAATGTGGAGCGTTCGGCATTTGTGAATGAACATGAACAATTTATATCAATCAGCGAATATCATGCCGCTGCGTGAAGTTCCGTAGTGTAGTGGTTATCACGTCTGCTTAACACACAGAAGGTCCTGGGTTCAAGCCCCAGCGTAGCTAATTTTTCTAACCTGTCCTTTTTCATGCACCGCAATTGGTTAAGCGTAAATTATATATTCACTTCGGAAGAGTGTGTGCGCAATACGCTATATTACAGTCAAACGGCCGTGACAAAAGGATTAGTGGTTCTCAAACTGCAGGGGGCGTGAAAACATCTGAAAGGGAACGCGAAGCAGTGCTCAACAGAATTTCTTTTTTTGCGCTTTGCGTGATTTACCCAGTGGTGGTCAGTAACTTCTACTTTTTGGATGTACTCAAGTAGTTTTCCTCTACTTCTGCAACTTACTCAAGTAGATCTGATTTTATCTACTTCTACTTCTACTTTGTAATATTTTGTGATCTATTAACATAGTTTTCGCTATTTCAGTTTGTCTAGTAGAAGTAGACTAATCCCTCAATACGAAAATAGCCTGAGGAATTTCGGGGCAGTCTTCACGGAGTACCAACATTTTATAATCATAAAAGTCAAGCAAAGCCCAGAAATTTTGTTGCACTTCGCTCACAGTAGTCATGGAGTGACAAATATGTTTGCACGAAAGTATCAGTGAATATAATTTAGCTACGGGATTGCTTGGTTCCGCTCACACCGCATTGGCACCCAGATCAAATATTTTATCACAGTAAATATGATCCACCTTAACATTTGAAACTAACGTTTCGCAATCTAGC
Organism: Botryllus schlosseri; assembly: GCF_051294905.1. NCBI lineage: Eukaryota > Metazoa > Chordata > Ascidiacea > Stolidobranchia > Styelidae > Botryllus > Botryllus schlosseri. Next base: position 26,381,114 of record NC_137243.1, on the reverse strand, counting down.
AATCACCTATCATATCGTAATCTAGCAGCCCATTACGTGTCTGGCTAATCTGGAAAATCCAGCTTTTTTGAACGTTACACCTGTTTCAGCAGATCACCTTTTAATCTTTATGAACAAAAGACATGAAATAAATTTTCCACTTTTAACAAGTGGTATTTATATTTCACTTTCAATTGCGATGCGAGTATCATACTTTGAGTTCTAATTACTTTCAGTTCTTTTGTCTGCAGAACATACATGTTGAAGCATAAAAGCAAGTGTATTAATGCATCTATTTTCCGAAAATAAAGCTACACTAAATATAACTTTTACGATCCACAATATTTGTTATTAACGTATAATAATCGCGCAAAGTGATGAAACCGTATCCTATACCACTTCTACGTATTGCTCTTCGTCTAAACATGCGGCAAATGGGGCATTATAATATAGGGGAGGGCGCCATGTCCCAACCTTTTTGTCTTCATTCCCCACTTCAGATTTATTCCGGGCCTTCATTCCCCACCAGGACTGTGGGTCGACTGTGAACTGCACTATGTCAGAACCAGAGTTGGATCAATTACATTATTTCAGTTCAATTACAATTACAATTACAATTACTTTCATGAATGTTTCAATTACATTACAATTACAATTACTCCGTGCTAAAAATATCAAATTACAATTACAATTACAATTACTCCTTGCATGCTTCAATTACATTACAATTACAATTACAATTGCGGCTGTTGAACATGGAATTTAATAATCATAAATTCAACCGTGCTCCTTGACAACCGTAGCGTCGTATTTAACAACAATTCAAGTCTAGTTCAGATTGTGTAGTAATAAATGCGTTTATGTGCGTACATAGTATGCTATGTGAGATGTCATTGTGGCGTAATATAAGTGTGTTTTGAATGCTCGGTAATTATGGCTCACGTAATTGGAAATGCAAAATGTTATTTACCTAATTTCCTATGGGTTAGGATTAAGGATAGGGTGCAGTATGTCGTTGAAAAAGTATTATAATATATGCACGTGCTGGATTTGCGTCTATAGTATATAATTAAAGAAATAATATTATTTTTATCGAGGGACGTAGGAATTAGGATGAGGAGTGAAAACAAAACCGTGCTTTGTCAGATAAGACGTTATATAATATCCGGTGGTCTGGTTAGTTAGCCAGACGAAATAACGATGCAGCATCGTGACCTGAAATCGTATTGTAGACTGCCAACCCACTGATAGATGCGCAAGATGTGAGTCACGGATGAATGCACCGACAAACATACTGCTGAGCCGGCTTAAAGCAGCAAACTTTGTAGTCCTAGAGCTGGCGATCCATACGTCCAAATTTGATGCATCTGGTCTTTATCGTAAGCTATTGATGTACTAATTCCGAAAATACAAAATAAAATCTCGTCAGGGCAATGTAACTGCTCCAAAATAGCCGTTTAATGCCGACTGTTCTGAAAAGTGACAGCGCTGCGGCAGCATGACCACAACAATTACCAATTACGCCCAGCGATTGTTCATAACAATGCCGATTCGCAGACTTTCACGACTATTTTGGGATGGTACCATTGCCTGGAAATATACTTTTATTGCGGAATCAGTGCGACACTAGCTTTCGATTAGGACCATACATATCAAATTTCGACGCTTGGATCGCCAGCTATGGGAATATAAATTCTGCTGCTTTTAGCCGGCTCAGCAGTTCACTTGTCGGCGTATTCAATCGTGAGTCACGTGTTGCGAATCCATCCGTTGGTTAGTAATCTAAAAATTGTATACAATGGCAGCCGAGGCCAGCATAGAGGTAAAAATAAAAAAAACTTGGCCCACAAGGGCGCAGTCAAGGGCTTCCGCGAATGGATCCACCAAATTCCTTGTCGACATTTAAAGAGAATGCATTATAAGTCAATTGTTTTATGTTGTGCTTGTCAGGTCTCAATAGCAATTTAATGTAATTGAAATTGTAATTGAGCAAAATTTTTGTCAAATTACAATTACAATTACACAAAATAAAAATGCTTCAATTACAGTTACATTACAATTACATTGAAAAATGTAATTATTACATTCAATTACAATTACAAATTACAATTGATCCAACTCTGGTCAGAACCCCTCAGGGCCCTGAGCCTGTATGCTTTTACCCGGCTTCTTATCAGCTACATTTGCTCTACTGTCTTAGTGCACCGCCTCATTTCGACTAAACGCGCGTAGCGCGAAATGTTTTTATAATTCTCGTTTAAATCGGTCAATATGATCGGGAATTGCATATATTTTGATATCAATTTTTTATCCCCTCTCTGCTCACATAATCAGATTTACTGGTAGAGCTGAGTGAGGTGTGTTGGAAAAGGTATAGGACCACTAAATAAGAATTAAACATCTTCGGCGGACCCGTTGGTATATTGACTTTGTTACATTATGCTATTTCGGACCTCTTATATCTGCTATGTCAAAAGATATGAAAATCGCCAAAACTAAAAGGCACACTCGATTTTAAATTGTGGAAAATAATTTTTCCCTGCGGGATGGCATTTGTCCTGTGGGGTTAGGATCGCCAGGACAGGAACATTCAGCGCTAGCCATTAAGCCGCCTATGGACAATTAAACATATATGTATAATATATTGTATATTGTATATATATATCGAAGTTTTAAATAATTTTGGCCCTCTTCGAGCTCGCCTCCCCCCAATTGGGGGGTTTGAGGTGCGGCAGTTACGGTCCTGTTCCCCACTACCCAACACTTTTGTCATCACAGAGCAGCTATTTGCTGGTTTGACTACACAAGACACACATCCACACCAGTACGCAAGATAATCGCCTATAACTGCAACATGAAACGTATTGTGAACCGATACCAGTAAGGCTCTAAATTTCGCGAAAGCGTTATTTCACGTTAAACTAGTCGTGCTGGATGCGTTTGTGACGTCATTATTGCCCTTCGAGAGTTAAAAATGAGGTTTTGTGAACAACTCATAATATATTTTTCGATATATACATTCCAGAGCAGTTAACTGGTAACGGTAATTGCGCATGTGTCTCCGTGAATCAGTGTTGGGATGACTCGAGTCATGACTTGACTCGAGTCAGACTCGAGTAAACTTTTTCGCATGACTTGACTTGACTCGAGTGACTTTGCAAAAATGACTTGACTTGACTTGACTCGGCGCTTCAGAAATGAGAATTGACTCGTGACTCGGAGCAAAATTTACGAGTCAATTTCAAGTCATCTAGTAAACGGTGTCAATTAAATCGCTGCATCTCTTTGATGTTCGGATTGTTCGCGATACGCCGGTGTGACTTGTGAGAGCAAGCAGTCATTCACAGATTGTACTTTTCACTGTTCCTCGATTGTTACATCACAAATACATTGACCGAAAACGAAATGATCACAGCTTACGTTTATGTACTAGCTGTAGAATAATCTAATAACTACGTATCTCTGTTTGTTAGATGGCTCAGTGCTTACATCGCGAAGTGCCCAGCTTAGCCAACCCCCTAGTATGATTTGAATCGAACGAATATAGTTTATGCGTTTATAATCTCACGGATGTGTTGATGGGTAGCGTATTGTACCATATCAATTTGTTTCAACTTCTCGGCGCTTCGTATTAGATCCTTCATTTTAGCAGCTCTAAGAGTTCGTGAGTGATACAACGCCTTTTTGCACGTATATTTAACTTGATACTCGTTATTTGATTCAAGCGATATCACCAACCAATCTGTCATTCACACAGCTAGCAAAATGTAATGACTTTGAATCATCACTCATACTTCGAAAATTCAATTTGACTTGAATTGTGACTTGACTCGTGACTTGACTTGACTTGACTCGACTTGACTCGAGTCACCTCCAAAAAACGAGTGACTTGACTTGACTCGAGTCACCTTCGAAAATCGATTGACTTGACTTGACTCGAGTCAAAATGTACAATGACTCGAGATGACTCGTGACTCGAAGGTAGTGACTTGATCCCAACACTGCCGTGAATATGTAGACTGTCCTGTATATAATTTTGAACAAATGCGTCTATTCCCCACCATAAACCATTGAATTCCCCACCAGCGGGGAATTCCCCACCGTTTGGGAACCACTGAACTAACTGAATGGTTAGTTTGTAGAAGTCTGGAATCGTGTGATATTCAGAAGTTTGGAATCAAAGAGAAAGGAATTAGTAGTTACAACGAATGATTCCACTTGGTAATGACCAGACGCGTTCTGTTGAAAAGGGGCAAGAGGTTAACAAGATATAATTAACCCAATGATTGTCTCGATATCTTTGCATTTATGGGCGAGTATATCGCGATATAATACCATGGAAACGGGCGATCCGAATGAATTTGAGGCTTATATAGGCTACTTATTTCATGAAATCGTAGAATGGCGGATTTCATCATCGCGGCTTGTTATCCTACAAAAATATTAATCTTAAGATTATATTTTCACCTGAACAAAACATACACAATGTACAATGGGATAAGACACCATGCGATGTAATGAACAGGTAGAAGGATGCCAAACGACCAGTTGCGGTGTCTTAAAATGGGATCACCCTGGACTTAGTGCCGATATCACAGTTCTTTTTAGCTCCTAATCTCTCATCCGTAGCTGCTTGTTGCTTTTTCTGAGTGCGATCACTTGTCGGGTCTTTTACTGTTTTTTTTTGTCGCCGTAAGAGAAGCGATGCGGGAGAAGAGGACCCCAGATAACCCCCTACGCGGAATCGAAACAGGGGTGCCCGATTAAGAGAACGCGATCTTTATATACTCACTAGCTATTCAACACGACATTGAGGAATACGCGGGCTTTGCATATAAAAAAAATGCTCAAAGGCGTCGACAGCAACGCATTTGTGGGTCTCCGTAGCGCAATGGATGGCGCGCTGGACTTCTAATCCAGAGGTTCCGGGTTCGAGTCCCGGCGGAGATGTGATTTAACAGTGCGAACGTTTTGTTCGTATTATTGCTCGGTATGATTACGCTTGCGCTCGAAAAATAGGTTTTAAAAATTGATGAGAATCCCTCTCCCAGTGAATAGTACTGAGGCGCGAGTAGTTTTCGCATGAAATATCACGGTTACATGGTTGGAAATCTAGAGTCGGATCGATCTCGCCACAATGACATGCTATGCCCGCAACCGGGCTAGCGCATGAGCAAAATAATGAGCATATGTTTTCGAGCGCAGTAGCACAGTTTTAAATAAGTCGGATGACGCCGAAAACTGACACTATCATCATGTTGATGATGTGTTATTGTTTCTTCTTCGGCTCGAATGTTATCCAAGCCCTTTGCGTACGGAAAACTGACTGTGAATCTATAAGGACTTCAGCATATATGTTCTTACAGTATCATGATAGGACCTTTCGCTCTAGCCCATGGTATCATGCGTACTTTGAGAATCTAACATGCATATCCTATATTACAAGTTACGAACGAATAAGAAAATTGCACAATGCGAGTGCTAGAAGTTATATGTTGTTGATCAGACGTCTTCGATGCAGTTCGCTCAGCAAGCTATCACCGTAACTAATTAAAATAGCGTCCCTGGGTGGGCTCGAACCACCAACCTTTCGGTTAACAGCCGAACGCGCTGACCGATTGCGCCACAAAGACGGCTACGTGGCGGTGTTTCTTAAGCCTTTTTTTATGCGGCCCCTTATGAAAGGGATAACCAGGGCATGGTATGGTATGGTATGGAACGAGAATTTTCCATACTCCATACTTGCCTTACTCTCTCCATACCATACTTGCAATTTTCCATACCATACCAACATTGTTCCATACCATACTTGATACATATTCCATACTTACAAATACTTCAATATCATAAGTATAGTACCTTTTATAGCACCTATATTATTGATATTTCGAATGTCATTATTGCTTAAACTAGCGAATCTAATGCGAATCTAATTCCTGGTAATAGTTTTACAGAGTATGTTTTGGTGGGGTTTAGTTTACGGTGGTGAGGTGCCGTGTACGTTTACTCTACAGCTTACGCGAGAAAAATGAGATACTGAGCAGATTGTTATCTAGGACTGTCCATAAAAGGGACTGGCAACATACGGCCCGCGGGCCGGATGCGGCCTGCAACAAGATTTTTTCCGGCCCGCGGACATTTTCCCGTCTTACATAATAATGTGGCCCGCGGCCCCAGTCTGCCAAGATTCCCCCCTACTTGCCTAAACGTCAAATTTTAGTGACTGTATGTTATTATATAGGTGTGCGCAACGGAGCTTACGCGTAAGTTCGTCGAAGCGAGAAGACTTGCATTATCGGCATTTACGATGTGCAGAAACCCTAATGAATTGATTCTTGGTAAATTTTGGGTACCGGGCTTATCAAACGCTCTGAAATCTTAATTAAGGATTGCACCGTGAGTTATTTGGTCAGAAAGAAGCGGACGCGGCAGTGCCTGTATGGCAATGCTATTCTCAAATCAACCTTGTATGGTCATTATCGGCGATAAATGGCTTTGAAGTGACAATGCTGTCGATTAAATACATTCATTAAAAACGATTTATTCCTTGTACACATGGTCGAATAACTTATCCATTAAGCAATCCGGCCCGCCAAGTACCTAATTTTCTTATTTCCGGCCCGCCGACTGGAGAAGTTGCCCGCCCCTGTTCCATAAGGATATCATCTCATTTCCGGTACATTGGCATGAGGCACATATGTAAGTTTGAAGTGAATACTCGCAAAATAATTTATAATATAGGCGCACCCATAAAATATCCCATCGGCAGGCGATCAATACAGCAGCGATCTGCTTGATTATTAGTACAGTATTTGGTTGGGGTTGGCGTGGCGAGAATTTTAAACTATATCTACCACACTCCCTAATCTATAATCCTAATGCGAGATCGTTTGAAATTTGACCAATAAGATATCTCGGTATGTAAATAGTATAAATGTCCAGACAATGTTTCAGAAGAAATGTAATTATCAATCACATTTAGCATTTAGTTCGTTTCATCATGATTGCTTGTAAGCTGTCGTCACTCAAGGAATGAGGTAGTTGGAGTAGCCCACATTACCAATTATTGCGTCACACGATAGACTCTGCTCGGAGACGTCGTGTCTAGACTCGAGAGAATATAGGATCAACATTACTGTACTCATTATTACATCACAAAATCATGTCATTCCAAGTGCTCCTAAAACCGTTGCACAAGCGTGTATTTGTTCCTACACAGCGTTCAATAGTTCACACGTTCACACATAACAAAAGCGATCGTGTTCCGTGAACAACGAACAACGTACGCTTCATGAAGCTTGCGCAGATCACGATAAAATGTATAAAACAGCAAAGTATGGAAGTATGGAAATGTCGTTCCATACCATAGATTCAAATCTTCCATTCCATACCATACTTGCATTATTCCATATTCCATACCAAAATATCGATCCATACCATACCATACTTCCATACCATACCATACCATACCATGCCCTGGGGATAACTACAGTTGTGTAGTAGGCTTATGACTAGGGCCTCCATAATTTGGTATTCGGGAAAGATTTGCAAATCACAATACTTATAATATTGGACCAGAATACGGTTAATTCGAAACTTTTTACTAATATTGCCGTTGTGCTGACTGAAAAAGAATCATTTGTATTATTCGACTTCTGGATGACCAAGTCGAACGCCATTTCGTATTCTTCCTTGTTGTCACTGTAACAAAGGATGACGAAGTGCCATAAATGTGGACATTTTTGCGTCCTCGGAGGACATTTACGATTTCATGAAGAAGGAGGACAAACCGTCCTAAAGGTGGGCGTATGGTAACCCTAAGTGTAACGCATATCGATAATCATGTCTATGCTAATTAGCGTTTCAGCTTATCGCAAATTCTAACTTGGATTCGGCCCCTAGAACAATATTTATTTACATTTATTAAAGAATACACCGTTCATATTACGGCTTGGAGCCATTGACGGCTGTTGGGATACTTTGGTCTGTAGAGCAGGTGTGAGCAAACTATATGTTAGTGAAACTCGTATCATGAATTTGAACACTGCTGCAGAAACTTGATTAAACTTGTTTTATTTTTGTACTATTCCTATCGTTTATTGACCACAATGGTAATTCACACCAAGCCGATATTCTTCATCTTTGATCCCATAAAAGCCGTGTGTCTAAAGATGCCGTATACTAGAGCCCAACCGATTATCGGCGGCCCGATAATATCGAGACGATATAACCTTTGAAAAAATCATCGGTATCGGCTATTGGAGCTGAAAAATTATCGACAATTATTGTGACGTCACAAAATGGCGGTAGGAAGTCAGAAAACTATAATCTTAGACGGCTAGACTGAGAATATTGATATATTTCATATAGCTTACACTTTAAGGGTGTCCATAATGCAGTCTTTCTAGTTTGTTTCATGTTCAAGTGTAATGATGACTTTAAAGATGTTCAAATAAATTATCTGAAGCTTTAAAAATGTGCTTATCCAGTGTAGTATTTTGGATGGTACACGAACTCCTATAGGCACAGACTTGGTTGGCGTATTTGTACGGAAGAGGACTACAAGGCACCCAAACGAAAGTTAGAACGGCCTCTCCCGACAACGCGAAATGTGTCGTCGTATCGCGAATTTTCCCGCAAAGAGGATAAGTATTAGTTCATTATTATTCTCATAACTTCAAAACACTACAAAACTGCTATACAATAAAAATACTATTAAACAAATGTTTACAAATATGGCAGAATTCATGGCGTTTTCCTGTTCCGAATCAAGCTTCATGGGATCAATGTGATGTAAGTGATCTATATGCAATGTTCGTGGCGTTGCTAATTATTTTTGCGTACTCGGCAACTTGAATAGACCTGTTGGCTCAGTCGAAAGGCTCGCCCTTGTATTTTGCTCTAGAGCAGGCAAAAATACCAAGACAGTGATAGCGTGGAGCGTCCGGCTTCTTGATCGGCAGGTCGTGGGTTCTATTTCCGGCCTCGTCAGATCCAGTGATGGGCATCGGAGGGTCTCGGATAGTATTCAGACCGGATTTTTTCCGATTTTGTAACACTTGGAGCGGAGTCGGAGATTACTACAGATATTGTTTCGGATATTTTCGGAGTGCTGTAACGTTTGCATCGTATATCTCTGGATAGCTCTGACCAGAAGTGACTATTGATTACAAACCAAAACAGACAGTTGACACCTTTTAATATGACAAGTAACATGTAAAAATGTTTGCCAAGTACCCAAGTGAATAAAAATCAGCCATCTTCACTGAAATTGGGGACTGAAGGGTAGACAATACTATAAGGCCAACCATAATATCACATTTATCTAGTAAAACACATTACCAAGTGTGCCACTGAAATGATATATAACTGGTTGAAATGGTATGATTGGCCATACGCTATCTCAACTTAGTGATCTCAGCAAAGGTGTACATTTGGGATCATTCGACAATGTTATTGAATAGCCTGCCTCTACCGAAATGGATGTTTCGGATACTTGACGAGATTCTTCGGATTATCTCGGATTCTGGAATTGAGCTCTTCGGAGTCGGAGGGAGACGTCTAAAGTTGTCGGAGTGATTCGGATTCTCGAACACCACTATCCGCTCATCACTGGACTCAGACCAAAGACCTGATTAGTAACAAACTGGTAACCATGACTTGCCCGCTTCGCGATCAGCATTAGCGGGATAGCATGGAGGGGTTGAACAAGACTTAGAAAGCTTTACAAGGCTATTTCGGTACCTTACTTGCCCAGTAGGGCTGTTCAAAAATAACCTTTTTCCCTGAATCTTGCTGGTTACTTGATTAAATCGTTAGGTGGCCTTAAAAAACGACGCACACCAAATTTGAATTCATTCCAACCAATATTCGCGGATTTCGTAGAGTTTGAAAATTTTGAATTTGCCTAAAAATGCAAAAAAAAAATTTTTCAAATTTTTCTGCCAACCCCATGAACCTGTTGCGCTGTCTTCAAAAACGATGCAAAACAAATTTGACTCAATTCGAAGCCGTAGAAATGGAGTGATTTCAGTTTTTCTTTGGTAATTCTGGGATTATCCTTGATTGGTGGATCATCCCAGAATTATGATCAAAAAACTTGAATAACTCCGCTTCTGCAGCTTGGAATTGAGTCAAATTTGTTTTCCATCGTTTTTGAAGACAGCGCAACAATTTCATAAGGTTGGAAGGGAAATTTGGAAAAAAAAATTTTTGCATTTTTAGTCAAATTCAAAATTTTCAAACTCTACGAAATCCGCGAATATTGGTTGGAATGAATTCAAATTTGGTGTGCGTCGTTTTTTAAGGCAACCTAACGATTTAATCAAGTAACCAGCAAGAGTCAGGAAAAAAGGTTATTTTTGAACAGCCCTATTGCCCAGTATATGTAGATCATGTACTCATGGTATGCATATGCACAAAACTTGTGTATGAGTCGGTGGATAGATACACGTGCAGACGCACGCGCGCAGCTTGGAGGGAACCGTGGTCGAGACCCAACTTTTTATACCTTTCTCGACCCATACTTTAAGAACCCCTGACATAGATTATGAATACTTCATTGCTACACCACTGATGATGGTTACCAGTAGGCCTAACCCCAGTTAACTCCAAACGTCTGGCGGCGGTGGGATCCGAACCCACGCCATCGAAATGACTGGTGCTTAAAACCAGCGCCTCTGACCTCTTGGCCACGCTACCAAATTCACTCTCCTTTATTATACCATATATTCACAAGCAAGGAGTGAATCGTGCCTAATAGTGATGAATTGTAGTAATATTCAAATATCTAAACGCATCATCAATCAAAAGAACTTATCTGCCTTCTCAGTTAAACGTTTAAGTAAGATAATTTAGTGTCTCCGACAAGGATTTGCACGTTCGAAAATACCGCGGAGAGCGGTTGATTAAGTTTTCAAAGTACGATACTAGGAAAAATGCTCGGGCAGTATTGCGAGGCCGTTCGACAACTTCCATTGTCCGACTCCGATCCCGTTTCTTCAAAGTGCAATCAGGCTCTGAGCCGAGTCTGGCCGTATCAGAAAAATTATGAATCCGGCTCCAGTCGAATTCAAAGGCCATGCCATCCCCTCTATATGTGTAGAACTCTTTCAATCGCGAGTACGCCTCAAAACGATAATCCCATTCAACATTCAAACATGTTTTGAACACATGAAAAGTGTTTTGAACGAAGGCGTTTTTGAAGTTCTAAAATCATGCCATAATTGTGTAAATACTTTCCAAACACGTGTTGTACGAGCCTATGCAGACAATAACCACCCGATATAGCCAACGTATACGATATGGCATGGTTGGAGACCTCAAATTAGTCGGTTCAACAGCTATAGTACGTAAATATTTAGTCAAAGGAGCTGCATTTCCCTATATTTTCAATTGAAAATATCAATCCGATGGGACGTGACAATTGAATATTCGTGACGTCATGGCTTGAAAAAACAAAACAAAAAAAACAGGTTTTAAACACAGGCCCTAATTGTTTTAAACATATCTGTTTCAAATAGATTTTTTTTATATGCAAACCTACATTCAAGCATTCGTGGAGTGTTTTTCCTTGCAAGTAGAACATTCAATCGGTGAGACACACTTCTTTTATCGGCGGTATTCATTCAAAATTATAATTTCATATCTACGGTAGCGCTGCTCTCAAAACGTCTTTGGGTCAGCGGCTACACAAATGGTCACACCGTCTCCGTGTCAAAGGATACGGAGATTTAGCAGCCCGGTTCCTTTCTCCAGACAGAATTTCTATTCGCCCGACCCTAATGTAGCTCTTATTACATTTACATGACATTAGTCAGATCTGATAACATCTGGGGTCGCCTGTTCATTTGAATGGCCGTAACAGCATTGTCAATATAGGAATGCGTGCAAAATCGAAAGGACCTACATGTAAAAATATTTAGATATGAGACGTGACGTTGGATGCCACCACCAATGTGATTGAGAGGTGACAAGGCAAAAGACAGATAGTCACAAAAACTTAACGAGTAAGCTCCAGTTCAAGTTCATGTTTATTCATAAAATTTCATCATATCAAGACATCACAAGGCTGCGATACAATGAAAGATAAGAAGGTGCCGAAACGACTTGGAGCAGTCTTTGCGATCAGACACCTATCCTGGGCCTAGGCGATGTAAATAGGAGGCATGCACACTGAATGAAAGTAAAAGAGGATAATATAAAATGATCTCCGACTAAATCAGGTCACATGTGACGGATGGCGAGATCGATATGTCAGGTCATGGTCCGGTAAATGCTGAGGGCTGACTACTATTCATCCAGAAGAAATTGGTTGCATTTCGACTTGAATGTGAACATGCTTGACGACTGTCGAATAACCGGCGAGATACTGTTCCACACTTCAGGTCCGACATACTTGATGGAATGATGATCTTTTGCGTCGACCATATCATATTTGGATGACGACGACGCGCGTGTGTTGTGCATAAGTACTTTTGATAAAGAGATAAAGAAGTCATTGAAATTTTCGGGGCAGTCACCACAATGGTACTGATACATAAACTTGCAGAGGACCTGATGTTGAAATTTTTGCAGTGGTTTGAGTGCTCTAACACGGGAAGCTGGCAGTAAGTTATAGTTTCACTACAATAGTTTGTTATTTCATGTATTGCTGATCCTATAGCCCACATTTCGAAAGCCTTATGTTGTTGGATCATCGCAGAAAATCAAAACGGAAATGACTTAATTCGGATCACGAGCGTGATTTTCCATTACTTTCAGTGGCGTATACTCGAAAAAAACTATTCGTTCTTTCTCTGTAGATTTGTGCTCTGTATGTGCACTGTGCAAGTGTGCATTGAGGTACAACTAATTCAGAATGAGTGGTTTAAAAGCAATCTTAATATGATAATTTCAAAATGATCTGTCGCTATTTTCTGTTTGTCAAGTAGAAGTAGACCAATCCCTCAATACGAAAAATAGCCTGAGGAATTTTGGGGCAGTTTTCACGGAGTACCAAATTCATTAAAGTCAAGTACAGCCCAGAAATTTTGTTGCGCTTCGCGCACAGTAGTTATGGAGTGACAAATATGTTTTAAGTCAATAATAAAACGATGCATACTAGGAGTCAGACAACTATACCTCGCGAGCCATGAATGCTATTTTGATCATGGTTTATGGCTCACGGAGGAATTTACGTAGGCAACATGTAAATTGTGCTACTGGGATATAAAAAATCTGATAAAATATTCCGTATGAATTGCCAAGAAAAAATGATAGTAGTAGTTAGATAAATGGGCGGAAGGTCCCCATTCGCGATTTATAAAGAACAAACAAACATTATCAAGATAATAAACAGAGTAAGAATTAGCTCATTCTCAATTCTGCAGCAATACTCGAGGGGATTTCCCTTCTGGCTGTGCGGCAATTAAAAAAGGGGGAATAATTAGAGAGAAAACGAACAAAGAATCTGGATTGACCTTTGTACTCAGACTGGAGTACTTCTACTTGTACTTTTCCACTCCTGATTCTACCTTGACTTCTGGACACGAGACTTGCGTATTATTTATTATATTTTCCCTCGAACAACAATGGATTGACATTTAATTTCAATGGTATGCACGCCGACGAATCGGTATAGTTCTCCCGTCTTGACGTGTCGTTCCGCGGTGGGTTGATTAATCCAATTGCGTGTAAACACGATGGGATTTGGGAATATTTGTCCGTCAAACATGACGTCAGTATAGTATTTGTTCCTTCGGATTCGTATGTGAGATCCCGGTTCGTGTTTTAGGTGGATTGTCAACGCGTTCGGCCAGACGAAGCGATGCAAGGTGACGATTCTGGTCTGCGTCATCGTAGTTGACCTCTTTTTGCTCCCTGGATAGTAGCGAGTATGATCTTTACGACGCCAACGACTCCCGAGCGCTCGTAAAAGAGTATAACGTATGCTGTACAAGGTTTATTGAATATACACAATCTGAAAATACAGGTCACGAGTGTTCACAAAGTAGATTTTTCTTTGTTTACAAAATCAAAAACGAGGCGATCATTCACACGTTTATCAGAACCAAAAGCATCTAAATAATCGAGGGTACCTACACCTTGACCCCTTCTAATTAGGAAGGCGATACAATGTTCACCACACACAAACGAACGTAAAGACTGTAATTGCACACTAGTGAAGGTATAATCGTCCGCGCCCAATAACCTATAGATCTCCTTCTTCAGAGGCGGAATACCGAATGAGTCGTGAAAGTGCGTGCCATCTTGATCGGCGAAGATACAGATCCAATGCGAGCCGCCCTTCGCGTTAGGGTCGTAATTGATAACGACTGCGTACGGCTTAGGTAGCTTTGCTGGCAATAAATCGATCGCAAAAGTACCGGCAAATAAATCTCTCGTGTCGCGGTGATTGAATAAAATATGATTAATTTGATCGGTATTCATACGGACACTACTTCGCGCTTCTCTGAGATCTCCAACAGTTGTTGGTATTCTTTGAGACACAGTAGAGTCGCTCCTTCCGGCAACCCCGCGGTCAGGGTCATGTGAAGCTTCACGGACCCGGTCTTCTCTAGCTGAAAGCAGCCTTGATGCGTACGGTCTGGGGTCAAATCGAAGGCAAACAGAGTGTATCCGGCCTTATAATTCTCAGAGTCGATAAAAAGATCTTCCTGAGCATCCCACTTCCCGGTGGATTGGTAGACGCTGAAAAACCCCTCGAGGTTTGTGTTTTTATCAAAGTCGAATCTGAAATTACGCCCGTACAAAAGTTTCCCGTTCACGTTGATAGCCAGATTCCCGACGTGATAGTGACAGAAATTAAAGGGGTTTCGAGTCTTACTACCGTTATAGGCAGCTGTCGGAACCAGACCAATCACGATTCGTCGAGGCATGACCCCGGAAATCAGCGTTTTCTCAATGGAGGTATCGCCCGCTCCAAAAGAGTGATTACTCATTTCGAGCTTTATAATAGGGTATTTCGCCGTGTGCGTACGAAGCATCGTTTTGTGTGCCAAACTGACAGAGTCTGAAACTTGAATTTGCTTGACGTGCAATTCCACTTTTTTCAGTATGATTTTAGAGTCGGCAGACCCGAGGAGACAGAAATCGTCATCGTTACGGATTAATCGCAACGACAGATCCACGTTATCCAGTAAATATCTGTCCTGATCGAATAAACCGAGCGGTATCTTGCCGATGACCTCGAGCGTTGCACTGTCAGCGGTCAGGGCTTTTCGTGCCGTGAAGCCGGCGTTGTCCGCGGTGAAAGCATCCTGCTGTTTCATCGTATCTGGGATCCAGCCGATACATTTCAGATAGGTTTCGCCGGCCGCGCGAGAGCTATTTAGTAGATGGAAAATGAAGCTTTTGTAGGCGTGATTGTTGTCCGATGTGGTGATCAGCTTCGAGCCCAGATACAGATCGATCTGCTTGAATAAGGCGTCGAATATATCCGACACGACAGCGACGTTGTCTCCCCCGATCGTGGTGCAATCTTTTTTGGTCACTTGCAGTTGTATTTTCATAAACGAGCTGGACAAATCCAAGTAGTGATCGCTACCTTTCACGTTAATCTCAATGACATCGCCCAATTTATCCGGTGTGGCGATCAACGTGCTGGTGTCGGCGACCGCCGTTTGCGTCGGGGGTACCGTGAAAATATCTAATCCGCTGTTGAGGCACTCGGCCGAATTTTCGTGCATCAATTTAGCCATCGAATATATCTCTCCGTCTACGTTTCTTGTTTGACGTAGTACCTCCCCGCGCACCCTTTTTAAGCTTTTTCGTGGCTTTTCGTTTACGACCCCCGATCGCGGTATCGAGAAGCTGTAGACCTCCTTCTTTACTCCGTGATATAGCGGATTGCTTGAACGAGCGCCCGGCCACCAAATCTTTTGCGATATTTGACCCGGTACGGAGGATTTGTTTCCCCAGTATCTTGGAGCCTTTTGATACTAGAGGTAAGACCGCCCGGCCTATGGTTCGAAAAATCGACGCGAGTCCGCTACCGCTTTGCCTGGACCCCCGGTAAAACCCGTAATTCCCAGCTCCGGTCTGATAGTGGTGCAATACGGCTTCTCGGTCACAGCAATAGTGCACTTTCATAACGACACCCTGAGATGTATCGTGAGGTCCAAACCCGAGATGTCCAATAATTCACCATACTCGTCCCTTATATAGATGTAGAAATACTCGAAACGGTCGAGTCTGACTTTGGCGTAGTATCGATTTTGAAATATATGGTTTTGTCGCTCCCCCTCGTGTAGCGCAACGACTCTTAGCAACGGGACCAAAGCGTCACCCACCGGCGTCGACTCGATGTCATTACAGTAGATAAAGGCGTAGAGGCTTTCGCCCGACTCACGAACAAAGTTTATCTCCATAAGAGCAATCTCAAGACCTTTACAATCCATTCCGTGGGGTAGGGTAAATACGGGCCCGTCACCGGTCAGTGTTTGGAACGTCATCTCGTAAGTGAAGGGTCAATTCAATGTCACCGCATTTAAGTTCTTTTCCAAGAGAATCTCTTATGCTGATGCGTACGCTACGGAAGCTGTTGGCATCGGCGGGTAGGTAAAACGGTTTCCTGAATGATACGTGCTGTCGTTTCATCTCCGGTACCGTAACGGGGATGATTCGTAAAAGTCTGGACATATAATCACCTACCGGGAGATGGCGCACGCAATCGCAATATATAAATAAATACTGAGATTTTACTATCGACGGGATATACCACACATCGAATTCAATGTGCTCAACCTCGCGTAATGAGATCGGAACCTCTCCCTCCTCCGCGATGATGTCGTCAATATCGTATCTCTGATGCTCGTGTATGAGACGGTAGTTACCGAAATTCGCGTAAGGCCCGAGCGTAGATGTGAACAGAGAAGAATTCGGTGGGAATCCCTCGCATACCAATCGATTCTGGCTGGGCGTAAAGTACCAGTGATAGCCGTTCGCGAGTTCCTCGCTAATTCTTTGCATTAGTTGATCGACATTATCGAAATCTCCGGTGGGTAACTCATAGACTTCGGTGACGTCTTTGACAATCGTATTCCAGAAGCTCATGGCCCGGGTGGGTTCTGTGATCACAATTCTTTCTTGGAAATCGTGGTTGAAGCTAATTTCTCGGAGAGCGATCTGTTTACCCTCCGATTCGATTTCAACCGGTAATTCAACCGTGAAATCGGGTCCGCTTCCGAATATCGTGATATAGCTCATAACGCTTTGACGGCTCCTCGACGGATCAGTAAAGTCACTGTAACGGGAGCTGTTTTAAACGCGACAGGGTTATTGTTCTTGTCACGAAGATATACTCGTATATTTCGAATATTACTCTTGGCCAGGGGAAAAAAGTAAGGTTTATCATATACACAGTGCTGTATTTTTCCTTCTTGCGCGGTCACCGGAACGCTTCGAAGGAGAGGTACTAGCTCGCTGCCGAATACACGAGGTCTGATCAGATCGGTGTATATATAAATGGTGTCTACATCTTTCACGATGGTTTTCGGTCTGATTAAGAACTCTATTGGTTTTTGTTTCTTCAAAACATGATGTTCCACAGTGAAATAACGCGGAAACGTGTCCTCGATGCTAGTGAGACGCGGACCCGCACCACTGATTTTTTTGACCCGTATCAAGGGCTCGTCGGTCTGTGGAAATCGACTCTTGAGATACCTAAAGCTCAACCCGAACACGCCACCGGTATATTGCTTGATTGTAATTTCTTTCTCGTATCGCAAGCGAAACTGTTCCAACAGATCCGGGACACTGCGATACTTGCCGGGCGGTATGTAATACACGTGACGATGGCCGCTGTCAGAAAATTCGATACCCGCCCGCTTGTGGTCTACCGTGAACGTGGGCTGGAAGCTAACTGGGAACATGATCTCAGCAAGCGATGCCTCATATCTTTCTGTATCATATTAGTTATAATAGTTGGGTTACAAAATCGTTCGCGGTGTTACCCTTGAAAACGCTCATTGAAGAATTACTCGGTAAAACCAGAAGAGTCATCCTCGTCGGCGGTCTGGAGAGACAGTACCCTAGTTAACGAAGATAGATCCGTCTGGGTTTCGGTGAATAAGTTATACACAGTTACCCCCACGATAAAAAGCAGTATCGCGAGCTGTAGAACCACCAAAGGTATCCGTAACGTACCCCGCTGCGATAAATCCATGATTACCACGGTCGAGTTGCCGTCTCTGTTTTATATAAAACTGTCAACGTAAGAATCCATCGATTTCGGATAACCCTCCCAACGCACTAGATATCTCCGGTTCCGTCCCCTCCCGATTACTTTTTGTATCGATTCGACGCGATAGACATCGTCTTTTTTATCGATGGCTTGTAATTCGCTTTCGTAGAACGTTCCACTAATTACGTCCCCGTTATAATCTCGTATGGTGTACGTAGCGGGGCTTCCCCATTTCCGTGTGTGTACGTAAAATATCTCGCGAGTCCAAGACCCCGCTGTTCCTTTTGCAAACGTGGCACGTCGGGTGGTAATTCTGACTGGTTGATCGACGGGTAGCTTGGGTGACACCGGAGGTCCGGTTCCGTTGTATAGTCTATCGAACACCAGAGACGCGTTGCTATTGGTAACCTCCGACGGTCGCATTAAAATCGCGGTGTGATACGTTTGGTTATAGCTCTCTGCGATATCACCCAACACGTCGATGTAGCGATGTGTGCGGTTCTTGACAAAGTAGCGATTCAATACATTACGGGTCGTACGAATTACACGCTCTACGACGCTAGCCTTAGTATCGCTGTTGGTGAAAAAGTGCTTGACGTGGTTGTCTCTAAAAAACCTCTGTATAACCGACCCCGTGAATTCTTTCCCGGCATCGGTCTGAACGACGTGTGGTCTCTTATGAGCGAATACCTGGTTGAAGCCCTCGATCATATCTATCGGACGCTTTCGTTTCGTGGCGTATAAAAACATATATTTCGGAAAACAACAAATTGACACCAACACATAACGATAGCCATCATTGCTACTAGAAATATTAGACAAGTCCATGAGGTCACTCTGGATCTGAATAAATGGCCCGCCGACGATCGTCTTCTGTCGTTGAAATTTACCTGTATACGGATAGAACAGGGTGTAGCTATCCTCTTGTTTCAAATCCTTCTTGTTGGGGTGCAAGTATTTACCGCGATAGCTCGCCGGGGCTTTGATATCAAAATATTTATCCTTACTCGTCATCGTCGTAGGCCGTCCACGACCCGTAGAGCTGGGGCGGCTTCCTGTTCGCTCGACGGCTACGTTTGATGATCTCTTGCAGTGGCGGTGATCTTTTGGCTATCTTGCTTGTGGTGGGGGTACTTGGAGACGACGGGGCTTTCGGTGTTACTTTCGAGGTGACCCGACCCGGCTTCACTTCGTGCAGTAATCCACGGAGAGTGGCTATCTGATCGTTCGTGAACCCGTTGGGGGTGTCGGTCATCTTCATCTGAAGAGGCTTGTCGATCTGACCCCGTTGACTTTTATACTTTGAGATGGCAGAGTTATACAAGGACAATTTCTTGTCGGCCGAAACGTCCATAGTCAAAATCGCGCTGATCGATCGGTCCAACTCGGAGTTCAAATCAGTCGCGTTAGAGGGAGCTAGAGGGTTAGGCGATATGATCACTTTTTTGAAATTCATTTTTTGCCAAAAACAGATTTCAACAACGATGCCGCCAAGGGGAGGATTGACAAGATCCCACTAATAAAACCTCCTCGCTGGGTGTTGGCGTGTAATACACGTCTCTTGGTCTTCAGGCTCAACTTTTTACTTGTCAGCTTTCGAATTTTGTCTTTGTGCGGGTGTAAATTTTGTATATGGCGTTTTGACAGTCGCAGATTGCCGTTCAAAACATTCACACAGACTTCGCAAAATGCTTTCACCAAACCAGAAGAGCTCCCCAATAATATATCCTTCCTTACCGCGGGCGACGCTTTGGACAGAAATTTCAAAGTCTCGCCGTGCTTCTTAATATAACAGTGACGTTTCGGCAGCGATTTGGTCCGAGCCATTATGAATATAGTGTCAAAGCGCCGGCACTTTCGCTATTTATAGTGGCGTGTACAACACGAGTTCATCCCCAGGAAACACCCCTGTTTTAACACGACTAGAATCGGGTGTGGCTTGCGTCAAATCTATAAATAGGTATCCGTGAGCGTTCTTTGTCGCGTCAGCGTACGCGTCAACTAGAAATTTTGAGTTACCCGGATACATTTGCTTGCCAAGTACCCGAATCTGAGATCGATCTCTAGGATTACGCATGATAATCAAATACTGGGTGCTGAGACTGAGGTCCCTCGATCTTTTGGACTGGAAATATAGATTTTGTACCGCGAATATTGTGGTCACCGATCCGTGGTTCGCGTAGACTGTAAAGAAGGGGGTCACCCTGTCCGAAAATTCCATTTTATCGTCAATAATTAATAGAGTAGGACAGGGGCGGCTTGTCGCCAACTCATCCAAAATGGAGAGATCCGAGTAAAACTCAACGCCTTGCAGCTCGTTAAAGGAGTCTTGATAAGCCGTATAGCAATAGACAATTCTTTTAATTCGCCCCTTTGAAAGCTGATCGATATTTTTTATGACTTTAAATATAAAAGTACTCTTCCCCGAAAACGACGGTCCTGCCAAAAGACATGCCCTCCCTGTCGAGAAATCCATCACCAAGGCTGTTTTGACACGACGAGACATGTATTCACAAACACACTTCTATATATAACAAGGACAGGTACACGAAAAAATATGGCGATTCAGAGCGTCACGCAAACCGTCCACACAGCGAATCTTACAATGTCCACGAGGCCGTCTTTTTACACCAGAAGCGAGGTGTCATAATCGACACGAGAAGACGAGGCATCATCAGGGCTCAGTGGTGTCCTGGCCAAGGCTCGAGGTCTACGAGGGGGAGGGTAAGGTGATACCCGGCCGGGTGACTTTTTTGTTATGATTTTAGTCAGATTCGGTCTTGGTAGCACTGGCGACTGATGTATGTCTCTGGCACGCTGTGGTGTCGCCACGACAAACGGGGCAGTCAGATTCGGTCTTGGTATCACTGGCGACTGATGTATGTCTCTGGCACGCTGTGGCATCGCAACGACAAACGGGGCGTCAACCACGGTAGGTGATGTGTCAACGGATTTAGGGGCGCGACGATCTTCTCCCGTTCGGAGATAACCCTGGTTCATGAAGCGGTATCGGTTAATGTCGTTTCCTTCGTGAGTCAAGCGCTGATCGCGGCTCTGTACGCTGCAGGCGGCACGATCGGTTGGGTCTGTGAAGCCAACTTGACGACGATTCAAGATACGGGCATCAGTCAGCAGTCGGCTCGTCACACCATCGCCTTCATACGTGAACACAGGTAGAAACTGCAGCTCCGTCACACACCGCAACAGGTCGTTTCGAAAGCTCATCCATTCTAGAAGACAAAAGATAGTTACACATGTGTCGGGTAATGACTATTACTGCTTGTTACCTGGTCTCAAGGTGGTGGCAATGTGTAGACGATCCTGCAACTCTTTCTTGAAGTGAGTAGTTTGCTGATCGGTCAGATTGTCTTCCAGCAGAATATCTTTCAGCACAGAGACACGATGCCAGTTGGCTTGTGTGTCACGGTGAAGTCTATTGAGTGAAAGCTGGCCACAAACATGACTAATGAAATCGCTAGCTGAGTTATGAGTCATCTGGGAAAAACAAGAATAACACACGTATTACAAACTGAAACGCCGCCTTCGAAAACTAGTCGCAAGCGACAGGCGTTGATGATAGAAAAAGCGTTCAATATGGAACAAAATTTCACAGTGAGCACCGAAAGATAAGCAATGTATGCCAGCAAAATAGTGTCTTCGTTTTAACATGTCTTTGACGTGCCGCCGAAACACTATAAAATAAAATAAAAGTAAGACTCCATACTTGTGTCACAATATACAACCCCACCTGTTTTTAGGAATTCCATGCGACTCGACAGGTCTTGCAGCTGAGACGGTCGAGGAGGACGCCAGCAGATTCTTGTGTCTATGAATAAACGTGCCTTAGCAACGACAGAGAGCTAAGAGCATATTTACACACCTCCAATCTCCTCCAAGATGTTTCTGAGTCTTCTGACGTCCATGCTCAAAGCCTCTATCTTCAAGACCTCAGCCAAAAGCTCCACCCGGTCTGCCCCACATTCGTGTCGTATGATCAGACCAAACAGAACCCCAATCTCAAACTTGTCTTTCTGCTCGCACGGAGGTAAATGATCGTACCCAGACATGTACTCCCGCAGCGGGAAGAATTCTGCATGATCGATGTATTGATCCATCTGAGAATTGTGACAATTATGATTTTCAATTTATGATGAATCATAACAGTTTCAACTCACCACGATTCCTTCTATACGCTGATAAAATCTGAAAAAGAAAAAACTCATTGTATTATACAATCATGAAACACAATACGCTTTTCCCCACCTGCTGTAAGCTATTGGCCTGCAGAGTTAATACTATCGTCTGTAAACAACACGAGAAAACGAGCACTATTGTGAAAAGGTTCAAGATGCATAGAATAATTCGAGTCAACATGAGAGCATAATGCGAAAACAGGTTTAAAAAAAGCACAGAATACGGAAAGTGCACATTTGAAAAAATCATAGTTCCAAGGGTCTCGTATGAATACCGTCTGATTCGACTATTCGTTTGCAGTAGAAGTGAGACAGGGCCGATCGAAATTGCTCATAGGTATAAATGGAGGCATTTTTCCGCACAAATCCAGAATTAACATCACCATGTGGTTTTTTCTCAAACAAAACTTTCCGGTAGATGTCAGCAGTCAGTTTGTTTACTTTTGAGAGCCCTTTGCATGAGTACTTATCCTCATTGCAATAATAAGTCTTTGCGGACAGACCAACGAAAATATTCGATTGTGCCTCAATTTTGAAAAGACCACTGGTCCGTTGATCATATCGATTACGAGCTTTGCAACAGGCACGTTTATCATTGAACGAGAGAGGATTGGCCAAAAATTCATTACGGTGCTCGTCACAGGCGATTGCTGGAAAATATTTGTGAAAATTTTCAAAAAATTCTGCTTGTTTTTCGGGTCGTACAACTTTTAGCAGGCTGTCAGAGGAGATAGCGCCGTACCAGGAATCAGTGTCCGAGTATAATAGTTCAATGGACCGTGGCAGGAGGTAGGTGGACATATACGAATGGAACCGTAATAAGGCCAATTTCGCATAACCATAGACAAAGTACCCAATGTGGTTAGGTTGGCTCCAAACATGTTTTCTCAATTTCATGGACACCTCAAAAATATCTGGTGACAACTCAATCATCGATTTAAATCTGGAGTCATTTACCAAGACCATAGCTTTTTGACGGTTAACAATCTTGACATCAGAATATTTTGTACAATTCGAGATAGTTTTACCTATACAGGAATTTGCAATGTCTTTATAGAACTGCCCCAGTGGCTTCTGAGACGGGTCATCGTCAGCCCGTCTTCTAGCCTCGGTTATCGTATCTACAAGAGAATTGAAACATTCAATGGGTTCAAACTCGATAGCTTGAAATACCTTAGTAACGATTAACCCATTCTCGAGGTACCACTTCAATAGTGGTGTTATTAACAATGTTTTTGTGGCCTGCAGAGTAGCAATCAAGAATTTCCGTGGCCGTTTCAAAAAACCATGTTGTTCAGCAAATGCTTTCATGTATGGACCTATATCATCACGACTTACGTAAGCATGTTTGAACAGGGGACAGAACTCACTAAAATGCTCCTTGAGGTGACTAGGCACATGAATATCGACCTCAACGGCCCCAAAAAATTGATCTTTTGACACCAACTCTAAGAGTTTCGAACTTGAAAGGACCCGACATTTCACCATTTTACTGAATTCGAGAGTTTGAATAAAGGCAGCTATATCACTTCGTTGGCGCATAATGACCCATTGACATTCTGTGATGTACTCCAATTTATACCCCACTTTTTGAATATACTGGATTTTACGCTGTGTCGCGGCCCAGCGGGCTTGGCGATCCGGGCTGGCTCCCAACTCGCAGCCGTGACCATGGTGAAAACATCCAAACAGCTCAAGTGCAACAGGCCCTTGTGGAGTCCTATAATACCCATCAATACAAATCTGGAGCAGGCCGATACGATGCTCAGGACCATTGAATTGATGTTGGATTTTGACCCCCCGACAGTGCGCAATGTAGCTTAGCCATTGGTGAGCCATTTTTCCATAGAGCGGTGCCGTTTTTGTCCTGGAGAATAGAGTAAAATCTTCATTAGGTGACCACAGACAAGGATAGCCCCCCGGTAATCGTGAACGGAGAGTATCCAAATAGAGACAGTTCGAATCCAGACCTAGCACCTGTTCTACAGGTAGAGCGCTATCACCATAGATTTGGGGTTTGATTTTTGTGACCTTAGCCTCTGCATATCGCAATGAAACAACAGAAAGCCCGCCACGTAGATTTTCCCGTATCAAGGTGTGTATATGACTATACTTTTGATTCAACAAGGTGAATACAGGTGGTATGCTATTAAACACAAACCGTGATGCCAGAGAGGGCAATGATATACCATGTTTAGCCATGTCAATTGAGTAACGAGCAAAGAGTTGCTTATGCTTTGTGAGGGCCTCCAGTAACGGTCCGACATCTAAACTGACATAGAAAGATAGATAGTCACGAAAAGTAGTCATTTTATGTTCCGCCCACTTTGATTGACACCAAAGATATTGCTCATCAGTTATATTAGACCGTTTCAGTTAGTTATAAAAATGTATGTGGTCTGGGAGAGATTTTTCATCCAATACCGATAAATCAGTGAAATAGTTATATGGAAAAAAGGCCTTCGTTGAAGCACAGTTATGACAACGTATGTATGCGTCATAACTTGTGCCGGCGCCAAGATACAAGGTCACATCCAAAAATCGAAACCGATTAGTCGACAAGGACATATACGACGTACCTCTCTTAACAATACTGATAGGGTCTGATAAGTACTCCACCAGATATGGGATAATCAAAGGTATATCATAACGAGACCCATTGAAAGAGAATACAGGTAATTGACTCAAATAATTCAAAAAACGATGTTTCAATAAGGTTGCTGGGCTCATACGCTTGACATCCGGATCAGCGGTATGCATTTCTTCAGCAATACAATCTAATCGCTCCAATACATCATGAAATTGTTGACATAATGCCTCAAAACACTCACTTTGGATCAATTCAAACCGGGACATCATTCTAGCAACCAGCGCCCCAGGGTCGCCATCACTAATCAGTACTTCTGGAGTCTCGTACCCTGGGTAATTACATGCGAAGGCCACCGCGGCCGGGATATGATGATCTACATAGTGCACATTAGCAGTATCATTTGGAGTCGAGCCTTTTTGTAATATACTTTCATAGTCAAAAACCAAGTTATACGGGTAGAAACGAGATGGTTTGGGCACAATTATTCCCAACTCGTCCAACGCCTCAAATATAGTAGGCTCGGGTTTGAACATACCCCCACGGTAGTGGTTAGGAATGTCTTTAAAGCAATTATGCCGTTGGAGATAATATTTTGAACTGAACAGGCGGTGACAGGTCTCACAGCTATAATTCTTGCAATATAAGTTCGAATTTTTAATATAACAAAAATGTCTCCCTCCCTCTAGATGAACGTGAATTTTCAACCCCTCCCGAGCACCGTGTCGTAGTATATACCCGACTCCTTCTTTCAATGTATAAACACAGATAGATACTTTAAGACACGACTCGACTTTATCTAGGTCGTTCATACACACCCCAGATTCGGGGTCCCCATATAAGGCAGAATATTGTGCCACCAAAGAGAGTGTTTTAGATTGTAAGTCACCACTACTGTAATGACCATCGCAAAGCATAACAGCGACACAGCGAAATATACAATAATGATCGTCATAGGGTACACCACGTCGATTTTTCATTAAATCCAAAACACTATTTGAATTCACAATAGACTTTGGGATTTCGATTGTACTACACCCAATTAATCTGAAGTCAGATTTGTACACGTAAAAGGTCACGTTTGTGACTGCCAAGACAACAAATTTAGTATCGTCTCTTTGAAAGCGAGCACTCTCGAAGCCAGCGTCCAAGTCTATATCGTCTACAAATTGGTCAAAGTCACTGCGATTGGCAATCATTTTAGGTGTATCCAACATAACACCTGCGTTCTCGGACGCATGATAGTATCTCAATTCGCTTGTCTCAACATTATCAAGTATGTGGGCAAAAGCGTAATTGATTCGAAAACCATACTGTTGTGAGACGAAGATGTCCTGTAGATCGTTGATGACGTCACTTGGGTTGCGGCCGAGTATACGGAAATTGTGTAGACTGCGTATACTGTGCGGTGCGAGAGTGGAGCTGCGAATGGAGTGCCAGTTTTCTTCCACGATCTCGATCAGATTTTCAGGTATACCCAAGCTGCTTGGTTGTGCAAAATCAGACACAATTCTAACAAGGCGTCGTCGCCTAGACATTCTGGAAACAAAAAACACAGAATCAATAACAGCTAGCACAAAACACACATTAATACATATGATATTACAGCATAAGCATGTAATAAAAACATGATAGCACACCAAAACAGTTACACATTCGTATAAAATTTCATGGTAGCTCTGGCAGCTGACATCTCTTTGAGAAAGGCAACTTTTGCACGCATGATACGTTCCAAGGGTAATTGCATACGCAAATCCTGTCCGTTCGACTGAGAGAGTATTTGCGAAATTTCTTGTTCTATCCGGTTATAATCTTGAGTGAATGTTTCATGAGAAGGAAAACTGGATCTCGAAAGTATATCATCCACTTCCCCCAGAATAGTGAACATCGCCTCAGATGGGGCGATTGAAATAGCCTCAACAATGGTCGCCTTGAGGTGCTCCATCATTCGTCTACTGTATTTTCCAAACCTCTCACCCCCAGGTCTACGTCTGGATGGGAATGCAGGAGGTTGGGCTGGATTTTCTACATTTTCCGGGATATCATTTGCTGGACTAATCGCATCGAGTAGGTCTACCGGGTAGCCACCTTCCATTAATTCTGGTATCCCGTTATCAGCCATAGCTATGAGCAAAGATTTGTGATGGTAAGCTCAATTTACGCTTACTTATAGACACTGTAGCCACATGACAAGCAGAAGAAGGGACTTAACACAGTTTAACAGTACCAGCAAAACGCAGGAAGGAATTTTATGACCCCCACTTGCCTTTTCCCTCAACCGTTTGAATATACATACAAGCCTCTTTTTTCTCTAGTACCATACTCACATACCCAATTTACACTTACTTATAGCTACTGTCAGCCACATGACAATTGGAAGAAGGTGCTTAAAACAGTTAAACAGAGCCGGCAAAACTCGGCAAGAAATTTTATGACACTCTACTAGGCCTTTTTCCCCCCAACCATTTGAATATAAATACAAGACTCTTTTACTCTAGTGACATACTTACAGGCATAATTACACCATGGCATGTAAATACAACCCGTACGAAAATACTGCAACCAAGCGCAAGTTGAATACCGACTTGAAACGGGCTGCCCCGTCTCATATTCCAAATTTCGACAATGCCACCAGTTTCTATGGCATGCAAGTCAGCTTCGATGGACGTGTACAATTAGCGTCAACCAGACGACATGGACCCAAGATGACTTATGTGAAAGTCTCGATCACAGATGGTAAAAAATCTCTACCAGGGGTGATATTCAATGACAAATTACTGGACTGCATCGAAACTGCATACAGACAAGGTCATACTATGACTTTCTGTAACATCAAGATCACTGCTGACGCAAGAACTGATGCCCCGTCATTAATCATTGGTCGCAATTCTACTGCTACGAAGAGCAAAGCACGCTTACCCTGTCCAGAGATGGTTGAATTCCGGTACGTGTCCGCAGAAGATATCCAAAAAGGCTTGTATGATGACAAGATTGTTAATTACAGAGGTCTCTGTATTGCCACGGATTCTGAATCCATTGGCACATCCTCGGAGAGACAGCTACATTCATATGCACTAGTGAATGGTGACATTTCTGTCGATCTGAAAAATTGGGGTATTATACCATTATTCACTGCTGACAAATACTATGATGTCACCCATCTACGTGTACAAGTCCGATCAGGCAAACGTGAGCTGTTCTTACAAGACTATTCGCGTATTTGCAAAGAATGAACTGTTTCATGTATGAAATAAAAGAAACATGTGATTATTTTGTTGACACTATTTATCAGAGATTAGGATTGGTAAACTTTCTAACCTGCCAGAATACATCATCTTTCAATATCATACTACTAGCTATCGTCTCGACTCAGTAATCTCACACGAGCGGCGTGGAAAGAGGTTATCAGATTGTAAAACCCCTTGTTTGTGAGAGCACTATACGCAGTGATAATTAAAACAGAGCGAGACAGTACCGCAGTACATTAACCGGGGGAAAATCGGCGTGATAGTTAATCAATACTCAACTTTCGCTTCCAGTATAGTGACCAAGCGACGGGCGAGACCAATGTCCAACGTTTTCGAACAAAGAGAATAATTCCTCGACCCAGCGGGGTGTATTGCAGGACAAAGGCGCTGTCTACGAGGCGACATGACTGTTTTCGAAAGCGAGATTGTCGCTCCTCGACACAGCAGGGATGACCATAGACAAAAGGCGCTATGCAGTCTACGCGGCCGCATGTCATTTTCGAAAGCGTGATTGATTATCGTGAATTAGGTCTTAGGCAATAGCAGCGCGTCGTATAATACCCGAGCTAGGGACTTATAGTATACTATAAACCTGATCCTCGCACCACCAATGAGCCGTAACCACAATTCTAATACCGCAACAAGCCATACCGAGAGCTTTCAAAATACCAGTTCACGGGCTTCGAGCGATTGTCGACACGTGATCCATGCTCTGTGACCCGTAACAATAGCGAGGGCTTTATTTACATGGGTGTTCTCGAGAACTCGAGTTGACCCGTATCTTTATAACCATAACAGATCATCTTCCCTGCTACAATCTCGATCAATAACAAGTAGAGTACGTTTCCAGTATGACACAGACCGTAGGCGTCACTCTGCACAGACAAACGTAAGTAACCGATAATCCGCTTTGGCGATACATCTGCCCGGACGCACGTTGACAATCCACCTAAAACACGCGCCGGGATCTCACATACGGACCCGAAGGAACAAATACTATACTGTTGTTGTTCGTAGGGGGAAATATAAGAATACTATACTGTTGTTGCTCGGGGGAAATATAAAAAATTACTAGTAAGTGCATACCATTGAAATTAAATGTCAATCCATTGTTGTTCGAGGGAAAATATAATAAATAATACCCAAGTCTCGTGTCCAGAAGTCAAGGTAGAATCAGGAGTGGAAAAGTACAAGTAGAAGTACTCCAGTCTGAGTACAAAGGTCAATCCAGATTCTTTGTTCGTTTTCTCTCTAATTATTCCCCCTTTTTTAATTGCCGCACAGCCAGAAGGGAAATCCCCTCGAGTATTGCTGCAGAATTGAGAATGAGCTAATTCTTACTCTGTTTATTATCTTGATAATGTTTGTTTGTTCTTTATAAATCGCGAATGGGGACCTTCCGCCCATTTATCTAACTACTGATTGTAATCAAGTTTGGTTGACGGTCTATGTTAGACTCAATCTTGATACCAAAAATTAAATTTTAGTAACAATTATCAATTTATAATATATTTGTTGCAAATACCAAGCACGTGAACGTATTCAGAATATTCCTTGCCTCAATAGAGCGGCCGGTCAGCTCAGTTGGTCAGAGCGTCGTGCAAATAAAGCGAATGTCGCGGGTTCGAGCCCCGTACTGGCCACCACGTAGGCCTACGTCGCGATAGCTCATTTGGGAGAGCGTCTGACTGAAGATCTGAATGTCCCTGGTTCAATCCCGGGTCGCGGCAGTTTTGTCATTGGCAACTAGAAGTCCAGTAATGAAACTAAAACTGGCTTCAGATAACTGGCCTGCCGAGACTTGCGCCGCATACCGACGAATGATACAGAATGTAGAAAGGCTTTTTCTATCTGATAATACCACTCCCTGAAGTTTGTCAACTGGAGCTTTCCAGAGAAATAAAATATATGAGACAATTTTTGCTATGAGAGCAGATCACCCGACTTCTGGGTAACAGTTAAGTCGGGCTCATTTTTATTAGCAATTCGTAACACTATTGTCAAAACAATGGTTCTGTGCGTGTCACTGGCCTTCGAACCAAACATACCGGACGTTCAAACGCACAGAAAATCCACAGAGGAGCGTGCAAAGCACGAAGAATTATTATCTTTGCAAGAAATCCGACAAATTTTACATACGTTAAACCAGTGGTTTCCAACCTTTTCACACTCGCGTACCATTTCGAGGTTTTCTGGAATGCTCGCGTACCACCTACATAAGTTCCGCCATGTATGACGTCATGTTCACGTATCTGACCTATGCGAGGTGTAATAACAAATTCTATTAAACTAGGAATTATCTGTCAGGATTGATGGGATGCATGGCACTGTTTTTTCACTACCAGTCACAAGACGAACATCATAATGAAATAACAAAAGTTGATATTTTGAATGCGATGGCTGAATTTGTTTATTTTAACTAGCTGGTCGATGCGTGGCTCACAGCGCATCGAAAGTCATGTATAGGCGCAACAAGTCAGTTTAGTTTCTTCGACTTGATAGGGATGAAAATCCTTGCTAGCAATCCCACGTAGAAGTGAAAATTAACAGCTGGGGAATAGCGTGAGAGGTAGCGTCGAGTAAGAGGAGTCCATTCTAAGCCAGCAGTTTATTGGAGAACAATCATTGTGTTATCTCTCTAGTCATCCTGGATATTCATGAGTTCCTCTTGCTCTCCAGTCCCGACAGGCAGGTCGGCTGGATCAACAGAGCAGCAGGGATCGGTCATGTAGGCACAACATGTCAACAACATTCAACAACATGGTGAGACAAAAAAGACGTACCTTACCACGGACGTACTATCGGGACCGTAATAGCACTTCGCCCTCCCAAACGTTGGTCTTGGCCTCCCCATAGGATGATAAACCGAACTTCTGGGGAATTTGCCCCGGACGCTCTTTGGATATCCGCTCTTTGCTGCTACTTGTCATCTCGATTGGGTGTTCGTACAGTGAGTCAGCTATTCTCGCCCCGACACGCTAAGGGCGAAAAATTTCACCAAGTCATGATTGAATTGGTCAATATGATCGAGAATTGCATATATATTGCTATCAATTTTTATCTTCTCTCTGCTCCTGAATCAGATTTACCGGTAAACTGAGTGAGGTGTGTTCGAAAAGGTAGGGCCCCTCAATAAAAATTTAACATCTTCGGGCGTATACCTGTTGGCAGGAACAAAATAGCACTTCGTCAGGACCCTAAAAAACATGGGTCTGGGGGTCCCATAGGGTGATAAACCGACCCCCATCACGGTGTTCGCTTTTGCCACGAAATTCGCTGCACTGTACTGTTCGATAATTCATGATAAAATCGGTCAATAAGATCGGGAGTTGCACATATATTGCTATCAATTTCTTGTCCTCTATGTCCGATTTACCGGTAAAGCTGAGTCAGGCGTCTTGGAAACTGTAGAGCCCGTAAATAATAATTAAACATCTTCGGACGGGCTGACCTGTTGGTATGACTTCATTACATGATGTTAATTCGTGGCCTCCTGTCCCCATATCAAAAAATATAAAATCACGCATACGTACTAAACTGAAAGACGCTCACGATTTAAATTGTTATTGTTCTGCGGGATGGCACTTTTCTTCTGAGGTTCGGATTGCCAAGACAGGAACATTTAGCGCCAGTCATTTAGGCGCCTATGGACAATTAAACCTACATGTATTTTGCAGTGGCGGCTCGTCCTATAGGGCAACTGGGGCATTGCCCCACCTAAAATTCTGTTCAATAACAATTTAACCATTTATAGACGCACAGCAATCAATATATACCGAGATCACAGCGAAACCCGCGTTCTTCTTGTGCTTTCGCTTGCAAACGCCCATACATAGCGAAGTCTCTGCGAAAATCGAATTCTCTTCTGTGTTTTCGCTTTGTGAATGCCTAGCCGGGGCTTGCCCCGGTAGCGCTCATAACAAGCTTTCACTATCTATTCTCTCAAAGCCGCGCACAATAAAGAAACGGTGATTTACTCTCTCCTATTCGTAAAATGGCCGAGCAACCGGGGCAAATATGCCTACTCGCCCCTAAGGTGTGATGTAACAATCGTATCTATATCTGAACTCGGTTACCGTAATATGCGTTGAGTCGACCTTTGCTGGTATAGGTCGATTTTGACGGTGTCTCGCACCATGACAATTCTTGAAACTTGGTATGATATGTCGTGAAGGTAGTATTTAACACTGCTCCAAGTTTTAGGCTTGCTACTTAAAGATAATGGTAGTAATTCCGTTTCCGAAGTTCAGTGTGTGCTGATCTATCATGTACATAGTACAGCAAACGGATTTTACTCAAAAGCCGGTATTGGTCTCCATTGATTTTGACAATGTTCTATACCGAGATCGGTCATGACATTTGGCACGGTAAGTGTTAGTATCGACCGATGTAACAAGTTTTAAGTTTGTCACTGAGCTATGTGGGTGGTAATTTCGTTTCCAAAGTCGAGTAAGAGCTGACTCTTCATTTATCGCCAACAAATTTACGCAAAAGCCGTTATTGGTCTCTATTGATTTTAACGATGTTCCATACCTAGATCTGTCATGAGCTTTCACACGGTATGTCTTGATTTTAGTATCGAACGCGGTGCCAAGTCTTAAAGTTGACACTCAATGATTGAGGCAGTTATTTCGTTTTCGAGGTCGAGTATGGTAGAGATGCGCGCTGATCTGATACTTAGCCTACCTACGTCATTGCGGATCTCACGCAAAAGCCGGTGTCGGTCTGTGCTAATCTATAGTCTGCGTTCCATAACGAGATCGGTGATGATATTTCCAATGGTATATCTCGATGATCGCATGAAACAGCTAACCAAGATTCTCGGTTTGCATTCAAGTATTCGCATAATTTTATGTTCGCCAATGTCCATTTCACTGTGAAATTGTGGCCTTCAAACCATTTGCTTACAATCCCCTGTCAATTGCGATAGCTATTTCATTTTCGATGTCGGCTAACAGCTGATCATTCGATCAGCCTATTCCTCGATCTATTTTACTCAAAGTTCGGTGTTCGTCTGTTTGCATTGATTTTGACAGTGTACCATACCGGAATGGGTTATGAGATTACGTATGCTACTTCTCGATGATTTCTTGTAACAGTATACTAAGTTACGGCTTTTATTCATGTATTTATATATTAATATATTTTCCAACGGCGATTTCGCAGCAGACTTATAGACAGTGAGCCGTATGTGTTGTGTCACAGTCTCCAGTTTCAAGGCCAAAATGTCCTACGTTGTTCCGAGACCGAAGTTCCGAGGCTGCTGTCCTTAGTTCTTGAAAGACCATTCAAATCAGAGATGCCACTGAGATATTTTGGAAAAACCCAGATTTGGACGTTGAAAAAACCCAGAAAAACCCAGATCCTATATTTCCCTCACATTTATATGATATAGCTGTAAAACAGTGACTGAGAGTCATCAATGACAGTTATACGACCATAGAAGAAGTTTTAGCCCTTGATATTGAAATCCCAACTGTTCATTTTCATACTAAACATTTTGCTCCGTTAAATGTGCAAATCCATCGAAATATGATGCTTTCCTCTCGACACATTGCTACGGGCATTCGGTATGGAGGGGGGGGGGCAATACGTAGTTTATTATATAGTATATTCGTAATGTTTGTCACAATGATAATCCCCATCTGTGATGAGGATGATTTTAGGATAGTTCCAGTGACTGTGAGCTGACCAGATGATATATTAAAAATAGCTTTCGATTCAATAAACTGGGACAAGCATTTTTATCTGGGATGTTTAGTCGAAAAAGAAACTGCCAGATCATGAAATTAAGAGTACATTTGAATTTGGCAAACCCCTCTCCCTCTGAATAACTTGCCCAGGAGCCCAAACTGTCTCTTTGAGTGTCCCTGTTGAAAGTGAATATACTCTGATGTCAACATGGTAAATTAGTTAGATCAACATTTGGTCTTTCCATGTGCATTAATTTCATACTTTACAGCAGTTACATACTATTTACTGACACACAACGAATTTGTTGCAGCGCTAGCATTCAAGTCCTAAATCGTTTTGAATTGCAAAACAAATGCTCCAGACTCCAGAGTTGCTTTGTGAAAATGACTTTCTGTGACCTAGTGGTCAGTATTCAATTAGGCTCTCTAATCACGCCAAGACCTGTCATTTTAATAGTAAATGGGTCTCTTTAGACTCAATCACAGTAGAATCCGTCGATGTTATAAGATCTTATCAAGCCAATAAGCAATTTTGCGTCGTAAAATTGACCTGACAAACATGATGTTGAAAAAAACCCAGATTTCAAGCACAAAAACCCAGAAACCCAGGTGATGCTCGAAAAACCCAGATCTGGGTGGAAAAACCCAGGAGTGGCATCTCTGATTCAAATTGATGTTCTGGATTCAATATGACAGGCCCAATCTATGAGATAACAATTGCGTATGTGTCCGAACTCGTTGACCTTTCCAGTTAGGCTTACGCAATCTCTCGAGTTCTAGTCATTGGAATTAGTCAGGTCAAGTCAAGTGCGAACATGAATCGTATTGAATCTTTATTCCGTACGTAGTTTACGCAGTTGCCTTTAGAGCGAAAATGAGAGGTCTAGAAGTTGTCCAGTCTATTGATCCAATCGTACGCCGGGTGCCTCCGCTTTGGTTGCCTATCATCACCTGGTCGTAACCAGAGATGGCCACAGTCCGGTTCAGGAGCAGGAGCAGGATTTCAATGTTTTTTTACCTGGCCGGACTGGATCCGGATTTCGAATTTGGGGTGACGGTCGGATTTTAGGGTCTATCGATTTGCGTAATCTATAACTCTACCATGAAATCAAAACGCATGCTACTAAGGATGACCTGATACTTGATTCGTGGCATAGGGACGATTCTTAGTTCACGTACATTTTGTAAAATAAACCTTTGATTAAAAATAAATGAATAAAACATTTGTTACCACACTTCAAGTCACGGCTCACCGGCAAACCTCTCGCGGCACCTACGTTAAAATCACTGTTGTCGGGAAATTCATGTGACCATCATAAAGTTACTTTTTTACGTTGGAAAACGCCATTGTGACGTCATGTTGATAAAAGTCGCTCGCAGCCCTTGCCCCACCACCCGATATTGTCACGAGCCGCCACTGGTATTTTGTATATATAACGAGGTTTTCGGTCAGCGTAGGGCCAGTTCTTTACGGCCAAGGTTTTCGCGCTGCCGATCGTTCTGGAACACTTCTTAGAGTCGCATGCAATATGTCCTAAATCGTTATATATCTTGGTGCGTCATGGCGCAGTAATGGCCAACGCCGATATGTCAATTTCTATAAATTTTGCGTTGGTTTTCTCGGGGGAAGAGTGACAAATAATCAATCAACTAGGCAAATTTAAATCGCGCAACGCGCGAAAAAACTTTCAAAATGTTGCATAAATTTTCCAAAAATACTCTATAAATTATGCTAATTCACGAAATAATTTTGGACCCAATTCGAGTTCGCTCCCCCCCCCCAAATTAGGGGGTTTGGGGTGCGTCAGTTACGGTCCTGCGTACCGTACCACGACGACCACGGCTTCAAAAAACTCAAAATCAACCCCCTCAACTAATAACTCTCTTCAGTCAAAAAAAAGAAATCTACTCGCATACCACCTAGAAGACCTTCGCGTACCACACTACTACGCGTACCACAGGTTGAGAACCACTGCGTTAAACGGTCCGTAGCATTTATCTTGATGATTTACCCGACCGCAAGGTCATAAAGGTTTAGAACAACTAATACAACTCGTTGTAATAATAGTATCACCAGTATTCAATCGGTCAATTATTTAACTGGTCCGGCTCGCGACCGATCAAGATATTTTAATCAGGTTTACGATCGAATGAATTTGACACCCCTGATTTGAATCGAGCCGAACGGGGTTGGAATATAGTCCAGGGTTGATGCGACTCGTGCAGACTTGTAACAAGTACTGGATTGTCAAAAAGCGAAACTATAACTAGAGTTTAAACTACCCGATTTTTAAAATCCGTAACTAGAACTACAATAAAAACTACTCAATTTTCAAAATCAGCAACTAGAACTTGAAGTACTTGAAAAACCCTTAGTTAATTGACCATCAACTAACTGAATGGTTAGTTTGTAGAAGTCTGGACTCGTGTGATATTCAGAAGTTTGGAATCAAAGGGAAAGGAATTAGTAGTTATAACGAATGATTCCACTTGGTAATGACCGGACGCATTCTGTTTAAAAGGAGCAGGAGGTTGATAAGATATAATCAACCCAATGATTGTCTCGATATCTTTACACATCTTTATCCATCTATCAACACAACATCTTTATATCTCAGACAATTGTGACAAGGATATATTTTTCATGTCGCATACGGTCACAATATCTTACCTCTAGCAGCTAGATTTCTACTGATTTTACAGATCAACAATTATATTCAAGTCAATAATAAAACGATGCATACTAGGAGTCAGACAACTATAACTCGCGAGCCATGAATGCTATTTTGATGATGGTTTATGGCTCACGGAGGAATTTACGTAGGCAACATGAAAATTGTGCTACTGGGATATAAAAAATCTAATAAAATATTCGGTATGAATTGCCAAGAAAAAAAAGATAGTAATCAAGTTTGGTTCGTTCACTGTCTATGTTAGATTGAATCTTGATAATAAAAATTGAATTTTAGTACCAATTATCAATTTATAATATACTTATTGCCAATACCAAGCACGTGAATGTATTCAGAATATTTCTTGCCTCAACAGATCGGCCGGTTAGCTCAGTTGGTCAGAGCGTCGTGCTAATAACGCGAATGTCGCGGGTTCGAGCCCCGTACTGGCCACCACGCACGCCGCGATAGCTCAGTTGGGAGAGCGTCAGACTGAAGACCTGAAGGTCCCTGGTTCAATTAAATATTGAGACAATTTTTATTATGAGAGTAGATGACCCGACTTCTGGGAAACAGTTAAGTCGGGCTCATTTTTAGTTGCAATCCGTAACAAATTTGTCAAAACAATGGTTCTGTGCGTGTCACTGACCTTCGCACCAAACAAACTGGACGTTGAAACGTACAGAGAATCCACAGAGGAGCGTGCAAAGCACGAAGAATTATTATATTTGCAAGAAATCCGACAAATGTTACATACGTTAAACGGTCCGTAGCATTTATCTTGATGATTTACCCGACCGCAAGGTCAAAAAGCTTGAGAACAACTAATACAACTCATTGTAATAATAGTAATACCAGTATTCAATCGGTCAAATATTTAACTGGTATGACTCGCGAGCGATCAAGATATTTTAATCGGTTCACGATCGAATGAATTTGACACCCCTGATTTGAATCGAGCCGAACGGGGTTGGAATATAGTCCAGGGTTGATGCGACTCGTGCAGACTTGTAAAAACTACTGGATTGTCATAACGCGAAACTATAACTAAATTAGCTAGGGATAACTACAGTTGTGTAGTAGGCCTATAACTAGGGCCTCCATAATTTGATATTCGGGAAAGAATTGCAAATCACAATACTTATAATATCGGACCAGAATACGGTTAATTCGAAACTTTTTACTGGAATTGCCGTTGTGTTGACTGAAAAATAATCATTTGTATTCTTCGACTCCCGGATGACCAACTCGAACGCAATTTTGTATTCTTCCTTGTTGTCACTGTCATCGAAATCCTGATTTCGCGTCATTCATGGCCTTTTTTATTTGTGCCTATGCAATAGTGAGGCTCTCAAAGTAATAAAGGAGGCCGAAGTGCCATAAATGTGGACATTTCCGCGTCATCGGAGTACATTTTCGATTTCTTGAAGGAGCACAAACCGTCCTAAATTTGAGCGTATGGTAACACTAAGTGTAACACAACTCGATAATCATGTCTATGCTAATTAGCGTTTCATTTTTTCGCAAATTTTAACTTGGATTCGATAGAGTAATAAAGCAATCAGGACCGTAACTGCCACACCGTAAAAACCCCAATTGGGTTTAAATTATGAATCGTGATTTCGTGATTATAACACGGTACACCCCTCGACCCCTATAACAATATTTATTTACATTTATTAGAGAACACACTGTTCATACTTGGAGCCGTAGGCGGCTGTTGCGTTCTTTGGCATATAGAGCAGGAGTGAGCACAATATATGTTAGTGAAATTCGTATGAAGAATTTTAACAATACTGCAGCATCTTGATTGAACTTGTTTTATTTTTGTAGTATTCATATCGTTTTTCGACTACAATGGTAATTTACACAAAGCCGATATCCTTCATCTTTGATTCCGCACCAAACAAACTGGACGTTGAAACGCACAGAGAATCCACAGAGGAGCGTGCAAAGCACAAAGAATTATTATATTTGCAAGAAATCCGACAAACGTTACATACGTTGGGCTGGGCACAATGATTCGACTACTCGAATCTGAATCGAGTATTAATTTTAATGATTCGAGTCGAGTAGTAAAAGACGATTCATTCGAGTACTGAAATTATACGCTCATCGCTACTGAAAGTTAATTTATCAACCAGAATTAAAGTTTCGAATATAATTTTCACTGTTAAAGCCTTGAACCCTTGATTGGCCGTATCGTAGCATACGAAACGTAAAGTACAAAGCTACGAACGTTACTGGAAATAGCACATTTCCAAAATCGTGATCATCCAACAATATTGTCATAAAGTACAATGAATCGGTATAGTCGAAAAATACCAAAGTATCTAACATGATGGATAACAGCTACAGCTACATTCTTCGTGGTCGCATAAAAGGTACCTATTTGAACTTTGACATATTACATTCTGTTATGACATCATAATGAGTGATACTCGATTACTCGACTCGACTCGAAGCATATTACGTGATTCAGAATCGAATCACTCAGGTACTCGATTTTGCCCGGCCTTAGTTAGAACTACCCGATTTTTAAAATCCGTAACTAGAACTACAATAAAAACTACTCAATTTTCCAAATCAGCAACCAGAACTTGAGCTACTTGAAAAACCATTAGTTAATTGACCATCAACTAACTGAATGGTTTGTTTGTAGAAGTCTGGAATCGTGTGATATTCAGAAGTTTGGAATCAAAGAGAAAGGAATTAGTAGTTACAACGAATGATTCCACTTGGTAATGACCGGACGCGTTCTGTTGAAAAGGGGCAAGAGGTCGACAAGATATAATTAACCCAATGATTGTCCTGATATCTTTGCATTTATGGACGAGTATATCGCGATATAATACCACGGAAACGGGCGATCCGAATGAATTTGAGGCTTATATAGGCTACTTATTTCATGAAATCGTAGAATGGCGGATTTCATCATCGCGGCTTGTTATCCTACAAAAATAATAATCTTAAGATTATATTTTCACCTGAACAAAACATACACAATGTACAATGGGATAAGACACAATGCGATGTAATGAACAGGTAGAAGGATGCCAAACGAACAGTTGCGGTGTCTTAAAATGGGATCACCCTGGACTTAGTGCCGATATCACAGTTCTTTTTAGCTCCTAATCTCTCATCCGTATCTGCTTGCTGCTTTTTCTGAGTGCGATCTCTTGTCGGGTCTTTTACTGTTATTTTTTGTCGCCGTAAGAGAGGCGATGCGGGGGAAGAGGACCCCAGACAACCTCCTACGCGGAATCGAAGCAGGGGTGCCCGATTATGAGAACGCGATCTTTACATACTCACTAGCTATTCAACACGACATTGAGGAATACGCGGGCTTTGCATATAAAAAAAATACTCAAAGGCGTCGAGAGCATCGCATTTGTGGGTCTCCGTAGCGCAATGGATAGCGCGCTGGACTTCTAATCCAGAGGTTCCGGGTTCGAGTCCCGGCGGAGATGTGGTTTAACAGTGCGAACGTTTCGTTCGTATTATTGCTCGATATGATTACGCTTGCGCTCGAAAAATAGGTTTTAAAAATTGATCAGAATCCCTCTGCCAGTGAATAGTACTGAGGCTCGAGTAGTTTTCTCATGAAATATCACGGTTACATGGTTGGAAATCTAGAGTCGGATCGATCTCGCCACAATGACATGCTATGCCCGCAACCGGGCTAGCGCATGAGGAAAATAATGATCATATGTTTTCGCGCGCAGTATAACAGTTTTAAATAAGTCGGATGGCGCCGAAAACTGACACTATCATCATGTTCATGATGTGTTATTGTTTCTTCTTCGGCTCGAATGTTATCCAAGCCCTTTGCGTACGGAAAACTGACTGTGAATCTATAAGGACTTCAGCATATATGTTCTTATAGTATCATAATAGG
The DNA here is from genome assembly GCF_051294905.1 of Botryllus schlosseri. Lineage (NCBI taxonomy): Eukaryota > Metazoa > Chordata > Ascidiacea > Stolidobranchia > Styelidae > Botryllus > Botryllus schlosseri. The sequence goes on along the minus strand of NC_137243.1, from coordinate 26,340,660 downwards.
ACCTTTCGCTCTAGCCCTTGATATCATGCGTACTTTGAGAATCTAACATGCATAGCCTATATTACAAGTTACGAACGAATAAGAAAATTGCACAATGCGAGTGCTAGAAGTTATATGTTGTTGATCAGACGTCTTCGATGCAGTCCCCTCAGCAAGCTATCACCGTAACCAATTAAAATAGCGTCCCTGGGTGGGCTCGAACCACCAACCTTTCGGTTAACAGCCGAACGCGCTGACCGATTGCGCCACAGAGACAGCTATCGGTGTTTCTTAAGCTTTTTTTATGCGGCCCCTTATGAAAGGGATAACTACAGTTGTGTAGTAGGCCTATGACTAGGGCCTCCATAATTTGGTATTCGGGAAAGATTTGCAAATCACAATACTTATAATATGGGACCAGAATACGGTTAATTCGAAACTTTTTACTGGGATTGTCGTTGTGCTGACTGAAAAAGAATCATTTGTACTATGCGACTGCCGGATGACCAACTCGAACGCCATTTCGTATTCTTCCTTGTTGTCACTGTAACAAAGGATGACGAAGTGCCATAAATGTGGACATTTTTGCGTCATCGGAGGACATTTTCGATTTCACGAAGGAGGGCAATCCGTCCTAAAGGTGGGCGTATGGTAACCCTAAGGGTAACGCATATCGATAATCATGTCTATGCTAATTAGCGTTTCAGCTTATAGCAAATTCTAACTTGGATTCGACCCCTAGAACAATATTTATTTATATTTATTAAAGAATACACCGTTCATATTACGGCTTGGAGCCATTGACGGCTGTTGGGATGCTTTGGTCTATAGAGCAGGAGTGAGCAAACTATATGTTAGTGAAATTCGTATTATGAATTTGAACACAGTTGCAGGAACTTGATTAAACTTGTTTTATTTTTGTACTATTCATATCGTTTTTTGACTACAACGGTAATTCACACCAAGCCGATATTCTTCATCTCTGATCCCATAGATGCCGTATGTCTAAAGATGCCGTATACTAGAGACCAACCGATAATCGGCGACCCGATAATATCGAGACGAAATAACCTTTGGCGGTAGGAAGTCAGAAAACTACAATCTTTGACGGCTAGACTGAGAATATTGATATATTTCATATAGTTTACACTTTACAGGTGTCCAGATGCAGTCTTTCTAGTTTATTTCATGTTCAAGTATAATGGTGACTGAAAAGATGTTAAAATAAATTCTCTGAAGCTTTGAAAATGTGCTTATCTAATGTACTATTTTTAGATGGTACACGAACACCTATAGGCACAGAGTTGGTTGGCGTATTTGTATGAAAGAGGACTACAAAGCACCTAAATGAAAGTGCGAACGGCCTCTTCCGACAACACGAAATGTGTCGTCGTATCGCTAACTTTCCTGCAAAGAGGAAAAGTATTAGTTTATTATTATTTTCATAACTTCAAAACACTACAAAACTGCTATACAATAAAAATACTATGCCACAAATGTTTACAAATATGGCAGAATTCATGGCGTTTCCTGTTCCGAATCAAGCTTCAGGGGATCAATGTGGTGTAAGTGATCGATATGCAATGTTGGTGGCGTTGCAAATTGTTTTTTCGTACTCGGCAACTTGAATAGACCTGTTGGCTCAGTCGAAAAGCTCGTCCTTGTATTTTGCCGTAAAGCAGGCAAAAATACCAAGACAGTGATAGCGTGGAGCGTCCGGCTTCTTGATCGGCAGGTCGTGGGTTCTATCTCCGCTCGCGTCAGACCCAGTGATGAGCATCGGAGGGATTCGGATAGTATTCGGACCGGATTTTTCCGATTTTGTGACACAGAATCGGAGATTACTACAGATATTTATTCGGATATTTTCGGAGTGTTGTAACTTTTGCATCAGAATTCTCTGGATAGCTCTGACCAGAAGTGACTATTGATTACAAACCAAAACAGACAGTTGACACCTTGTAATATGACGGGTAACATGTAAAAATGTTTGCCAAGTAGGCTACACAAGTGAATAAAAATCAGCCATCCTCGCTGCAATTGGGGACTGAAGGGTAGACAATACTACTAGGCCAACGATATAATCACCATAGAAATCCTGATTACGCGTCATTCATGGCCTTCTTTTATTTGTGCCTGTACAATAGTGAGGCTCTCAAGGTAATAAAGGAGGCCGAAGTGTCATAAATGTGGACATTTTTGCGTCATCGGGGGACATTTTCGATTTGTTGAAGAAGGAGGACAAACCGTCCTAAAGGTGGGCGTATGGTAACCCTAAGTGTAACGCAAATCGATAATCATGTCTATGCTAATTAGCGTTTCATCTTTTGGCAAATTCTAACTTGGATTTGATAGAGTAATAAAGCAATCAGAAATGTAACTGACACACCGCAAAAACCCCAATCGGGTTTAAATTATGAATCGTGATTTCGTGATTATAACACGGTAAACCCCTCGACCCGTAGAACAATATTTATTTACATTCATTAAAGAACACACTGTTCATACTTGGAGCCGTAGACGGCTGTTGGGATGCTTTGGTCTATAGAGCAGGAGTGAGCAAACTATATGTTGGTGAAATTCGTATTAAAAATTTTAACACTACTGCAGCAACTTGATTGAACTTGTTTTATTTTTGTAGTATTCATATCGTTTTTCGACTACAATGGTAATTTACACGAAGCCGATATTCTTCATCTTTGATTCCGAAGATGCCGGCATCCAGATAACCATCCATATTGGTAAATGCCTAGTAGAAATCGAATTACTACAACGACTCCAATATGCGTTTCCCAATTTATTTCACCGTGAAATTGGTCAGTTATAGTTTTACTTCAATACTTTGTTCTTCGTATATTGCTGGTGCTATAACCAACATTTCGAAAGCCTAATGTTGTTGGAACATCGCAGAAACTCAAAACAGAAATGACTTAATTCGGATCACGAGCGTGATTTTCGATCCGCAAATCCATCAAGACCATTACTTTCAGCTGCGTATACTCGTGCACTGTGTAGTAGTACAACTCATTCATGTTGAGTGGTTTAAAAGCAATCTTAATATGAAAATTTCAAAATGAACTGATTGATGAATGTTTTGGATGTACCATCATATTTCTACAATGCATTTTGCGACATAGAAAGGTGGAGCGTACGGCATCTGTGAATGAACATGAACAATTTATATAAACCAGCAATAAGATGCCGCTTCGTGAAGTTCCGTAGTGTAGATAGTCCTGTAAAATTTGGTCTAAAAATTGGTCAACCTAGAAAATTTTCTTATAAAGATGTATTATATATTGTTGGAAAGATAATTTTACAATCTTTTCAATGATAGGTTTTGTCAATTTTTTTACCTTGGGGAAAAAAGTTATGATCAAAAACGTGCCAAAGGGTAAAAATTCAAATTAGGGAAAATATTAACATAAAAATATGAACAAAAGGCTACAAACTAATGAATTATCAACAGAAAAGCAGGATATACATGCAAAATGAATATATGAAAATAAAAATAGAATTATATATCTGTTTCAGGGAGTAAGAGTGAGCAAGAGGAGGGGGGGGGCAAGCAGAACTGTCCTTGTTCGTTATAACTTCATTGTGTTATTGGTTACTTACCATGGTCTGTTTCATTTACCTTGCTTGTTTTTTTAGATAGTGCTTAGTCAAAAAGAAACATAAATTTGTGTTAAGTGTAGAAAAGGCTTTCGGACTGAAGATTCACTGTGTCATTCGGGAGCTTATTTCTGAGTGATAGTACCATACACCCTTTAGACTAGGGTTGCATTTAAAACAAAAATCACTTAAAAACAAACCTGTCAACAAGGCCCTAATTTAAAACATGTTTTTTATTGTTTTTTGTTTTTAAGTCATGACGTCACGAATATTCAATTGTGATGTCATAATGGATTGAAATTGAACATTGAAAATATAGGGTAAATATAGCCCCTTTGACAAAATATCTGTACTACAACTGATGAACCTACTATTGTGAGGGTTCCAACCATCCCATAACGATATATCTCGGCTAAATTGGGTAGTAATTGTCCGTGTGCTCATACGAAATGTTTTGGGAAAGTATTTACACAATTATAGCATAATTTTATAATTTGAAAAAAAATATAATTTTGTTTTTTTAATAAGGCCTTTGTTTTAAAATATGTTTGGAACAAAGTGTTTCAAAACACCGTTTGTTTTAAACGCAACCCTACTTTGGACACTATAATTGGTCATGCTTTAAAACTGAATTGTGAAACGCTGATCGCAACTTTTCAGAAAAATTAAGGAAATGGCCATACTACGTACATCCACACATCATGCCGTAATTTATTGAGAAACCATGCGAGATCCAAGAAACGTTTGTGGTGGCTTTATCGAAAATTGGTATTTCGTCACTGGCAAATAATTTTTCTGTGAGAAATTGAATTTGACCTGTGGGGTTCCGATTGCCATGATAGAATAATTAGACACGAGCCACTTAGGCAGCTATGGACAATTAGATAGGCTTATATTTAGTTCGAAGCTCACGGTCAACATAAGGGAAATCCTTATCGGCTAAGGTTTTCTCGCAGGCGATCTATTGGCATACTTTTCAGAGTACCATATTGGCAAATACTTCGTAGGTTTTCGTGCATCGCGGCGTGGTAATGGTCGACGCCGAAATGCCTATTTTTATTTGCTATAAATCATGCTTTTTTCGGGGGGGGGGGGAGGGTAATCAATAATCAAAAATTTACCAACATGAAATCGCGTCCAGTGCGAAATAAATTGAAGAGTTGCATAAATTGTCGATAAGCGATGTATAAATAATTTATGTTCATTCACCGACATTCTTCCGGGCCCCTTCGAGATCGCGACCCCGAATTGGACGATTTGGGGTGCGGCAGTTACAGTCCTGTTAAGGGGTCAAAGTCCGGTCGCTGTTTCTGGTTGAGATTTTACTATTGGAAATATTTTGCGCTTCAATCGCATATATATATATTAATTGCATGTGGTATATTCGGGGTCAAATCAAGGTTGTTATAACAGCCATCTGGGAAGGGTTCATACCATGTGCTTCGAACCAGATGTACGTAATCCGAATTCCCATCTGTGTTGGCTATACGGGAAATTAATTGTATTGGGTTTTGTTTTAGTGCTTTGTGTGTCTAGTAAATCAACTGGGAATGTCATGGAGATATCTGCCCACATTGAATTTGGTACCCAGTTATTAATTTTAACACGAACGTATTTCAAACAAAGCTCCGCTCCGCGACGATGTTGGCTGTATATGATTTCATAAAAGTAGTAGCCTTAACAGCCCCTAAAGCGCGGTAACTGAATATATTTTCGAATATTCTACCAATGGGTATTGTGTCATCATAAACATTTTGTGTTAGCCGAGAAGATACGTGTTGCGATTTTGTATGTAGCCACGTCCGACTAACTGTCGAAAGTATGCGACCACCCTCCCCCGACCAAATATACTTAGATATTTCTGCCACTTGAAGTAGTTTTCACGTGTCTTAAAATTACTACTTATACTGTTAATTGAGTAGAAAATATAGGGATTTACTTGTGCTACTTGAGTAGCAACGCCAATCACGTCTACAAACTCTAGTTCAGTAATTCTCAATCGGGAGTAAGTGGAGCAGTTTCAGGGGGTCCGCGAAGCGAAGCGAATTTACAAAATAGTTAATAACCTAATTTATATTTTTCAAATTAGGAAAATCACGAGATAGCTTTGCTTCATTCCAGTAGAACTCACATCAACAGGATGCCCGTCTGAGATGGAATATCCTGCTGTGTGGACTCATTTTAGTTGCTAAATTGCCAATAGCCCACTGATGCAAATATTTGGCTGTATAGAGGTGTTTTGCTGGTCATTGTGTAAAAAACAATTGGTTGGATAAGTAAAGTCAATCACGGAGACTTCGCAATGTTCGCAAAAATCCGTTTTCTCCTGTGATATAGGTCTACATAACCATTTCCACAATAACTTCAAGATGAGCTGCTAGTTATAAATTAACAGGCTTGACGTTATATGTTCAATATTAAATAGTTTGTCAATTTGGGTGTCATCAGTGTTGCGATCATACCCAAATGTGTCGTCAGAAGCGTTATGCCTTATTATTACATTCGCCACCACTTTTCTTTGTCTAAATGGATTTTTAGCACTCGCTGATATGATATCGAAGGCGCAGATTTTAAAGACACGACCACGTATTTGAAAAAATGCAGTTGAATAATTAGCTTTGAAATAATGAAAGTCAACCCAATTTCTACATAAATACAATGCTGTTATTTTCAAGAAAAGTAATTTTGTTGCTGTTTATCACTAGCCTACAGTTATCATTTGTACAAGACAGATGACGATTGTAAGATAATTGAGCTAAATTTGAACTAAAACTTCGAGGGGGGTTCATGAGGGTCCAAAAGAGGTTCGCGAATACAAAAAGGTTAAGAATCACTGCTCAAGTTCATAGTATATTATTACGGAAAATCAGAAACCGCAAAAAATGAAAAGCTTTTTGTACATAGAACTGACGCTTAATATTGCAAAACACAAACAAAAAGCCTCGATACCATTTAAAAACATCTCTGCCTCTGTTCCAGTATGGTATTTGGTGTGGATTTTTGAATTTGTTGACCAATGTAATTTTATGGGTCGAAAAGAGCTTCTGATTGTACGATGATAGAGAAGCACTGTATTGAAGTTCACCGAAGACTCACTCATTCTGTATTACAACAACCCTGGTTTCATGATATGATTTCAATACCAATATTTGATCTGTTGCTATTGTATGCTAACCAGTAACCATGATATCACTAACGAAAGCTGAAATTTGATTAATTTATGAAAATGAGAAAAATTATTACGGAAAAAATCTGACGTGATGGAAAAATTATCAGCACAGAATCGGATTCAGCAACCATAAATTATCCTAAATCAATCATTAAAATATTTGACGCTAATATTTTTCGAAATTTATAAACCAGTGTTATCTCCGTCTCGGTCAACTTTTTGCCCCCTTAACGTATGATAAATAACCTCTTAATAATGTTATGTTTCATTGTTCGATTGTTAGTTTGCTTTACTGAGGGTGATATTCCAATTTATGGTGTTGTATTCTGATACGAAGGTATCGTATTTTAGCTTATAATTGTATTTTAATGTTAGGCAAAAAAGTGCTTTATCCCCTGACACGTTTTTGGTCATAACTTTTTTCACCAAGGTAAAAAAATGACAAAACCCATCATTGAAAAGCTGATAAAATTATCTTTCTAACAGTATAGAATACGTCTTTATAAGAATTTATTCTAGGTTGACCGAACATTCTACAGGACTAAGAGGATATCACATCTGCTTCACACGCACAAGGTCCTGGGCTCAAGTCCCACCGAAACTACTTTTTTAGCGTGTCCTTTTTCATGCACCGCAATTGGCTAAGCGTAAATTAATTATTCACTTCGGAAGAGAGTGTGCGCAATACGCTATATTACAGTCAAACGTTTGTGAAAAAAAGGATTAGTGGCTCTCAACCTGCAGGAGGCGTGAAAAAATCTGAAGGGGAACGCGAAGCAGCGGTGAACAGAATTTCTTTTTTTACGCCTAGCGTGATTTACCCAGAGGTGGTCAGTAACGAAGTACTTCTACTTTTTTGAAGTACTCAAGTAGTTTTACCCTACTCCTGCAACTTACTCAAGTATATCTGATTTTCACTACTTCTACTTCTACTTTGTAATAATTTGTGATCTACTTACATAGTTTTCGCTATTTTCAGTTTGACAAGTAGAAGTAGACTAATCCCTCAATACGAAAAATAGCCTGAGGAATTTCGGGGCAGTTTTCACGGAGTACCAACATTTTACATTCATAAAAGTCAAGTAAAACTCTGAAAGTTTGTTGCGGTTCGCTCACAGTAGTTATGGAGTGACAAAAGTGTTTGCACGAAAATATCAGTGAATATAATTTAGCTACCGGATTGCTTGGTTCCGCTCAAACCGCATTGTCGCCCATATCAAATATTTCATCACAGTAAATATGGCCCACCTTAACGTCTCGCAATATAGCAATCACCTATCATATCGTAATCGAGCTGTTATGTTCTTGATCTTGTTTGAACAATACCTCAATACGACGAGGTTGCAATATGAAATCAGTATATTGTACAGCAGACTAACGTTAAGACAGGCGACACGATCCAGAGTTCAGTTAAACGAAAAACGAGTAGATAACAGAACACAGGGTATAAATACGAAACACGACACACGAGGAAATAATGATTGGCGGTAATTACTAATCCTAGAAATTAAAGAACAAACGACGACAACGTAAAATGCACGAACGTAACAGTCCTCCCCTGTAAGTTGAAAGTACAGGGACGCGGTTTACGTTGGCCGATAGAAATCAGTTTGTGTCCTAATTCTAAGCAGATAACGATCGAGCGGGACTAGCTGCAGGACGTTGTGCCCTATTCCTGACCAATGGTTGCTCAACTTGTGGTTGCTGAGGTTGAACAACTTCCTGTGTGGCTGTATTATTACCAGCTGAAACCAAGCGTGGTTGGAGTTGGTTTTTGTGCCTTCTGCAACACCCATGATCTGTTTTTATAATGTACACAAAACGTCCCAGTATTTCCGTCACCACGCCAGCAACCAACTTTGGTCCGCGTCGGTAACTGCGCGCGTAAACCGACGAACCAATCTCGAAATGAGTGACTGATTGTCTATGCGTAACGGGTTTCGATTTATCGAAGGGCGAGCACAAACTTAACAAATTGTGCGGCTGGCGACCAATGTTCCCTCTAAGCTGCGGACGTGCGCAAATGCGCAGTGCTGAAACGGTCTCTGCGCACAGAAAATCTAAGCTGCGCACAAAAAAATCGAAGTGATGTTTTTTTAGTCGTTGCTCACTGTTGTCCAATGGACCACGCTGGCGAGCAGACTCGTGACAAATTAGATGGAGCATTGCCACGGGCAAATAGTGTTATCACTGAAGTCTGAAACCGAGGTTCAAGTGCGGCCCGCAAAGGTAAATATTACGCTCCGTGAAGAAATGACAATTTACAATCACGTGCGCCTCACGGAAGAGATTTTTTAAAGTATGGTCTCGTACGCGTGAGCGATACTGATATCATTTCAATAGCGCAGTATCTTCTGGAAATGGCGAAATAACACGGTTTACCAAAGTTATATATAACAATGGGCTAGCTCGAAGTTAATCTGCGAGAAACTAACGAATAGTCTTCTCCGCGTGGCATGAACATTGCATAAGATTTACTCAGGACCGTAACTGCCGCACCCCAAACCCCCCATTTGGAGGGGCCGAGCTTGAAGGGGGCCCAAAATTATGTCGTGAATTAACATAAATCATAGTGTATTTTTTGAAATAATTCATGAATTTTTTTCACGCTACTCGCGATTTAATACTATCAGATATATTGAATATTGGTTATTACCCTTTCCCAACAAAAAATACGAATGCGTTATAGAAATGGGCACTTGGGCGACGGCCATTACCGCACCATGACGTGCCATGACATATGAAGTTACAGGCTATGTAACATGCGACTCTGAAAAGTGAGCCAGAACGATCAGCCACGAGAAAACCTTGGTCGAAAAGGACTGCCCTTATGCTGACCGAAAACTTCGATATATATACATATATGATTAATATGTCCATAGGCGCCTAAATGGATGGCGCCGAATGTTCCTGTTCTGACGATCCGAGTCCCACAGCAAGACAAATGCCATATCGAGGGAACATTATTTTCCGATGAAGAAATGCCTATTTTAAATCGTGTACGTCTGTTAGTTTAGTACGTTTGGGCGATTTCAACAACTTTTGACACAGTAGATGGGAGGTCCCGAAATAGCATCATGTAACGAAGTCATTATACCAACGGGTAGGCCCGAAGATGTCATTATTATTTAGAGGGCCACTCTATTCCTACACTCGATCAGCTCTACCGGTAAATCTGATTATGTGAGCATGGAGAGGATAAAAATTGATAGCAATATATATGCAATTCCCGATGATATTGGCCGATGCAATCATGAATTATATAAAATTTTCGCGCTTCGCGCGTTTAGGCGACCCAACCGCTAAACGGGAGCCAATGTAGACGATAATGAGCGGTCAAAAGCCTAGATGCCGAGGGGGGTCTGGGGGGCCAAGCCCCCCAGAAGTTGGTTTTATCACCCTATTGAGGGGGCTGGTTGCGCACTGTTGTCCAAGGGCCTGCGCAGTGAGTTGACGTGTTTGCGCAGACTCGTGAAAAATTAGAGGGAACATTGCTGCCGACCATGTAAAATCTCGGCAGGCGTTTTCCAGTCTAGGCCCGGGTGCGGTGCTCATCGGTAAGTAGCGAGAAGTGTTTGGAGCGCGAAGTTGAGATCTTTTCCCCCGTCGCAATTTTGTATCAATCCAGCTTTTAAAGTCTGGACCAAACGCTCCGCTTCCCCGTTCGAGGCAGAAGAAGACGGTGATACGATATGGCTTATTGTCAAATTCGAACAAAACGTATCGAATTCATTTGATGTGAATTGCGGTCCGCCAACCGTGACAATTGTTACGGGCAAGTCTTCGATAGAGAAGACTTCCCTCAAAGCGTTGACTACACACAAGGTTGTGGTAGATCCGATATTCAATCCTTTAACGAAAGGATATTTCGAATGCGCATCGACGATGACAAGAAACATTTTATTTTTTATTGTACCTGCGAAATCCAAGTGAATCCGTTCAAAGCTTTCAGATGTTTTGGGTCATTCGCGATACTGACGATCAGGCGCTTTCATTACTTTACGGCAAGCGTCGCAACTCTTCACGAGATTTTCACTGTCGCGATTAATGGAAGGGCATACGATGTAACGTCGGGCCATCTGCTTCATTTTCGCGATACCCCAATGTCCTTCGTGCAACAATGATAAGGCTCGCGCTCGAAGTGACTGCGGAATTACTACGCGCTGAAAATCATCAATATTGAGCATGACTATGTCGTCGTGCAGAGAGAGCGAATGTTTGCGAGTAGAAAACCAAGAAAAATCATCAATGCGTGTCTTTGGATTCCAGTTACCATGAGAGACAGATAATTTGACTAGTTTCATGGTTTTGTCTTTCAGCGTCGCGTCGCGAATTTCATTACGAGTTAACGGTAAGCCATCGAATGCCATATTAATAGCGTGAACGATCTCTGCGTTTTCACGAATTTCCAGTTCGTCAAACTCAGGGTCTGGACCCTTTGGTAAGCGAAATAAACCGTCAGTGTTTCCGTGCTGATTAGTCGGCGAATGTCATATTGATAGGCCATGAGCGTTAGTGCCCATCGCTGTAAGCGTTGCGATGTAATCACGGAAATTTTCTTGTCGGGCGAAAAAATAGCTAAAAGCGGTCTGTGGTCCGTCACGTGCGTACATATTTTACCATACAAGAATTGACGAAATTTAGGGACGAAATTTAGATTTTTGCGAATCGGAAAGCGTTTTCGATGCGTGCACGATCGGTCTCTCTTCGCAACTGTGCTCGATGGAGAGGACAGCGCCGATTCCGAAGCATCCGTCGACAAAATGAGATGCTTGTTTACATGATAATGAGCTAACTGCGTAGCGTCGTTTACGTCGTTTTTGAGAATGCGAAAAGCTGCGTCACAGTCCGTATTCCAAATGAATCTCGCGTCTTTTTGAAGAAGGCGATATAGCGGAGCGGATTTATTCGTAAAATTAGGAATAAACGCGCGATAATAATTGATTTTGACCAGCAATGCCTGTAGCTGGCGAACATCCTGAGCAGTGGTGGCTTTTGCGGTAGGCGAGGTAGGCGGTCGCCTAGGACCCCCCTGGATGATTTACGCGCTTTCGAGGGCCCCCTCCTCGGTTCGCGCGCCTTTTCCAACTATTTCACCGGTTTACGCGCTTTTTTTCAAGTATTACCATTTTCTGAATAACCACGGAATCCTTGTATCCATAAAGAATATGGTATTGTACCGTAAAGGCAGGTCAATCATCAATTCTCAGTTTTTAGTAATCATTTTATGAGTAACCACAAAAATCCATGCACCAATGTAGAATATGGTACCGTAAGCAGTAGTCGATCATTAAATTTCTGCACTAGTTGCAAGAGCTCACTTTGATTTGATCATCTCCATCCTCCTACATTTACGCGAATGTTATCATTTTGCAAAAAAACTGAAAATACATGTACCCAAGTAGAATATAATACCGTAAACAGTAGTCAATCATTAAATTTCTGCACCCGCTAAAATGGCTTACTTTGATTTTATGAAGGCCCCCCCCCCTACATTTATGCGAATTTTTGTTATAATTTTGCGAATAACTGTGAAAATACATGTAGAATATAGTACCGTAAGCAATAGTCAATCATTAAATTTCTGCACTCGTTGCAAGAGCTCACTTTGATTTTATGATCTGTATCTATTTTGCCATTAGCTAATGCCGCCCCCAGTGGTGGCTTTTGGGGTGGGCGAGGTGGGCGGTCGCCCGGCCCCCCTGGTCGACGCCCCCCCCTCTTTGGTTTATGCGCTTTGTTCAAGGATAATAGCGAATAATCTTGGAAATCTGTGTACCAAGCAAGAATATGATTCCGTACAGATGTGTCAATCATCATCAAATCTCTGCATTTGTTACAAAAGTCCCGTATCCCGATAATCATCACGCCTCTGCATGCGGTAGAATTATTTAGCTTTGATGTATTCTATCCTTGCAGACATGCAATAATAGATATGGCCGAATCCAGTATCTGGCCAAACCGTGATGTGGTGAAAGTAGGATAATAATAATAGATGCGAAAGGGGGGTCTGGGGGGCGGAGCCCCCATAAGTTACGGTTAGATAATTATTGAGGGCCCCCCGGTTAGTCTCGCCCGCCCCCCCCCCCCCCCCCCCGTTCGTAGGGCCATCACTGGCCCCCCTATATTTACGCGAATGTTATCATTTTGCAAATAACCGTGAAAATACATGCACCCATGTAGAATGTAATACCGCACACACTAGTCAATCATTAAATTACTGCACCCGCGAAAAGCTTACTTTGATTTTATGAGGGGGCCCCCTTCTTCATTTACGCGATTTTTGGTTATCATTTTACGAATAACCGTGAAAATATATGTACCTATGTAGCTTATGGTACCGTAAACAGCAGTCGATCATTGAATTTCTGCATCCGATAAAAGAGCTTACTTTGATTTTATGAGCCCCCCCCCTATATTTATGTGAATTTCAGTTATCCTTTTGCGAGTACCGTAAACAGTAGTCGATCGTTAAATTTCTGCACCCGCTAATAGAGCTTACTTTGATTTTATGAGCCCCCCTCCTACATTTATGCGAATTTTAGTTTATCATTTTGGAAATAACCGTGAAAATACATGTAGGCCCACCCATGTACAATATTGTACTGTAAACGGTGTTCGATGCTTGTTAAAAGGGCCTACTTCGATTTTATGTTAATGAGGTCATATTGTAACATGGAATGAATTATTATTGAGTATATACTTCCTGGTGGCAGCAGTGTATACTGTATATTTCAGTGCATCAAAATTTTCCAGTATAAGTTTGTGAGATTCTACACTACAAAAAAAAAATTAGACAAATTTGGTCTCATTGTCTCAAATCGATTTTTAGCAGAAAAAGTCTTAAAGACCAATTAGTCTTACCAAGTACTTTTTGTCTCAAAAGTAAGACACAAATTGATCGAAAATAGTAGCAGCGATTTGGGGGCATCCTTTTCATTAAGCCCATTTACATGGTCAAGTCGTCTTGATGCCAAGTCGTCTTGGAGTGACGTCATGAGACGGCTTGCCGAAGTGCTGTAAATCCCACCGAGTTTACATGGTCATATTTGTCGCAGCTCTATTGATACACAGCACCTTGGGATTCAGCTCGGGAATATGCTACGACAGTTGAAGCATCCGGAAATACTTTTATGCAATTATAGAATGGCCAAATACACCGTGTATATATTCTACATGATAGTGAGTTGTGCAAGTTTATTGTTGGCTATACCCACTTCATAAGTTTTGAAACTGAACAAATAAGACCACGTGCATATAGGAAAAGCCGTATTATGTACTGAGAGAGCGTTCAGTTAGTTGAAATACGTGCCGATTTCATTAAATATGAACATGAAATGTTGGTGTAGAGCGGTAATCTGGATTCGTTTTCAAGTACCGGTACTGCTCAAGTCGTCTCCAAGCGACTCTGCGGAACGGATTGAGCCCAAGACGGATTGAAGCGATCTACCTTTTTCTCATTTTCAAAAACGAGAGAGTCGGATTGACGAGTCAGCTTCGAAGCTGACCCAAACGGCCATGTAAATGGGCTTAATGTTGGGGTCTGAGCGAAGGGGAAGCATGAGAGAGACCCCAGGGGGGCATTACAAAACAACTACCGCACTGCGGAATCAACATTTACCGTCGTAATTCGAGAGAAGCGGACAATCGCGATTACAAAACCCTCAATAACGATGTCTTCGAGAGCATTTTTACCGATGACATTAGGCCCATTTACATGACGGTTTAAGTCAGCTTCGAAGCTGACTCGTCGACCCGACTCTCTCGTATTCGATGAAAAGAGAAAGGCAAACTGCTTCAAGTCGACTCGAGCCTCAAGCTGTTGTGTAATGTGGTTTACGATCGGCTTGAGTATTTGGTCATCGGAGTCCGGCGATTTTCGTTCGACGGCGCTGTTTTTTGCCGCGCGGGCTCTTGGCATCGTAATTCATGTTTTTCATCTGATGTTGAGAAATTGGGCAAACATGGCAAGGAAAAGTGGGGTTACTTTGTAAGTGCTCGCTTGTTTACTATGGAATATATCATATGTAGTATACCAGTACCGGAGAGTAGCAACCGTGCTCTTTTAGGGCAGTTTTATATTTGATATTTGGCTGCGACGCTTCGATCTGTAGTAGCCTATAGTTGCTGTCATCAGCTACATAAAATGGCTAACAAGGTAAAACGTTGCATCTGTATTTCAACTTCTCAGACTACAGTTCGGAAGAGATGTGGATTGTACCGGTACTACAATTCGACTATGACATGCATAGTGAACTGATGGAAGAAGCGGCCTTGCAGTGTGCCATATCGATACGGGAATACATGAACGATTGCTGCATTTCGTACATAGGCCTACTGTTCCACTGGATAAACTGATGTGAGCGCGCATGTGATGGGATGGAGCTGGTGTCTCCCCGGGTGGATGATATGGAGATTTGTGACTCTCCTGGTGATGATGAAGCGCAGCGGTGTTAGGATTATTGCTTTGTTTTTAGTTCTGGGTTATAGTGTTCTGCGGTCGTGCGGGTGTTCACGATTTTCAGCTTGCCGTTTTGATATTGTATTCATGGTAGCCTATGTGTTTGTGAGGGTGCTGAAATTGGCACTTCTCAAAGTTTAATTGGTGGTAGCAATTTAGTAGTAGTGCTCTATATTGCTCTTTATGACAGTTTTTATAGACATTCTTGGTATTTTTAACTTCCTATTTGGTATATCATGCCGACAAGATGCTTCAATAAAATCTCTGCAGTATTTCCTGTATCGTGAATGACTCTTAAGTCACCGGCATACATGGGGTAGTCTGTTACTGAGGAGCGGCCGAACAACTAGAGGCCACATGGGGTTTGCAAGTGGGTCACTTGAGTGTTAATGACCTTATTCTAATCGCATCGACAAGTGATGCCTGACATATCAAAACAGTCGTTACTCCCGCCTATACTCCACGGCCCATCTTCGTTGACGCCGAAAAAGCTAGCTGATAACTTATACTTGTTGTTTTCCTCTACAATCATGATATGAACAAGATTATTTTCCTCTACAAATATCGATATTATGAGTATCTCATCATCCTCGTTAATTTCGAGGATAAGAAACGTTTCAGAGTACGACAAAACACACATTGTCGTTGTACCTTTGCCCACCAAACTTACTACGAATATATATTTGTAAGAGGTAAAGCGGCACCGGGTCGTCCACGATACAGCTTCCTGAAGGAACATGTAAACAGGGCCCTTTAACGAGTCAGCTTGGAGATGAGACGTGACGTCACTGGAGACGACTTGAACGCCAAGTCGAGTCGAACATGTAACCAGGCCTATTGACTTACCGCAAAACGTAGGAATCGAGAGAAAACGTGAAGGATCTGCGTCACGAACGTCACTATCTGCGAAGTTCGGTATTACAAAACTGAAATTAGCGCAGATTTCACGCGGTAATTTACCGGTTAGGTTCTAGCTGGCGGAGTTGAATCCGCGCTGGAAATCGCAGCTTTTTGAACTGTAAAATCTCAATATTCTACTTCAATAAAGTAAAGAAGTGAGGCAGTAATTGATCTAAAAGGCCATGTCTTGTAAGCTACCCAATTGGGTTACATTTCGTAGGCCTAACTGTTAGTAAAATCAAGCGAAATAAGGCAGTGGCAATATATAACGCTTATGAATTGAATTCTCATATACGGACCATTAAGTGCGGGGACTGAGTAGGCTACATCGCCGTTAAAAGCCTGTATGAATATAACGGGGACTTTAGTTCTATGTCGGAAGCATGCTATTATAATCTTAAATTATAGATTACTAACCTCGCTAGGTTTGTAATCTATTGCCAAATAGACTTATTCAATATCCACTTTTTAACTTTGGCTAGCATATCGTGTGGTCGCCTTGTCAATAAGTAATTCGCTGTCGAACGGTAGAATGCAGTCCGATTCGGTAGGCGGAAAATTCAAACGTCATCTCATTCAATTGATTGTGAATAACCAATGATATATATACAATGATTGGAAACTCCAGTGAGCTCTGCGTTTGAGCGCGTCGCGAGTCATGCTTCACTACAGGAATGAAATCGATGTAAACAAACGGTTCGCCAGCAATCTTTCTTCAGGAACTGGCGTTAACGTAGTGAAAAGTTTTTTATCGAGACCTCTTTTGCACGTGAAATGTGTGCATACTGTACAGGTTTTGGCCGATACCAGTAGCATGGCTTAATATTCAGACGAAACTGATGTACCAGTGTGCCTACGTGATGAACATTGTGATCGGAGGTGATCTCGCAGTATCAAATAAAGGTGGATACTTCATAGTACGAGCTAGAGTTGGGATCAGGTCACTATCTTCAAGTCATTGCAAATTTTTAATCAAGTCACGAAGTCATTTCTAAATTTTTCAAGTCAATTCAGGCAGGTTCTAAAACTGACTTTGAAGTCAGGCCTTCTGAAGTTGTGAAAGTAGGCAAAACCTACTTGAGGATATCGCAAAAAGCATCACGTTTTTGAAGTAATAATAGTCATTATTCCTTTGTTACAGAGATTTATCTTGTGATCCGAATGCTCATATATACAATTGAATAAAATAAAAATATCAGGAGTAATCGTCAGCAGCTTGTAGATACAGTATACAATTGACTAACAGATGTATACAAAGTAAAGTCTAACTCATTTCTTCATACTACTCGAGTACTTTTCAGACCGTTCATTTTCTGCTTCAACAAGTAGATTTCAATATCCAATTGACTAAGACACGTCTGCAAAACCTGGTCTTAACCTACTTTTTCAAACTACGGTACTCATGAGCAATGTTCCCTCTAAGCTGCGGACGTGCGCAAATGCGCAGTGCTGAAGCGGTCCCTGCGCACAGAAAATCTAAGTTGCGCACAGAAAATCCGAAGTGATGTTTTTTTGAAGTCGTTGCGCACTGTTGTCCAAGGCACCACGCAGGCGCGCAAACTCGTGAAAAATTAGAGGGAACATTGCCAGGGGCAAATAGTGTTATCGCTGAAGTCTTACATTGAGGTACAAGTGCGGTCAGCAAAGGTAAATACTGCACTCCGTGAAGAAATGAGACTTTGCAATCACGAGCGCCTAACGAAAAATCTTTTCTTTTAGTATGGTCTCGTACGCGTGAGCGATACTGATATCATTTCAATAGCGCATTATTTTCCGGGAATGGCGAAACACCATGGTTTAACATAGTTATAAATAACAATGGGCGAGCTCGAAGGTAATCTGCGAGAAACTAGCGCATAGTCTTCTCCGCGTGTCATGAACATTGCGTAAGATTTCCTCAGGACCGTATCTGCCGCACCCAAACCCTCAATTAGGGGGCCGAGATCGAAAGGAACCCAAAATTATTTCGTGAATTAACATAAATCATGGTGTATTTTTTGAGAATTTTTCAAAATATTTATCGCGCCGTGCGCGAATTAATTTTGTCAAATGTCTTGACTATTGGGTACCCAACCCACAACAAAAATTAGGCGTGATTAAGAGAAATGGGCACTTGGGAGTCGGCCATTACCTTATGCCACGGCGCACCAAGACATAGATGAAGTTATAGGCTATGTGACATGCGACTCCGAGAAGTGCGCCAAAACGATCAGCAGCGAGAAAAGCTTGGCCGAAAAGGACTGCCCTATATGCTGACCGAAAACTTCGATTCATACATATAAGTTTAATTGTCCACAGGTGCGTAAATGGCTGGCGCTGAATGTTCGTGTGCTGGCGATCCGAGTCCCACAAGACAAATGCCATGTCGAGGGAACATTATTTGCCAGTTGAGAAATACCAATTTTAAACCGTGTTCCTGTTTTAGTTTAGTACGTTTGAGCGATTTCAATGTCTTTTGACATAGCCGATGGGAGGTCACGAAATAGCATCATATAACCAAGTCATTATACCAACGAGTGCGCGCGAAGATTTTTAATTAATATTTAGAGGACCTACCTTTTCTAACACACCTCAATTGATCAGCTTTACCGGTAAATCTGATTATGTGAGCAGAGAGATGATAAAAATGGATAGCAATAGATATATGCTATGTAATTCCCGATCATATTGACCGATTCAATCATGAATCATATAAAATTTTCACGCTTCGCGCGTTCAGGCGAGATAGCCACTAAGCCCCCCCCCCGATGTAGATGATATCGGCAAAAAGCGCAGAGCCCGATAGGGGGTCTGGGGGACTTCTCCCCCGATAAGTTCGGTTTATCACCTTATGTGGGGGGCTGGTTGCGCACTATTGTCCAAGGGCCTGCGCAGTGAGTTAACGTGTTTGCGCAGACTCGTGAAAAATTAGAGGGAACATTGTTCATGAGTACAATTTAACATGATATGATGGTATATCTTATATCATATCATGTTAAGTGTATGTGTGCGCAAGAGCGACCCACAATAGGTAGAAAGTTCCTGCCACTGTCCATGTCAGGTTTGATAGACTTGTGCACAGCCAATGATCTATAAATGATTGTTCACAGCATATACTTTGTATGGTCATTAAATTGTAATGTTGTCCATGTCCAGTCCAGTTTGTCAACTCTTACAATCATAGTTGACTTGCAAGATGGTGACTTCGAATAATGGGACGGAATAGAGACTATCCAACAATCCCCTTCACTCAACAAATCTCCGACCTTACACATCACCATCTATTCCCTCAACGGTCGAGGTGATCATGGAAGAAGTTGGTCGAATCCGAGCATCATAACAATGTGTCATCGCATGGTTATTACAGAAGAAGGATTTTGAACAGCTTAAATACCTCACCTCTTCATGGACTCCTAAATGCTCTGATACTAGTCGTGTCTAAATTTCAATGGGGATACCAACACCATAATATCATTAAGAATTTTATACAGGGTATGGATATTTCATTTACTATAACACTTGAAAACTGCATAAACAACTTTTGTTATCATGTCAGACTTGTTGTCATCTAAATTCAGAATAACAAGAACCAAAATCCTAGTCAAGAACCAAAATCCTAGTCAACGGAAAGCATTTAAGTCAAGTGAATATGTAGCAAAAGAGGATTTTCATGTTTATGCAAATTACAATATCAGATGTACCTATGTTTAAGCCATTCGATAAATGTACTGTCTGCATCTATTTTTGTTGTAATTTATGAAACTGTGCTGTGCTATTATGAACAATCGAATAACTGTGCCTAGTAGTTGATAACGTCAATGTTTCTTGTCACGTAACAAAAATATATATTCTCAAATGTTCTTTATTCGACCATTTTTATCCTCTCTTAATGACAATAACAGGACAGCAGTTGGATGGTAGAGCAGCGATCTCACATGACGTTGAACATCGGAGGGCATTCAATCATCAAGTATCATGGCATTTGAACACTAGTATGTTTCAAGCCGTTCAGTCAGTTCATAGTCGTTCAGCAAGATTATTTTTCTCTGCATCAATCGATCCAATGAGTATCAATCCAATCCGGCACCATTCGTCAAAGTATTATTCATTTTGACTACAATCTTTGAAAATATCTCAATGTCTGAAGCAAAGTGGAACATGACATGGTTGCTTCTCATGGACGGCCTGGCGTGCCGAAATCCCATAAGATAACGATTTGCACTTTTATCAAGATCCCTGAATCCTTTTCAATTTCCTCGCGGCTGTGGGTTGCTTTGCGGCTGTTTCAATACACGAACAATCTTTTCTTGAAAGTTTGAATGGACTATAATTTATAAAAAATGTTAACGATCCTGTAAAAAATTTATGCATTAGACATGTCACAGTTTTGCCAGTCAACTACATACAATTGAAATCAAGTTATTTATTCAATCCGTCAAGTATTTTCCTTACTGCCGCATATGCAATATATATGAGCAATATGCATATTCAAGAGAGAGATTTTGCATTGGATGATTGTGGAGTTACATTGCTGGAAAAATAACCTGAGTATTTGAGGCAGCAGCACATACAATGCAAGTTGATGCTCATGCTCAGGTCATAAAGCGTGATGCAAATGGCGAAAAGTTATGAAGGTTATACATAAAAAACCATAGACGTACACACTATACAATGACGAAGGTTACAAAATCATTTCCTAACCTTTCAATGAATAAGACACCATAGAATGTTGCTCGCAAATGCATAAATCATCTATTTTGTACAATCCGTCCAGCTATCAATCTTAACGAGTACTCCATGTTAATTTTCAAGGTTTACAGGCAATTCATGGGGAACACTTCACAACGGGTAGTTCATATCAAATAAGTGCCAAAACGTTTACCAGGTATATTTTGAATAAATGGGCATTGGTAGACGCTTTCGGACACCCCGGTGTGAAAGATTCAACTATTGAGAGTAGTCACATATCACGCCAGGTCGATGTGCACAATACCAACTATGGAATGATTATCCTCAATGTCATTCTAGTGCATTGTTTTGCCGATGGAGTATTGTTTGGAACAATGCCGATTCTCATCATTCATGTGGAATGTGGATTGAACAGCCTGACCCTGTAAAAAGTTATATCTGTTAGCATTTTACCAATCAGTACAATGTTAGTTTCCGGTTAGTTCCGATTTTATATTATATTATGAAGGTACAATCGCTATACTGATACTATGGTTGCCAGTGAACTCGGCCCTACAATATTACAACATATACTATATAAAACAACTTAGTTGCTCACACAATTATCGTAATCAACCCTTCTCTTTTAAAAAATCAGGTGACATAAATGCTGCCAGAATATTTTAAAATCCTCTTTTAACAATCCTTCTAGGTTCTGCACATCTATATTGACGCTCACCCACAGTATCTATTAATTTTTTTGGCTGTGTCGTACATGCATGGTTGCAACCGATGCTAAAATGCCTCACAGCTAGTCGGTACTCTGATAAATGTGCATTGTTAAAAGTTATATTAGATCCTAGTATGCAGCACTGCCTCACTATGCTCAAGAATCCAACAAAAACTAAACCAATTGGGGAAAAGCAGTGAATTAGTACCCCAGAAAGGTCGATTGCAGCACTCCCCCACAGTCGACATACGCAATTCCGTACCTCTACTCAAGCATATCCCGCGACGGACTGATTTCGCCGGGAATCTATCTTATAGCGTTAAGGGGCGTGGCAGTTTCCAATCATTGTATATATATCATTGTGAATAACGGTGTAGCTCTTACACTTTTCTCTTCATCAGCATTCGTAGGTTTACACGGAGAAATGGCTGAAAAACTTGGTGTTTCACTATCAAGTGTAAGAAAAATGATTATATGTGAAGCCGAGAAGCAGAAGAACAAATTAAAAGAAGATTTACGTGATAAATTTTTGTTTTTGAAATTGGATGCATGCACAAGACTAGAGCCCGACCAATTATCGGCTCGCCCATAATATCGAGTCGATATCACGCTTGGAGAGAAATATCGGTATCGGCCATTGAAGGTAAAAAAATATCGGCCACTTTCGTGACGTCACAACATGGTGGCAGAGAGTCAAGAGAAGTCGATAAAAGACGTGAGGATGGTCAATTATAAAAATAAATGGCCAAGCTGCATATAGTGCATACTGCATACAGGCAGTAGGCGTGTCTATGTGAAAAATATTATAGATAACTAACCACCGTTATGCCCCACTGACTTCGTGGGAATCCCCCTGCAGTAATCGATCACCAAAGACAGAGAGCAGCTGGATGGATAATTGTCTGCGGAAGATTTCAATCAGTAAGAGAAATGAGAACTTCAATCATGCTGGACTGACCCTCGCAATGATAGAGAAAAGCGTCGCGTCGAAACATTTCCCGGTTCGGTACCAACAGAGCTAATTATACCGGTAATGTATGAAGTCGTCTGACTGAGGCCTGCGGCTGCGGCCTGCAGGGCCACCATGATAGGAAATATGCGAGCATAGAGGGCAAGAAAATCAAGCAAACGTGGAGTAAAGCCAATAATTGATACGAAAATTTTTGATTCCACGATGACATTGGCCAATTCTGACAAAAGAGTGTAAAATATTGATCAATTGATTGTTGAAATGCTGGTCAAGGCCCATGGGGGATGGGTGGAGCAGTTGCAGACGTGGATAATTTGAGTTGTTTTGCACATTCTCTCCAGCTATTTGTTAATGGTGTGCTGAAGGCTCCAGGTGCATTGTCAGAAGAATATCAATATTTGGTTAAACCATTGAAGGAAAGATCCCCTGCAAGGGAGCGGTGGAACCGAAATGAAGAAAGATTTCCTGCTGTGCCACTAACTATGCTATCAAGTGAAAGATTGCTCACTGTGTTTAGTACTATATCATCTATGGATGGAAGACCGCAGAAGTTCACTCCTTGGAGAAAGGGCCGAGAAATTGTGCTTCGTGAACTGTAATATGCAACTGCTGGATTGGTGCTTTTGATACATTTTTATAGTTCCTTGATCATTTATTTCATGTTCAAGCATATCACATGGCTGTAAAGTTGTTGAAAGAAATGCTCTTGAGGTGTTAAATATGGGTCTTGAGCTAGATTCCATATCTTTTGAATATCGGCTGAATATATCGGGGTTATCGGTGGAGGTACTGGATATCGGTCTTATCGGTATCGGCTCAGAAATCCAATATCGCTCGGGCTCTACACAAGACACAGAATTAACTGTTTTGCCGTAAATGCTCAGTTTCATATCTTTACGCTAGCAGTAAAAGACACAGAGAACCAACACTCCTGCGATTTCATCAAAAGGGTGGTTGAAGATGTTCTCAAAGACTTTGATATATCCAAGAAACAGGTACTGGCAGTAATATCCAAGAGACAGGTACTGGCAGTATAGTAACAGACAATGCTTCCAACATGACTCTAGCAGTTGAGAAATTGTCTGGAGACTGTGTCGTTGAGGAAAATGAAGATTACGTTGAAGTAGAGGGGATCCCAACTTTAGATGAGATTACGACGTTGGCTTTTGTACACCAGTCAGAGTTTCAATACATGTCGCATATGCGATATGCAGCCCATACATTGCAACTGGCAATCCGCGATGGCTTGAAAATGAAGCATGTACATTCACTGCTCAGCAAAATTCGTCAGGTTGTGGTAGCTGCAAGATCTCCAGAAATTGATGCGATTTTAAAGAGGAAAAACAATAAAGGGGCTATTATTGACCAAGCTACAAGGTGGGGTTTCACATATCTTATGCTGGAACGACTCTTTCAACTAAAACCTGTCTTGGTAGACATTGCACATCCAAATGTAACACTGTCTGATGCTCAATGGAATGATGTAAAAATACTAGAAGAGTTTGCTCCGCCATCCTTTTCTCACTACAAAAAAACTACAGGCTTCTGATTTCACACCAGGGTTATTTTTCAAAGAATGGAAAAACTTGCTTTTCCAGTTTTCTCAAATTGGTGGAAAATTGGCTGATGCCATACGAACATACAGGGAGCATCGTGAGATGGCGCTTCTCGCCAATGATGTGCTGCTAACAGCAATATATGTTGACCCGATGTACAAGGTAATGTTGAACGATGAGCAATATTCAAAAGGAAAAGCTACTTTACTCGAAATTGCTCTGTCAACCAACAGTGGAGATTCAGCGAACGCGTCACCCACCTCATAAGAAAGGATTTAACAAAATTCTGGATCGTCAGGCAAAAGGTCGGAATACTGATTGAACCATATGCTTCAGATGGACGTGCGCTGCAACGGTACAAAGTGGATTTTACCAATGCTTCATCCATTATGGAAAATATTGACTGGTCTTCCAAAGTGAGTGTCATGGATGCCATCTGTACCCAGACATACTGCAAAAAGTAGCATACTCAAACTCAGTTACAGCTTTGCCGCCGACACAAGTGAGTGTGGAGAGACTTTACTCCGCATTGCGCATCATTCGATCAGATTTGAGATGATCAATGAAAGAAGACTTAATAGAGGCGATACTATTTCTTCGTACGAATGGTTTTTGAACATTTTGTGCTGAAATAAATGTTTTTCGTTCGTTGATTGTGGTGTTATGTTTTTAATTACTTTGAAACACTAAGTTTTCCAAATTGAGCCTCTATCCGAAATACATCAGTTTTTGACGTAATGTTGCCGGAGCAGTGGTATCAATGCTGCTCCGCAGCAGGAGCCGGAGCTTACTTATGATAAAAGAGAGCGCCGGAGCTGGAGCAGTTGAAATTTTCGCCTGCTCCAAAGCCCTGAATTTAAGGGGGTTCAATAATGTAGGAGCCATACTTGTATTCGCTAGATGGCGTATGCTTGACGACGTTTCTTGGTTCTTGTCTAAGGGAATATTCTGGATATAGCTGTGATAGGCAGTGGTGGCTTTTGAGGTGGGCGGTCGCCCGGGCCCCCCCTGGTCGAAGGGGCCCCCCTATTTGGATTTCGAGAATCACGAATAAGCATGGAAATCCGTGCACCAAGCAAGAATATGATTCCGTACAGATGTGCCTATGATCATCAAATCACTGCATTTGTTAGAAAAGTCCTGTATCCCGATAATCATCACGTCTCTGCATGCGGTAGAATTGCTTAGTTTTGATGTAGTCTATCCTTGCACACATGCAAAATAGACATGGCCGAATCCAGCACCTGGGCAAACCTTTGTGGTGGTGAAAGATAGATAATAATAACCGATGCGGAATGGGGGTCTTGGGGCGTAGCCCCCCAGAAGTTACGGATAGATACTTATAGCGGCCCCCGGTAAGTCTCGCCCAGGGCCCCCCGTTCGTAGGGCCACCACTGGTGATAGGGTACTGTTTGTCAATAGTAATCGGCCCACCGGACGTTCCCCCACTGTATCTACCGATCTTGCTGGGACAATATCTTATTCGTGCTACTGCTGTGTCATTAATTCGTTAATTTAGGGGGGTTCAATAATTAAGTAAAACCGTACATTAGTGGCTCCTCGTTGGTGGGATCCCCGGTAACTTCATCTGCAGCGAGAAGCACAACCAATTTGAGGATGGGTCGTTCCAAAAACTGCGCATCGTTGATTCTTTTTCACTACTGATCTGCCCATCACCGTCCAGAAAAGAATCCGGTCGGTACAAAGAAAGGACTGCCTCTCAGCATAATCTTTCGACTTTGATGAAGAATCGAGATGAGAATTTTGAGTTGTGCTATGATAATTTGAAAGAATATTTTTGGACTGACAGCAATGTTGTTTTAAGATATATAAATAATGTAGCGAGGCGATATCATGTTTTTGTGGCAAACAGAGTTAAACTAATGCATGATTTGGCAGACACTTCTGCATTGATGAATGTAGCAGGACATGATAATCCAAGTGATATTGCAATCAGAGGCATGTCGCTGGAAAAACTTTTATCACTTTCGTTATGGTGGAATGGACCGCAATTCTTTTGGAAAGAGGGACGATTTGAAATACTCAGAAAACTCAGAAATCTAGAGGTTCACGCTTACAAACGAACCTTGTTAGGTTCTGCACTGCACTGTAAACCTTTTTCATATATTACAATTTTTACTTTATTATAACATTTTTGGTTGCAATTTATTGCTTTTGAACTGCGGGCTACTATATGCATGACGTTAGCAGCATAAAATCAAATCAACACTAAACGAGCATCCACCTTGACAATCTTAAAGATTTTACTTGCTTTGTTACAAACGTTTGCTCGAATATTTAGTGACTCTCTGATGTGAGCTTGACCCGAAATCACACAACATCAAGAGCGAAATACACTACATGTAGGTAGTCAGCGAATGAAGCTTATTCAAGCATTCAAATAACTGCTAACGTTGTCTGATGTGAAAACTCTTGCATACGTACGGGGTTAATCTTGATTTCATATGTTTATTGTATCATAAAAAGCAAACCCGTGCCATTGGGGTGTTGGCTACTGGTGTGGGGTAATATCGGCAGCAAGTATAGAAACCCGTTTCACATTCTGCTCAATATCAACGTAACAATACTCGGACGCCGAATACATTGTCCGGTCCGGTCGAATACATTGTCCGTAAAGGCGTAAGCCTTTCAAGTCCTCATCGAAATTGTTGGCAAAGCGACGGAAGATATTGATTTTATTGGACTATTATATATATCAGCGGTCGGGAACCTTTTCTGTCCGAAGAGCCATATATTCGCCCCAGTTTTTACATCTCAACTCCCAAAGAGCCACACATGTCAATCAACTGTTACGCCACAATTGAAAATTCTTGACGTCATGGTAGCACTAATTCGAACCCACTCCATGGGATTCCTCGTGTGCGTCATATTTTCTCTGTAAAAACTGGTATTTATTGTTCGAAAATAAAGCTCGAAACGAGATGTAAGTCACAGACGGACCAAGCCTCACCGTTGATAACGCAATTCATCGTAAGTAGCTTAGAATCTATTATAACCGATATTAATCAAATGTGACTGTCACACTGATTCCGAAAATCTAAATACTTCTCAAAGTATTCGGCGTTGCGCTACACGCAAACATCTCATCGCCGATACGACGCAGAGCTATCATCAAGAACGTGGATACCTCTATGGCGTTGTTTGTAATTCGAGTTTGTAGTTGTGAATGTCACATTCACAACAGTTCATTTCGCGCCGTGGATCAGGAAGACAATGTGTATTTGAAAACTGCGTTTTCAAATTGGCGTCGCGATGTCTGCTACGCTCTTTGATTAATCAATGTATCGCACAATGCAAGATTTCGAGTCGGGTACATAGAATTCGCGAGTGATATTGGCCGCATGCATGACAGTCGCTTAAATTTGATGATTTTGAAAAGAGGGGTCCGAGCACCTAAACCTGAAGACGGCATTGTCTTTACCTCTCAAAGACATGTTTATTTTGCCACGAGAATAATTATTCTTGCCGTGATGAAAATTCACCAACAAGTCGCTGCAATATTGATCGATTCAGTACAAAAATGAATATTTGGCAAAGAGCCATATCTTATACCCAAAAGAGCCATAGGTTCCCGACCACTGATATATATCATTTGATTGCCGCAGTTCCAGTTGATACATTTGGCGACGTTTAAAACGTCAATATGTATGTACTTCTGCAATCGGCATAGTGGCATTATATGGCCCGACTCGTCACTAGCGTATCGTGTACATTACTATAGGATATCACTTAACTGAAATGCAGAGTTGGAATTAATAATATGACGTCACGTGACGTCATGAAGGTTTACGTTCGGGTTAACACAGAACCTGTCAGAAAGGTTCGCGTTCACACGAACATAAACCTTTTTCATATGTTCACACCATCCCTTTCATATGTCCCACCATCCCTTTCATATGTCCAAGAAAGGGAGAGCATGCCAGGTAGCGCAACTGGGGAATGATAGGCATTACCAACTGGGTTTAGCCGTGGACAGCAGATAAAATGACCTGCGACCAAAAAGTTCGATGTATAGTCAATAGTCATGCAACGTAACTATTCATCGGACGTAAGACACCTATAAATGTTTATTGTAATTCCATATTGCTTTAATTCTATGATCGTATACTTCCTTAGGTGCACTTAAGGCACTTGATACTGGTCTAACTCTAATGTTCTGTTAACATATTTTCATTCCAAGTGGAAAATGCCAACATAGTGCCAACTTGCCGAACTATAAAATCCCGTGCCAACTAACATGAAAATGAGCAAAAATTCTGAAATTTGCGCCAATGGGCAACACTGCAAACCACCTTTGAGTACACGCTGCTGAGATGAGACTTCATGATTGTTATTTCGTTGATTACGGACAATCGGGGTAAACACCTAAGGTTCATTGCGTGAGTCTTCTTAAAATTGGCTCTCGTGAGTCCCGTCCATTCGCTTCCAGAAGTGTGGGCGGTAGGACGTGATCGCTTGACAGCTCCTCGGCTCTTCTGGCAGGTAATAGCAGACTGCTGCGTTTGCTAAACCTGAAAGTACTTCAACGTGGTTTTCTTTCTGGTCCAGAACTTCGGAATCTTGATCCGTTTTTGCATTATGGATTGCAGGAATATGTTACCTGCTGTTGACACCTGTGTCTACGCCTTCTATCTATTATTATGTACTGCATTGTGTGCGCTCTGGAGCGTCTCTGGCCACCCGCCCGTTCCTACTTGTGCGAATGTGCGTGCAAACATCTTGGATCTTTCATGCAAACATCTTGGATCTCTCGAATGCTAATACTTCATAGAATAGGTCATCTTGCGTGCTTATATGCAGTAGCCTGCGTAGGCTTCGTGAAGTCTACGGCATAGCGACCGTTCCTGCTGTTACGTGCCACATCCCAGATCTCTAAATATATATATTATATACACGTGATTGCATATAACTCTGTCTCTATGTTGATTGCATATAACTCTGTCTATATGCCGGTGGCCGAGATCGGGAGTTTTACAGTAATTATGAGTGAAGTGTTGTTTTTCTATCTATTTACTTCTTGCTTCTGTTCGCTCGAGCTTGTGCCGGAGCCCTACCTGGGTGTCGAGACATTGGTACCAGGCATTGCTCCCAGGGCAGAGATAGATCTTACAGAACGACTGCAGCTCATCAGATAAATCGCGGATAACAAACTGGTATCGTTGTTGAAAACTACTAGAAGCTTACGATACTAAAGAGCGTCTAATTTTCTCACTGGTGTAAGTTTAGGAAGATGTACGGCTAGGCTGTCCAGAAAACCGGGTACAAGAGCACCTGCTACGTTTTATGATGGATAAAGTTCGAAGAATTACATTGATAGATCAGACGAGTTGCAAATTTTAGTTGTGAGCAACAATATTTCTATTCGTGTCTGAGATCGGGACAATCTAAATATATGTATCTCTTCACGAATGCGGATCTGTCAATTTCAAATTCTGGTGTCTGCATGAATCCATTTGTCAATGTGATGTTCAGAAACCCAATCATGAGTAAGCCCAGGTAACATTGTAACACTCCTACGTTCTTGGTGCGCTTTTCTTCACTCGCCCACCGATCACAAATAGTTTTTGATCAATTGCAACAACACTACTACAATACACAATAATATCTCATTACTTAGCACAATGATATCTCATTACTTAGCAATAATATATATTGATGAATCAAGATAATGTATCATAATGTAACGAAAGTCACGGGTCTTACGGCAATAGTAAAGTCCCTATATTTCTGTCCGATCATTGATACGAGCGTAATACTCATGATCGAGGGGATAACAAACGCGTACTCCGCTCCGTTTCAGTTCTAGTCCTAGACCCACCATCAGTGTAAACCAGGGGTGGGCAACATCCGACCCGCGACGGGATTGTGAGCGGACCGCAGATAGTTTTCCGGTCTCCACAAAGGATTTCTGCGTCCGACATGCATCCAGAACTTGACAACTTTGATCTACCACACGGCTCATTGACTTCAGCAGCTACTTGATCTACCACACGTCTCATTGACTTCAGCAGCTACTATGCTGAAGTACATTACAATATTAAATTTATTGGCCGCTGTATGCTTTAAACGTTAAGTTTTTTTTACATTAGATTCGACAAATCACGATTAAATGTATCGATTCAATAATCCGGCGTTCATTTTCCCATATCCGACCCGCCGGCGTTGCCATCCCCTGATGTAAACGATAGGCCTACGTGATCAGCATATTATCAGGAGATGTTCATTCATAGCAAACCGATATCTTTACCGCTAATGCCTCTGCTTTGGGTGCAAAAGTTCGCGTGCCTCTGCTTTGGGTGCAAAAGTTCGCGAAGGTTCACATTGTTCTCCCATTCAGGCGGGAGGTCTTCCATTCAGGCGAGTGATACCTTATATGTAGTCGAATGGATTTTTAGTTGAATACAATTTTGGATAACCCAATGCAACCAACTTATGGAGTACAATTTTGGATAACCCAATGCAACCAACTTATGGAGTATGTTCGGCCTGCATCTAATAGTGCGTATGCACCATCGATTTCGCATGGGAATGACATGTCGCATTAAAATCCCAGCTTTTCGAATAACGAAGCCACACTTTAAACTACCCTGACAGTCTCGAATCGCATCCTTTAAAGATGATACCCTCCTGCTTCCAGTTGGCCTGCAGCTTCCAGAAGGCCTACAATGGGCCTGCAGCTTCCAGAAGGCCTGCAATGTAAGTTTCGATATATGAAATTTCTGGGGGATCTGTCTCGTAGTGATATCTCAATACTTCGATAAGGTCAACTCTAGAGAAGTGCCGTTCCGTGATCGGTAACCCTTCGCAGTTCCTACCCATCGCCAATCAATGCGTCAGAATTGATGTGACGTCGATGCTTATGAACAATTGACAGACTTCTTGTGAATGGACAAGATCTTTTTGAAATCATGACGTTTTGATTGTTCCACATGCAACTGACGAACCATTGCGTGGGCCACTGGCTGCGCGAAGCGCGAAATCTTCGCAAAGTTTTTTATTAGGCCAGTAATATTGTTACTTCATTTCGGGTCTGCTGTATATCGCTACACACAAAAAAATTTACCTCGATTTACCGCGAAATGTCTGGAAGCAGGGTGGCCAGCCACTTGGCAGTAATATAACATTACCGTCACTCAATGTAAATTCAACTTACACCCGTCCGGTAATCTAGCTTTACACGCCTGACTGTAATGTTACTACAGTCACCTCTGGTATATTCAATCTACATTCTCTCCTGTACATTTACGAGGAGACTGTAATTTTACCCCCTACCTAGTACCTACAACCCTACATGCTGTCCTTTGTAAATCAGATTACATGCCAGCTTCTAAATTCACGTACATCCATACCTATCCCAAAGCAACGTGATGCCAAAATACAGCAAGTTTCTTCACGCTCTAAAAACGACATTGGGACAACTGTATATTCATTCATGATTCACGATGAAAAAGTATTGCTGCTGGAGGTCTAATTCTTCTGTAGGAGGAATGCAAATATAGCACAAGTGGTCCCAAGAAAAGGTGAATTAATTCCACCGCCGGATAAACTTCCAATTGTTTCTTTTTCTCGTCTTCATTCCTTCTGTGTGACTAGTATCTTGCAGTCCCACTAAAAAGAACTCATGCGTAAGTCGCTATATTAAGCAAAGGTCCTAATCTAGACATGACATTACAATAACTACTAAGACAAATAGGCTAACAAAAATATAACAATTTTTGAAGTACCGGTACTGGTACATTTTGTGACGACGGCTCCGCCTTTTACATGATATAGCAGAGATTCATGACTTACTTTATCTAATGCAGCGGTTCTCAACCTTTTTGGACATGCGCCACCCTCGGCGATGGCCAAAAAGTTTACGCCCCCCTGCACTTATTGTCACGTCAAAAAGAGCACATCATCTAATACAGAGATAGGCAACCTTTTTGCTAATCACGGTCACATTTCAATTACTTAGGTAGCCTAAGGCCGCATTCCAACCTATATTGCATCTAAGTCTGTCTTAAGTAGTGCAGTTCGCCAGCTATTACCAACAGCTACCCAGCGCACTGAGCTTTAGGCTACTGCCAAATCTATGAAGTAATGAATGACTTACACGTGGGAATTGCTCTAAATCTTCAAAGAATATCAAAAATCTGCTCAAATGAAGTTAAATGCGACTGCTGGAGTTTGAATTTGGCGAGCTTTCTTGAATGCGAAATAAGTTTCTTCTTCAACAATCGTCTTCTGAAAATGGTTGTGAAACACATGTTTAGTCAGAATTCAGACAGACTTAGTCAATTTCTCGCGCCCCGAGGTTGAGAACCACTGATCTAATGTATTGAAGCAAAAGGTTCCTCATTTGAGGTGGCATGTGTGCCAAACAAATCCAGCAGTGGATGGAAACATCTCTATGCTATGGCCCGAAAATTACATGAACAAACCAACAGTTTCAACTCCTCTGTGGCGGAGTATGTGGTGTCACAGGTCACTATGTAAGTCGACTAATATCCCAAAATAGAACAGAGAATGCGGCGAATGAAATATTTCAATAATGAAACCAAAGTCATCCCGATGGTGTGCACAGTCGTAGATATTCACGGTAACAAATACTATGTCGTACTGTACCTTTTACGATGCGTATCCCATTCAGCATTCCTAGGAATCTTCAAGGATCCACTTTCTTCAAGCACAACAAGCTTCGCTCCATCCGGGTCGGAATCTCGGTACGTTTAGCGAGACACCGATGACCGATTCAATATTGGCGCTCCACCCTTTGCTCAAATCTCAATAATGGCCAGACGACGATACGACACTCGAACGATTTCAAATCGAGTGGTATTCATCCGCTGACATGCCACCAATAATATTTACCGGCCACGTTATAATGTTTGATTTAGGTCGTATTTTTTCATACAGAAACAATCATCATTACATATAGTCCCTTTCTTTTCCATCTAATCTCGTATAAATTGATATATATTCCACGTGATGTTCACTACTTACTACACATACATATACTTACCCAGACGCTGCTTGTGATGTCACAGTTGTGCGTTGGTTGTTTACTACGAAACTCAGAAAAAGCAGTAACGCGTAACCCTAACCTACTGTAACCTATGACAGATCGCCATGTCCGCCATTAACAAATGGTCAACTTAGCATGCGGTGCTGATATTTCCAGTTTCCCGAACAATATTATACATCCTAAACTGATATTTTAACTTATCAGTCCTATCCCTGGTAACCAACGAAACCGGCCGTATAGCCATAGCCTTATAATATAATATAGTGGCTATGGTGTACCACATTAGCTACGATTGTCAGTTGTTTCTTTTACCCCAGTATGTACTTTACTGAAATTGGTACTAGGGCCAACAATTTCCGTATGATAGACCCCAGTCTCGCGAACGTGGTTGAATCAGGTCAAATCACCACAAAAAATGATATCAGTAACATTCAGTTCCACGTATAACATTGGCCGCAGCGATTTCCAAGCTAATCAATTTTGCCAATAGCCTGATATACTGCAGGAACGATTAACTGCCAGTAATTTTGCGAATAAATTCTGGTAACTTGACTTTACAGCTAAATTAAGGTAATATTACACATCAAAATGTAAAATTACAAGCTACTCATAGCTATTGGCTGCGACTAGTAATTCGTTGCAAAATTTACAGAGATTTCCCAGTAAATCTACCAGATTGTTTTGTGTGTAGGCTCGGTTTGCAAGGACAGGACTATTCGGCGCTTCGACATATCGAAATAAAAAGCCAGCCAACATCCGTCAATCGTTCTATGCGTAGATTTAATCGTCGACGGTCTTTCCACCAGCGCTAACGCCAAGGTCGCATGTTGGACGGACGTGTGACACGTTCTCTCATTGCGAATATACTTACACTCAATCTGATACAATGGGCGGTTTTTCTTTGTGAGGAGGGGCTAACAATAAAGCAAGAAGAACTCGAGTGTCAGCATATTGCGCGAAACGTGAATAAATATTTTACTTTAGATATGCCATGCCCTCTTGGCACCTTTTGGCACCTTTGGGAATTCCATCTATTGTATGGTTACCATATTTTTGTGACCCAAATTCCGGACATTCTTTAGCGCTCACTAGTGGATTTCAAAATGAGGTTGGGAATTCATCTATTGTATGGTTACCATATTTTTGTGACCCAAATTCCGGACATTCTTTAGCGCTCACTAGTGGATTTCAAAATGAGGTATGAGCATCAGCCCCTTTACACCCAAATAAACAATTCTGGGAAGGTAATCGATGCAAATTCTTGAGGGGGCTTGCTATATATGCATCTGGTCATTAAATTTTTTAAATGACTTCTGTTAATAATATTGGTTCTTCCATATTACTATATATAGTTTGGTCCTCTCTTCTCCCACATGATCAGGGATAGCGGTAGAGCTTGTGGAGGAAAATTACTTGGAAAATACAGGGAGCGTAATTGTACATCGTCCAGTCATGTTTATGTCACACCGATGAAATTGTTGCTCAGCCCAATGCCGATGCGAACCACGGAGCTTTACAAACACCCCACATCCAGTAGTCTTCAACCTTTTATGATCGCAACTCCATCTCCAATTTGAAAATGTTCCGTGCCCAGTTCCGTGGCCAGCGTATGTCCTTACTAAGAAGCTTGCCAAGGGCATTAGGGTTGTCCAAAATTTGGAAAATCTCAAGAATGATGGGTATCAGTGTCTCATTCTATAGATTATTGATAAAAAACCGAAATGAGCCTGGAATAAGCTCACAGGAAAGTCGTTAAGATTTGTCGCAAAGCGTTTGAAAGTAGCTACCGACGAGTGGGCGTACCAGCGACCATAGAACGGCAACAAGACTAGTAATCACGAAATCACGGCTCTCGATTGGCTAATCGGCTATGCTTCAGTGATCACGATGGTAGTGACTTGCTGATCAGTTGTTAAAGGAGTCTACTAACGGCGGTGATTCTGTAAGCGCATTGTAGGTTCGTTGGCAGATAATGATTTAAGATTGATTCAGGACATGTTGAGTGACTAGATACATGATGATGAACAAACAACAGCTACTTAACACAAACTTAAAGCATGACTGGCTTACTGTGAAGGAAACCGCCGTAGCCTACACAATTTCTGTTTTGACCGATGGATAGCACAGAACATGCGGAGAAATATTGCAAAGGCGCTTATGCAAGAGGCGAACGAATTGCCTGTCTCAGAAGAGATGCATCATAGTTGAATACAAATATAAAGCTTAACAATGACACTACTTGGTCTGATCTTATTAGGCTCCAGTCGTGCTGTATAACTCAAGTCCTGAATGCTCTAAGGATTGGCTGAATCAGTTTTATGCTGGGGACTTATTAAACTTTTACAGCAAAATGAATTCACTCGTAAGTGTTGTCAAAGTCGTCAATGAGGCCGTAGAAAGAGGTGTAGAGGTAAGCACAGACTATGCTGGATTGCTGGTATGACCAGCAAAAATACAGTACGTCTTAGCATGTCCTGAAGAAATCTTGAATCATTACCGGCTGTAACACTGCAAATGCTGGAATGTAAAACGAGCTTAAAAGGCAATGAAGCAGTGCGACAGTTACATTTCTTCGTGGTTCCACTAAGCTATATGGTCGGCCAATATAACATCTTCTGAGCAGATAAGATTTTGTGCGGCATCCATCTCACTTATTGTGTGCTGTACCAGTTTGCGATGACTAATATACTTTACTTACGCCCAGTCTGACGTATTTACAACCATAACTAGGTATTTCTTGGACTTATATCTAGTTCTCAAAGAGCACAATCATTCGCCGTTTCACCTCTGTCATGCCTGCAATTCTCTAAGGCTAAGTTAAGCTATACAATCAAACTGTCTTTTTAATGGGCATAATAGCATAGTCTGTGCTTATACCTTTTAACTCTTTGTGCGGCATCATTGACGACTTTGAAGTCACTGAACATGTCCTGCATCAATCTTAAATCATTATCTGCCAACCAACCTATAATGCGCTTACAGAATCACCGCCGTTAGTAGACTCCTTTAACAACTGATCAGCAAGCCACTGCCGTCGTGATCATTGAAGCATAGCTGATTAGCCAATCGAGAGCCGTGATTTCGTGATTACTAGTCTTGATTCCGTTCTATGGTCGCTAGCACGCCCACTCGTCGGTAGCTACTTTCAAACGCTTTGCGACAAATCTTAACGACGTTCCTGTGAGCTTATTCCAGGCTCATTGTTGTTTTTTATCAATAATCTATAGAATGAGACATTGATACCCATCATTCTTGAGATTTTCCAAATTTTGGACAACCCTTAAAGGGCATTCAACAGCAGCAGTTATTGGCTGACAACACTCAAGTTGTGCGTACACTAATGGTGACACACCGCGTTGCTTCATTCTGACAATGTTGTCTACAACACAGTTTTTCATCCTGCGCTTCTTGATATAAAAATGATGCAATGCACAAGAAGTCTCTCTTCAGTTAAGATATTGCGGTCCGTTGACCATAACACCATGTCTACCTATTCGTTTTATTTGACCGTGTATGATTCACAATGAGCAGACAATTAGCCGTTTACAACGGCAGGCCTATAAAATAGGCTACAAGCTGTAAAATATCAAATGATAATAAGTTCACCGACAGTGCAAAATCTATAATACGAATTTTGACCTAATGCTACAATTTTGACAAAATTTTGCCATGTCAAAAAAAACACGCCATAGTGATCACATAAACACAATACGCACGTAATCGAATTCATCATAGCCGATGGCCAGAAATTTCGCCAAAATCTTCGGGTAACCCTTGAACCACTTCAGAGCTTTCCGATTTCGGATCTTCGTCCTCCACATACGGAGTATGAACTCGAGGACTAATTCCTGCAGCTCATAGTGTCCCGATTTCGGATCTTCGTCCTCCACATACGGAGTATGAACTCGAGGACTAATTCCTGCAGCTCATAGTGTCCGATCTGCGCCAAACCGTCGAGAGCACTTTTACTGTAACCAGTGGTGGCTTTATGATTGGGGGGGCCCTAGGCGAAACCTCCGGGGGGGCCCCCATATCCAAGTAATTGTAGCTTCTGGGGGGCTGCGCCCCCCCAGACCCCCCGCGACAAACGTCAGATTGCTAAGTATCCATTTCGCAGGGGGTTTGTAGGTGCCGAGCCAGATGCTGGATTAGGCCTATGATCTATTTATTATCTGGAAAGGAGATATTGTTGCATGAATTGGCGTAAAGAAGAAATGCGTGACAATGTGACAAAACACCAGTAATACCAAGGGAACACATAACTACTGATAGTGTAACGGCACGGTCTCGGATTGGCAATGCTTTATTACGGAGCTTCACACGCAAACTGCAACGTATCGCCACCACAACATAATACGGCCAAGCCGGCTGTCACACGACCGACCAGCACGACGGCCAGACCAGAAAGAGGGAATATCATGATTACAAGAAACCACGTGCACAGTTCATGACCACAGATACCATAATAACAAGGTTAACAGCAGCACTTGGGCTGCTACATCACCTTCCCCTAAATCAGTGAGAAGCTACCAAAAGCGCTCTCAAACATGTAAAATTATAATGAATATACAGCACATTAATCATAAACAAGAACAAAGCGCACGGATGAAAGCACGAGATGTCAATGATACCACAACTCATGGAACCTGGATTCTGCCAGAAATAACCAGATACAACACAGCAATCAGCGAAAAGTTACATAACCCAATCTAGGAATTCTTCCACTATCAACAGTTAACTCAATACACACACTAAGCCGCCACCAATCCCATCCACAGGGACAACTAAAATCCAATACACGGCCCATCAATCCCATCCTTACAGGGATACCCTACCATAACACAATACCAGTCAATCCCATCCTTACAGGGATAACCGCAACACACTTAACACATGAAGCGTCGACGAAGGACAAAGCCATCCCAAACGTCACGAGTCCAACGCTATGATTCTGATCGACCGAGATCGTCCTCACCCGGGAGCGCCCTTTTAATGTCTTCCTTCAACGAATGCCACACATACAAACACTGCTGATATCCGTCCCAAGTGTCCTATATGTCTTTCACTGGTCACTGCAAGCATCACGTCCACCGACATAGCCCATATCATCTGCATCAGCGTCACCAACTTCATCACGTACGTTCGAAACTTGTCTCCGCACACTACCGGTACACTTTAAACGATCGCCAATTCATCTTCATACCAATTACCAACTGCAGCTCCATAACGTCGGCAGCATTCCAATCCAAGTCCTGGCGTGCTCGCCACTGTAACGGCCCGGTCTCGGATTGGCAATGCTTTATTACGGAGCTTCACACGCAAACTGCAACGTATCGCCACCACAACATAATACGGCCAAGCCGGCTGTCACACGACCGACCAGCACGACGGCCAGACCAGAAAGAGGGAATATCATGATTACAAGAAACCACGTGCACAGTTCATGACCACAGATACCATAATAACAAGGTTAACAGCAGCACTTGGGCTGCTACAATAGCATCTCCAAAGACCTAGTTAGGGTTTGTTTCAACGTTTCACATGGACAAATGTCTTCCGGGGCGCTGATTGCATGATGTGCAAGAAGTTGAGAGATTGTGTTAAATTTGAAAAATAACACGAAGACTGATGTGTGCATCACAAATATATACCAAACATATGCCAAAGCATTACACATAACTCAAGTTGATAAGTTCGTTAAATGACAATGAACATCCCCTTCAGAAAAATAAACTAAACACATTGGAATATTAATCTTAGGTGCACACGATTTTACGTAACTTTGCAAAGAGACTATCAAAGTATTCAATACCAATATAATCATGCAAAAAATGTGGTATAACAAGGCATAGAAATATAACCAGAAAAAGTGTGGTTACAAACAAGACAGTAAAACAGCAGTAATCTTCAAATGGTCCGATTTACCTTATTACTTTAATAAGAAACAGCATTTTCTAGCTTTTTGCTTCGCAAACTCGTCGATTAGTAAGTTGTGATCAAGGCCATAATTTATTTCACTTTCTATACACATCAGTGCCAATCCATTTAGACGCTCTTGGCTCATTCGAGATCGCAGAAAAGTCTTAATTAATTTCAATTTCGAGAATGAGCGTTCACCACTTGCCACAGACACTGGTATGGTCAGAACTATTCGCAGAGCTTCAGACAGATAATGGTAGTCAGAAAGCATCTCGCCTTTGGCTAGATACCGCAACGCATCTAGAGCTGTTACACCAAGACCTTTATTAGGAATACTAATAAAGGACTCGATTTCTCCCAACAAGACACCTGCATCAATGTCCTCACCAAGAAACTGCTCGATCTTATCACATGCCTCAGCTAAACCTTCACGACTTATTTTATCAGGCTTGAATGTCATGATATTTAGTAATGTACTGAAGTTTGAGTAAAATTTACCCAATTGACTGAATCTTTCTTCCATGGATAGAATGAAAGTGTCCACCATCACATTGAATACATCAACTTCATATTTCTTCTGAGCTGAGAGAATTTCCTCATTGTCAATGGCCTCGTCAAAAAATCCAATTCGGCTTCTTTGCCTCGAGTGCTGAAATGAAGTTTGTATCTCCACTCCATCAACCACTATGCCTCTGACTAACTGATCTGCCTCATCCAGAGATTGCTGGAAGCCATCAAGACGAAAACGTCTGATCCAAGTAAGGAGACCAGAAATCATACTTTGCATGATGTCTACCTGGATGGACTGCTTTTGTAAATGCTGAGAGACAACATGAACTTGAAATAGCACCTTGTACCAGATAACAGAGCTAAGAATGAATTCATAAGAACAAACTTCTTTCAAAATCCCAGATATATCAGCAGCACTTTTCCCATCACCTACAACCTGGGAACTCTGCAAAACCATTAGAAGTGACTTAATGACTCCATCCAAATGAAATCTCACCACTTCTACAGACCGAATTTTACTCTCCCAACGAGTGTCGCTGGGATACTTCACAACTTTACTGCAATTTTCTTGCAGAATGTTCCATCGTTTGGTTGAGGATGAAAATGCCGAATACAGTTTTTGGAGAAAACCGAAATAAACATAGAATCTTGTATAACATTTTGCAGCATCACAGAGAACCAGATTCAAGGAATGAGATCCACAGGGCATGAAAAATGCATGTTCATTCAAATCCAAAATTTTCTTTTGTACACCAGCATTCCGGCCAGCCATGTTCGCACCATTATCATACCCCTGACCTCTACAATTCGCAATATCCAAACCAAGCTCTTCCAGTCGATCAAGCAAAGCCTTAGTGAGACCCAACGAGGTAGTTGCTTTAACATTAAGAAAGCCAGTGAAATGCTCTCTTACAGAAACATCCCCTTCAGTATCCACATATCGAACTACAAGGGTCATTTGTTCTTCATGGCTGCAATCAGGAGTACAATCAAGAATGACACTGAAGTATGTGCATTAGGGTTGTCCAAAATTTGGAAAATCCCAAGAATGTTGGGTATCAATGTCTTATTCTATAGATTATTGATAAAAAATAACAATGATCCTGAAATACGCACACAGGAAGGTCGTTAAGATTTGTCGCAAAGCGTTTGAAAGTAGCAGCCGACGAGTGGGCGTGCCAGCGACCATAGAACGACCACAAGACTAGTAATCACGAAATCGCGACTCTCGATTGGCTAATCGGCTATGCTTCAATGATCACGACGGTGGTGGCTTGCTGATTAGTTGTTAAAAGAGTTTGGTAACGGCGGTGATTCTGTAAGCGCATTGTAGGTTGGCTCCCAGATAATGATTTAAGATTAGTTCAGGACATGTTGAGTTACTAAATACATGATGATGAACGAACAACACATAAACTTGAAGCATGACTGGCTTATTGTGAAGGAAACCGCAGTAGCCCACATGTCTGTTTTGACCGAGGGAAAGCACAGAACACGCGGAAAAATATTGCAAAGGCGCTTATGCAAGTGGCGAACGAATTTCTTGTTTCAGAAGGAATGCATCATCATTGAATACAAATATAAAGCTTAACAATGACACTACTTTGTCTGATCTTATTAGGCTCCAGCCGTGCTATATAACTAAAGTCTTCAATGCTCTAAGGATTGGCTGAATCATCCGTTTATGCTGGATACTTATTAGACTCTTACAGCAAAATGAATTCACTCGTAAGTGCTGTCAAAGTCGTCAATGATGCCGTAGAAGGAGGTGTAATTGTAGTCGTCAATGATGCCATAGAAGGAGGTGTAATGGTAAGCACAGACTATGCTGGTATGACCGCTACAAATGCTGGAATCAAACCAGACATGGATATAAAATGAGCTTAAAATGCAATTATAGCGGTGCGATTGTTATATTTCTTCAGGGTTTCAATATATAAGCTATCTGGTCGGTCCATATAACATCTTCTGAGCAGATAAGATTTTGTGGGCAATCATCTCACATATGGTGTGCTGCACCAGTTTGCGATGACTAATATTCTTTACTTACGCCCAGAAAGTAGGAGCACTGACGTAATTGCAACCAGAACTAGGTATTTGTCGGATTTATATTTAGTTCTAAAAGTGCACAATCATTCGCTGTTTCGCCACTGTCATGCTTGCAATTCTCTAAGGGTAAACTATACAAGCAAACTGTATTTTTAATTGTCATGCCAGCATAGTCTGTGCTTACCCTTTCAACTCTTTGTGCGGCATCATTGACGACTTTGACAGCACTTTAAGAGTGAATTCATTTTGCTGTAAGAGTCTAATAAGTCCCCAGCATAAACAGCTTATTCAGCCAATCCTTGGGGCATTCTAGACTTCAATTATATACCACGACTGGATCCTAATAAGATCAGACAAAGTACTGTCATTAAGCTTTATATTTGTATTTAATGATGATGCATCCTTTCTGAAACAAGAAATTCGATCACCACTTGCATATAAGCGCCTTTGCAATATTTCTCCGCAGTTTCTTTGCTTTCCCTCGGTCAAAACAGACACGTAGGCTGAGGCCGTTTCTCTCACAGTAAGCCAGTCGTGCTTTAAGTTTGTGTGAAGCAGCTGTTGTTTGTTCATCATCATGTATTTAGTAACTCAACATGTTCTGAACTAATCGTAAATCATTATCTGCCAACCAACCTACAATGCGCTTACAGAATCACCGTCGTTAGCAAACTCTTAACAACTAATCAGCAAGCCACCACCGTCGTGATCATTGAAGCATAGCCGATTAGCCAATCGAGAGTCGCGATTTCGTGATTACTAGTCTTGTGGCCGTTCTATGGCCGCTGGCACGCCCGCTCGTCGGTCGCTACTTTCAAACGCTTTGCGACAAATCTTAACGACTTTTCTGTGAGCGTATTCCAGGCTCATTGCTGTTTTTTATCACTAATCTATAGAATAAGACATTGATACCCAACATTTCTGAGATTTTCCAAATTTTGGACAACCCTAATGTGCATCTACGAACATCAGAAGTTATTTGATCAAG
Source organism: Botryllus schlosseri (assembly GCF_051294905.1). Classification (NCBI taxonomy): domain Eukaryota; kingdom Metazoa; phylum Chordata; class Ascidiacea; order Stolidobranchia; family Styelidae; genus Botryllus; species Botryllus schlosseri. The sequence goes on along the minus strand of NC_137243.1, from coordinate 26,298,142 downwards.
AATATTTTTTCCCACCAAGGAAATCAACTCATTTTGAATATTTTTACCTAAATAATTATCGGGTAACTGTTGATTCTTTACTTTCTGAGTATGCTCTGCAAGAACTGGATCAAACTTGGCCAGAAGTTCAACAAGACCTAGAAATTGACCTTGATGTGGATCCCCTAGCCGTTCATGTCCAGCAGTACCTCGTAACGCACAGTGATTTCTTGCTAAGTACTGGATGATTGCAAGCAAGCGTTTAAGAATAGACCTCCAGTATTCAACAAGTTCACTGTGCTTACTTTGGATATTCTTCTGTAAAACTGTTGGATTTTTGAGAGCTGCACTATTTTCCGAAAACAAGTGAAGTGCTTTGAAATGATCTCTAGAAACTTCATGTTCGCTCAATATTTTACCAAGATTTTTCCAGTCGCTGCAACCATCATGGACCAGGCTACTTTTACCACAGGAGAATAATTTACAGTGGAAGCAATACACTGAATCGGTCGACTTCGAGTATACTAACCAAGAACGCTTCTGTAGTTTCTGATTTTTCAGCTGCCTCTGAAAATGAGTCACAGAGAACTTTCGGTCTTTAGTGACAGGAAACACAACACAACTCAAATCATCTTGGACTGGCCCCCTCAAAACAACTTCATTCTTCTCTGATGTACTTAGTCTAGATGGCCATACTCCAATATCATCCAATTTTCCTACTACCTCTTTGGTAATGGTAATAGAATGAACAACAGTAGAAGAGTGATCTGATACAGATTCAAATCTGGGCCGAGACTGAGTAGCAAATCTGGGCCGAGACTGAGTAGAACAGCAGCCTTGAGATTCCATCAGCACAGCACCTGGTTTGCCAGAAGAAGCATTTCTGACTGGTCCTTCAGCGGTACCTGTACTACTAAAGCTTGGCTGTTGTGAGATGTTTGCTGAATTAACTACAGTATTTTCAGTAATTTCACAGTTTTTGCTCACAATACCAACAGGCTGACCTCCCACATAATCACTACACTTTGGCTGCGCTGTGGTAACTGATAATTCTCCGGTACAATGATCTCTTGAGCTCTCTCCTTCGACTACAACAGGGAGTTCCTCATCTGGCATTATCATTGATGGAAAAGCAGCACCATCCTCAATTTGTTCAGAACATTCCTGAGCTGACATAGATGGCTTGAAATATTTGTGTAGCAGTCCAAAATTTGCATCATCACTTTCTTTCCGAATCTGAACCAACTTCCTTTTCTGAGATCCCGACTTACATTTAGCATGTACTCGCGGCATTGTAGCCGATAATTACGAGATATTGATGCTACCAATTACAACATGACATATAAATGAGTGATACCAAACTCTTCGTATCTAAATAAATGTACGGTTATCAACCGGCGAGTGCGCAGTACTAAATATGCTGTTTACCGAGTCATCTTTATATTCAACTGGTAGGCCCATTTCAAGAATGCAATGGTCAAAATTGTCTTATGCAACACCTGATCAATCAATACTTTCCTCTGCCCTGCTGAAATTGATTCCAATTCTAAATTGCTTGGTCACAATTCAAAACATAGATTTTTTGGGTATAAAATATCAGGCATCAGGCCACTACAACCTTTCCTGTAAACAAGATCTATCTGTGGTATTTGTAGTACATCACCCTTTAAAAACATGGAACTCTGTTTAAAAAATCACCTTCTGCCAATAAAAAATCACCTTCTGCCAACACTAGAAACATTTTCTGATTGACTGTACCGGGTGCACATTGGTCATGGTAAAGTGTGAAAATACGATCCCAATCCGTAGACAAGGAATGAACAAACTTACAATCCTGACAACCCTGAGAATGGATTTCCATTCAGAAAAGACCTGAAGGCACAAATTACCAGAGTGATGAGAATGGCTCATTAAACAACAATATATATAGTTTCCTACATGTTTTCTTTTGCTTTCAAAAGACTATTTCCTTTAATATTTTGGATATCCAGACTCAATGTGGACTTGCTGGGCGTGCTTCATATGTCCAAAAACTTTGCCAGAATTGTATATTCCTATGTTAGAATAACTTTATACTGCGCCTGTAAAAAAAATTGAAATATTTTAAAATTATGGATCGACGGTTGTACCATAATGAGCATATATTATCAATTATAGTTAGCTATTTGCAATACTAAATAACCTGCCATATGGATATGATGTCAATGTCATGCACTTTAGTATACACATTACACACACACTGCACAAGAAATTGAGTATAATACAGTACAAAACTGTCATGATACCGCATTAGCGGTACACCCGAACACTTCACTTCATTGATGAAATCACTTTCATAAGGTTAGAGTACATCCAAACGAAGTTGCATGAAAAATCAAGAAGCTGCAAAAAGTTGCTTGAAAAAATGAAGCAAAGTTGAAATATAAGATTCCTCCAAACAGCTTAAAACACCATACTACATAACTTCCGAGTATTTAGGAAGCTGCCAGAAGCTGTAAAAAAAGTTGCAAAAAATTGCCCTGTGATCATTTAATTCTTTCCTCTGCCCTGCTGAAATTGATTCCATTGCTAAATTGTTTGGTCACATTTCGGTCTTTTTCTGTGACATCATATTAAATTATCAACCTCACAACAAATTGAATATATGTGGCCTTCCGTACACCTTTCTCAATGATAGCCATTCAAACCTTTCAAATATCGACATAGATTTTTGAGGCATAAAATATCAGGCATTAGGCCGCTAGAAACTTTCCTGCATGCAAGATCTATTGCATATCTATCTGTAGTACAACACCAATTAAAAGATCCACCTGTGATTAAAAAAAACGCTTTGTGACAACACCATAAACAGTTTCTGACTGACTGTACCGGGTGCACATATAGCGTGGTAAAGCTTTGAAAATACGCTGCCAATCCGCAGACAAGAAATGAACAAATTTACCATCATGACAACCCTTGGAATGGATTTCCATTCAGAAAAGGCCTAATTCACAACTAATATGTTGAGTCATGAGAATGGTTCAGTAAACAACAATATATAGGCTATAATAGCCTACATGCTTTCATTGGCTTTCAAATGACTATTTCCTTTGATATTTTGGATATTCAGGCTCAGGGTGGACACGCTTCATTATAAATTAACATACGGTATCATATGAAAGCTGGCATCAAGAGCTAGCAAGTAGAATCTCACAAACTTATACTGGAAAATTTTGATGCACTGAAATATACACTACTGCCACTAGGAAGTATATACTCAATAATAATTCATTCCATGATACAATATGACCTCATTAACATAAAATCGAAGCAGGCCCTTTTAACAAGCACAGAAATTCAATTATCAAACACCGTTTGCAGTACAATATTCTACATGGGTAGGCCTACATGTATTTTCACGGTTATTCCCAAAATGATAAACTAAAATTCGCATAAATGTAGGAGGGGGGCTCATAAAATCAAAGTAAGCTCTTTTAGCAGATGCATAAATTTAATGATCGACTGTTTACGGTACCATATTCTACATCGGTACATTACATATATATATTTTCACAGTTACTCGCAAAAGGATAACTAAAATTCGCATAAATGTAGGGGGGCTCATAAAATCAAAGTAAGTTCTTTTATCGGATGCAGAAATTCAATGATCGACTACTGTTTACGCTACCATATGCTACATGGGTACATATATTTTCACGGTTATTCGTAAAATGATAACCAAATATCGCGTAAATGAAGAAGGGGGGCCCCCTCATAAAATCAAAGTAAGCTTTTAGCGGGTGCAGTAATTTAATGATTGACTACTGTGTGCGGTATTACATTCTACATGGGTGCATGCATTTTCACAGTTATTTGCAAAATGATAACATTCGCGTAAATGTAGGGGGCCCTTTAGCTATGGCAAAATAGATAGAGATCATAAAATCAAAGTGAGCTCTTGCAACGAGTGCAGAATTTAATGATCGACTACTGCTTACGGTACTATATTCTACATGTATTTTCACAGTTATTCGCAAAATTAGAACTAAAATTCGCATAAATGTAGAAGGGGGGGCCCTTCATAAAATCAAAGTAAGCTATTTTAGCGGGTGCAGAAATTTAATGATTGACTACTGTTTACGGTATTATATTCTACTTAGGTACATGTATTTTCAGTTTTTTGCAAAATGATAACATTCGCGTAAATGTAGGAGGGGGAGGCCTTTAGCTAATGGAAAAATGGATGGAGATCATCAAATCAAAGTGAGCTCATGCAACTAGTGCAGAAATTTAATGATCGACTACTGCTTACGGTACCATATTCTACATTGGTGCATGGATTTTTGTGGTTATTCATAAAATGATTACTAAAAAATGAGAATTGATGATTGACCTGTCTTTACGGTACAATACCATATCCTTTATGGATACAAGGATTTCGCGGTTATTCAGAAAATGGTAATACTTGAAAAAAAGCGCGTAAACCGGAGAAATAGTTGGAAAAAGCGCGTGAACCGAGGAGGGGGGGCCCTCGAAAGCGCGTAAATCAACCAGGGGGGCCCTAGGCGACCGCCTACCTCGCCTACCCCAAAAGCCACCACTGACTGTAACAACGAATAGACCCTTGACGTGACACAATTGAATTATAATTCATATTGATATAAACTCCTATTCAGGCCGACGCTTGTCATGGGTGATCAACTGATCATCGACAACAGCAGAGAATTGAAAATCATTTCAATATACAATTGAATAGTACGCTGCCGTGTTTTAAGCTTGTAACCAAGTCACAAGTCAATCTCACTTTTCTAGTTTTGACTCGAGTCAAGTCGAGTCATTTTCAAATCACCACCGAGCCAAGTCCGAGTCCAAGTCATGGTGTTGATTGCTCAGTTTCCAGTTAAAGTCTTGTTCAATCCAATTTTTATAACCATGTTCGGTGATATCAAATGGTTCGCATTTATAATATAAATAGCTGGTTGGTGGTACAGAACTTGAATATAACTTTCAATACAATATCCATTGTATAATAATATTAATTAATTAGTTAATAAATATTATCATACAATGGATATTGTATTGAAAGCTATAAAAAAAATTTATAATAAATTAATTTTCCCCACTTTTAGCAGTTTCTGGTCGCATTTTCAAGTACCAGTACCAATAAATAAAATGCCAATAGTGTGGTTACTTTACTATTCTTCGAATTTACGATGAAATGACGGTCTTGGCCGTTTGAGTCTCGAGTCATGTGACTTAGTATGACTCGAGTCCATCCAGGTCGAGTCAATACACAGATTGGCTCGAGTCATTTCCGTATTTTGACAACCCTGGTATAATAATACTGAAATATATAATATTTTTCGCTGACACTAGTCAGCAACTAGTAGAGAATTGTAAATAACATTGTACATCGACAATTGTCTCACAAAAATATGACATTACCAGCATGAGATTAATCGAGGCAAAGATATCGATTTAGCTTAATGTACTATTTTAAATTAAACACAACTAATTCAGGTCAAACAAATGAAAGTGCCGCCCGCCTCTCTTGACGACACGAAATCTGTCATCTCCATAATTTTTGGGACTACAGAATTATCCAATAAATATTTGCCAATGGCAGAAGATTGCATATCATCAGTCATATCATCAACTATGATATCACAGGCACGAAAATTCAAATAGACAATGCCAGCAGACGGCTTGAGCTAAAATTACCATCTTTAGATTACACAGAAACTAGGTTTATTAAGAATTGTGCTAAAGGTTAGGTCCGAGGCAAATGAATGAAAGAATCCTACGAAACTGCAATAATTGGCTTGGCCGTGCTAACGTGATGAACCAAAAAGTTTACTGCATCCTAGAAAACCCCCATAGCAATTCACGAAACAGGACTCACCTCAACATATCCAGGCAGTCTTCATTTTCCTCGACGAATGTTCTAAAGCATGCCGTAGCATTATTCCCTTCTTCGTCGAAAATGCTGATGAATATTTCTCCGAACTGTTAGTCAAGTTAGGATTATCTCGCAATCACAAAACAACGATAGAGCAACACCACAGCCATAAGCAACAAGGCTATAGGTGTAGCATTGTAAAACAATTGATCATATTCTCGAAATGGACCAAAGTACAAATTACAAGATCACGATTCCACTAAACAGGCCACACCGGATCTTAGCAATATAGCAATGTAATTACAATGATTTCACAATCGAGGCTATATGCAAATTTACTGGCTTCATCCTATAGTTAACATAATTACGACATTAACAAATTAAATATTCCATAGGCTACCCATTCAGTCACCAGAACTTCTCAAGGCAAAATGTATAGTCGAGAGATTATCTTGAAATCAATTTTCACACCACACATAGGTCTATAAGAGCGAAATAGTTTTCAGCCGGAATACAAGTAACTCTAAATTCCAACCCAAGTTTGTTTTTAATACAGCTTATAACAACCCGCTCAACATACCTGTATTTTCGCATGTACGAAAAGATTAGAATTAGAATTACAGCTGCGCAGTTTTTTCCAAATTAGATTAGAATTAGAATTAGAGCTACACATTTTTTCCAAATTACATTAGAATTAGAATTAGAGCTACACAGCTTTTACCAAATTAGATTAGAATTAGAGCTACTCAGTTCATTTCCAAATTAGATTAGAAATAGAATGACTTCATTCGCAAAAACTTTGAAATGAATGAAATTTTAAATGAGAAATATATTCACAGCCAAAATCAAGTTCAGCTCATATCAAATCACAGTGCATTTCCATAAGCATGATAATGGTTAACGTCTTGACCCCTAGCTTGGCTCGTTTTGCACTACACCAGAGTTCTCTAACTCGCGGACCACATCCGCCGATGTTCTGATTTGTGATTATCGAAGAACGCGACGCAAAGCATTTGAAATGCTGAAATTGATTTGAAAGCGTGGTAACTGGCCAGGTATCGTGCGCTACTCATAGTTCAAAATATAATAAAGTTTATGACCATTATATTTATTGTTGTATTTGTGCTACTTAATGAAATATTACTTCTTTTGTGGTAACCATGACCACCGACTATGTTAGTGAACGTGGCGTTGTACTAACGTAAAGCTTTAAATATGTGGTTGCCCAACTGTGTGGCTTATTTTCTGTCGATATTGCATTCTTGCGCCTGTGGCCTCTTCGAAATTTAAAAAGTGACCGACAATTCGTTTGGAGTTAGCGACCCCTGCACCATGCACCATAAAGCTATCCCGCATTGTTGAAAACTCTTTCCGGCGGAGCTGATGTTCCAGTCATGTCTACGAGCTCTCGGGCAGCAGCCTTGAGACGAGGAAACCGATTTTGTCTTTTCCAGTACCGTAACTCAAAACATCACAGATTCACAGTTCATCCTCTGCACTCTCTGCTTGAAATATCTTTCCACTTCCTTTTCACTTAAGATCGAAATTAGAATGTTGTTCGCAGACTACAAGCTACTATGCCAACATGGCTATTATTAATCACAATAACTACCTTGCCTGTACGGTGTAAGTAAAGCGATGGTGGTTAGGCACTGGGATATTATTGTTAACTCGCTGCAAAATGCCTTGCACAAAGAGGCATATTCACGAAAACACTAAATTAGATTAGAATTGAAATTAGAGTATAGGAACAACTCACAAATTAGATTAGAATTGAAACTAGAGCATAAGAGCATTCCACAAATTAGATTAGAATTAGAATTAGAGCATAGAGACATTTCACAAATTAGATTAGAATTAGATTACTGGCAGTTGTCCAAGTCTGTTTGTAAGTGAATATTACATAAAAACTTGTTTTCTAAGGAATCTGTTTTGCAACAGCTTTCATTTGCCACCCTTCATAACTTTTTTCAAGTAGACAGAAATTAGAGGGAGACTCCTGAAATATTGTCATGCTTGAGTGATTTCCAGAGGCACCGTCTTTCAACTTGAGCTAAATTCTGGGCCGTGCACCAAAAATCATTAATTTCGCACTTGAATGATAGAATAGATAAATTTGTAGAACATAACAAAGTCAAAGTCAAGGTCAAAGTAGCCCTATTACAGACAATTCCAAATATACTTATAAACAGCCCTACAATTTCACGGTTGAATGGGCATGAAAAGCATGTTTTTCATCATGCGATAACTTTAAAATTACTCAAGTAATTCATTTCAAATCAAATGTGATTTAGTCAGATATACGCTTTGAGCTAAATTTCAGCAAAATCTGAAACTATGGTGGTGACCAAATTCATTTTTTGGTTGATCTGATATGGACTTACTCTATGGTCAAAATTCACAGTTTGTTTAGGTAAAAAAAAGTCAAAATTTTGATTTTTTTGGTCAATATTTTCCTTTTGTTAGGTCAAAAATAAAACCGCCCTAGTGATCACTTTATTTCCTCAAAAATAAGTCTGTGGCGTCAGATGGCAGTGTAATTTTTCATGCTATCCCAGCATTCAAACCCTGAATCTCAGCTGAAATTACGATCTACCAATTTGTAATGCTGTTGTGGATTGTCAGAACACACTGTGGCATCTACTTGAAGTTCACAGACCAGGGTTGTAATGACTCGAGTCATGACTCGACTTGAGTCCCACTCGAGTCACGTTTTTCAGATGACTCGACTTGACTCGAGTCATTTTTGCAAATTACGGAAATGACTCGACTCGACTCGACTCGAGTCAATTTGTGTATTGACTCGACTTGGACACGAGTCATTGCGTATGACTCGAACCAAGGCATATGACTCGAACCAAGGCATATGACTCGAGACTCGGGAGATCAAGACCGACGTTTCATTGCAATTTCGAGAAATAGGAAAGTAATCACACTATTGGGATTTCATCTATTGGTTGAAAATGCGACCAGAAACTGCTAAAAATGACGAAAATTAGTTTATTATAAATGTGAACCATTCGATATCACCAAACAGAGTTACAAAAAGTGGATTTAAGCGTTGAATACTAATAGAAGACGGCACCATTGCCCAGACTTTCTCACGAGCTATTTTGGAAGCTGATTACGTTCAACATCTTCGCGAACCCGCTAATAAAAGCAAACGCCCCCACGTTCAGAACCGCTATCAATGAAAAAAGCATTTTAACGGCCTTGACCGTTTCGAAATATACCGTTCTCCTATAATTGCAATTACAATTAGGCATATTTCAGTAAATAAAAGATTTTTATATATAATTTCATTGCGGTCTTTGCGAGGGCGGTCCCCATAAACAATATAATATATATATGATACTAAATCGCGCGCAACGCGAAGAAAAAAAATTATGTAGCATAAATCTTCGCAAAAAGAATGTTATGTTGATTTACGAAAAAAATTATGAGCCTACGTCAAGCCTTCAAAATCCCGGCATTTAGGCATATTTTATAAATTCCTCCCGGACGAAGTTTGAACAGTTAAATCCCGGACATGTCCGGCAAATTCCGGACCGATGGCGGTAACCCTAGTCTTACAGTCGTGATACTGCTTATACCACTGTGCCGCGCAGACATGTTTTCCCTACCCTAAATCCCAGCGCAACGCTGCTCGCTATCAACGGTCAAACTGCGTTTACCTAAGCATAACCAAACATCAATACATTAGTTTTTAAAACTATTGGCAGAGTGGTGTTTGAAACTATTGGCAGAGTGGTGGTTATTATCCTGCTGCGTGGTAGTGGCTGTGCCGCGCAGACGTGTTTTCCCTACCCTAAATCCCAGCGCAACGCTGCTCGCTATCAACGGTCAAACTGCGTTTACCTAAGCATAACCAAACATCAATACATTAGTTTTTAAAACTATTGGCAGAGTGGTGTTTGAAACTATTGGCAGAGTGGTGGTTATTATCCTGCTGCGTGGTAGTGGCTGTGCCGCGCAGACGTGTTTTCCCTACCCTAAATCCCAGCGCAACGCTGCTCGCTATCAACGGTCAAACTGCGTTTACCTAAGCATAACCGAACATCAATACATTAGTTTTTGAAACTATTGGCAGAGTGGTGGTTATTATCCTGCTGCGTGGTAGTGGCGTCTGCTGTAAGGCATGGCTATGGCGTGTGTTCTTACAATCATTGTACATGGAAAAAGCACACTACAAGAATATCTACATGGAAAAATCACACTACAAGAATATCTATTTAATAAGAGTGAATGCTTCTTAGGCAATCACAAAAAGCGTTTCTGACGTAATAATGAGCCATGGCAGTCAAATCAAGCGAGACAGCCCACTGAATTTTATGAGTCGTAAACGTAAATTTGTACCCGGTAATCCGCAATTTATTTGTCCCAAATAAATGAAGTCCATTGAGTACTGGTCGATTGCGTGTGGTTCTTTACAGTAATTTTAACAAACACAGCATTTTGAATGTCTCTGTATTTTGTACCACAAGCGTGCTGGTCGGATCGTCTGAAAAATAGGTCCAAATTAGAAGTCAATTGGTTTGAAAGTACGTAAATATTCGGATTACATATCCGCTTTAGTTTGTTCACCAACGACCGCGTGGATAAAAAGCAAGAAATATAACTTAGCCTCTTGTAATTAGAGTTAATTAGAGTTGTTAAGGCTAAAGGCTGCGTTACTAACTCTAATTACAAGACTGCGTGACTAGACTCTCTACCTGATAATCACTTCTGTACTGAATGGAAGAGCTACATTCGAAAGCACGCTTGTCCGGTCCTAGTCTCCAAGGCGTCGATTTGTCTGTTCCGATATGGCAGCATCGCCTTGAGTCATGCTTCTAAAGAACGAGAAGATGCAAGCTGTGGCGAATCAAACAAATAAGAAGAAACAACTGAAACATACCGAGTTTACCGCATACGAGGATCGTAAGCTTCTCAATTGATACTCACTGTGTTCCAAAACGGCACCGTTGTCAGAGTCCTGCTGCACAGCAGCCTGATTTCGATCTAATGAGAATTTCAACTACATAATGCGTGACGGAATATGTAGGATTAAGTCTTAAAAGTCCGGCAGCGTAGACTGCCATACACACTGAATTTGAAATCACGAAATGCGACAATCTAATTTTTAAAATATATTCCAAGCTTCATAGTATGCCAGGACCGACTTTGTAGCTACGTCGAAAGGTAATCACTTCCCGAGGACCCAAATCGCTTCCGAAGACAAAAATAACAGTCCGAGTCCTTGGGCAAGCGTTGATAGCCATTCTACTAGGCAAGAGTAGCCAAGCCATTCTACTAGGTAAGCGTAGCCATTCTACTAAGCCGGTCGGAACCTTGTCCGTCGATCGAATAACCAAAGTCTGCAACTCCGTTCTTTTACTTACTTCTCGAAACGACCAATTTCGGAAATTTTCATCTCAATTTCACTACTTCGGGTTTTTCAGACACGACTTGAAAATAATTCTTCTGTTTTTGTACTGACCACGTTGAACCCCCTCTGGAAATGAGTAGGGCTCATACAAGACGACTAAAGATGCGATGAATCGGGTTCAAGCTCATACAAGACGACTAAAGATGCGATGAATCGGGTTCAAGCTCATACAAGACGACTAAAGATGCGATGAATCGGGTTCATTTGACTCAACTTACCTTGATATCCATGAAATGAAAAGCGATGGAGAGCCGGCTCAAGCATATAAATCCGCTGTTATTCGTCGGATAAGGAGGCGCGTTATATGACGCGTTTGCCGCCGGCCGACCAACAGATTTCTACTATCATATGCATCCAACTGGTAAATTGCAACCGGGTGCTTGACGCGTGTGGCTGTTTTCGGTCCACGGGTTGGAGTAGGCGCCGACCAGATGGGTGTCGCCATGCGACGTCATAGAACTCGGCGTGTTGTGATAGTCGTGTCAAGGGATAATATTATCCTACAGTGGACGCCGTGAATGGCGATGTGATTGCTCTTTCGTGAGACTTTTGACGATTTTGAGCTTCCGCGCACCGATTCGAACCTGCCGTTGGTTCGTGTCAATTCCTGATACCTGTTCAGATCGGTTAATGGCATCCTATATTGGACGCTGTGAATGGCGATATATATGATTGCTGACTTCTGTCGAGTTTGAGCTTCCACGCACCGATTCGAACCTGCCGTTTCTCGGAATGCTTGAGCAATATTTCCCCAACTCTCGGCAAACATGGCAAACTACATGTTACATAGTGAAGGTACACCCAATCTGAACGCCTATAGAACAAAACGGTTCTGTTATCGCCGGGGTTTATCATGCTTGGTAGAGACCATAATATACAGTGGCCTTCTTTCGTATCATGCCTGGTAGAGACCATAATACACAGTGGCCTTCTTTCGGATTAGATTGTATAATCAACTTGCTTGCGCGGACATTCAAGTAGCTTGTTTCGCCATTGTCTTCCTATGCAGCAGTCATCGTTCTCCTGCTGAGCGTAACATATTCCATTGAGGTCACCTTAAGCTGTTGCAAATATAAACTGAATAGAATCGGAGTTAATTGCAACATGGTGTAACAAATGCGATTTCTGCTCGGGCTAAAATATCTGAAAAGTCTGTACAAAAAATATTTGCTCTGCGTAAAATCGACAGTTTTAGCGTTGGCGCTATCGTCTCAGTTTCGATTTTGACCGTGAGAAGGCGCAAATACATGCGTTTGTTGTTTTTAGCATATATGCTGTTTATTAATCTGTGGTCATATTTTACAATGTCTGATTATTTTTTATGACTTGCAGGTTTACAAAATGGCAACTTCGCGGCTCTTTTGGGTATATGTCTTTAACAGATTTTTAATTTCGTGCATTGTTATTAAATTTTCATGACGGCCCGAATAATTATTCTTGCGGCATCATAAACATGTCTTTGATAGGTCAGACACATAAACATGTCTTTGATAGGTCAGACAGAGGAGTAACCCCCACCCCACCTCCTTTCAAAATCCCTAAATTTAGTTGCTGTCGCGCCGGCGACTAACACCGCTGTCGCGCCGGCGACTAACACCACAAGCGCTGTCGCGCCGGCGACTAACACCACTAGCAAATTCGATTCACCCGCCATCGCGCGATTCGAAATCTGGGATTGCATGTACGATACTTGATTGATATAGGCCTACCTTGACATGGCAACGCTTGTAGGACAATGCAGTTTTCAAATACATGTTGTCTTCTTTATTGACGCAGATAAATGAACTTCATTGGCAGTGACATAAACAATTACAAATTGAAATTAAAAACAACGCCATGGCTATCCACGTTCTTGATTGGTATAACGTAAGTAGCGTTCTGGAATAACCGTGAAATGTAGGTGTGTAGCATTATGTAACGCCGAATACTTTACAATAGTTAAATTTTGGGAAACAACGTGACAGTTTCATTTGAATAATGTCAGTGATGAAGGAGGCTCGAGGCTCGGAGGCTCGATATGACAAAGTCTTCAGAGCCGAGCCACCCAGGACAGGAGCAATTTTCACGGTTGATAGTAACGAACGAAAAGAAAAATAAACATGGACCAATTCGAAATACAACGCAAATACAATTTAGCCGCAGTTAGAGATAAGAGGATGAAAACATGAAAACATTTTTTTTAAATGCACAAGAGTCTAAATTGCGGAGATTAGGTGGCAGCTTATTCCAAACATTGACACCAATAAAACGATCGAATTTTGCACTAGACTGGTAGAATGGTGTTGCACAGACAGAGACAAGTTAGAAGAAAATCTGATGTTGGTGGGTATCGGAAAAAATTCTAATATGAATAAATTCTATTAAAATTTTCATATCTAGATTTCCGACAGAGAATTCGTATGGCTCGCTCGGTTTTGCAAGACTTGCAATTTCTGCAGATGTTTTTTGCAGCAGGTCTCCATCCAAACTAGGATCCCATAAATGAGATAGATCAGTCTACTATGCCTCAATTCACTGCGCCTCAATTCACTGCTGAGAGTTTGATGAGGAATTAAAATTTTAAGACGATAGAGCCCAGACACCACGCGAGATTTTAGTTTTTAAAGAGCCCCGACACCGCGTCGATTATAGTTTTTATATTGTTGATATGTGAGACACTCCCTCCCCTCTCCCCACGTCACTGACGTATCACACACACTCTGCATTGGGTGCCGCTGTATCGACCATGTTTGGCTCCGACTACGCATGTGAGCAGAAAAATATGGCGGACACTACGAACCCATACATTAGTACTACCGATACATCACGAATTTTCAATTGTGACGTAACAGTTGTATGACTGTTTAAGAGTTACAATTGAAAATATTGGTCAACACAATGACTTTCGGTCGAAAAAGGTTCCCTCCCGACCCCTTGTATAGGTGGGTCGTAGCACTCGTTGGACTAATATGCTATTTATGAGCCAGTTACCTTGTTATCGTTACGTTGCAGCGACATGCTATTTATATTTCAATTTCAGCGCACCACATTTATAAATATGAGCTGCTGATCAGTAAGCCCAAAAACCTCATCTTTTGCAAATGGATATAGTATTGCTGGAGTAATGGGATCAACTAGACTAAACCACCCATCAACTATTCGTGAATTTTCAAATTGTTTCTGTGTCCCGTCCGACATCGTCGGTAAACCACTGGTTTCCCGCAACTGGTGTGTGTGCTGTAGTAGTGTACATACAGAAAATAAAAGTAGCATTATAGATTAGTATACCCAAAACCTTGATCATGATTACATTTCTACCTGTGATTGGATGAGCCGAGACATGTTTTCTGAATGACTCGAGGCCACATGATAAATATGAAATGGCTCGTAAAATGCAAATTTGCGTGTACTACTAAACTCTGAAGGGTTAATCAATCTGCGAACTAATAGCTGCTAAGTAAGGAGCGATCACCACACGTAACTGACGACGGCCTGTCTTACAAGACGCATAAGCAGTAGGCTGCATTCTACTTCTACTTGAGAAAGGCACTGACTAGTCTTTCACCACTTTTGGCGCCTACCCAGCACAAACAAAGCACATGCCATTTACTCGTGTACTATTATACAGTTAGTAACGCCATAGAGAAATACATACCACTGCAGTTTCATTGTTTTTATTGCCATCTATACAGAGTTGCATTCTTAATGCTTGTCCTTAATCAATGAAACCCTGTTTGGTTTCATAGAACCCTCCATCGCCCGACCTTTGCGCAGCAGCACCTGCTAAAGGCGACTTTGACGGTCTTCTTGACGGAGAATTCCCTGGCGGATGAAGACCTTGCCTTCTCTACGTCGGAGAAGTTTCTTTTTCTCGCGACCAAGATCATACCATTCGTGCATATCGGCCCGGTCGATTCAGTCGTGATTTTGTCGGTTCTTCAAAATATTTCTCAATTCGAATCGGCTTTCTCTTGTGTGCTTTAATGTAGCGTTTATTTTTCTAGCTGTTGACTTTGAAGGTTCAATGCTGCCACCATTCGTTTGTGGTCTTCCTCGTTCGCCGTCCTATCAGCGGAAACTCGTGCTTGCTGAAAGACACTGCGTCGTAATTCCTCGTCGCTTTAGGAACCATTTTGTTTGTGTAGGACTTTTTTCAATGTATCTCCACGTTTTTGAACGGTGTGCGCGGAATCCTATTCTGTTATGGCCTGATGTCTTGACGAACTTGATGCGTCTTTGTGGTCGGGATTCTCGTTTTTTGCATATTCTGTGTGATAGGCCTATGGTGTTCTTTTTGTGGTAGTTTTTGCCGTTTTTTAGGTGGAGAGATGCACTCTTCTCTGTCCTTGCATTCTTCACTATCAGGGGACTTTTTGTCCTTGCATTCTTCACTTCGCCTTGAAGTGACAGTGTGTGGCATTCAGCAAAAACTGTCACGGTTTTCGTATTAGTAGTCCACCTGCTGTCGTGACGATAAAGCTGTGCATCCGGCGATGGCGCTCCAGGCTCGCGGCTTGGCAAAAGGCTCGCTGCATCTGTGGCATTGCCAGAGGAGATACTAGTAACGAAACAGGCGATGGCGCTCCAGGCTCGCGGCTTGGCAAAAGGCTCGCTGCATCTGTGGCATTGCCAGAGGAGATACTAGTAACGAAACAGATCATCTTCAGTAATAATCGAAGTAGAGTCTAACAGTTTCAACGCCGCATTTCCGCGCCCTATATTTAGCGATAACTTCATCAACGACTTTGTCCGTGACACTATCCAACTCAAGCGGCACGGCTACGAACTCATCAAAGTCTTCGAATTCAGAATCGCAAGAGTCATATTCCTCCTCCACTTCGAATGTGTTTCGTCTGATGTTATTTATGCTCGTAAATCTCTTCCTCTTCGATTTCCAAACACTTATGAGATGTCAGATCGTCTCGATGTACTCGATGTAAAAGTCTTTTTTCTCAACACGACATTATCATTTTTGATGGTAGGAATAAGCTGGTTAGAGCCCCCTTCCCCAGTTAATGATTTGAAGGAAGCAGTTATTTCAGCAGCAACTTCCATGTGTTCGTCACCACCACGTTTATGCGATATCAACTGATGACGAATAGCGCTGACATTGGATTTTGATGGTAGCAGTGACTGGCAGAACTATAAACTACATTCAAAACTCCACACAAAATCAACTAGCAACATTTGCTTCCGATGCAACTCATCTTTTATATTATCGGATCCGCTTTCGACACAAATCAGAGTACTGGTGCCTGTCTGCATAACAGACGCTATGATAAACCGTAGTGTCCTATATGGTGTCGACACAGGCGAATCTCAGGCCTCAGTGAAATTGTATCACATCACAATTTCCATTTGGCTACAGGCAATTTGACGGTCATTTTTGACTGGCTTGCCGAGCATTAAATTTGGTAAAACAGGTATCAATCGAAAGCTGACCAGGCACTGATTACGAAAATATAAATTTTATTCCGCTCGTGGCCCTGGAACTCCCACAATCAGCCTCGAATTTGTCATTGTTATGGAGATTGGCATTGGGACGTAACAATGCTGTCTGGTTCTTTTTCTCTTGAGCTACTCTCTCGTTTCGCCAGACAGCATTGTTGCGTCCCAATGCCAATCTCCATAACAATGACAAATTCGAGGCTGATTGTGGGAGTTCCAATGAAAAATTCGAGTTTCAAGACATGGCTTTACCACCAGAGATGCCACTGGGATATTTCGGAAAAACCCAGATTTGGAGGCGAAATACACCCAGAAAAACCCAGATCCTATATTTCACTCCAAAGACACGATATAGCTGTGAATGTGGAGCCTGATAGTCGTCGAAGACACTCATACAGTCATTGAAGCCTTTGATATTGAATTTACAACAGTTCACAATACACATTTTGCTTGGTTAACACTGCGAATCGCACAAAAAAAATGTTTTCCTCTCGACACATCGCAATGAAACAATTGGGGCGCAGCGTGAATACTTAATAGTGTACCGGTACTAATTATGTCATCGCGCTGCGAAAGTCGATTGCAATGCCATCCATTACCTATTTCTAAGATTGATTTCATGTATTTTCAGCGACCTGAACAGATTGAAAGTAGCTTTCGATTGATTAATCCTACGACAATCACTTTTATTTGGAATAATCACAGACCAATGTATAATGGAAATAAATAACTGACAAAAAATCATGAAATTCAGGGTTAGGGTTCAAATGTGCTGATAACCAATGCCTCTGATTAACTTGCTAGGGGTGTCCAACTATAGATAACTAACATGCCGTAGTTAGTTATCTATAGTCCAACTAGCTAACTCTCTCTCTCTCTCTCTCTCTCTCTCTGAGTGTCCGTCCCTGTTGAAACTATAAATATACTCAGATAACAATAGGATTATATTAGTCGGATCATCACCTGGTCTGTTCATTAGGGCTCTTCAAAAATAACATTTTTTCTCAAATCGTACTGGCTACTTGATAAAATTGTTAGGTTACCTAATTTAAGCCTACACACAAAATTTGGTTCAATTCCAGCCAGTAACCGCTTTGCTACAGGAGAAGAAAGTTTCTATTTATTATATAAAAATAAATAATAATAAATTTGAAAATATTCTGTTCACCCCATGAAAGTGTTAGGCCGCCTATAGAAACGATACTCACCAAATTTGGTTCAATTCCAACCAGTGGAAGCGGAGTTATTGCCGTCGAAAAATTTGGATTTGAATAAAATAGCATTTACGGTGAGCACAACTATAATAAATAAACAAAGAATCGGCCACCGTAAAGACTATTTTATTCAAATCCAAATTTTTCGACGGCAATAATTCGGCTTCCACTGGTTGGAATTGAACCAAATTTGGTGAGGATCGTTTCTATAGACAGCCTAACACTTTCATGAGGTGAACAGAAAATTCTCAAATTTTTTATTATTTATTTTAAAAATAAATAGAAACTTTCTTCTCCTGTGGCAAAGCGGTTACTGGTTGGAATTGAACCAAATTTTGTGTGTAGGCCTAAATTAGGTAACCTAACAATTTTATCAAGTAGCCAGTACGATTTGAGAAAAAAAGGTCAATTTTGAAGAGCCCTACTGTTCAACATGGTATTTATCGATACATGCCGAATTGTTCACCAAGTGCCGAGTTCGCTACTGGCAATCATCCTATATGAACATGACTTTCTGCGACCAGTAAGTTACTATTCAATGAAGCTCCATCGCATCAAGCCGAAGCCTCTCATTTTAGTAGTGAAATAGATTCTCAACACTCTGTCGTTACAATAACAGCAAAATCCATCGACAATGGCGAACTGAAGTGCGTGCATTTCACGATATTGCGACCATACTAATCTAATAATTAATTTTCGAGCGCAAAACAGACCTGGCGAACTGGATGTTGAAAAAACCCAGAAACCCAGGTGATGCTCAAAAACCCCAGATCTGGGTGGAAAAACCCAGGAGTGGCATCTGTTTACCACATGTATACGAATTAATGATCTGTTGGATTATCCCAAGAGAGCCGAAAACATAGGCAGGGAGAGTCGAACATAGGCAACTAAGAAATTGATGATGCGCTCGTAAAAAAAATTCAGCCTGGTCATGCGGTAAAAAGCAGTGTGGTTTCATGCCGACTGAAATGTCAGCAGATGATCTGACCACTGACTAACTGTCCTGAACTTCTTTCCCGATGCTGATGTCTGCTTTGAAAATAATATTTCATTTGCGTACAACAAGATAAGCACTCTTCCCTAGATGCTATGAATCTGTCTAGACAAATGGCTATGGAGGCAGAGGGAAAAGGCATGGGCATATAGTGTCGGGAGGTATTGAACTTGATAAGGTTGACATGCATTCTTCAACTATTTTTTATGCTCTGTGTATCGAATGCAAAACAAAAATTAATAAATTGCACTTCTTTTTAAGTATATTTGTAAATTCACCGAATCAAAGAATATCATTTGTTCAGAATATGCAAAAGTCAATGCAAAAGAAACAATGTTCGTCGTCTATAGAGGATGTTTCTGAGTTGGCTGAACCAATGTACAGAGGGGGTCAGAAGCGAAGTACTATTTTACCTGAATAACGCGAAACAATAACTTCATATTGTTAATTTATTCGCTAGAAGCTTTTCGACTGACTCTCATCAGTAGCGAAACGTCAGTGATAGGGTGAATCAAATTCGAATTGTAAGAACTATTTTGTCTGTATGACTGAATAATAACAAACAACTAGTAGACGGGCAAGATACGGTAGTAATGGTACAATGGTAACGAGTACATATTCGGTTATAAATAACCGAAAACACAACACATAACATGAAATATTTCCTCTACACTCTTGCATTGCTGACAACCTCTGTGTAGTTATGGTGGCTTGTACACGGTAACCGTCTTTATTGTCCCGCACCGCGGCCCGTCAGGACCCCTGCTATGTTTACAATGTATCACTCGTATTCACACCGTGTGAAACAAACCTCTGACTTCGTCTAATAAAACACGAAATCCTATACGGACTCTTAAAAAGTATCAAAATCAACCTTCGGAAGGGGTGGACGCGTATTATCGGGTATACCGAAAGCGTCTTTGCACCGTGTGATCAGACTAGATGACCTTCACGGTCTTATCAATCATTCCTATCTAATACCGAATACTGTGCAAGCATATTTTCTGTACCACCACCACTGCCGTGTGTTATGTATTTTGGTTGGATTAAAATAAAGACTCTCTCTGTGTATTTACTCGTGTGGTATTGCAATACCATCTCTTTTATCTGTGTATTACCCCACTTAATGATTATAATACCAACATAGAAGCCTCTGACACGCTCAAACTAACCACACGAAATTATACAGACGCGAAAAAAAATTTATTGGTAGGCTCATATTACAACATGATCGGTTCACACAAAGTGAGTAGTCTCGTGTTTACGGAGATTTGCTTGTGAACCGAAAGCTTTACCACAAACACCGCATGAATATTTTCTCAGTCCCACGTGAGCCTGGAGGTGAGTTTCTAACCCGTATTGATGAGTCTCACACACACCTCACACGAGTATTCTCCCAGTCCAAGGTGAGTTTCTATGTGTATCTTCAACCCATTTCTCCGCGACAGAAGCTTACCGCACACCTCACACCCGAATCATTCTACTCCAGTGTGCGTAGTCAAATATGCTTTCATCGTGCCACGGACTTCACAATCATATGGTGTCACACCCGAGTGAACAGCCATATGGGTCTTTAGATTCTGTTTAGCAAGAAACTCCCGACCGCATATCCAGCATTCATGGTCTTTAACACCAGTTTCCCCGAGTAAATGAGCTCTGAGGTTGCATTTCCTTGTAAACTCCCGTGCACAAATACGGCATTTATTAGACTCCATCGTACTATAAATATTTCCTGGAGGGGTGAATAATTACCTGAGTAAAATACAAATTCAAAGCATCCGCAGTTTGAGCGCGGGCAAAGCATCTACTTATACCCGAATCAGATGGTTACACTATAGAGAGCCTGTACGAATAAGCCTGCATGTTTCTGAATGACTACCTCGGGTATAAAATAGCTCGATCATTTCTCAATGTAAAAAAACACTTGGTGATTCGTTATCCACCACGCCTGGTAGCTGGGGAGCACTATGTTTTATATATAGATCACGGACATGGGAAAAAATCATGCTTTATCCACATTACAGACATAGAAAAATTCAAGGTCCACAACAATGGGATACCGGATGTCTGGAACATTTTTTTGGTAGGTCCCTCATCGATGATCTTTTATCAAGTTGAGATTCCCAGGTCATTCAGCGTGTTGTTCGACAAGGGGTTCGACTTATATCCTAAATCCTTTAGCATAGCAGGTGAATTGTGAATTTAGCTTCCCATGGCGAGTGTCACCAGATTATATTCAGGCTTATTTCCATGCAGATCCATTCTTGTATCGATTTGTCGAGGAAATAACGATTTCAAGGATGCAACTCTATCCGAAGTACTCGATTAGGATTTGTCCACCTGTGCTATATGAGTCGTTATGTTTCAAAGTGCTTCCGCTTCAACAGTTGTAGCTACTTACTTTTCGGACGCTGGGATTTTGAAATGTGTTAAGTGGTTTGTGAAGGAATTTACCACACTCTTACGACATTATCAGTCAGACACCAAAATCCGTGGACTCGTCTCGCTAGACAGTGGGGTAGATCATACATAAAAACACTTGATAACCAGGCATGGTATGTCTGTTGGTGAGAGGGATCTTGAATTGAATAGCGATCTACAAAGACAACGTCGGGTCGCCAAACGCGTCGCATAATTTCACAGGACAATGAGAGTTTTACGGCCTTGAGTACCCGACTATTGATCAGTCTGGGGGTGTCGCTAATCTGTATTGTCTAACCACAGAGCCGTAATATAGACAACGCGGTAATACTGTATACTTCAAGGGTAGGCAAAAGTATATCTGTCCGATAGCAGATCGACGCAAATCGCACGCAAAAATTAATATACGATCGACACCAACATGGTATACCATTTTACGCACAGCGGATTGATTACGCAGGTGGTGATCAGGTTTTGATCGATTTTTAATGAGGTCGGGCACAGGGTAAAGTGGTTTGAGATTTAAATTGAATTTGCTTCACTGAAATACACAAAACAATACCACGTTTTTAGGTACCACCCCCCGGTTTTTCAAACTCTTTCAAATTGCAAGCCGCAGCCAGGTGGACTTGACTGTCGAGTTGGGCTGACTCTGACACGTGTAAGCGGAAAATATCGTGGGATTATTTCCATATCTGTATATTATTTCTTCGGCTTGTGTGTTGTGGTCTTGGGTGAGTAATAGTGTCAAAAGACGCTACTGACTCGAGTACTCGGTACTTGTGCTATATACCCAAGTCGTTTTAGCTTACTCTTCAAACGTTTCAGGTGAAATTACTTACTCTTTACACGTTTTGACTTTAGAAATGAGATGTCGAATAATGAATGTATCGATTCAGCAATTCGCACCCCCGAGGTGCCATGCTATACACGCCCCGCGGACTGCAGAAGTTACCCGCTCCTGGTAAACACCAGTGATGAGCGGAGTCTGCTTTTCGAGACTCCGAGTCCCTCCGACAACTTTGGTCTCTGAGGCGAAGTCCCTCCGACTCCGGGGATCCCAATCCCAGACTCCGAGATAACCCGAAGAATCTTGTCCAGTCTCCGAAACATCCATATCGGTAGAGGTAGTTATTCAAAAACATTGTCGAAGAATCCCAATGATAGCAACTCTTGATAGCAACTCTTAGTTCCTCTGACAGCTCCCGCTTCAATGATGAAGCCACCTCATCCAACTTACGTTTCACCGTAAATCTGTATGGCAAAACGTCGTCTGAACTCACTTTGCCATGCATTGCCCCAATTTCGATCAAGGCATCAGCCAGCTGCTTGAGGCCCTTCCCCTCAACAGAGCTCAGTGGTCTTATATCATGGGATACAAAGGAGACGACATCACGGCAAACCTTCTCCTTTGATTTCTCGCTTACTTTTTTGTCGGAAGAAAGAAAGGAACTTATCTTCAACTGCGATCCATCCTTCTTACACGCTTCGATATGTCTTCGAAGATGCGACGTACCACTTGTCAACTTGTGATGCTTTAGCTAAACATTGCAATTTTGACATCTCGCAAACCCAAATACTGGCCATTATTACATCAGAGTGAAATCCTTCCACGCGTCAGTCTTTTTCTGACCCTTTGTGGGTAACCCACTTGACGTCGACGGAGGAAAACCAGTCAGTCCGAACTAACTACCAGTAACATCGACGATCACATCACAGGTTTCAGTAAATTAAGTTCCGCATCGCATGAAACAGTTGATGGAGCTGCACTAAACAGATTTGATGCATCACTGACGCACCGATCGACGCTCCTTGGAGTTGACTAAATGACTATTGACTTCCAATTTTAAAGCTGCTACATGATATCTGGAATTTGGAGTTTGAGAGAGAACAGCAGCAGAAACTAGTATGCGGTGCTGATTTTTCTTATCACATCAAAGTCATTTCTCAATCAAACAAAACATTACATGACGAAAATTCAGAAGAGTTCTGGATGACTGATTACGTCAATCAATACTGAAGGAAGCGTAGTTGATGCGAGCTTCGAGCAGAGCAAAGCAGACGGTTGTAGTTATTTAGTGTGGCTGTTCAGAAACTCGGAATATTTTGTTTTGACAGGGTAAGATCAGCTTACCTTAGTGATTTCTGGATGACTTATTACGTCAATCAATACTGAAGGAAGCGTAGTTGATGCGAGCTGCGAGCAGAGCAAAGCAGACGGTTGTAGTTATTTAGTGTGGCTTTTCAGAAACTCGGAATATTTTGTTTTGACAGGGTAAGATCAGCTTACCTTAGTGATTTATGTATTGTTGAAATCTTTGAAGCGGGCTTAGATGCTGGTTATTCCTGAAATTTTCTTCGCTCTACGCGTGGTTCAGTGCGAGCAGATTTTCGATATTTATATAGTAGTGTTTGTAATACGGTCCCCACAGCACAGATGCGAACTGCAGAGGAAAATGATGCGCACCATAATTCAATACCAATTTGTAATCGTGTTCTCCTCACCACGAAGAAAATTTGTTTCTGGTAGGCCTATGTTTGGGCGAATCCAATTTCCCACTATACCGAAACTGCTAATGAGATGTCGAGAAATAGCAAAATGCAACAAAAGGTACTAAAAACAGCAAAATGCAACAAAAGGTACTAAAAACAATTAGCCCACCCAAAGATGCAGCACAGCAGTAATTAATAACTTCCCTAAATTTTCGTGGACACCCCTGCATCAACTCTACCGATGAATTCGATTACATCAGTGGTTCTTAAGCTTCCTTGACCGAGTTACCAAACGAGCAGCGATGTTTTGGATCTTTTGTAGCTTGTCGATGCAATTTTGGTTTACCCCGTAAAGCAGAGCATTTCCATAGTCAAGCCGTGATATCACCAGCGACAGTATTATGGCTTTGCATGCATCCTCAGATAGGTAGTTCCTGATTCGACTGATCTTGTGGATATACATGAAACAGATCTTTGATGTATAGTCGATATGTTTTTCCATTGAGAGCATGCCGTCAAAGTGAATACCTAGGTTACGTACGCAGGTCTTGGCTTGGATGGTGTCTGGTCCGAATCTGATGGTGAATTGATTGTGGTCGATGGGGCGTCTGGTTGGCGTAAAAATGATGAGTTCAGTTTTCTCTTTGTTTAACTATAACCCAGGATGAAAAGACAACCGAACCGCGATGGAAAAACGCGCTCGACACTGCAGTGGACAAGCTGCAAAAGACATGCAAAAAATGAACTTCAAGGCACACGAGAAGATATCACTCATCCGCTCAAAGATTTTACCTCTCTTTACATACGCGGCTGCAACATCGAGATTTCCAAAAGGTATGCGTGCTGGGTTAAGAAGAGAGATAATGACTTTTATCTTTGAAAAGGACAAAAAAATCGACTACGAAAAAGTGATCCAAAAAACGGACAAAGGAGGGCTCGATCTAATCGACATTCCAAGAATAACTGACCTCATGTTTACCGAGTACGCAAGAAGATTCATAAAAAATTCCGAAAAAACACCAAAGGAGGACTGGGAAAGGAGATGATCACCCGCTCTCCATCCTCTTGAAAAGGTACCGAACAGTCCCTTTGAATAACTCCAGACACCATTCTTTTCAGCCACTCGCGCACTGGAAACAGACAAACGAGACGTTGAAAGACCTTCAAATAGAAAAGGAGAATATAGACAAGAGCAAGAGAATATATCAAGACACAGCTGGAAAAGGAGCACCGCAGAGAAATAAGGGAAATGGAGGGTCCAAGCTGGAACAACATCCACAGCAACTGCCTAACGAAAGACCAAATACATCTCAACTGGAGAATAGCCCACAACCTACTCCCAACCAGGGATAGGATGTATGCAAGATTGGCCGCGAAAACGGCGCATTGCGCTTTTTGTGAAATTCACACAGAAACTCACGAGCACCTCTTTACCAAATGCATAGCCACCCAAACAGTAATACGTCTCTTTCTAGACCTTTGGGAAGAAACCACCAACGAACGGAAGCAGAATGCCGATCTTGGAAGCATCATACTAATGAAGCTGAATGAACCCACCAAGACAAGTAACATCAATTCGCTAATTAAATTGATCTCTATTTTCAAACAGACCATTTGGCAAGCAAGAAACAGAAAAATCAGGAACAGACCGGAAATTGACACAAAATGGATCCAAAATTCAATGCTAAGAAGAATTGAAAGGAGACCCCAGATCGAGGAAGACGAGAAAACGGGAGAAATTCTGAACGAAATCAAAGAGCTTGCGCGCGCGCTCTAGGCCTAAACAACACTGCCCTCTTGCGGCCCTAGTTCTCCATTTCAACCTGCCATGCGAGCGGTCGCTACCGACACGAAGACTTTCCGCTACTCCGAAACCTCGTAAGACCCTGTCAATATCGAACGGGCAGCTTCCTAAGAATAAAACCGTGTGCAAATCTTGCATTTATTGAAAACTGTGAAACCGTCAACGAATTTATGTTGAAACTTGTTCACACCTGCGAATACATGTTATAATATTGTAAATATCAGTTTTTGCATACAAAACCCACTCGATATTGTGTTGCATACTTCATATTATTATTGCAATTGTAGCAATAAGCTTCTTTTCCATGCGATACAATAAATAAAAAAGTTGACAACCTAACAATTTAATGGGGTGAACAGAAAATGCTAAATCTTGTTTTTATTCATTTTCATATAAATAAAAAACTTTCTTATCCTGTAGCAATGCGGCTACTGGTTGGAATCGAACCAAATTTGGTTTGCAGGCTTCAATTAGGTAACCTAACAATTTTATCAAGTAGCCAGTAGAATTTGAAAGAAAGTCATCTTTGAACACCCCTACTGTACAGTGTACAGACATTACATACATTTGCTATTTTCATGCTCATAAGATGAACTACGATTTGATATTAACGGAGTTTGATTCAACTTTTTGCGATTTCAGTAATTCTAATTCTAATCTAATTTGAAAAAAACTGTTAGCTACAATTGCAATTTTAATCTAATTTTAAACTGTGTAGCTATAATTTTACTATAATTTTTCTACTCTAATTCGAAAAAAACTTGTAGTTGTAATTTAATTCCAATCTAATTTGGAAAAAGGGAACGTTTTCTAGTTGTCCAAGTCTTCCTGTTACATGCGGTTTTCATGAAATCTATCCATAAATTTCCATATTGTCGATGCCTAATTGCCCAATGCCCACACATACAGTGATCGTGTGTGAAAATGTTTCCTATAGCGGTAAGGGCGGGTAAGTTCACCCTATCGGGCCACAGTCTGTGCTGCAATGCCTTAGCAAGTGAAACATCTGATTTTTTGTAAGTTCTTTGTGAAAATATATATACTTCGTAACGGATTCTATTTTTGTGGTCTTTCGTTAAGTTATCAATAGGACAAGTTTTTGCAACTTTTTTTACAGCTTCCGGCAGCTTCCTAAATACTTGTAAGATATGTAGAATGCTGTTTTAAGCTGTTTGAAGGAATCTTATAGTGCAACTTTTTGCAACTTTTGTCCATTTTTTCCATGCAACTTTTTGCAACTTTCTCGATTTTTCATGAAAGTATTTTCGATTTTGGTGAAATACACGGCCAAATTCGACTGAAACACCGTAAATCAGCACCGAAGTAACGCTTTTACGGGGTATTTCGGGAGCTGAGCCGGAAAATTGACCTTATTTTTATAGTCGACCGAGCAAAATGTGGTCAAAATGCAACTTTTCAATTTCTTTCAAAAATAAATGCAACTTTCCACGGATTTAACTGCAACAAAAACTTGCCCTAGTTATCAATCTTCTATATGTGCCTGTTATTTGGGTTGTGAATATGCATTTTGATTTCAGGATGATGCCACAAGTTCTTGCGGAAGATAGTGACTCAACCTTCGCCGTACAAGAGGGTTTTGCGGAAACCTGAAGGAGGCGACTTCCCAATATTAGATGGGCAATGTTCTACGACCAGTATTTTCAGTGAATTTTTTTCTCCGTCGGTGGTATCTCTGTTTTTGGTATTTCACGAAATATCTTACCATTTTATGTTATTATGGTTCAATTGATATCGAATATATGGAATCAAGACTGCAATAGTGTGCCATTTGGAAGAAGATATGCAGGATTTCAAGTAGGGTGTATATATTGATATTAGACCCTATCAATTCTAACGGTGGGATACTGTTCCACACATCAGGTCCTCATATTTGATGGAGCGATGATCTTTTCGGTCGATCATATGATATTTGGACGACGTGGACGCGCGTGTGGTGTACTTGTGCGCTTTTGATTCCGAGGTAAAAAAGTCATTGAAATATTAGGTTTCCTTTTTTATTATTGACACAAATTGTAAAATTGTGGCCTGTCGAATTGTAAAATTAGACTGCTAGAGGGCAGATATTTCGACCTTCAGCGACATCGAAAACGTATAACTGACACAGTTGACATCACGTGTGGGGTTAAAAGATGATGCCCTTCGACATCGTCAAGCGAATACTTCATTTATGCGCAACCAGATATGGTGCATAAAATAGGAAACTGTAGAAAGACTAGTTCCGCTGGGGCTTGGACCCAGGACCTTCTGCGTGTTAAGCAGACGTGATAACCACTACACTACGGAACTTGCCGGAAAGCCCTCTTATTCATCAATTTATATATAGATTGCGCAGGTTCCGCGCGAGGCTAATCCACAAAACCTATCACTTGATCTTTATAGTGGCATAGACTGCATTGTGGAGATTATGGTGTGACATCCAAGACATTCATCTATTAAAGTTTTACGGCTCGGGCACTCAATAAACTCCGTCGCTTACCAATCATAGCGCGAACCTTAAGCGGGGCAACTCTAAACGGCGGAACGAGCGGACTGCGGAACTTGCGATACTGAACAGCGGACCAAGCGGAACAGCGGAACATGTAATGCTAAACAGCGGACCGAGCGGACCATAACAAAATAGCTCAATACTAAACGGCGGACCGCGGAACAGCGGAACATGTAATACTAAACGACGGGCGGAGCGGAAGTGCGGACCGGCGGACTATCACAAAATTTGCAATGTAAACGGCAGACCGCGGATCACTCGCATCTCAAAATTTTCTCAAGTGATTTTTTCCTGGACTTTGTTGAAGCATCTATTTTGTTGAAAAATTTCGTCAAGTAATTTCATTTTGTCAAGTATTGTAATTCTTCAACGTCTAGTTATGAGTTACGCACAATTTTACTTTATTCCATGTCGTTTTGTACTTTATATGTTTTGTATTTCTAAAATGTAGTAAACTTTTAATTGTCATAACATTGTAATATGTTGACACCGGACCACAGTGTCGGTTCTATAATAGAACTTCTATTAACAATTTCATCATATCAAAAGACTACGACACTGCGATACAATGAAAAGATAGGAAGTTGTCGAATGGATCCCCCTAGAATCTATCCTGCAAGTCTGAAATATCGGCATTGTTCAGAACAATCGGGTAACCGCAACACAATGGCCATAACAATGACCCGTGGCGATTCTCCGATGTTCGAACAATGCCGATATTTCAGACTTGGAGGACGGATTCTAGGTGGACCAGTACCTGATCACTATTTTATTAATATTTTCGGAATTAGTGCAACAGTAGCTTTCGATCAAGACCAGATTCAATAATTTCTGCGCTCGGGAAGATAGCTTTTGGATTGTCAGAAATCCTACAGTCGCTTACGCAAAACAATTCTCCACTCCAGCTTCGGCGAAGCGGAACGAAGTTGCAAAATCGGTCGTTGCCGTTCCATGTTTAATTTCTATACTAGCACCATCACCGACGTGATGGAAACATCCATCGAAAAGAGAGCATCAGAGTTAACTAGTTACATTTCATTATAATTACTACTCAAGTAGAAATTTCCGCTCGATCAGAGATAGTCGATATTTACCCAGAGGTGGTCAGTAACGAAGTACTTCTACTTTCTCGAAGTACTCAAGTAGTTTTCCTCTACTTCTGGTACTTACTCAAGTATATAGAATTTTCGCTTCTTCTACTTCGTAATATTTTGTGATCTGCTTACTTACTTTTCGCTATTTTCATTTTGTCAAGTAGAAGTAGTGTTACCCTGCAATTGGAAAGAGAAACTGCGGAACCCTCGGGCTGTTTTCACGGAGTTCTAACTTTCAATTTAAAAAAATTCAAGTCAAACCCAGAATTACCGCCGCGCTTCATACAGAGTAGTTATGGAGTTACAAATATGTTTCCACGAAAGTGAATATTATTTAGGTAGCAGGTTGATTGGTTCGCACCGCATTGTCGCCCATGCGACATGTTTCATTACAGTAAATATGGCCCAACATAACGTTTGAAATTACCGTTTTGCAATATAGCATACCAATCATAACGTAATCTCTGACTTTTTAAGCGTTCGATCTGTTTTAAAAGACCACCGCTAAGACTGTTTCGACAAAATACATGTACTACATTTTGCGCATTTCTGATGTAGTATTGGTATTTCTCGTTCAATTCGCAGTATCATTACTTAGAGTTCTAATTAGTCTCAGTTTTTTATTGTCTGGAGACCATCCATGTATTAGTTTAAAAGCAAGTGTAGCATCGCCCTCTATTTTCCGAAAATACTATTACACTATATGGCATTTGTACGTTATGCCATATCTTTTATCATCGTATACGAATCGCGCAAAGTGCTAACATCGTATTTATACAACTTCTCCGTATTGCTCTTTGACCAAACTGAAGGCCGTAATATGCGTGAGGGAACATGCCATACCATTTTCTAAAACGGGATGTTCTAGTAAACAAAAGATTAGTATCTCATTTCCATAACAAAACTATCATAAAATCATTTGCATCTCATGATGCGGTGGAATGCTAATTCTGTCGGAAATTTATAACTTATGGGATGCATCAATATGCATTGTACATGAAGCTCTCTGCACCTGCTGCATAGCTCAATTTGCAGCTTTTGAAAGTCCTTGCGAACGTATTATGACCGTTTTCAAAACTACTTACGTACTTGAGTAGATTTAAAGCCACCAAATTCAACTTCTACTTCAAGTAGTTTTAGGTTGCTTATGACAGAAGTACTTCTACTTGTACTTGAGTAGATTTCTACGCCGCTACTTCTACTTGAGTAACTTTCTTGACTACTTTGACCACCTCTGTATATACCATGTCTGTGGTGTGTTAGTAGAGTACTGCATTGCAACTAGGACATCATGTCCGGGGTATGTTTGGGGTGTGTTCGTACTGTTACAACCCCAACATCATGCCTGGGGTATGTTTGAGGCAGGGTTGTAATGACTCGAGTCATGACTAGACTCGAATCCGACTCGAGTCACGATTTTTTGATGACTCGACTCATTTTATCAAAATACGGAAATGACTCGACTCGACTGCGCATGACTCGAACCAAGTCATTGACTCGAGACTCAGACGGCCAAGACCGACATTTCATTGTAATTCCGAAGCCACTATTAGGATTTCGTCTGTTGGTACTGGTACTTGAATATGCGATCAGAAACTGCTAAAAGTGAGGAAAATTGGTATATTATAAAATGCGAAACATCCGATATCACCAAACAGAGTTATAAAAAGTGAGTTTACCAAGACTTTAACTGGAAACTGAGCAGTCTATACAATGACTTGGACTTGGACTCGAGTCATAATTCCATGACTCGGACTCGACCCTCTGCTCGCTGACTTGGACTCGGACTTGACTCGGTGGTGAATTGAAATGACTCGACTTGACTCGAGTCAAAACTATAAAAGTGAGACTGACTTGTGACTCGGAGCCTTGTGACTTGGTTACAACCCTGGTTTGAGATGTGTCCGTACTGCATTGCAACCTGGACATCAAATCTGGGGTATGTTTGGGGTGTGTTGGTACTACGTTGCCACACTTGAAGACACCCCATAGTTACCCAAGACAAGATGTCCTTATGTTCGGTATGCTCCTTATTGCCAAAATGAAAGGCACCTTTCAGAAATTAGGAGTATTGCAACATTTGCGAGTTGCGCCTGATCCGCGGTCCGCTGTTTACATTGTGGTCTTTATAGCAGTCCGCTCGGTCCGCAGTTCCGCTCAGGCCGCCGTTTAGTATTGCAGGTTGCGCCAGTTCCGTGATCCGCTCGTTCCGCCGTTTAGTATTGAGCTATTTTGTTATGGTCCGCTTTGTCCGCAGTTCCACTCGGTCCGCCGTTTAGTATTACAAGTTCCGCTAGTTCCGCGGACCGCTCGGACCGCCGTTTAGTATTGAGAATGGGAATTATAGAAGCACAATAAACAGATGAAAAAGTCATGCGAGACATATCGCACTATTTGGAAAGTATGTCTCGGTCAGATTTAGTGGCTAATCATTTGATAAATAGTGCCGATATTTGAGATGTTCGGTATAAAGTGGGTTTCAAATTTGCAGCAACGGATTCTATATACGACGAGTCATACACATTACGTTACCGTCGATGTCGAACTTTTCGGTTTGTAGGTGATTTTAAATAATGAGACTGAAATTGGAATAATTTTTTAAAAATAAGGTTATTTTAAAATGATATAGTTTATTTTACTGGGGATGAGGGGGGTAGCCATGTTATGATGACGAAATTGAATTCCAATTTAAATCCGATGTTTTATTCTTGATTCCAAGTTATAATTTGAAACTGTATTGTACGGAAATTAGAATAAACATCATGATTGATATGCATTATGTTAACTATGATATACTACTAATTATCCTTTAGATAAGCCCTGATGAAAATGTTAACGTGAGAGTGGTAGTCTCTGTGACGCAATCGGTTAGCGTAGTGCTTTTCAACCTTTTTGAGCTCCGTTCGCACTTTATTTGTAAAATAAATTTCATTCGCACAAACCAATCGAAAATTGTTATACAAAAAGAAGATGCAGATAGGACTATTTGACAATATGTTTTTCAGATGTACAACAAATTGGCTACTATATTCAGCTTAAGCTAACAAGCGTCTCAATAAAAAGGCATTTTTTCGCTCGTTTTGCTTTCAATTATTTCACTAAAACCCTTCTCGGCCAAACAATGTTGTTGGGAGTTTGTACATGAACGTCTACTAGTGCTTGGATGGCCAGGTCTTCTGCACTCCTATCCAAAATATAGCGTATTTTTCGCGAGTGGAAAATGCTTGCTCGCAGCAATCGTTTTTGAGAGCTGACACAAAGGTCCCGCGAGGCTCCAGTTTGTCAAAAGAATGAGAAACACACATGTTTGTGTTGAGGCTTTTGCCTTATGTCTTGTGCAAACGATCAAGGAGAGTATAGGCACAATAGAGCTCGCTACCTGATGATACGTTGCTCCAACTTCTGTCTCACAAGTTTATGAGAAGAGCAAATAATAAACTCGCTCACGATACTTTGTGCTCTACTTTATCTAACTTGAGAATTCACGACAATTAAACAACGGTAAAGCAGTTTTTACCACCAAAATCGAGTTTTTGTGCCATCTCACGACCCGAGCCTCACCCATGAAAAGGAATTTATTTTTAATATTACAGTTGTATGCCACGATTTGACGGGCAGGTATGACATACAGAATGCGCACACCACAATTCTACCCAACACAGCTCTACAAAACATGTCTGACGCACACTATTCCAAATTAGGGCGAATTAAATTCCTCTGCGTGTCGCAGTTGTACTACTGTCTACTAAGATTGCAAGAAAGGGACTATTCCCTGCCGACAACGGAGCATCATATCCAATCCATCTCGAAAGGTTTGGTCATCCAGCATCGGTCATTTTTAGACCGAGGTTTTGTCGCCGCTTATGTTTTTGGCGCCGTATTTTATTAGCGGTTTGTTCGTCAAAACTTTACGTCTTCATGTGCCCCGACGCAAAAGGGGTTGGCCTCGAAATGAATGTGTCTCATAGGCCTGATCTCGCTCGTTGCACACCCCTACACTAGTTCATCCCAACGGTCTTCGACCATGTTTTCAAGAAAAAACAACCGGACAAATCTTATCATGAATTCTCTTCATAAAGCCATATTTAATGCTTTTCTCGCTTATTGGCTACAGTACCCAACACAGTGACCTTGGATATGTGAAAACGATCGCAGGATTTTTTGCAATAAATTCAACAAATATTACATACATATTAACAGATAGCTCTGGCACCGTGTCGGTCCAAAATTCTTTAATCCTTTAATAATCCTTGAAGGGGTAAAAGTTTGCGTTACAGTAACTTGCAAATGTGAGTCTGTAATGATGGTATTTAGGCTACTCCTATCCTCGTGCCTCGCGCTAATCGAACAGTTATTACGAAAATATGATGATTGTTTAGCGAAAGAAAGCAGAAAGTCAATTTGATGTCATTTTCCCAGCCTGTCGCAGGCTCAGACGGGCTGATATACTGTATGTCTGCCACTAGAGAAATTGTAGAGATCTCTATACTGCCACTAGACCAGCTTCCAAACCCGGCTTTTGGTTACGGAATAATTATAGTGCATGAATATTAATTCACTACGGCTTATGAGAGCTACGATAAGTCGTGCGTCGTAATAAGTTTTCACAATTGCGTCGCAACTACAAATGTTACACTGCTATTACATTTCCTATTAGGTTTATTTGAATTATTCCTAGTTAGAAAAGTTAACAATTGATCACGATTTTCATTCGCACTTGATCCGGTTTTTCATTCGCACTATTCGCACCACCTTCGTCATTCGCACCGAAATTTTTTTCATTCGCACTAGTGCGAACCGTCACACAGGTTGAAAAGCACTGGGTTAGCGCGTTCGGCTGTTAACCAAAAGGTTGGTGGTTCGAGCCCACTCGGGGACGATCTTCTCATTCTCTTGGAGAAAAATATCCAAAATCCAAGGCTTTTGTGATCACTTGCTGAAAGTTACGAATGAAACATGACTGACCTAGATATATATTATATCCCAATAATTGATATTATATATCTTCTGATTCGTTTGTAATGCGTATAATATAGAGCAAGCTTATCAACCTATGGGATGGTACGCACTTCTGCGTATGAAAATAATTGCACTGCGGATGACAAATGTGGTCCGGATGAATATGGATGAAAATCCGGATTAGTGCGGATGAAAATCGTAAATAACACAGGCCAACAAAAATTTTCCTTTCAAAAATCATGATGTGATAGATCGAATCAGGGTTATACCAGGTACGTTGAGTCTGAAAATGACTTTACTTTTGCCGAATTGGTAATACTGTTTTGAAATATTGCTTCTTTCTATCACACTAAATATTTTCCGTTGAAACTCTAAATATTTTTCCGGTGACAACGCCAAAGAGAACGCCTTTCGCGTAAAAAACGAAACACCTGAGAATGTGAAGTTACATAGATCAATGTCATCGTATCCATTAAACTTGGACCGGTGCATATTGGATACTATGCATATAACTGTAACGTGGAGAAATGCCAAACCATGGTTGTAAGTTATCATTAGGACAAAATCGAGTTCCTAGAGGATTCGATTCCCTAATGTAGCGGTTCTGAACCGGGGGTCCGCGAAAGCCCTAAATTTGCAAAAT
The DNA here is from genome assembly GCF_051294905.1 of Botryllus schlosseri. NCBI lineage: Eukaryota > Metazoa > Chordata > Ascidiacea > Stolidobranchia > Styelidae > Botryllus > Botryllus schlosseri. Next base: position 26,263,302 of record NC_137243.1, on the reverse strand, counting down.
GGTCGATGACCTAATTTGTATCACGGGACAGTTTCGCTTCATAAGTGCCAAAACTTCACAACTTACCCAAACAGAATGGCCATCTGAGATGAAATATTATACTGTGAAAACCAGAGGTGGTCACTGGTCAGTAACGAAGTAATTCTAGTTTTTTGAAGTATTCAAGTAGTTTCCCTCTACTTCTAGGACTTACTCAAGTATAACAAAATTTTGCCACTTTCACTTCATAGTATTTTGTGATCTACTTACTTACTTTTCGCTATTTTCAGTTTGGCAAGTAGAAGTAGTTTATTTCTCCAATCAGGAAGATAGCCTGAGGAATTTCGGGGGTGTTTTCACGGAGTATCAACAATCACCTACTCACTTATTCAGTACTACAACCACCCAGGTTTCATCATTAAAGATGATTTCAATAATTTGATTCAATGCTCCTGTACTCTCATCGTATATGTCACTACCGAAAACCGAAATCTGATTAATTTATGAAATTGAAAAAAATACATACCGAGAACATGTGACGTGATAGAGAAATTCTGAGCACATACTTAGATTCAGCAACCTAAAATTAGCCTACATCAATCAATAGAATCTTTGGCGTGAAATTATTTTGAAATTTGTAGACCAGTGTTATTAATTAAACTTCTATTCCTCTATCCGAACACATTACTGAACGCATGATTGCCAACTGCCAACTGGAGACTCCACAGTCGTTTTGACTCCGCGTTAGGTCGGATTTTATTCGTCGTATTCAATTCATGGTGGTTGTCGACTAGTATATGGTCATTTACAGCAGGTCGATATTCCATATTTTTGATTCCGTCTCTACTGACTTGTAGTATGGCCGACTTCTGGGCTTTTACAAGATACCGCTTACGCGGATGAGCTGGCGAGGAGAAGCCTAGATAAACCTCCAACTCGTATAGGTAGGAATTTTAGAGTCGAACACGGTGGGACACGAACCCACAACCCATTGGAATTGCAGCTGTGGATGATGGCACTACGCTATCTAACCACACTTTAGATCCGTTTGGAATGATTAGATCTGTGAGTCCCAAAATTGACGATATCGTCCATTGAAATTATTTACAGGAACCGATCCATGTGAACGCGACCGTGGACTTCCAAGCCGATACGAATGAGTAAATGAATGAAATATGAATGAGTTGTGAACGAATCAATTTTTCAAGTACCGTAAGTAGTAAAGCTAAAATTACACTCGTGATCCGAATCGAGTCATTTCTGGAATGTTCAGCAGCCGAAAAAATGCGAGGACCCCGAGTCGGGCTATTGAGCAAGCAATAGCATCTCAAAAATTATATAGTAAGACTAAACTCACCAATATCCATTCAATCTTGCCTTACCTCGGTTGATCCGCAGCTAGGTTATATGATGATAAGTGTTAGTTTCATCTCCTGTTCAAAGGGCGGCGTCTTCTACATAACGTGCCGAATCCAAAACGCAAATGACAAATGGCAAAACTGCCGCGACTGTCGGGAGGCATTAAGATGGGATGTTGTTTGATTTGTGATCAATGCATTTTATTCAAACTCGTCTTACCGTATTTGATCCATATATGAATATAACAGTAGTTTGTGACATCGGCGGCCTAACAATCAGCTTCCTTTACTGATGTGCCGCGTCCAAACTTCTTATCAAAAAAACTGCCGCGACCCGGGATTGAACCAGGGACCTTTTCAGATCTTCAGTCTGACGCTTTCCCGACTGCCCAGTAAACACATTACAGACCAAAGATGTAGAAAGCGGAGTCCGATATAGTAGATATTAGAGCTCGGCAGGTAGTAGAAAGGGGGATTTTGTGTCGACTCAATTCAATGTCTTTTCCATGTCCTTCAATAATGTAAATATTATGTAGATGCTACAGCCTTTAAACATGGTGAGTAGAATGTAGATCCTACATTAAAAGAATATCCTGATATAATAACCTGTTTTCTACCACTGGGCATAACCTGATCACGACTGCGTACACACACACACACCACATTATCTACTACATGTTAATCACATTTGCGGTAATGTATTCCAAAACGGAATTGGCAAGTAAATAATGCCGGTGTAAAAAATGAAACGAACGAAATTACTTGTAGTGCCAAGTAGCAATGAATGAAACTATGAGAACAGTCAGTAATCAGAAGGTTTCATCGTCTGATGATGATAATCCCTCTGGCGTTTTCTTTTCAACACCCTGCAGAAATAAAATGAAAATGACGATTATTAGCTAAGACATTCGTACTGCGAAAATGGCAGAGGTAGCGAGTAACGAATGACTCCTGCATTTTTTTCGCCCATACTTACTAAAATGGATTTGATTCTGGACTATTTCCACTCAAGTTTTTTTTATTATATTTTTTATTATTATATGACTAGAGAACTGACTTCAATCGCCACTTCTACTTGATTATCAAGATCAACGATGACTACTTCAGCAATCTTTGAAAACAGCCACGTTTACGGATCGTGAATTCCCGGCTTAATGGTGATTCTTCCTCCAATGGTCAGCACCTTGAAAATTGAGAACAATGTTGTTGCAAAATGCATGACAATTTGAAAGTTACATCATTCTAATTATTCCAGTTATGGCCGTGAATCGTTACAAGTGCGGTAACCATAAGAATTATTACTATACTTCAACTACAAATACAATATATTGTATAAAATAAGTACCAATTCTTTTACGTTGATCGAGTCCCAAATAGATGAAATATGTCAAAAAATTTGCTAAAATTTTTTGTATAATTTGACAGATTCCGAAATCTTCTCAAAGTGCACCTTTCAAAAATTTGATATCAAGACTCCCAACATTTTACAATTCGAAGTTGGATGGCTTTACCAATACAAGTACAGTTTGTATCGCAATTGACAATTATGTAGAGAACGCTGCGAGACATGAGAGTAGGCCTACCCTAAAACGTTTCTCTGACATGGACATTAGGGCTCTTAAAAAAATGACTTTTTTTCTCAAATCGTTCTGGCTACTTGATAAAATTGTTAGGTTTTTTCTGAAATCGTTCTGGCTACTTGATAAAATTGTTAGGTTACCTAATTCAAGCCTACACACCAAATTTGGTTCAATTCCAACCAGTAGCCGCATTGCTACAGGAAAAGAAAGTTTATATTTATTATATAAAAATAAATATAAAAAATTTGAAAATTTTCTGTTCACCCCATGAAAGTGTTAGGTTATGTATAGAAACGATGCTCATCAAATTTGGTTCGATTCAAACAAGTGGAAGCGGAGTTATTGCCATCGGAAAATTTGGACTTGAATAAAATAGTATTTGCGGTGGGCACCACTATAATAAATAAATAAAGAATTGTGTCACGCTGTCATACTGTTTTACGCGACCGTTGTTATACACTGCATTGTTGCTGTGCTCTGGCTCCATTGATGTTATTTCTACATTCGACATTAATGCGTCATAATTCTCCATCTGATTTTGAATTCAACTCTGTTTTGCTTCCTTTATCGTGCCGGTAGCTCTTTAATGGGGCATTTCCACTTCCTTTTGAACACTAGGGGCGATAAAGATAACTCGACCCAAAACTGTTTTGTTGCTATATGCTTTACTATGGGACTGGACTAAACATGGACCTAATTTCGTCTCTTGAAGTACAACGAGGATGGTGAAAGTATCAATATCAATATCAATCATCCATATGGATATCAAATAGCTGACGACGAAAATGATGCTATTTCTTGGCGTCTTGTCATCGTGATGGACATAGACATCCTGGCAGCTTACATTGCTGTTAATTTTCGAGAGTCGTATGATATGGCTGTGCTCATTGTGTAAGGATGACGGTCATTTGATCTCAAAAGATGCATCAGTTAGAAATAGAAAGTTATCGTGAAGATGGTTCCGTTTACAAAGAAGAGGTATGGATGCCTGGTCCTGGAAAAGTTGTCTGCGGAATATCATTTCACCAACATGATTTATTCTGCTTATCTTGCAGTAAATCAGCTCCCCCATGAGCGTGGTGTGTGTTATGGAAAATCATGCAATGTGCAGTTGCCGCTGTGTGGTCCTACAACATATAAGAATCATGTGTTTGAATTACAATGAAGCTGATGAAACTTCAATATTGGAAGCATGACGTCATTTTTGTACTGCCAACTGAAAGACATGGAAATTATGCTTACTTGTACGGCAGTGAAGCAAACGATCACATATGGCCTCGACAAAACAGGATACCCGATGAAAGAGCACACTTGCAAGAATGGAAAAAGCAAGAAAAAGCTGCGGAAAAGAGACCGACATGTAAAAAGCAGCTGTGACATCGGTCACTCGGCCGAGGTGGATGCCAGAGACCGCAACTGCAATCGCAACTGGTCGTTCGGCATCCTCCTATCTGTTCATTGCATCGCATTGTACATTGCGTGTGCGTTGTTCAGATGAAAGTATAATCTGACAAGGACTCTTATTATATGTATCTGATACATTATGTTGGTAGCGCAACGAACTTAGCTAAAACCTTCAAGATTTTCAAATACAACTAACGAGATGATCAAGAATGACCAATGCTTGCGAGCTCATTTTTGTGTTACAATCTGAAAGTTTCTCATTATCATTCTCTTTGATTATTCTTAGATATGGTTGTGCTATTTGTATCAATTGGGTTTCCACCGTAGTATTTTGCTTTGTGTCTTAGAGCAGTCCCATACATGGGTTTCTCAAATAGCGGGTTGACATTCCTTCAACCAAGTTAATAATTATTATGTAGCCGAGTAATAATATGACCATGAATGATACGTTACTTAGAAAGTTTATGTGCTTACTATACAATTTATTTCCTGTGTCGGGCAAAAAAATATTCGAGATACTTTGCTTGTTCAAGATAACTGCAACAATACAGCTGTTACATCATTTAATTGTCAATCATCAGAGAGGATGAGATCTAGTTGGTATTAATTAGTATAATAACTGCAACAATACAACTGGTACATGGTTCATCCTTCAATTGTCAATCATCAGAGAGGATGAAATCTAGTTGGTATTGTTATAGTATTTTATTATTTAAAAACACCAACAGATAGTGATGAGATAAAAGGATAGGAAGGTATTGAAATACATGAAGACTTTCAATCAGACAGCTATTTGGCCAAGTTCATAATACATCTAGAAAGGGTTTGTGTGGAATCCAGTCCATCTGGTGTAGTTATGAGTGCTAAATGGGGAATATAAACCAATACAGTTGGTGATAAGGATAGAATCATAATTTCAGCACTTCCAAGACAGGACAAGACGCCAAGAAACAGCATCTTTTTTATCGCTAACAGCTATTTGATATCCATATGGATGATTTATATTGATGTGGATACTTTCACCATCCTTATTGTACTTCAAGAGACGAAATTAGGTCCATGTTTAGTCCAGTCCCATAGTAAAGCATATAGCAACAAAACAGTTTTGGGTCGAGTTATCTTTATCGCCCCTAGTGTTCAAAATGAAGTGGAAATGCCCCATTGGCGCGCGAAAAGTTCTTCGGGTTTCAATAACGTTTATCATGAAGGTACTTTTGAAAGCAGTATTAAAATTTTGTACCACCAACCAGTTATTTAATTACTATTTATCTTCAAAGTAAATGCTCATTGCATGAAGCAGGGTTGTAAGACTCGAGTCACGATTTTCTGTTGACTCGACTTGACTCAGGTCATCTTCTCAAAGTACGGAAATGACTCGACTCATTGCGCATGACTTGAGACTCAGACGGCCAAGACCGACATTTCATGATTATTTCAAAGAATAGTACAGCAAATCGCTATTGGGATTTCGCCTATTGATACTGGTATTTGAAAATGCGGCCAGAAACTGCTAAAAGTAAGGAAAATTCGCATATTATAAATGCGACCCACTCGATATCACAAAAAAATATAATAAGTTGGTTTAACAAGACCTAAATTGGAAACTAAGCAGCTAACACAATGACTTATACTCTGGCTCGAGTCATAATACCATAACTCGGACTCGGCCCTCTGCTCGCTGACTTGGACTCGGACTTGACTCGGTGGTGAATTGAAAATGACTCGAGTCAAAACTATAAAAGTGAAATTGACTTGCGACCCGGAGCCTTGTGACTTGGTTACAACCCTGGCATGAAGCCTCAATAGTTACATGAGTGGGGTGACTAGACAAAGAACACAGTCACATTTGCAGCATATCATGAATGTCTCTTACTATATGCAGCACCGTAACTGCCGCACCCCAAACCCCCCAATTGGGGGGGGCCCGAGCTCGAAGGGGGCCCCAAATTATTTCGTGAATTAGCATAAATTATAGAGTATTTTTTGAAAATTTATGCAATTTTTTCCAAAATTTTTCGCGCCGCGCGCGATTTAAAGTTGCCAAATATCTTGATTATTTGGTACTCTTCCCCCAAGAAAAAACACGCAAGATTTATAGAAATGGACATATCGGCGTTGGCCATTAACACGCCACTACGCACCAAGATATATAACGATTTTGAGCTTATTCCATGCGACTCCAAGAAGTGTGCCAGAACGATCGGCAGCGCGAAAAGCTTGGCCGAAACGGACTGCCCTTACGCAGACCGAAAACTTCGTTATATATACAAAATAATAGGTTTAATTGTCTATAGGCGCCTAAATGACTGGCGCCATATGTTCCTGCCTTGGCAATCTGAACCTCATAAGACAAATACCATCCAGCAGGAAAAATATATGCCAGTGAAGAAATAGCAATTTGAAATCGTGTGCGTCTTTTAGTTTAGTACGTTTGAGCGATTCTATAATTTTGATATAGCAGACAGGAGGTCACGAAATAAAATCATGTAACGAAGTCATACCAACGGGTCCGCCCGCCCGAAGATGTTTAATTATTATTTACGGGCCCTACAGTTTCCGGTAAATCTGATAACGTGAGCAGAGAGGACAAGATATTGATAGCAATATTAATGCAATTCCCGATCTTATTGACCGATTATATAATGAATTATCGAAAATTTTCGCGCTTCGAGCTGGCTCACTAAACAGTGCAGCTAATTTCGTGGCAAAAGCGAACACTGTGATGTTTATCACCCTATGAGAACCCAAAACCCAATTTTTGTGGGGGGCGGGCTGACGAAGTGCTGTTTCGTTCGTGCCAACGGGTACGCCCGAAGATGTCTAATTATTATTGGGCGGTCCTACGTTTTAAAACAGACCTCGCTCAGCTCTACCGGTAAATCTGATTACGTGAGTAGAGAGAGGATCAAAATTGATAGCAGTAGGCTATATATGTAATTCCCGATCATATTGGCCGATTCAATCATGATTTACTGAAATTTTTCGCGCTTCGCGCGTCTAGGCGGGAAAAGCTGACCCACAAAACGGACACTCAATGCTCATGTCAATTAGCGTCAAAAAGCGGATAGCCGAAGGGGGGGTCAGAAGTTATGTTTATCACCCTATGGGGGGCCCAAGGCCAACGTTTTGGGGGGGGGCCTGACGAAGTGCTGTTACGGCCCTGACTATATGTGATCTTGTTCAAATGGAGGTTGATGAAAGTGTATTTCCCATTCTTTCCGACTCTGCTATAATTACACCAGACTGGCAACCTTCTTCATGATGCTTCTTGCTGACTGACCAATATTGTCGCCGCCAACGGTACGAGTGCAAATGTCTGATATGTCAATATAGGAACAGAATTAGTTGACTGTTCATGACCGTCCACGCTCAGAGTTGCATCTCAAATATGCTAAAATAAGCCTAAATATAATCCAAGCAATACGATCGTCCACTTTGACTGACTGAATTTCTAAAAATAATAAACATAACACCTTGATAGTTTCCACATCTTACGTTTATATATACCGTCTGCTATCGGCACAACAAAGTATTTAAAAATAACAAAACAGATTCAACATACCACATATCTTGCAAAGGCTTTTGCTTTCATTCAATATGTCATCAAACTTCTTTAAATCCTCCTTTGTGGTGAGTGGCTTTGGAATTCTTCTAGGATCAATTCCGATATCGTTTTATCATATACAATCTATGGCGGAATAAAAGTTTCGGATAAGTTCTAAAACGAACACAATTTTCCACACAAAAGTCAATTGCCACACGAAATGCCAAATGCTACGGTCCCATTTTACAAGGTATGGCGAGGTAACGTAGTTGTACGTTCCATTATAGCTAAACACCAATGAATTGCGGGTTCGAGCCTGACACGTCGACTCCATAATTCCTACCGAAGTGTTAACCGTTTATCTAGGCTCCTCCTCGCCATCTGATCCGCATAGCCATGTCTTAAAAAGCCTAGGAGTGGGCCGTGCTATAAGTGGGCAGATGGTTGCCGATGAACTCGGCACTTGGTGAATTCGGCTATTAATATGAATTATTAAACTAATAATAGTATTATCAAGTGATTCGTCAATCTTGTAAGGATGTCAGGGCATCCGTAGATCACGCAGTCACGGCGTGATTAGATCACGGATTGCGTAGTCGCAGGAAATGACGCAGCGCACATATACCGACCACGCGCGGTCTGCTTGGAATCGATGGCGCGAGTGACGGGCCTGTGTCGTGCAAGTTTTGAGAAGATGGATCTTGGCGTTGTATGTGAGATCGAAGCTGTGGAACATCAAGCGGCGCTTCTTCGTTTATCGATCACAAGCCAGTGTTCCTCATCAACAAATGTTTCGCATGATCACGTCAAAATAAACTATTTTTTGCCTTTGGAGAGACGATTCCACTCTGGGTTAGGGTGTCTCGATAACAGTATTGAAGGATCCCAAGATTACGAGATCTACCGCGAGCCACGACACGTTTAAATTTCCTTTTTGATACTGTTCATTCATTTAAATGCATTTCTAATGCGAAGGTGTTCTAGCGCCAATTCCTCCAAGGGCCGAGTTCATCAAGTGAAGAGTGTCGCGTTATTTCCCCGCGGTTACGCAATCTGTGATCTAATCACGCCGTGACTGTGTGATCTACGCATGCCCTGACCCCCGTACAACATTGCCAACCACTCAAAGTGCCAAGTTCACCAGAAAACAGTCCAGTAACCAATCATGGTGACCGGTACCGCTACGAGATCTACCACGGCCGAATTCACCAAGTGCCGAGTTTGTGCGGCCGAATTCACCAAGTGCCGAGTTCACTGGTAATCGGGCAGATACGGAATAATAATAAGAACCGGCCTGGTGTAAAATGACCAGTGTAGTCGAACCAGCACCATGAACACCACAAACAAACAAACATCTAACATGGAAAAGAAATTACCTTTACAGCCTTTGACAAACACAGTTAACATTGAAACCAGCAATTTAGGTCTTATTCGAAAGCAGAATAACAAATGTTTTACCGGACATATCAAATCAAATGTTGTAAAGTTCATGTAAAATAGCCCAAAATATTATCTTACTGTGACCATATTCTATCAATATGGACTGGCTAGCGAAATTCTCTGGGCCAACATAAACAAGCTGCGTTTGGTTTCAACGATTAATAATCTTGTCACTGGATTCGAGGTATAATTGCATTCAAATATCAAATTTTGCTCCATTAATCAACATCAAGTTGAAAATGTCCATTCTTGCACCAACTTTTATAAAATCAGGATGCCAGTACCAAGGCAGGTAACCTACGAATCAGTGTTCTACAGGTATGTATCTATATGACTTATAGGCCTAGAAAATTCAAGCATAAATATTATGATATAGGTATAGAACAGTGGTTCCCAACCTTTTTGTCTTCATTCCCACTTCAGATTTATTTCGAGCCTTCATTCCCCACCTGAACCGTACCAGCACTTCGTCAGCCCCCCCCCCAAAAAAGACGTTTGTCTTGGGCCCCTCACAGGGTGATAAACCCAACGTCTAAGGGCCACGTCCGCTAGAACCCCCTCAGCCCCCTGAGCCTGTACGCTTTCCCCCGATACTTATCGGCTACATCTGGTCTACTGTTTCGAGCGTCGCCTTATTTCGACTAAACGCGCGAAGGGCGGCAAATTTATATAATTCATGTTTGAAGCGGTCAATATGATCGGGAATTGCATATATTTTGCTATCAATATTTTATCCCCTCTCTGCTCACGTAATCAGATTTACCGGTAGAGCTGAGTGAGGTGTGTTGGAAAAGGTAAGACTCCTGAATAAGTAATAAACATCTTCGGACGGACCCGTTGGTATATTGACTTCATTACATTATGCTATTACGTGACCTCCTATATCTGCTATTTCAAACGATATGGAAATCGCCAAAACTAAAAGGCACACACGATTTCAAATTGGTATTGCTTTACTGGCAAATGATTTGTCCTCTGGGGTTCAGATCGCCAAGACAAGAACATTCGGCGCCATTTAGCCGTCTGTGGACAATTAAACATATATATATATATTGTATAAATATCGAAGTTTTCTGTCACCACAAGGGCTTTCCTTCTCGGCCAAGCTCTTCTCGCTGCTGATCGTTCTGGCACACTTCTCTCGGAGTCGTATGTTACATGGCCTATAACTTCATATGTCTGGGTGCGTCGAGGCGCAGTAATGGCCGACGCCGAAGTGTCCATTTCTATAAATTCTACGTATTTTCGTGGGGGAAGGGTATTCAATAATCAAGATATTCGGCAACATTAAATCGCGCCCCCAGCGCAAAAATATTTTGAAAAAGTGGCATAAATTTCCAAAAAAATACCCTATAATTTATTTTAATTCACGAAATAATTTCGGGCCCTTTCATGCTCACCCCCCCCCACTTGGGGGTTTGTGGTGCGGCAGTTACGGTCCTGTTCCCCACTACCCAAAACTTTTGTCATCGCAGACTACACAAAACACACAACCACACCAGTACGCAGGGCCGTAACAGCACTTCGTCAGGCCCCCCCAAAACTTTGGTCTTGGGCCCCCCATAGGGTTATAGACCGAACTTCTGGGGGCTTTGCCCCCAGACCCCCCTCCGGCGATACCCTGTTTAGCGCTGTTTATCTTATTCGTGGGAACTTTGTTTAGTGAATCGGCTTTTGTAGCCTAAGGGCGCGAAGCCCGGGAAATTTCTAGAATTCATGACTGAATCGGTCAGTATGATCGGGAATTGCATATATATTGTTATCAATTTTTATCTTCTCTCCGCTCACGTAATCAGATTTGCCGGTAGAGCTGAGTGACGTGTGTTTGAAAAGGTAGGATCACTCAATAATAATTAAACATCTTCGGGCGTATACGCGTTGGCAGGAACGAAACATCACCTCGTCAGGGTCAGGCCCCCAAAAACGTGGCTCTTGGGCTCCAATAGGGTGATGAAACGACCCCTCCATCACGTTGTTCGCGTATGTCACGAAATCATCTGTACTGTATTGTGAGCCAGCGCGAAAATTTTCGATAATTTATGATAAAATCGGTCAATCAGATCGGCGATTGCATATATATTATGCTATCAATTTATTGTCCTCTCTGCTCACGTAATTAGATTTACCGGTAGAGCTGAGTGAAGTGTCTTGAAAACGGAAGGGCCCGTAAATAATAATTAAACATCTTCGGGCGGGCGGACCCGTTGATATGACTTCGTTACATGATGTTATTTCGTGACTTCCCGCCTGCTATATCAAAAAATATAGAATCGCCCTAGTCAACAAAACCTATTACTTGATCTTTATATGTGGCAGACTGCATTGTGGAGATTATGGTGTGACGTCCGGGACATTCATCAATTGAAGTTTTACGGCTCGGGCACTCAATATAACTCCGTCGTCTACCAATCATAGCGCGAATCTTAAGCGATGTAATGTGACAAGTATAGAAGCACAATCAATATAGGAAAAAGTCATGCGAGACATATCGCACTATTGGGAAAGTATGTCTTGGTCAGATTTAGTGGCTAATCATTTGATAAATAGTGCCGATATTTGAGATGTTCGGTTAAAGTGGGTTTCAAATTTGCAGCAACGGATTCGATATACGTCATACATATTACGTTACCGCCGATGTCGAACTTTTCGCTTTGTAGGTGATTTTAATACATGAGACTGAAATTGGATTCATTTCTATGAAATAAGGTTAGGCCTATTTTAAAATTATATGGTTTATTTTTCTGGGGATAAGGGGGTAGCCATGTTATGATGACGAAATCGAATTCCAATTTAAATCCAATGTTTTATTCCAGAATCCAAGTCATAATTTGCAAAAATTCAAACCTGATTGCTAAATAACTGAATCCACGTTATCATTTGCAAATGTATTGTACGGAAATTAGAATAAACATGATGATTGATATGCGTTGTATTAACTATGCTAAACAACTAATTATCATTTTGATAAGCCCTGATAAAAATGCTAACGTGAGAGTGGCGGTCTCTGTGGCGCAGTCGGTTAGCGCGTTCGGCTGTTAACCGAAAGGTTGGTGGTTCGAGCCCACCCAGGGACGATCTTCTCATTCTCTTGGAGAAAAATATCCAAAATCTGAGGATATTGTGATCGCTTGCTGAAAGTTACGAGTGAAACATGTCTGACCTATATTGTATCCCTATACCTGATATTACAATATTCCGTTTGATTTGATCGTGATTCGTGTAATATAGAGCAGTGGTTATCAACCTATGGGATGGTACGCACTTCTGCTTATGAAAATAATTGCAATGCGGATGACAAATGTGGTGCGAATGAATGTGGATGAAAATCCGGATGAGTGCGGATGAAAATCGTAAATAACACAGACCAACAGAAACTTTTCTTTCAAAAATCATGATGTGATAGATCGAATCAGGGTTATATCAGGTGCGGTGAGTCTGAAAATGACATTACTTTTGCCGAATTGGTAATAATTTTTGAAATATTGCTTCTTTCTATCACACCAAGTATTTTCCGTTGAAACTCTAAATATTTTTCCGGTGACAACGTCAAAGAGAACGAGTTTCGCGTAAAAAAAACGAAACACCTGAAAAGGTGAAGTTACATAGATCAATGTCATCGTATCCATTAAACTTGGACCGGTGCATACCGGTTACTATACATACAGCTGTAACGTGGAGAAATGCCAAACCATGGTTGTAAGTTATCATTAGGACAAAATCGAGTTCCCAGAGGATTCGAATCTCTAATGCAGCGGTTCACAACCGGGGGTCCGCGAAAGCCCCAAATTAACAAAATGGTTGATGACCTAATTTGCATCACGAGACAATTTCGCTTCATAAGTGCCAATACTTCACAACTTACCCAAACATAATGTCCATCTGAGATGAAATATTATACTGTGAAAACCAGAGGCGGTCAGTAACGAAGTACTTCTAGTTGTTTGAAGTATTCAAGTAGTTTCCCTCTACATCTAGGACTTACTCAATTAAAACAAATTTTTGCTACTTCTACTTCATCGTATTTTTTGATCTACTTACTTACTTTTCGCTATTTCAGTTTGTCAAGTAAAAGTAGTTTATTTCTCCAATCAGGAAGATAGCCTGAGGAATTTCGGGGGTGTTTTCACGGAGTATCAACAATCACTTACTCACTTATTCAGTACTACAACCACCCAGATTTTATCATTATAGATGATTTCAATAATTTGATCTAATGCTGCTGTAAGCTCATCGGAATATGCAGAGGTGGTGCAACTGCTCCTAACGAGTTATTGATACCACTTTTAATTAAACTCAAATCCCACGATCGATAATGACAAACGATGATCCGTCGATGAATGTTGAAATGATATATTCGAATAAACGACGTAACAAATGAATGTCCCAGATGCAGCAAATAAGGTTAGTCGTGGAATTAGGTTTTAAAATAGTGGTCGCCTGCGATTATGGAAGACAAGCCTAAGCAATAGAAACACATGTCAGTAACTAGAGACCACATAAGACACATGGAAATTTGAAATCTAGTGCGTATTTTAGTTTATTATGTTTATCACCCTATATGGGGGTCCACGACCAAGGTTTTTTTGGGGCTGACAAAGTGCTATTACGGTCCGGCCTACACGACATGTACACCTTCTTCCTATGATTGAAATTATATATCTTTTGATTAGTTCGTAATTCGTATAATATAGAGCAGTGCTTTTCAACCTGTGGGGTAGTACGCATTAATCCGGATGACAAATGGGGTGCGGATGAAAATCCGGATGAGTGCGGATTGAAATCGTAATTAACACAGGCCAACAAAAATTTTTTTCTTGATATACTAGATCGAATTAGGTGTATATCAGGTGTGATGAGTCCGGAAATGCCATTACTTTTGCCCAATTGGCTTTTTTTCCGATACATTGTTTCTTCCTGTCACTCTAAATATTTTTCCGTTGGTGGCAACGCCAAAGAGGACGCGTTTCGTGTAAAGAAAATCAAACACCTGAAAAGGTGAAATTACATAGATTCTCGATTTTGCACAGCGCCCTACATTATCGATCTATTCAAAACATCGGTGCTATACAGTGTATAGAATGCACGTGAAATGATATCTTAACGATACTGTCCAGAATGGAAAATATGAGCCAAATCGACTCTGTGCCAGTGTTGGGATCAAGTCACTACCTTCGAGTCACGAGTCATTTCGAGTCATTGCACATTTTGACTCGAGTCAAGTCAAGTCAATCGATTTTAAAAGGTGACTCGAGTCAAGTCAAGTCACTCGATTTTTGGAGGTGACTCGAGTCAAGTCGAGTCAAGTCAAGTCAAGTCACGAGTCAAGTCACAATTCAAGTCAAGTTGCCTTTTCGAAGTATGAGGCATGATTACGTCATTGCATTTTGCTAGCTGTCTGAAATACATATTAAGTGGTCATTGATTCTCAACCGCTAAACGAATATAGAGTTGAATATACACGCAGGAAGGCGCTGTATCACTCACATGTATGTAGAACTGATAAACTGCGTAAGTAATTACATAGCTTAAGTTGATAGTTACCAGCCAAAATAGAGAATAGAGAATTGATTGAGAACGAATTGATAAGACGCAATACATTACCCATGATACAATTCGAGCCTGCACCAATGGTTGGGGACTATATAAACATATTCGAATTCAATTTCAATAAAACAAGAGGTTTGCTTAAGGTGAGAATAGAAAAATACATTTTGCCATTCAATTACTTGTACTCCTAGTTTACGACAACGTAAGCCATAAGCTTCGATTCCTTCGTTTGCGGTCAATTTATTTGTGAGAGAACAATTGAGGCTCAGTAAAACGCACGATCATTGAATGTGGTCGCAGTCTCATGGGTTACACCAGCGTTTTGCGAAAATCCAAACATATTACAGATACAGATTTTTATCGGCACCGATTACTTGATGACTTGAAATTGACTCGTGAATTTAGCTCCGAGTCACGAGTCAATCCACATTTCTGATACGCCGAGTCAAGTCAAGTCAAGTCATTTTAGCAAAGTGACTCGAGTCAAGTCAAGTCATACGAAAAAGATGACTCGAGTCTGACTCGAGTCAAGTCATGACTCGAGTCATCCCAACACTGCTCTGTGCATGGTTAGCCATTGTTTGGCAGACCGCGTAATTGCATTGCCACGAGGTTCGCTCTGATGCAAGTCAAGTTCAGCATGGCTAGACTGCTTCGCCAGTTTGATCTGGATCCCCGAGATGATACCATGGCAAGGATCGTAGATTCAAGCAATAAAGAAAAGCCATATCTTGTAATATGTCACGAAAATAACAAACTGCGCATGTGCATAGAAACTGTATAAATATGTTTCTTTATCAAGTTCTTTCCATCGATCTAACAAATCCAAATGCTAATATGGTCACAAACAATTTGACTACTTAATCTTGGAGGTTATATACACAGCATTTGCAAAGATGATTCTAAAGCTAAGAGAATCTCCCTTCCCATCACGAACCATGCCGCATGCCACATGGACTAATAGGAACATCAATTCTATAGAGATTGAAATGACACAACATTTCTGAGAATCGTACGCTGGTCTGCCGCGTGTCAGCCACGAATGCTGACTAGGGATGATGGTGCGATTCTTCGGTTCGCTTTTGTGTTCGGTCTGCTAACCTTGCATGCATATTAGGAGGTTCGTATTAATAAACGAACAGAAGTTGCATTGATATGCAGCAGAAAATATTTATTCAAATAATAATTTGTTTTGAGTGAGAATCATGTTTTGCTGATATATTTCTTTGATACTGTTGTTGATACACAGTTCAAGTTTGAACCTGTAATCCATGGTAATGTGTAAGACGTGTGATGCGATATATTTTTGCTTTCGTGAATTGGTGAAAATTAGAAACCGCTCAAGCCTGAACCTTTAAGGCAGTGGTTCTCAACCTTTTTGTCTTCGCGGACCCCTTTTGGACCGTCAAGGACCCCGCGGAACCCCAAAACTTTAGTTTAAATTTAGGTCAATTTGGCGAGATCGCGTAGTGGTATAATCCACAGCAGCAACAGCACTGGGTTTCGGTTACTCCAGAATACCTACTCATGTTTCGGTGGTTTATCAAAGTTTCTCCTTGCCATCTCATCCGTGTAAGAGGTGTCTTATAAAAGCCTAGATGTGGGTCATGATACAAGTCGGCAGCTACGGAATAGAAATGAAGAAAATTGGCCTGGTGTGAATGAGCATAGTAGTTGACAAACACCATGAATACCACAAACGAGCTCAGTTATCGTGCAACCGTCAGCTGTGTTTTACGAATATTAATTTCTGGCTAGTGCCAAATATAGCAAAAATTTAACATCGCACTATTTATATGGAAATCGGGCTGACGGTAGCGAGTTTTGTAGCTGCATTTCTTGAAATACGTGGTCGTGTCTTGAAAATCCGACTCTTCGGTTTGATATGAACGATTGCCGAAAATTTATTTCCACAAATATAGGTGGTGGCGAATGGTAAAATATAACGGGCACCGACGACCCATTTGAGTATGATCGAAGCATATATACCACCAAAATTGAGACTCGGATTTGTCATTGAACATATAACGTCCATCCTAGTCATTTTCATCAAGTAGCTCATTTTGAAGTTGGTCTGGGATTGTGGTTACGTATATCACCCCAACAAACCTCTCTAAACGGCAATATGTTTTTTTATCAGTAGGCTATTGGCAATTTAGCAATTAAAATGAGTTTGCACAGATAGGATATTTCCTCTCAGACGGCAATTATGTTGATGTGAGTCATGAACTTGTAGCTGTAATTAGGCAAAATATCATTTTGCAAGTTTAGAGGCTTCGCGGACCCCCTGAAAATGCTTCACGGACCCCCAGGGGTCCGCGGACCCCCGGTTGAGAACCGCTGCTTTAAGGCTTACAGATTAGGTTAGGCTCTGGACATATATAGGACATGCTTTTTCTAATAATTTTACCACCTATGATCAAAATCAGTTGTATTTCAACTCGACATCATTCGCTGCCACACAGTCAAAGCGAGAAAGCAAATTCAAAACTCAACTAGAGACATCATAAACTATGGTTATTGATTTCCGATATTTCACTAAATCAGTGGCATGACAAATCACGCTTTTTATATGATATTAAAAAGATAATTGGCTTCTGTCACTGCTATTGGCTTGGACTATAGTCATATATTCGCGCGATTACAGAATATTATCAATGCCTGATAAGACGGAAATGATTCTCTTCACGACAATAGACTGATGGGTACGAATACGCATTTGCATTTCCTTCGGAAGTATTGGAGACTTTAGTTTTACCACTAATGCCAAACGTATATGACGTTATCAACGTCAGTTTTCTATTGTTCGCACTTTGCGATAAGAACGAATTTCATTCGATACAATCCGTCTCCCAATCGGACAAAAGCGCGATAACGACTAATTAAAATCAAGATATACACCTGAAGAACATAATGGGGCTTCGTATATGTCAATGCGCGTGGGAATTGAATGTAAGCTTACATTGTTTATTGGTCTTGATTGTCGCAATACTCCTATTTAACGCAAAGCGCATCCTGTAGGTATTGGAAGCTAACAACGGAACAGTGGATATATAAATAGTAGAATCTAAATTCCGAACTTACATTTGTGATGAAATGCGCACGTTGTATACATTAAGATGTGGTTTGTCGTTAAGTCTTTCCTTGTGTTGTCAGGTCAGAGCAGTCAACACTTCTACAGTATAAAAGACTGAAATATATGTAAGACTATAAGAATGAGATGGGTCAGCGATTTACAGTTAGCTATTGAAATATCGTTGGAAAGGGTATTTAAAATTGTACAGAGCACGCTAACAGATCCCCGGGTTACCATATTTGTTGCTGGAACAAATTCACCACGGTTTTGTCTTGCAGCCGGTGAATTCATATTTGTAAGCGTCAGAGATCTGAAGAGTCCTGCAATCGATTCACCCGCTTCGTTGATGGTTGATTTCGTATGGTAATTATTAGGTTTCAACACGATTGTTCATCAGAGGCGGACATCTGGTGATTGTAATTTATAATGGTAATGGATTATGGCCTTTAAAGCATTTTCAAGTAATTTTATTCGACTATGTACTTAAATATTAATCGATCGGTTTGTAAAAAGGTTAGGCACAATGGGTTGAGCGCTCGAATTAGAATCGAGTATTTAATGTAATGATTTTAGTCGAGTAGTGAGAAACTGCGATAATTATCTTTTCTATACTTTTTCCACGTCGTGGACGCCTTGAAATCGCCCCAACATCGACACTTCTGTCAGATATAGTGATAATAATCATTCGAAAAAAGCGTTGTTCAGGCAACAATTGTCGCACAACCCAATATTGCAGCAATTGAAACGCGTCCTTTTTGTCTTAATGTCTTGGCGTTCAACACGTATTGTCAGTTTATCGCTTACGTCTGGTAATTTACGCCCTTCATGTGTTTAGATTTAATCTCTCACAAGTACTGTATATCTTTGGACGATCGAGGTACTATATACTATGGACAGCATGAATTACAGCATAACCAACGTGCTGAATGTCAGCGATAGTTGGGAGGTGATCGATTTGGAAGATATTGAAAATACATCGCATCAAAGACCGGACATTGTAACAGCTAAAAATGAATATGATGGTGAAACCGGAAATAGACTACGCAGCATCACCGACTCTTACGCCGTGGTAATGGTATCGACAGAAGCGATAGGGTCGCCGTTTATGGTGATTAAGTCGAAGAAAAAACCTGTCACATTCTCAGAAGGGTTAATGAGCTGTGTCCATGACTTGACGCAGACGTATTTCTCAACGGATTTGGATCGACCGCCCCGGACAACGGAACACTTGGAGCCTATTTCAGACCAAAAAACATGCCACCCATCACCGAAACTTCTGAGATGCTCTTCCAAAAATAACTTGCAGAAAAAACACCGAACCGCGGGTGATTTTAAAAAGACGTACGATATTGAAGGGCCCCTCGGGAGTGGTGGTGGAGGTACTGTTTATGCAGGTGAGCTGAAACTTACATGGGACTAAATATCCATGCATTTCTCATCCAATGGAATTGTCTGTCTCTAGTTTTAGACCAGCTTAATGTTACACGAACACGAGTCACCTAATCCGTGATATCTTGTTGTAGTTTCCATAGACTGTTACAGTTTTTTGTTGTTGTATGGGGAGTTGTTAAGCTCAAGCAGATCTTGAGCAGGAATGCTAATCATTTTGCTATACGCACGTGTCATCGATCTATCCACATAACTTTGCCACAAACGAGACAACAGCAAATAGGGAGTAATGTGCTAACGATACCACTTTTCATGATATAGATAGTGGTACCAATAGTGCGTTTTCCTTTTCGTGTCCATTCGCGGTTGAGCTTCAACACTAGAATTGGAAATGAGCTGCATTGTGTTTTACAGGAACGCGGATACTTGACGGTGCAGCAGTCGCCATTAAAACAATCTCGGAGGAAAACGTAATTCGATGGGGAGAGCTGGAAGACTGCGTGGTCCCGTTCGAATTAGAACTTTTGCACAAAATATCCAGATCTCGTCATCCCGGTAAGTACATGACCCCATATTGCTTACGCATATACATGCGCTCATTGGCCCGTTCCTTTTTTTAGGAATAATCCGCATGCTCGACTGGTATGAGCTTGCGGACGCGTTTGTTATCGCGATGGAACGACCTCAACACATTCTGGATTTACGGCGTTGTATGATCGCATTTGGCGCCTTCTCCGAAGATGAAGCTCGCGACATCATTCGACAAGTCGGCGAGGCAGTTATTCACTGTCACAGCAACGGCGTCGCTCATCGTGACATCAAGCTGGACAACGTACTTCTCAATCTGGGCACTGACGAAGCCAAATTAATTGACTTCGGTTGCGGAACTTTGCTAAAGGTTAGTACCACGAACTATTTATCATTTAATTGAACCATGGATCCGTTGATGGAAGTTGTTCCCAACTTCCGTGACTTTGCAGTGCCCTAACGATGGGAGAAAGAGATCGTACCATACTGGTACTTAATTACCTTTAAAGAATTCAGCACTTCAAAACACATTATCAAACATCGATTTCGTTACTAATGGAAATATGACTAATTATAAAACGTATTTAGAAAGGTAAATAGTCCAGTAGGTAAAATATTGGAGTTGCTGCAATGGTTATTGTTAGCGCGGACATCTTTGTTCCGGGTAAATGTCTGATGACCTGAAAATAGTATTAAAATATTGTCTCCGAGACGCGAGGCATTCCAAAAGTTTTCAATAGAGGATTCCGAATCAATAGGTCGAGTCATCTAATTGCAATGACTGAGCTTACGTCTTGCTTCGGGCCATTCTAACACCGGTGCATTATCGTTATATTTTGTTGTTCTCTTCAGGACACGAAAGATTTCGAATTTGCAGGGACCCCAATATATTACCCGCCGGAATGGTTTCTTGACGGCTCTTACAGCAGTCGACGTTTGGACTGCTGGTCAATGGGTGTCTTGTTATATTCCATGGTGGAGAACCGATATCCTTTCCAGGATTTGGAGGAAATTGCCCGATGCAAGCTGAGGTTTCACCGAGAGGATCTGACAGATTCGTTCAAGCATCTGATCAAGTGGATGCTGATGAAAGATCAAGACCTACGACCGACCATCGAGAGTGTGCTGCGCCATCCTTGGTTTAGGAAACGTGATTCTACAGCAACGTGCTCGTCGTTGTGACAAGTTGAGTGTAAGTTGCATGCGAATTACATTGAAGAGAATGTGTATGAGACAAAGCGACATCTCAAGACCATACCGCCGCTGTGGTGATCACATAAGATGTCGTTTGTTTGACTCGCAGTTCGTCAGCAATGACGTACTTCTACTACTTAGGAGTGCTCAATTACACTTTTCCTACTTTCACGACTGATTCACATCTTATGTCTCAATACTACTTCAGCTCAAGTAATTTTGAGGAAAACCTAGTTACTCTTGGGCTTTTGAAAAGTATAAAGTAGTTCTTGGATTCCTTCGCATCATCTTTTCGAGTGATATTATTTTGGTAACAACCGGGTAAAACAGTTCCTGCGTCGTGACAATGGGTATTTTCGGAAATTTCTCCATTAATAGTGTCATCAGACATGTCACGTTCTCACGAAGATGCATCTTGAAATTTAAAAAATTGCCCCTCAAAGTTATACTACTAAAACTACGCGACACCTCGTTCCAATTGGATTTTTAGATGTAATTGAGTAGAAATTTGCGGCATTACTTGTATTTTTACCAGAGTAGAAATGCTGTCTACTTTGACCACCTTGATTACATTTCAGATTCGCTCATCTTATGTTAACTGGCATCCATTTTCCATTCCAACTCATTTTGCTGCTAATTTTATTTACCATTTTTTTTGCATTCATTAAACAGCATTCCGAGTTAATATTGCATTCATAAAACGTTGACATTCAATATATTTTTGCATGCGAAATATATATATTGTCGCTTGATTTGTAAACTGCAAGTTAGTGCAGCCTGACAACGATGGCGAAAGAGTGAATAGACATCGATCTTTTTTTCACCGAAATATATTTTCACGGCTCCTCTGACTAGTGGTAGAGTGTAATTGATCGTAATAAAATACATTTAGTGAATACACTGGTCTACACCAGTGATTCCCAAGCGCGGCCCCGAGGGCCGCATGCGGCCCCAAAAAATATTAAGAAATTGGGTTATGACAAAAAATAAATTTATATTTATTAAATACACTAGCTTGGCTTGGAGTCTGGAGTTTTTAATTAGGATTGCGGGGAAGTCGCGAGTAGACTGCTATCGTTACGTCCAGTTGAACGAGAAGTAGCTATAGATATAGGTAAAGACGGGACTGTAACTGCCGCACGCCAAAACCCCAATGAAGGGGGGCGAGCTCGAACGGGGCTCGAAATTATTTCGTGAATTAGCATAAATTATAAAGTATTTTTTGAAACTTTATGCATCTTTTTATTTTTTGCTGTAGGCGTGATTTCATGCTGCCAAATATCTTAATTTAGGGTACTTATCCCCAAGTAAAAATGCGCAACATTTATAGAAATGGACATTGGGCATATCGGCGTTAGCCTTAACCGCGCCACGACGCACCAAGCGAGAAAACCTTGGCCGAACAGGACTGCCCTTATACTGACCGAAAACGTCGTTATATGTACAAAATACTGTCTTGGCTATCTTAACCTCACGAGACAAATACAATCCCGCACGGAAAAATTATATTCCAGTGAAGAGATACCAGTTTGAAATCGTGTGCGTCTCTTAGTTTTGACGCCTACGTTTGGGCGATTCTATATTTTTTGATATAGGAGAAAGGAGGGCACGAAATCGCACGTAAGGAATAAACCTAAAATCACACTCGTTATCCGAATTGAGTCATTTCAGGAATGTTCAGCAGCCGAAAAAATGCGCGGGCCCCGAGTCGGGCTATTGAGCAAGCAATAGCATTTCAAAAATTATGGAGTAAGACTAAACTCACCAACATCCCTTCAATCTTGCCTTACCTCGGTTGATCCGCAGGTTATATGATGATAAGTGTTAATTTCATCGCCGGTCCAAAAGGCGTCGTCTTCATCATAACGTGCCGCATCCAAAACGGAATTTACAAATGACAAAACTGCCGCGACTGTCGGGAGGCATTAAGATGGGATGGTGGATGGCTAGCGTTTGATTTGTGATCAATGCATTTTATTCAAACTCGTCTTACCTATTTGATCCATAAATGATCATAACAGTAGTTTGTGACTTCGGCAGCCTAACAATCAGCTTCCTTCACTGATTTGCCGCGTCCAAACTACTAACTTCTTACCAAGAAAACTGCCGCGACTCGGGATTTAACCAGTGACGTTCAGATCTTCAGTCTGGCGCTCTTCCGACTGAGCTATCGCGCATTGGAGATTAATGTCCTCCATCTCCAATGCGCGATAGCTCAGTCGGGAGAGCGTCAGCCAGTACGGGACTCGAACCCACGACATTCGCGTTATTAGCACGACGCTCCGACCAATTGAGCTAACCGGCCGATTGTTCAGGACAAGGAAGATGTCGAATAGCATGAAGGAGTTGCCATTAATTTGCTATCACTTGGTAATAACATTTATCTCTGTTATTATGGTTCGATCTGACATAGATCAGGGTTACCATATTTCTGCAACCCAAATTCCGGACACTCTTTAGCGCAAACTAGTGGATTTTAATATGAGTTATGACGTCACGCTAGCAAAGCTTTGCTCATAGACCAGAGGTGGTTATGATCCGGTTCGTGAGTATGTGGCTGTGTGTTGTATAACCGGGACCGAAAGCACATGTTTTCAGCCCCTTACCGCCCAAATAAACCATAATTTTGAGCCCACCATAGGGTAAGCGATGCAACTTCTGGAGGGGGGGGGGCTTGCTATAAGATTCTGGTCGTTAAATTATTTGAATGAATTCTGTCAATAATATTAGTTGTTCCATATATTACTAGATACTTACTACTCTCCGCCCATATGATCAGAGTTAGCGGTAAAGTTGGTGGAGGATGATGAGTTCGAAAATACAGCGAGCGTAATTGTACATCGTCAAGCTATGTTCATGCCCCAACGATAAGATCGTTTATCAGTCTTATGCCGGTGCGCACCACGGAGCTTTATAAACACCCCACATGCAGTGGTTTCTAACCTCTTATGGTCGTGACTCCATCTCTGATTTGAAAATGTTTCGTGACCCAGATCAAAATTTGACGAGCTAATTACAAAAAGAAGTCGGCACCTTTGCCCAGACTTACTCAGGGGCTGTTTTATAAGCTGATTTCGTTCCACATATTCGCGAACCCTAGAATAAAGACAAACCACCCCCACGTTTGGAACCACTATCATTGAATGAAGCATTTAAACGGCCTTAGCGATCTCTAGGAATATACCGTTATCCTATAATTGCGATTACAATTCGGCTTATTTCAGTAAATGAAGGTTGATTATACTTGCGAGAATGGTGTAAAATAAATAAATGTGACAGTAAATTGCGCACAGCGCGAAGAAAAATATCATGCATCAGCATAAATATTCGCAAGAAAAAAATTATCAGCCCACCTCAAGTCACCAAAATTCCGGACATTTGGCATATTTTGGAAATTCCTCCCGGACGCAAGTTTGAACAGTGAAATTCCGGACATGTCCGGGAAATTTCGAACGTATGGCAACCCTAACATAGATAGACTACGAAAAATAATTAGGTATGTTTTTTTATCTTGGCAAATCATACAGAGTATTGAAATGAATTTCAGTCGATCATAGCACTATTTAAATAGTTTTCCGACTCATCATCATTGGTTTATTAGCAATTTTATCAGTTCAATATACCACAAAACTGCGATACAATGAAAAGATAGGAAGGGGTCGAAGCGACTTGGAGTAGTCTATGGAATCAGACACCCACCTTGGCCTAGGCCCCAGGCGATGTAAAGAGGAGACATGCGCACTGAATGAAAGTAAAGAAGATAGTATAGAAAAAGACAAGCGACAAAAATGAGGTGGCATGTCATCGAAGGCGAGATCGATTGGTCAGTCGTGGTCCGACTCTCTATAGCAGAGGTCTCAAACTCAAATGTGCTCGCGGGCCATTTCCCAATTTATGATGACGCCGCGGGCCACAGCACCAATCTTAGGGATATTCAATGTATCATTTCAAAGTAGGCCTTATGTAACGGGACCTTGCAGGCATTCCACGGACATCGTGGCAATGTAATTTACTATTACATTATTCACTCTTGACATGCAAAAAAAAACATTTTCAAATATTTCAATAAAATTGATTTTGTGCCGGGCATAATTTTTGTGATTAACGAGTTATAGACATTATACGAGAGCATGCCTCATGACATCGTAAATCTGTCGGGATATAATATTGCAGCTAGTGGACATTTAACGTGCGTGCCACAGTTCTATGTAATATATTTTAAAATCTGCTGAAGATTGAACTGATATCAGAGCATTTGAGCGGTGTAGCCTAATGATGGTTTGTTACAGTCGTGTTAAGTATCGGCTGTTGTTATTGTCATTGCCAAAGTCAAACTAAATCAGCGTTAGATTTTGCCTTCGAATAATATTGGAATATATCAATAACCAATAACAACATATAATCATTATTTAGCTATAGTAATAGCATTGCTTCTTAACCTTTTTAGCGATCGTACCCCTTGTGCTTCCGATAAGATTTCCTGTACCCCCTGTCCATTTACACCACAGTTTCTGATGGTACCTATAATAAAATCAGAAAGCCCATTCACATGAAATCGCGCGTAGCGCGGGGATGTTTTTCCAGTTGAATCAATTGGCCAAGAAAATATTCCACAGCATATAGGCCTAATTCCACAATGCATCTCGTACACCCTGATGTGGGTGCTTCGTACCCCGATGGAGTCTACGGACCCTGGTTATAAGAACCCATGGAATTGAAATGTTCAATCGGCGAAGAATTGGTGTTACAGCTGTAGAGCGTACTACTATCCTACTCGCCAACGATAATAACAAACAAAACCTAGCATATATTCCACTATACGTCACGGGGGTCACAGAATACCAATGGCTGCCATACTAACCTGATTAAATAGCTATATACCCTACGCAACGCAAGCTACAACCTTTTTATATATATTACCATTCCCAATGACAATATGATAGATTGTTGCGTCCGTAGGATTACCAACCAAATCACCGTTCCGAGTCGCAAGTCCTTCTCTGAATTCGACGTTTGACCCGACTCAACTCGAGTAATTTTAATTTAATCACCCAGTCAACCCGAAAACGAGTATCAAACCAAATCACAACTTTCAGTCACGAATCAACAACGGGTCATTTCTTATCATTATAAACTAGGAACGAGACGTAATAGTCGATCTTTCACAACATGGTAGCTTTTAAAAGTGATGTGATAGTGAAGTTTGTTGAGATTTCGGTTATTTTATAGTAGTTTTAGCGTGAACTTTAACTTCATATATCAAAAAAAAGATATACGGCACTTGAATATATTGATGAATACTTGAAATTCCAAAATGCCGTCGCGGGCCGCATGTTTGAGACCTCTGCTCTAGAGGATGCACTAGTATTCACTTAGTAGTAATTGATTTGAACGGCCTAACGGCCCCTCGTCGTCTCCCAGTCTATTCCGCAATATTTGTTTCGTATAGTTCTTTATTTATTGATGTGACGAATAAAACACTATCTATCTATTTGAATGTGGATATGCTTGGCGACTCTCCGATAGCCAGTGGGATACTGTTCCACACATCAGGTCCTCATATTTGACGGAGCGATGATCTTTTCGGTCGATCATATCATATTTGGACGACGTGGTCGCGCGTGTGGTGTACATGCGCGCTTTTGATTGCGAGGTAAAAAGTCATAGAAATATTATGTTTCTTTTTCTATTATTGACACAAATTGTCGAATTGTAAAATTAGACTGCTAGAGGAAAGATATTTCGACCTTCTGCGACATCGAAAACGTATAACTGATACAGTTGAAATCACGTGTGAGAATAAAAGATGACCTCCTTCGACATCGTCAAGCGAATACTTCATTTATGCGGAGCCAGATATGGTGCATAAAATAGCATTGGTATTTATTTAGTAGTAATTGCTTGTATTTAGACTTGAATGTGGACATGCTCGTCGACTCTCGGACAGCCGGTTGGATACTGTTCCACACATCAGGTCCTCATATTTGATGGAGTGATGATCTTTTCGGTGGATCATATGATATTTGGACGACGTGGACGCGCGTGTGGTGTACTTGTGCGCTTTTGATTCCGAGGTAAAAAAGTCATTGAAATATAATGTTTCTTTTTTTATTATTGACACAAATTGTAAAATTGTGGGCTGTCGAATTGTAAAATTAGACTGCTAGAGGGCAGATATTTCGACCTTCAGCGACATCGAAAACGTATAACTGACACAGTTGACATCACGTGTGGGATTAAAAGATGATGTCCGTCGACATTTTCAAGCGAATACTTCATTTATGCGCAGCCAGATATGGTGCATAAAATAGGAAACTGTAGAAAGACTAGTTCCGCTGGGGCTTGAACTCATGACCTTCTGCGTGTTAAGCAGACGTGATAACCACTACACTACGGAACTTGCCGCAAACCTGTGTTATTCATCAATTTATATATAGATTGCGCAGGTTCTGCGGGTGGCTAGTCCACAAAACCTATCACTTGATCTTTATATGTGGCAGACTGCATTGTGGAGATTATGGTGTGACGTCCAAGACATTCATCAATATAAGTTTTACGGCTCGGGCAATCAATATAACTCCGTCGTCTACCAATCATAGCGCGAACCTTAAACGGTGTAATGTGGGAAGAATAGAAGCAAAGTCAATGGAGGAATTAGTCATGCGAGACATATCGCACTATTGGGAAAGTAGCCTATGTCACGGTCAGATTTAGTGGCTAATCATTTGATAAATAGTGCCGATATTTGAGATCTTCGGTATAAAGTGGGCTTCAAATTTGCAGCAACGGATTCGATATACGACGAGTCATACATACTACGTTACCGCTGATGTCGAACTTTTCGGTTTGTAGGTGATTTTAATAAATGAGACTGAAATTGGAATCATTTCTGTAAAATAAGGTTATTTTAAAATTATAAAGCTTATTTTTCTGGGGATGAGGGGGTAGTCATGTTATGATGACAAAATCGAATTCCAATTTAAATCCGATGTTTTATTCCTGATTCCAAGTTATAATTTGCAAAAATTTAAACCTGATTGATAAATCACTGAATCCAAGTTATAATTTGCAAATGTATTGTACGAAAATTAGAATAAACATTATGATTGATATGCATCATATTAACTATGATATACAACTAATTATACTTTTGATAAGCCGTGATGAAAATGCAAACGTTAGAGTGGCAGTCTCTGTGGCGCAATCGGTTAGCGCGTTCGGCTGTTAACCGGAAGGTTGGTGGTTCGAGCCCACCCAGGGACGATCTTCTCATTCTCTTGGAGAAAAATATCCAAAATCCAAGGCTTTTGTGATCGCTTGCTGAAAGTTACGAATGAAACGTGTCTGACGTATATTATATCCCTATAATTTATATTATATACCTTTTGATTCATTTGTAATTCGTATAATATAGAGCAGGCTTATCAACCTAAGGGATGGTACGCACTTCTGTGTATGAAAATAATTGCAGTGCGGATGACAAATGTGGTCCGGAAGAATATGGATGAAAATCCGGATGAGTGCGGATGAAAATCGTAAATAACACAGGCCAACAAAAATTTTTCTTTCAAAAATCAAGATGTGATAGATCGAATCAGGGTTATATCAGGTGCGTTGAGTCTGAAAATGGCATTACTATATATTGCCGAATTGGTAATATTTTTTGAAATATTGCTTCTTTCTATCACAAAAAATATTTTCCGTTGAAACTCTAAATATTTTTTTGGTGACAACGCCAAAGAGAACGATGTTCGCGTAAAAAACGTAACACCTGAAAAGGTGAAATTACATAGATCAATATCATCGTATCCATTAAACTTGGACCGGTGCATATCGGATACTATACATACAGCCGTAACGTGGAGAAATGCCAAACCATGGTTGTAAGTTATCATTAGGACAAAATCGAGTTCCTTTCCTAGAGGATTCGATTCTCTAATGCAGCGGTTCTCAACCAGGGGTCCGCGAAAGCTCTAAACTTGCAAAATGGTTGATCACCTAATTGTATCACGAGACAGTTTCGCTTCATAAGTGCCAAAACTTTATAACTCACCCAAACAGAATGGCAATCTCCCATCTGAGATGAAATATTATACTATGAAAACCAGAGGTGGTCACTGGTCAGTAACGAAGTACTTCTAGTTTTTTGAAGTAGTCAAGTAGTTTCCCTCTACTTCTAGTACTTACTCAAGTAGAACAAATTTTTGCTACCACTACTTCATTAAATTTTGTGATCTACTTACTTACTTTTCGCTATTTTCAGTTTTTCAAGTAGAAGTAGTTTATTTCTCCAATCAGGAAGATAGCCTGAGGAATTTCGGGGTGTTTTCACGGAGTATCAACAATCACTTACTTATTCGGTACTACAGCCCCTCAGGTTTCATCATTATAGATGATTTCAATAATTTGATCTAACGCTGTTGTACGCTCATCGTAATATGTCACTAACGAAGAGCGAAATTTGATTAATTTATGAAATTGAGAAAAATACATACCGAGAACATTTGACGCGATAGAGAAATTCTGAGCACATAATTAGATTCAGCAACCTTTTGAAATGTGTAAACTAGTGTTATTAATTAAACTTCTATTCCTCTATCTGAACACATTACTGAACGCAAGATTGCCAACTGCCAACTGGAGATTCCGCAGTCCTTTTGACTCCGCGTTTAGTCGGATTTTATTTGAGGTATTCAATTCATGGTGGTTGTCGACTACTATATGGTCGCTTACAGCAGGTCGATATTCCTTATTTTTGATTCCGTCTCTACCGACTTGTAGTGTGGCACACTTCTAGGCTTTTACAAGATACCGCTTACGCAGCTGAGATGGCGAGGAGTAGTCTAGATAAACCTCCAACTCGTATAGGTAGGAATTCTAGAGTCGAACACGGTCGGACTCGAACCCACAACCCATTGGTGTTGTAGCTGTGGATGATAGCACTACGCTATCTCACCACACTTTAGATCGGTTAGGAATGATGAGATCTGTGAGTCCCAAAATAGGCGATATCGTCCATTGAAACTATTTACCCTAACCGATCCATGTGAACGCGACCGTGGACTTCCAAGCCGATACGAATGAGTAAATGAATGAAATATGAATGAGTTGTGAACGAATCAATTTTCCAAGTACCGTAAGTAATAAAGCTAAAATTACACTCGTGATCCGAATGGAGTCATTTCTGGAATGTTCAGCAGCCGAAAAAATGCGAGGACCCCGAGTGGGGCTATTGAGCAAGCAATAGCATCTCAAAAATTATATAGTAAGACTAAACTCACCAATATCCATTCAATCTTGCCTTACCTCGGTTGATCCGCAGGTTATATGATGATAAGTGTTAGTTTCATCTCCGGTTCAAAGGGCGGCGTCTTCTACATAACGTGCCGAATCCAAAACGCAAATGACAAATGGCAAAACTGCCGCGACTGTCGGGAGGCATTAAGATGGGATGTTGTTTGATTTGTGATCAATGCATTTTATTCAAACTCGTCTTACCGTATTTGATCCATATATGATTATAACAGTAGTTTGTGACATCGGCGGATTAACAATCTGCTTCCTTTACTGATGTGCCGCGTCCAAACTTCTTATCAAAAAACTGCCGCGACCCGGGATTGAACCAGGGACCTTTTCAGATCTTCAGTCTGACGCTTTCCCGACTGGGCTATAGGGGCGATTGAGGTGGCCAGTACGGGGCTCGAACCCGCGACATTCGCGTTATTAGCACGACGCTCTGACCAACTGAGCTAACCGGCCGATGGTTCCAAACACGACAGATGTCGAGCAGAATGAAGGAGTTGTCATTAATTTGCTATTAATTGGTAATAACATTTATCTCTGTTATTATGGTTCGATCTAACATGGATAGACTACGAAAAATAATTAAGTATGTTTGTTTATCTTGGCAAATCAGACAGAGTATTAAAATGGACTTCAGCCGATCATAGCACTATTTAAATTTTGCCAATTTAAACTCTTCAGTGAGTGATAAGCCATCATCGAAAAACCATTTATGGCTGGCGAGTCATAGTTTTCCGACTTATCATCATCATCATCATCACCATTGGTTTATTAGCAATTTTATCCGCTCAATATACCACAAAAATGCGATACAATGAAAAAAAAGATGGTGTCGAAGCGACTTGGAGTAGCCTTTGGAATCAGACACCCACCTTGGCCTAGGCCCTAGGTTATGTAAAGAGGAGGCATGCACACTCACTGAATGAAAAGTAAAGAAGATAGTATAGAAAAAAGCAAGCGACAAAAATGGGGTGGCATGTCGTGGAAGGCGAGATCGATAGGTCAGTCGTGGTCCGGTATTCTTAAGGATTGATTGGTATTTATTTAGTAGTAATTGCTTGTATTTAGACTTGAATGTGGACATGCTCGTCGACTCTCGGACAGCCGGTTGGATACTGTTCCACACATCAGGTCCTCATATTTGATGGAGTGATGATCTTTTCGGTGGATCATATGATATTTGGACGACGTGGACGCGCGTGTGGTGTACTTGTGCGCTTTTGATTCCGAGGTAAAAAAGTCATTGAAATATAATGTTTCTTTTTTTATTATTGACACAAATTGTAAAATTGTGGGCTGTCGAATTGTAAAATTAGACTGCTAGAGGGCAGATATTTCGACCTTCAGCGACATCGAAAACGTATAACTGACACAGTTGACATCACGTGTGGGATTAAAAGATGATGTCCGTCGACATTTTCAAGCGAATACTTCATTTATGCGCAGCCAGATATGGTGCATAAAATAGGAAACTGTAGAAAGACTAGTTCCGCTGGGGCTTGGACCCAGGACCTTCTGCGTGTTAAGCAGACGTGAAAACCACTACACTACGGAACTTGCAGGAAAGCCCTCTTATTCATCAACTTACATATAGATAGCGCAGGTTCTGCGCGTGGCTAGTCAACAAAACCTATTACTTGATCTATATATGTGGCACACTGCATTGTGGAGATTATGGTGTGACGTCCGGGACATTCATCAATTGAAGTTTTACGGCTCGGGCACTCAATATAACTCCGTCGTCTACCAATCATAGCGCGAATCTTAAGCGATGTAATGTGACAAGTATAGAAGCACAATCAATATAGGAAAAAGTCATGCGAGACATATCGCACTATTGGGAGAGTATGTCTTGGTCAGATTTAGTGGCTAATCATTTGATAAATAGTGCCGATATTTGAGATGTTCGGTATAAAGTGGGTTTCAAATTTGCAGCAACGGATTCGATATACGACGAGTCATACATATTACGTTACCGCCGATGTCGAACTTTTCGCTTTGTAGGTGATTTTAATACATGAGACTGAAATTGGATTCATTTCCATAAAATAAGGTTAGGCCTATTTTAAAATTATATAGTTTATTTTTCTGGGGATAAGGGGGTAGCCATGTAATGATGACGAAATCGAATTCCAATTTAAATCCAATGTTTTATTCCAGAATCCAAGTCATAATTTGCAAAAATTTAAACCTGATTGCTAAATAACTGAATCCACGTTATCATTTGCAAATGTATTGGACGGAAATTAGAATAAACATGATGATTGATATGCGTTGTATTAAGTATGCTAAACAACTAATTATCATTTTGATAAGCCCTGATAAAAATGCTAACGTGAGAGTGGCCGTCTCTGTGGCGCAGTCGGTTAGCGCGTTCGGCTGTTAACCGAAAGGTTGGTGGTTCGAGCCCACCCAGGGACGATCTTCTCATTCTCTTGGAGAAAAATATCCAAAATCTGAGGATATTGTGATCGCTTGCTGAAAGTTACGAGTGAAACATGTCTGACCTATATTGTATCCCTATACCTGGTATTACAATATATCGTTTGATTCCTTCGTAATTCGTGTAATATAGAGCAGTGGTTATCAACCTATGGGATGGTACGCAGTTCTGCTTATGAAAATAATTGCAATGCGGATGGCGAATGAATGTGGATGAAAATCCGGATGAGTGCGGATGAAAATCGTAAATGACACAGACCAACAGAAATTTTTCTCTCAAAAATCATGATGTGATAGATCGAATCAGGGTTATATCAGGTGCGTTGAGTCTGAAAATGACAGTACTTTGGCCGAATTGGTAATATTTTTTGAAATATTGCTTCTTTCTAACACACCAAATATTTTCCGTTGAAACTCTAAATATTTTTCCGGTGACAACGCCAAAGAGAACGCGTTTCGCGTAAAAAAAAAACGAAACACCTGAAAAGGTGAAGTTACATAGATCAATATCATCGTATCCATTAAACTTGGACCGTTGCATATCGGATACTATGCATACAGCTGTAACGTGGAGAAATGCCAAACCATGGTTGTAAGTTATCATTAGGACAAAGAGTTCCTTTCCTAGAGGATTCGATTCTCTAATGCAGCGGTTCTCAACCGGGGGTCCGCGAAAGCTCTAAATTTGCAAAATGCTTGATAATCTAATTTGTATCACGAGACAGTTTCGCTTCATAAGTGCTAAAACTTCATAACTTATTCAAACAGAATGGCCATCTGAGATGAAATATTATACTCTGAAAACCAGGGGTGGTCAGCAACGAAGTATTTCTAGTTTTTTGAAGTATTCAAGTAGTTTCCCTCTACTTCTAGTACTAACTCTAGTTGAAACAATTTTTTTTCTACTTCTAGTTTATAATATTTTGTGATCTACTTACTTACTTTTCGCTATTTTCAGTTTGTCAAGTAGAAGTAGATTATTTCTCCAATCAGGAAGATAGCCTGAGGAATTTCGGGGGTGTTTTCACGGAGTATCAACAATCACTTACTCACTTATTCAGTACTACAACCACCCAGGTTTCATCATTATAGATGATTTCAATAATTTGATCTAGTGCTGCTGTAAGCTCATCGTAATATGCAGAGGTGGTGTAACTGCTCCTAACAAGTTATTGATACCACTTTTAATTAAACTCAAATCCCACGATCGATAATGACAAACGATGATCCGTCGATGAATGTTGAAATGATATATTCGAATAAACGACGTAACAAATGAATGTCCCAGATGCAGCAAATAAGGTTAGTCGTGGAATTAGGTTTTAAAATAGTGGTCGCCTGCGGTTATGGAAGACAAGCCTAAGCAATAGAAACACATGTCAGTAACTAGAGACCACATAGGACACATGGAAATTTGTAATCTAGTGCGTATTTTAGTTTATTATGTTTATCACCCTATATGGGGGCCCAAGACCAAGGTTTTTTTGGGCTGACAATGTGCTATTACGGCCCGGCCTACACGACATGTACACCTTCTTCCTATGATTGAAATTATATATCTTTTGATACGTTCGTAATTCGTATAATATAGAGCAGTCCTTTTCAACCTGTGGGATATAGTACGCACTAATCTGGATGACAAACGGGGTGCGGATGAAAATCCGGATGAGTGCGGATTGAAATCGTAAATACAACAGGCCAACAAATTTTTTTTTCTTGATATACTAGATCGAATTAGGTGTATAGCAGGTGTGATGCGTCCGAAAATGCCATTACTTTTGCTCAATTGGCTTTTTTTTTCTGATACATTGTTTCTTCCTACCACTCTAAATATTTTTCCGTTGGGGGCAACACCAAAGAGAACGCGTTTCGTGTAAAGAAAATCAAACACCTGAAAAGATGAAATTGCATAGATTCTCAATTTTGCACAGCGCCCTATATTATCGATCTATTCAAAAAAATCGGTGCTAGGCAGTGTATAGAATGCACGCGAAGTTATATCTTAACGATACTGTCCAGAATGGAAAACATGAGCCAAATCGACTCTGTGGTTAGCCATTGTTTGGCAGACCGCGTAATTGCATTGCCACGAGGTTCGCTGATGCAAGTCAAGTTCAGCATGGCTAAACTGCTTCGCCAGTTTGATCTGGATCCCCGAGATGATACCATGGTAAGGATTTTAGATTCATGCAATAAAGAAAACCCATATCTTGTAATATGTCACGAAAATAACAAACTGCGCATGTGCATAGAAACTGTATAAATATGTTTCTTTATCAAGTTCTTTCCGTCGATCTAACAAATGCAAATGCTAATATGGTCAGAAACAATTTGACTACTTGATCTTGGAGGTTATATACACAGGATTTGCAAAGACGATTCTAAAGCTAAGGGAATCTCCCTTCCCAATCACGAACCATGCCGCATGTCACATGGACTAATAGGAACATCAATTCTATGGAGATTGAAATGACACAACATTTCTGAGAATCGTACGCTGATGGTCTGCCGCGTGTCAGCCAGGAATACTGTCTAGGGATGATGGTACGATTCTTCGGTTCGCTTTTGTGTTCGGTATGCGAACCTTGCATGCATATTAAGAGCTTCGTATTAATAAACGAACAGAAGTTGCATTGATATGTAGCAGAAAATATTTATTCAAATATTAATTTGTTTTGAGTGAGAATCATGTTTTGCTGATATATTTCTTTGATACTGTTGTTGATAGACAGTTCAAGTTGCGCACCTGTAATCCATGGTAATGTGTAAGACGTGTGATGCGGTATATTTTTGCTTTCGTGAATTGGTGAAAATTAGAAACCGCTCAAGCCTTAAGCTTTAAGGCTTACAGATTAGGTTAGGCTTTGGACATAAGTAGTTATATAGATCGCTCGTGACGCGCCATGGGGTTCTTATGGGTGCACCCGACCGGTGCCGCGAAAACTCGTCCTGAACCGGTGACCCTTTCAGACCCCCCTTCCACCCGACCGGTGCCTGGGTTGGTATAGGCATCTCTCGACCGGTAACCCTTTTCGGTATAGGGATCTCTCGACCGGTGCCTCGAAACTCGTCTTGAACCGGTGACCCTTTTCGGTATAGGGATCACTCAACCGGTGCCGCGAAACTCGTCTTGAACCGGTGACCATTTTCGGTATAGGGATCACTCAACCGGTGCCTCGAAACTCGTCTTGAACCGGTGACCATTTTCGGTATAGGGATCGCTCAACCGGTGTCGTAGTGGTAATTCGTAGGTTCGGGTATATGCATCTCTCGCACGGTGTTGAATAAGTATCAAGTTAATAGTCACGTGATTGGTTCTTAGTTAATGTGTATATCCCAAATTATTATATATGACCGATACGAGTTAATCCCAACGTTTACGGTGAATGCGACTTCAATATATCGTTATTCTTATGACCGCGGCGGTGATTCGTACTTTTGGGTATAGACTGCGGGTGGCATGTCGTAATTTCAACAAAAAAGGCGTGAAAATAGTTTGCAAAATCTAGGAATCACTAGCAAGGTAATATTTGGTAATTAGTTTACCAGAGAGCCGGCGTAGACGGCGATTCCAATACCAACAATAACCGCGTTCACAAACTAACACTTCAAATACGTGTGAAATAGTTTGCAAAACCCCGCGAGCGCTGACAAGATAATGTCTCGGACATAACCATCTTTCGCG
Organism: Botryllus schlosseri; assembly: GCF_051294905.1. Taxonomy (NCBI): domain Eukaryota; kingdom Metazoa; phylum Chordata; class Ascidiacea; order Stolidobranchia; family Styelidae; genus Botryllus; species Botryllus schlosseri. Next base: position 26,226,833 of record NC_137243.1, on the reverse strand, counting down.
GCTTCGTGTTACAGGCATATCGATCGCTCACGCGGTGAAATTTTCGTAAGCAGTTTGTCACAGAACTTGATTTCACTCGTAAAGATTTAATAAGTAACGAATAACGGACCGCCAGTGTCGGTAACTTGAATAGCGACAAATTGTCACTTATTTCTACTCTAACCCTAATCCTTTGTGAAGTGTACGCTTATTCAAAAAGGTGCGAAATAATTCTAAAATCCTACGATCGCTCACAAGATAACACCTATAAGACATAACCATCTCTCGTGAATTGTGGTTACATACATCGCAATCGCTACAATGTAATATGTTGGTAGTTTGGTGCAGAACTGGATTTCACGAGTCTGATATAATAAGAATATTACCTATTAAGTAATAAGCACCGAATAACAGAACCGTCGCAGACGGTGACTTGAATATCCAAGATTTGATACTTTTCGCGATCGCTATATGTTTCACGTTGACTTTGGTTGCGTGATGCGAATCATGAGAATATTCAATCAATGTGTCAATTTGTCAACTTGAAATGAAACTCACTACACAAACCAAGTTGATTCGTATTTGAATGTGTTGATCCGGTACAACTCTAATCCTTTGAGAAATCCATTTACCGCGAACAGTTGATTCGAACGTAACTTGAATATTGCTGACTCCAACTTCAGTCGCATCGAATTATTCACACATTCCACGCTGCTGTTTCACACCTATAGAATCAATACCAACTAACTAAACAAGAATCAAGAATCACAAGTATGCACATACAATAATTGTATTTATTACTGAGAAATCAAACGCTTAACAAAAACACGCAACTTATCATTTACCAACTCAAGCATTACCAAAAAAAAAATTCAGGTATTGTTGATTGAAAATCCTTGAGTCCTTATTATCAAAAATGTTATAGTGCGGCGTCGGAATCCATTCGCGGAATGTACTAAAGTTAAATTCAGACAATCCAAAATGAAATGTCTCGACTTTAACATAGTCTGAATTGAAATAGATTGACAAACATGACTACCATCTTTCCAAGTACCATTTCGATATTATACGCACATTGATTTGAAACAAGTAATGAAACATTACAACTCTATTCACGATCTGGCTTTCCGTTTGTCAAAGAGAAATTTTAACATCTTACCATACTCAAAAGAATTATTCATAACATTAACCGGTGTTAAAAATATAGTTTTCACTTACTTGATTATAACACTACAACTCGCAAACTTGAATTAATTCGTCCTGGTTGTATTCATATGACCGATAATTTTTATTCAACGGTAAAGGTCGTTACTATTCTGTAAGACAAAGTATTTACTAATCGGTGCATATACGCGATTTGACATAAACCTATTATATTTTGAGTATACGAGATTTGAATGTCTGAACAATAACTGAGAATTAAATTATCACAATTGAATCCATATATGACAGCGTAAAAGATATTGGAATGTCAGCAACTCTTTACGGTCATAGTTACAACCACATTAACTAATTTACCCAGCCAACACGTCATGATCATTCCTGAAATCAACACAAACGCGACCACTGACTTGAGTTAACCACAAAACGGCATCAAGTTTTTAATCAGCTTGCAGCTGACAGATTATTCGAATGCATCGATGGGGAATATTATTGAACTCGTCGATATTGTTACTTCAACAAATTATCGCTTACGTCGACTGCGAAAGTTAATATCGAATGGTAAGACTTGATCGCATATTTGTTGAACACAGACATGACAAAGAACATTACCGAGATTTTACAAACTAGTCATATTACTTTTCACATCTATCAATATCAGAATACAAGTCATCAAACTTTTTGTTAAATGTAATATAGCACTTTTGGAATCGGATTCGTTATAGTCATACAAATTTTATTAAACCCAACACCAAAACAAAAGGACTTTCAAGCTCATTGAAATCAAATCATTCGTCTTCGACTAGCGCTTTATTAGATTGCACGCAACAATTCGTTACGAATGAGCTGTAACCAAAGTTAAGAAATCTTTGTGCCCACAGATATGGAAGATGAATATAGCTAACACAATCACGAATCGACGTTTTAGAGTATTTCACGGATGTAATAAACTTGTTAGTGTCGCCTATCTAAAATTATGCATGCGTTCGATTTCCATACCGACTGTTGCGATGTTTAGGATTCGCTTACAATGACCAAGAGTGAGGATTTAACATCAATGTCGTTACTGTCGGTATTCACAACAGAGAATCGAAACATTACACAGCGTGAAAATTTATCTTTGATATCAAAGCACTATCCCAAGTACACGATTAATACTCAACTCCGTTCACACTTTCCATAGAACGTGCTAAATGCAAAATATCGCGAGGAGACTTTGATCATTACAAAAGTATATTGGGGTATGTTTGCTAGACGCATCCAATTCAGTTAGAAATTTCTGGTGCACAACAATCGTAATATCAAGGAAGTACTTGCTATCACTAAACGTGTTTTGTATCGTTGTTCATTTGTAGTATTAATTGAAATTGTTTTTGAACACTCAAATAATAATTCCCGACATGAAACCAAGCCGCTGAAAGTCGTTACCATCACGAAGAAACAATTTGTACGATGTTTGGCGAATGTGCCCTATAGTTAGGTGTACTAGAATTATTTGTGTAACACATACACCGACAATGCAATCGAAATTTTTTCCGTTGTCATTCGCTAAAGTAAATGTCATCACAATACTCTGTCACTAAAAGACGTTACTTGTATGTGATTGAGCCCCTAGCAATTAACTCACTAAACCGAACTCCAAAGAAATTTTACTCACTCGACGGATATGAAACAGCGTCGCTTAATCGGTCTATATCGCTTTTCTAAATGTAAATCATATCCAGCCAATAGAAAACAATTTCCACTCGCTTGGTAATGAAAACGTGGTGTAGGTCTTTATTCAATATTTTGTTTGTGTCAAATACTTTGCAAAAAACACACTGGAGTGGTTGAGCTTTACATCATCAGGCTGTCATCTGTAAATCTAGCTTACACGCGATTTGTAACTGTATCGTTTACCTAACCGAGTTGTATGCACAGTTGATATTTTTGTCATTTAGTGATTGTTGAACATACCACTTCGAAATACTCCGTTGAACGTAATTTCCATCATCGCGATAAGCGAAGTACATTTGTTTTGAATTCATAACAATCGGCTTTTCTATGACATGATAAACTATTGACAAGTTCTGCTTAGAAGATTGGTTGCATATCGCGAAAAATAATATACCACTCATATTGATACTGTTACTCCATTGATCGGTATTTTCAAACGAACCGATTTTCAAACGAGTAAAATTTATTACTTGAGTTGTTCTGCTTACTATATTTAAATGTACACTCATCCATATTTCAGAACCACAACGAACAACGATAAAAAGTATGCAATCAAACACAACATGTTTTACTTTTGTAGGACACTAATTATTATCTCATTTCATACTAAGTGTATAAGAAAGATATTCATGACACACGAAAATATTCGCTCATGCTACGAACATGTACAATGATTGGTGGCGCTTTCAAACTGTTTCGATGTCACAAGAACTTTATTGTCTGAATGGTTGTTCCTGTATCTTAATAACCAAATAGTTCAACACAGAACTAGTACGAACGGAAACATCAGAGTTGTTTGTATGCGTGCAGTATGCGAATACCATGTGTGAGTCGAGCACAACTGCGGTATCCACCATCCAAGTGTAGTTAACACAAATTCATTACAACGGAGCCGCGTAAACTTTCGTGAAAGAAAAGCGTATCCACTCCCCGAGGGTTCTGTCAATGTCATAACAATAACCCAGCTACTCCAACAACAGAGTACATATGTTTTCTAGTCACGGTCTTTACATCTTTCACATAGATCAATCTACTTTGCTACCGAAAAGTGCTGAGTCATCACATGATTGTCCTCACAACGAAACAACCAGTAGATGGAGCTGTATTAAAATTTTCCTAACCCTTTGCACACCAGCGACAAATTGTTTAGTGTATCGAGTTGTTGTTCAGCGTCAAGTCTCCATGTTGAAGCATACATTAAAACAGCGCAATCACAATCCAATTGAAACCACGGATATATATTCATTACCTCACAAACTGCCACATTCAGAAAAATAAATTTTATTTCCCCAAAACATACTTGTAACCAATCGCTTTCATTAAACACACAACGCCATAATAATATTTACTTTCTACAACATAGACATTCCGATGTAGTCAAGAAATATTTTTATTAATCAAAACCATCGACTTCTGTTTACGGTGTTAGTGTGTGCATGTCATACATGGGGGTCCGTATTAAAATGGAAACGACACGACTGAATGTGAGGAGATAGAAGTCTATCGCATAGATTTACATGTGGTCTTCGCTACGGTTTCCAAAAACGAATCATCTCTTTTGCGTTGATCGAGACCGAGCAAATTAGTTAATGGCTGTGATTGTGTTTGTCATATGCGAATGATAGGGTTACTGTCAAATCTACATAGAACAACCTTCTGGCGCTCATAATAGCAATTTCATTCTCTCCCTTCGTAATTGTATACTCACGACAAGTCTATTGTACAACTCGACAGCTACGTGTAACAAGACCAACGACACTGAACCCACGACGTTTACGTATGTAAAATTACCACTTTCACTTGGCAGTCCATCGTTTACCTGACTAAACATATCATTTTCCTTTGGAGATCTGACGTTTACCCAGAGTAAGAAACCATTTTCACTTGTATATGTATTTTTTCCCCGGGTAACAAACCTTTTTCACTTGGAAATATATTTTTTCCCTGAGCAACAAACAATTTTCACTTGGAAATATATTTTTTCCCGGGTAACAAACCTTTTTCGCTTGGAAATATATTTTTCCTGGGTTACAAACCTTTTTTCACTTGGTGGTCCGTCGTTTACCTGAGTTAAAATATCATTTTACTTTGGAGATCTGACGTTTACCCAGTGTAACAATACATTTTCTCTTGGTCATCTAGCTTTTCCTAGAGTAACAAAACCATTTTCATTTTGAAATCTGACAAACACACCTGACAATTTGGTATTTGTTGTATTGACGATAGTTTGAAATAGATTACAACGAACAGTGACGGAAATATACACGACTACCGGTTTCAGAGTATACCCCCTTCAGTCGTATCACATCAATATCATCGATTAACCACATACAATATGCTCTTGTACACCGAAATGCATGTTTTGGAAAATCGGACTATAGGCTTCGATAGTTCTGTGATGTCCGGGTTCGTGCTTTGGATTTTCCAGAGTCAAAATGTCTGAATAAAACACCTCCTCGACGATGGTTGGTATGTGGATAACGGTGTTCAGAAAACGGTTGGATTTATGTCACCCATCGCGATAACAATTCCGGGTAGAGTTTTTCCTCCGGCATGTTTGCTATATTGTGTCTTTATTGGTCAATGTATGTCTCGACATTCAGTTTGAAATCGGAAACCCTGATAAAGTATGTAACCGGATCCGGATATCAACTCTGAATCGATAAACCAATGAACAATATTCAAAGTAAACATGTTACACCCTGTGTTTCCACGAAAAAATACCATCCAGACATACGTCGCGCTTGTTTGCCCACGTCAGTATACGCGTAAAAGGAGGTGTGTGACATTGCATGCAATGTGTTGGTATACAAACATCGGGGAGTAAGCCTTCGATCCACAGACATTATCGTAGCCGGTAATTTTGATACAGATCGAATGTCATCACACCCGATAACAATACCAATAAGCCACATTGCAATGACTCTGAGTCCGTGCTATTACATCGATATTTCGACACCGTTCACTGATTTATTCGATGGCTTCATCGCGTTGTAACATTACAAGATAGTCATGACCCTATCTGCAGACGGACCACCCAGACCAATTGGATACATCGGTCAATATCCATCGTGTTGTCGACACCCAAGTTTTCTGCTGAGACTACAGCGTTTGATCTAGGTGAACTATCGAAGTACGGTGCTCGAAATGATTGCGATCAGTCTTTCAGTCACGATGCATGGATGTCGCTACTCCCACATAACGACTCCAGATAAATATCGTGAACTTCTGAAAATCTCGGACTGATACTGTGATCCAATAAGGTGTGTTTCTGTGGAATGAAGACTGCAATCGTACACCACAATAGAACACTACCTCGTGATTTCACACGCAATCATAAAACACACCTTCGTATGGGTCCAGTTCGTCCGGTGATATTTCGAAACGGTCATCGCCATAAAAGATCGGGGTTAGTCTCGTCATATCGGTAACATTTTGAAACTGTCATCACCACAAGGCTATTGACGTTGGTTTCAGTTGGTTATGTCAATCCGTTTCACAATCCACCGTTTTTCAAGTCCCCACACCATAGTGTTACGACACAGACAAGATGCGACGGTGGAAATAATAAAACACGGAAGGCACACTTTGGTGTTATTTGACATGGATTTTACACCCGATGAACCTCACATTCGAGCGATGCATTGGAATGACTCTTGTATTATTGATGTCCAAGGAACAGAAATGTATCGATTTATTGGTTTCGTACATATCCAACAAAAATCTGGGTATATGATTGTGCACGGTGAATGTCTGTGAACGCTCTATTGCTGTATAGTTCACTTTTCCCGTCGTGCGAATAACCCATGTTACGGTTCCATGTTCGTGTGTCGGTATGTCATGCTTCAGATTGACTCAGAGTCATTGCAATGTGGCTTATTGGTATTGTTATCGGGTGTGATGACATTCGATCTGTATCAAAATTACCGGCTACGATAATGTCTGTGGATCGAAGGCTTACTCCCCGATGTTTGTATACCAACACATTGCATGCAATGTCACACACCTCCTTTTACGCGTATACTGACGTGGGCAAACAAGCGCGACGTATGTCTGGATGGTATTTTTTCGTGGAAACACAGGGTGTAACATGTTTACTTTGAATATTGTTCATTGGTTTATCGATTCAGAGTTGATATCCGGATCCGGTTACATACTTTATCAGGGTTTCCGATTTCAAACTGAATGTCGAGACATACATTGACCAATAAAGACACAATATAGCAAACATGCCGGAGGAAAAACTCTACCCGGAATTGTTATCGCGATGGGTGACATAAATCCAACCGTTTTCTGAACACCGTTATCCACATACCAACCATCGTCGAGGAGGTGTTTTATTCAGACATTTTGACTCTGGAAAATCCAAAGCACGAACCCGGACATCACAGAACTATCGAAGTCTATAGTCCGATTTTCCAAAACATGCATTTCGGTGTACAAGAGCATATTGTATGTGGTTAATCGATGATATTGATGTGATACGACTGAAGGGGGTATACTCTGAAACCGGTAGTCGTGTATATTTCCGTCACTGTTCGTTGTAATCTATTTCAAACTATCGTCAATACAACAAATACCAAATTGTCAGGTGTGTTTGTCAGATTTCAAAATGAAAATGGTTTTGTTACTCTAGGAAAAGCTAGATGACCAAGAGAAAATGTATTGTTACACTGGGTAAACGTCAGATCTCCAAAGGAAAATGATATTTTAACTCAGGTAAACGACGGACCACCAAGTGAAAAAAGGTTTGTAACCCAGGAAAAATATATTTCCAAGCGAAAAAGGTTTGTTACCCGGGAAAAAATATATTTCCAAGTGAAAATTGTTTGTTGCTCAGGGAAAAAATATATTTCCAAGTGAAAAAGGTTTGTTACCCGGGGAAAAAATACATTTACAAGTGAAAATGGTTTCTTACTCTGGGTAAACGTCAGATCTCCAAAGGAAAATGATATGTTTAGTCAGGTAAACGATGGACTGCCAAGTGAAAGTGGTAATTTTACATACGTAAACGTCGTGGGTTCAGTGTCGTTGGTCTTGTTACACGTAGCTGTCGAGTTGTACAATATACTTGTCGTGAGTATACAATTACGAAGGGAGAGAATGAAATTGCTATTATGAGCGCCAGAAGGTTGTTCTATGTAGATTTGACAGTAACCCTATCATTCGCATATGACAAACACAATCACAGCCATTAACTAATTTGCTCGGTCTCGATCAACGCAAAAGAGATGATTCGTTTTTGGAAACCGTAGCGAAGACCACATGTAAATCTATGCGATAGACTTCTATCTCCTCACATTCAGTCGTGTCGTTTCCATTTTAATACGGACCCCCATGTATGACATGCACACACTAACACCGTAAACAGAAGTCGATGGTTTTGATTAATAAAAATATTTCTTGACTACATCGGAATGTCTATGTTGTAGAAAGTAAATATTATTATGGCGTTGTGTGTTTAATGAAAGCGATTGGTTACAAGTATGTTTTGGGGAAATAAAATTTATTTTTCTGAATGTGGCAGTTTGTGAGGTAATGAAAATATATCCGTGGTTTCAATTGGATTGTGATTGCGCTGTTTTAATGTATGCTTCAACATGGAGACTTGACGCTGAACAACAACTCGATACACTAAACAATTTGTCGCTGGTGTGCAAAGGGTTAGGAAAATTTTAATACAGCTCCATCTACTGGTTGTTTCGTTGTGAGGACAATCATGTGATGACTCAGCACTTTTCGGTAGCAAAGTAGATTGATCTATGTGAAAGATGTAAAGACCGTGACTAGAAAACATATGTACTCTGTTGTTGGAGTAGCTGGGTTATTGTTATGACATTGACAGAACCCTCGGGGAGTGGATACGCTTTTCTTTCACGAAAGTTTACGCGGCTCCGTTGTAATGAATTTGTGTTAACTACACTTGGATGGTGGATACCGCAGTTGTGCTCGACTCACACATGGTATTCGCATACTGCACGCATACAAACAACTCTGATGTTTCCGTTCGTACTAGTTCTGTGTTGAACTATTTGGTTATTAAGATACAGGAACAACCATTCAGACAATAAAGTTCTTGTGACATCGAAACAGTTTGAAAGCGCCACCAATCATTGTACATGTTCGTAGCATGAGCGAATATTTTCGTGTGTCATGAATATCTTTCTTATACACTTAGTATGAAATGAGATAATAATTAGTGTCCTACAAAAGTAAAACATGTTGTGTTTGATTGCATACTTTTTATCGTTGTTCGTTGTGGTTCTGAAATATGGATGAGTGTACATTTAAATATAGTAAGCAGAACAACTCAAGTAATAAATTTTACTCGTTTGAAAATCGGTTCGTTTGAAAATACCGATCAATGGAGTAACAGTATCAATATGAGTGGTATATTATTTTTCGCGATATGCAACCAATCTTCTAAGCAGAACTTGTCAATAGTTTATCATGTCATAGAAAAGCCGATTGTTATGAATTCAAAACAAATGTACTTCGCTTATCGCGATGATGGAAATTACGTTCAACGGAGTATTTCGAAGTGGTATGTTCAACAATCACTAAATGACAAAAATATCAACTGTGCATACAACTCGGTTAGGTAAACGATACAGTTACAAATCGCGTGTAAGCTAGATTTACAGATGACAGCCTGATGATGTAAAGCTCAACCACTCCAGTGTGTTTTTTGCAAAGTATTTGACACAAACAAAATATTGAATAAAGACCTACACCACGTTTTCATTACCAAGCGAGTGGAAATTGTTTTCTATTGGCTGGATATGATTTACATTTAGAAAAGCGATATAGACCGATTAAGCGACGCTGTTTCATATCCGTCGAGTGAGTAAAATTTCTTTGGAGTTCGGTTTAGTGAGTTAATTGCTAGGGGCTCAATCACATACAAGTAACGTCTTTTAGTGACAGAGTATTGTGATGACATTTACTTTAGCGAATGACAACGGAAAAAATTTCGATTGCATTGTCGGTGTATGTGTTACACAAATAATTCTAGTACACCTAACTATAGGGCACATTCGCCAAACATCGTACAAATTGTTTCTTCGTGATGGTAACGACTTTCAGCGGCTTGGTTTCATGTCGGGAATTATTATTTGAGTGTTCAAAAACAATTTCAATTAATACTACAAATGAACAACGATACAAAACACGTTTAGTGATAGCAAGTACTTCCTTGATATTACGATTGTTGTGCACCAGAAATTTCTAACTGAATTGGATGCGTCTAGCAAACATACCCCAATTTACTTTTGTAATGATCAAAGTCTCCTCGCGATATTTTGCATTTAGCACGTTCTATGGAAAGTGTGAACGGAGTTGAGTATTAATCGTGTACTTGGGATAGTGCTTTGATATCAAAGATAAATTTTCACGCTGTGTAATGTTTCGATTCTCTGTTGTGAATACCGACAGTAACGACATTGATGTTAAATCCTCACTCTTGGTCATTGTAAGCGAATCCTAAACATCGCAACAGTCGGTATGGAAATCGAACGCATGCATAATTTTAGATAGGCGACACTAACAAGTTTATTACATCCGTGAAATACTCTAAAACGTCGATTCGTGATTGTGTTAGCTATATTCATCTTCCATATCTGTGGGCACAAAGATTTCTTAACTTTGGTTACAGCTCATTCGTAACGAATTGTTGCGTGCAATCTAATAAAGCGCTAGTCGAAGACGAATGATTTGATTTCAATGAGCTTGAAAGTCCTTTTGTTTTGGTGTTGGGTTTAATAAAATTTGTATGACTATAACGAATCCGATTCCAAAAGTGCTATATTACATTTAACAAAAAGTTTGATGACTTGTATTCTGATATTGATAGATGTGAAAAGTAATATGACTAGTTTGTAAAATCTCGGTAATGTTCTTTGTCATGTCTGTGTTCAACAAATATGCGATCAAGTCTTACCATTCGATATTAACTTTCGCAGTCGACGTAAGCGATAATTTGTTGAAGTAACAATATCGACGAGTTCAATAATATTCCCCATCGATGCATTCGAATAATCTGTCAGCTGCAAGCTGATTAAAAACTTGATGCCGTTTTGTGGTTAACTCAAGTCAGTGGTCGCGTTTGTGTTGATTTCAGGAATGATCATGACGTGTTGGCTGGGTAAATTAGTTAATGTGGTTGTAACTATGACCGTAAAGAGTTGCTGACATTCCAATATCTTTTACGCTGTCATATATGGATTCAATTGTGATAATTTAATTCTCAGTTATTGTTCAGACATTCAAATCTCGTATACTCAAAATATAATAGGTTTATGTCAAATCGCGTATATGCACCGATTAGTAAATACTTTGTCTTACAGAATAGTAACGACCTTTACCGTTGAATAAAAATTATCGGTCATATGAATACAACCAGGACGAATTAATTCAAGTTTGCGAGTTGTAGTGTTATAATCAAGTAAGTGAAAACTATATTTTTAACACCGGTTAATGTTATGAATAATTCTTTTGAGTATGGTAAGATGTTAAAATTTCTCTTTGACAAACGGAAAGCCAGATCGTGAATAGAGTTGTAATGCTTCATTACTTGTTTCAAATCAATGTGCGTATAATATCGAAATGGTACTTGGAAAGATGGTAGTCATGTTTGTCAATCTATTTCAATTCAGACTATGTTAAAGTCGAGACATTTCATTTTGGATTGTCTGAATTTAACTTTAGTACATTCCGCGAATGGATTCCGACGCCGCACTATAACATTTTTGATAATAAGGACTCAAGGATTTTCAATCAACAATACCTGAATTTTTTTTTTGGTAATGCTTGAGTTGGTAAATGATAAGTTGCGTGTTTTTGTTAAAGGTCAACTGCATCTTCAAAATGACTTTACCTTATTTCGTACATTATGTGGTTAGGAATATGAATAAAATAATGAAAATTTAAAATACCTTATAGTTTTCAAGTAATTTAAATTATAAATCGAAAAGCTGAAAAACGGATATGAAATCATTCAGCTATGAAATGACGTCATGTGAGTTACACAGCAAAAGTCCTGGTAAGGTAAACAGATAGCTATTCGTGTTGGGATTGATTTTGATACTGGATTTGATTGTGAATATGGAAGGTATGAAGAAGATGAGGCACGGAGGTATATCTTGTGTCGCGTATGGTTGCTCGAATACGCGATATTCGGTACCCAAAGTGTCTTTTCATCGCTGTCCAAACCCTATTGCTGGAGAGGATTATGAAGACTGTGTGAAAGTGATATGACTGATATCCAATCCCTGTCAAGAGAAGATAGCTTTCACCCAACAGAGTTAGATGGCGAGTCAGAGTGAGTACTTGAACAGTGTAATCATATTTATACCAAGTCTTCACCAATATATTGATTTGCAGGCATTCAGATTCAGAGGAATGTCTGGAGAATAGCAAGACCCAGTTTGTGATTGTGTGTGGGCAGAAATAAGCTGATGGGCATTTTTCAACATTGTCCAATGTGTCAATCAGAGTCGGACGTGCAAGAGTCTGGTTTGGTGCATGGCTGTTCTACAAGAAGAACAGCTGAAAGTTGTGGAAATTGTAACTGACCGGCACCCACAGATTCCAAAGCATATCAGAGAAACACATCCAGAAATAAAACATACATTTGACACGTGGCATCTTGCAAAAGGTGAGACTGGCTATCTATTCTAAACAGTCACTCTTTTCCATTCACGCATCATACAATCCACCAGGTTTCCGCAAGAAGCTGTTGGCACTATCAAATCGAGCTGACTGCAGAATAATTCGGCACTGGATCAAAGCTATTACGAGTCAAGTTTATTTTTGCGCACGCCGTGGTGATGGAGACCCAGATTTGTCATTGGAAATCTGGCGAGCAGTTGCTCATCATAAATGTTCATCAGCAACCAGCAGTTTACTTCGTGTGAACATACAGAACTGCTGGAACCAAGGTTATTGTTTCATCAAGGTAAGGTGATTTACGGGTGGTGTAGATGCCGTTACATCCTATAAAGATGAAATTGCCTACTTGACTGTATCAAAAAGAAACAAACTGCTCCATTCAGCATATATACATGATACATATCTAGGCCTAAATTTAAGTTGAATGAATAACATCTTTGATTCTGTTGTTTACCATTATGACAATCCATTTTCAGATTCATTGGCATATGAAAGGATTTTCGATGTTCTCTACTCCATGTGAATGGAAAATGACATACGCCATCTATCGCCGAATGGAAACACTGCTGGAAGTGAACCATTCAATGCCCTCCTCAATCATTTCTGCCCAAAGTTATATCACTACAACCATAACAGTCAAAAAGCCAGGTAGGTACCTTGCAGTGTCTCGGCTATTCAAAACAACCTATATCAGATTTTGGCATAATTACTAGCCTCATCAATTATGCATTTTTTGTAGGATGCAGTTGGCAATTCTGCATTTCAATGAAAATTGCTCGAAAACTCGGAAAATGTCGAAAGGAGCACCGCGGTACTGTGTCAAATACCCGAAGTACAAAAATGGGAATGTACGGTCCACAAGATAAATTCAACATTTGGTAACTGCCGTTGATATGACTGCATCATAAGATTTCGTCATATTGTTATCCATGTTCTGGATTACTGCAATGAGCTTGTCGAAGAAGTTCAAGCACTCATCAGAACTGGACCAGAAACTGTTGAGTTGAGTGATTGTGATGAGACCGTTCCACCTCCTCTGACTAAAACAGCATAATCAAAATTAGCAGAGAGGAAGCTATTGCCTGACATAAAACCCGATATGCTTTTCTGCCTGACACAGTAGTTATTTTGGTCGATTAGTTGTAGGCGTTTATTATTTGGAATAAAACTGTACATTCACAATGTGGCGTTACTGAACTGGAATCCTTTGTAAGAATTTGACGTAAATTTTGTTCAGACAGCAGTAACAACGCATGCAGGCAGGATTTTCCGCTGGTTTTTGCCACAGAATTCCCGTACCCAGCGAACACAATTTCTGTAGGCAGTATGTTTCAACTTCCTGAAAAGTGAAAATAAGTGTATTAGTTCGAGATAAGTATTTGGCAACCGAATCAGAGACTCATCCCATTCATGCATCGAACTCGATGTTATTATTCTGTGGCCATATTCCTGTTGATATCCATAGTAGGACATCTCCAATACGTCAACGTCCAGACACACTGAATTGAATCCTGGCAATTCTGTGATACACTTTAGCTCTGTCAGTAACTCTCGGAACCTCCTTACAGCACAAACTTATCAAGATACATGACTGAAACGAGCTATTACACTACAGACTATATATACAACTGTATTTAATGTAGTCTCGACGAGAGGCTTGCGCTGAGTAAGCTAGGCTGATCATGACCCATCATATGAAGCTGCAAGGGGTTCCACTGACGTGGGATCGATCGCATCAACACCTGAACCAATCCGGCATTTAAACGGTAATTTTGTAAGTACGTGCAAAAATGATACTTACATTCGACATCCGAGTACTCGGACTCAGTTTCAATATCACTTGGCAAATCCGTTACAATGGAATCCTCGGCTATAACTGACCAGAATAAAAACTGCGAGAACACAAATAGCCGCTGTGACCGGTGTTGATAATATGTGTCACTCACTTGACGTCACAATGCAGATTCTGCTTTTTCTGTAAACATGCCAATATTGGAACTTTCAGTCAAAATTACGGCAATTTCCGATTGAGTTGAAACACGGAAAGTCTGTAATTTCGTTATGAAAAAAAATTCTGAACATGATTCCGCAAAGTTGTCATGAAGATGCAGTTGACCTTTAAGCGTTTGATTTCTCAGTAATAAATACAATTATTGTATGTGCATACTTGTGATTCTTGATTCTTGTTTAGTTAGTTGGTATTGATTCTATAGGTGTGAAACAGCAGCGTGGAATGTGTGAATAATTCGATGCGACTGAAGTTGGAGTCAGCAATATTCAAGTTACGTTCGAATCAACTGTTCGCGGTAAATGGATTTCTCAAAGGATTAGAGTTGTACCGGATCAACACATTCAAATACGAATCAACTTGGTTTGTGTAGTGAGTTTCATTTCAAGTTGACAAATTGACACATTGATTGAATATTCTCATGATTCGCATCACGCAACCAAAGTCAACGTGAAACATATAGCGATCGCGAAAAGTATCAAATCTTGGATATTCAAGTCACCGTCTGCGACGGTTCTGTTATTCGGTGCTTATTACTTAATAGGTAATATTCTTATTATATCAGACTCGTGAAATCCAGTTCTGCACCAAACTACCAACATATTACATTGTAGCGATTGCGATGTATGTAACCACAATTCACGAGAGATGGTTATGTCTTATAGGTGTTATCTTGTGAGCGATCGTAGGATTTTAGAATTATTTCGCACCTTTTTGAATAAGCGTACACTTTACAAAGGATTAGGGTTAGAGTAGAAATAAGTGACAATTTGTCGCTATTCAAGTTACCGACACTGGCGGTCCGTTATTCGTTACTTATTAAATCTTTACGAGTGAAATCAAGTTCTGTGACAAACTGCTTACGAAAATTTCACCGCGTGAGCGATCGATATGCCTGTAACACGAAGCCGCGAAAGATGGTTATGTCCGAGACATTATCTTGTCAGCGCTCGCGGGGTTTTGCAAACTATTTCACACGTATTTGAAGTGTTAGTTTGTGAACGCGGTTATTGTTGGTATTGGAATCGCCGTCTACGCCGGCTCTCTGGTAAACTAATTACCAAATATTACCTTGCTAGTGATTCCTAGATTTTGCAAACTATTTTCACGCCTTTTTTGTTGAAATTACGACATGCCACCCGCAGTCTATACCCAAAAGTACGAATCACCGCCGCGGTCATAAGAATAACGATATATTGAAGTCGCATTCACCGTAAACGTTGGGATTAACTCGTATCGGTCATATATAATAATTTGGGATATACACATTAACTAAGAACCAATCACGTGACTATTAACTTGATACATATTCAACACCGTGCGAGAGATGCATATACCAGAGATGAGCGGATTTGAAATTTCTATGTCCTAATCCAATCCAAATCCGAACCTTCAAATCCAAATCCAAATCCTAATCCATAACTTTTTCATATTCAAGTCCATGTCCAATCCTAATCCGATTCCAACTGGAAATTCAGAAAAAATATTAATTTATGCAATGGAGGGATTCGAAAATTTTCTTTCACAACCAACGATTCACTTGATTCAAGATAACTTAGTAACCATAAGTACATTAATAACTGATCAGAATAAAGTTTGTCGCCATTCGCCACACGACATTTCAATCTCCCAGAAAATAGTTCAATCCAATCCAAATCCTAATCCGTTCTGAAAAAAATGTCTAATCCAAATCCAATCCAAATCCGACAAAATTTCACAAATCCTGTTTTTTCAAAACCTAATCCTAATCCATGCTCATCTCTGGCATATACCCGAACGTACGAATTACCACTACGACACCGGTTGAGCGATCCCTATACCGAAAATAGTCACCGGTTCAAGACGAGTTTCGAGGCACCGGTTGAGTGATCCCTATACCGAAAATGGTCACCGGTTCAAGACGAGTTTCGCGGCACCGGTTGAGTGATCCCTATACCGAAAAGGGTCACCGGTTCAAGACGAGTTTCGAGGCACCGGTCGAGAGATCCCTATACCGAAAAGGGTTACCGGTTCAAGACGAGTTTCGCGGCACCGGTTGAGTGATCCCTATACCGAAAAGGGTCACCGGTTCAAGACGAGTTTCGAGGCACCGGTCGAGAGATCCCTATACCGAAAAGGGTTACCGGTCGAGAGATGCCTATACCAACCCAGGCACCGGTCGGGTGGAAGGGGGGTCTGAAAGGGTCACCGGTTCAGGACGAGTTTTCGCGGCACCGGTCGGGTGCACCCATAAGAACCCCATGGCGCGTCACGAGCGATCTATATAACTACTGACATATATAGGATATGCCTTTTCTAATAATTTTACCGCCTATGACCAAAATCAGTTGTATTTCAACTCGACATCATTCGCTGCCACACAGTCAAAGCGAGAAAGCAAATTCAAAACTCAACTAGAGACATCATAAACTATGGTTATTGATTTCTGATATTTCACTAAATCAGTGGCATGACAAATCACGCTTTTTAGATGATATTAAAAAGATAGTTGGCTTCTGTCACTGCTATTTGCTTGGACTATAGTCATATATTCGCGCGATTGCAGAATATTAGCAATGCCTGATAAGACGGAAATGATTCTCTTCCTGACAATAGACTGATGGGTACGAATACACATTTGCATTTCCTTCGGAAGTATTGGAGACTTTAGTTTTACCACTAATGCCAAACATATATGACGTTATCAAAATCAGTTTTCTATTGTTCGCACTTTGCGATAAGAACGAATTTCATTTGTTGCAATCCGTCTCCCAATCGGGCAAAAGCGCGATAACGACTAATTGAAATCAAGACATACACCTGAAGAACATAAGGGGGCTTCGTATATGTCAATGCGCGTGGGAATTGAGTGTAAGCTTACATTGTTTATTGATCTTGATTGTCGCAATACTCCCCAGCAAACACAGTACAGACCAAAGATGTAGAAAAGCCGAGCCGATATAGTAGATATTAGATCTTGGCAGGTCGTAGAAAGGGGGATTTTGTGTCGACTCAATTCAACGTCTTTTCCATGTCCTTCAATAATGTAAATATTATGCAGATGCTACAGCCTTTAAACATGGTGAGTAGAATGTAGATCCTACGTTAGAAGAAGAAGATCCTGATATAATAACCTGTTTTCTACCACTATGGGCTTAACCCTGATCACGGCTGCGTACACACACCACATTATTTACTACATATTAATCACATTTGTGATAATTTAATTTCAAACGAATTGGCAATAATGCTGTTGTAAAAAATAAAACGAACAAACGAACGAATGTCTTTAGAAAGAAAGTGAAAACAGTCCTTATCATCAGGTTTCATCTTCTGATGAGCCAGTTAAATAACCAGCATGCGGCCTTTTCTTTTCAACACCCTGCAGAAATAAAATGAAAATGATGATTAATAGCTAAGACATTCGTACTGCGAAAATGGCAGAGGTAGCGACTAACGAATGACTCCTACATTTTTTTCGCCCATACTTACTAAAATGGATTCGATTCTGAACTATTTCCACTCATGTTTTCAAGTTTTATTATTATATTTTTTAATATTATATGACTAGAGAACTGACTTCAATCGTCACTTCTACTTGATTATCAAGATCAACGATGACTACTTCAGCACTCTTTGAAAACAGCCACTAACACAAAAAGAATTCTTGACTAAAATTTCTTCACATTCTGTCCAAAATGATCAATTCAACAATCCAAATGAATCAGTTATTTGGCAGCTAGTTGGAGAGATATATACTCAAGTCTAGAAAGTGGAATGATACTCTGCATGGAAAGCTGAAGACCTAATAATATTGTGTACAGAGAACAAAACATTTGAGTGGCGGCACTGGTATAGACATTAATAAATTATTAGAATTGACAGCTAGATAACCAGCAAGACATTAAAATGAGAATTAGTGCAGTTTCTTAGGCTGTAGTGATACTCAGCCAGTAATTGACCTAGCAGAGAGCAAAACGTTGTAAATAAAGCGAGCGAAACCTCCGACAAATGATACGATAAAACATTAGAATCGACAGTCTTACTAGAAGCAGAATAACAATCATGAGGGGTTAGAGAACAGAAGCCCGGGAAGTGACCATCAGAAATTACTGCATACTGGCCGAACAAATCCATGACCACTAACAAATGGTCTTTCAATAGTCAATATTGATACCAAATGACACCACCCCTATTTCATAGCAACATTTAGCAAATACAGCGCTGGAGTCAACCTTATATAAGCGCTAACCAAACGCCCATTAGTTTTCCCACCTACTACTTCGCGGATGGAAATACGCATTAAAGCGAACGGACGCGACTTGTCACACTCTTGCTATTTCTGCTCCTTTTTTCTCTTCGTTCCTCTTTTCTGTCGCTTCCGCTTGAGGAGAGAAACAGTCGGCCGCGTTTACGGATCGTGAATTCCCGGTGGGTGATTCTTCCTCGAATGGTCAGCACCTTGAAAATTGAGAACAATGTTGTTGCAAAATGCATGACAATTTGAAAGTTACATCATTCTAATTATTCCAGTTATGGCCGTGAATCGTTACCACTCTAATTATTCCAGTTATGGCCGTGAATCGTTACAAGTGCGGTAACCATAAGAATTATTACTAGGCCCTATACTTCAACTACAAATACAATATATTGTATAAAATGATTACCAATTCTTTTACGTTGATCGAGTCCCAAATAGATGAAATATGTCAAAGAATTTGCTAAATTTTTGTATAATTTGACAGATTCCGAAATCTTCTCAAAGTGCACCTTTCAAAAATTTGATATCAAGACTCCCAACATTTTACAATTCGAAGTTGGATGGCTTTACCAATACAAGCAAACAGTTTGTATCGCAATTGACAATTATGTAGAGAACGCTGCGAGACATATGAGTAGGCCTACCCTAAAACGTTTCTCTGACATGGACATTAGGGCTCTTAAAATATGACTTTTTTCTCAAATCGTTCTGGCTACTTGATAAAATTGTTAGGTTACCTAATTTAAGCCTAAACACAAAATTTGGTTCAATTCCAGCCAGTAACCGCTTTGCTACAGGAGAAGAAAGTTTATATTTATTATATAAAAATAAATAGGTAATAAAAATTTGAAAATTTTCTGTTCACCCCATGAAAGTGTCAGGCTGTCTATAGAAACGATGCTCACCAAATTTGGTTCAATTCCAACCAGTGGAAGCGGAGATATTGCCGTCGAAAAATTTGGATTTGAATAAAATAGTATTTACGGTGACCGATTCTTTGTTTACTTATTAAAGTTGTGCTCACCGTAAGTACTATTTTATTAAAATCCAAATTTTTCGACAGCAATAACTCCGCTTCCACTGGTTGGAATTGAACCAAATTTGGTGAGCATCGTTTCTATAGACAGCCTAACACTTTCATGGGGTTAACAGAAAATCTTCAAATTTTTTATTATTCATTTTTATATAATAAATAGGTACTTTCTTCTCTTGTAGCAAAGCGGATACTGGCTGGATTTGAACCATATTTTGTTTGTAGGCTTAAATTAGGTAACCTAACAATTTTATCAAGTAGCCAGTCCGATTTGAGAAAAAAAGTCATTTTTGAAGAGCCCTACTGTTCATGACCGTCCACGTTTAGAGTTGCATCTCAAAGATGCTAAAATAAGCCTAAATATAATCCAAGCAATACGATCGTCCACTTTGACTGACTGAATTTCTAAAAACACCTTGATAGCTTCCACATCTTACGTTTATATATACCGTCTGCTATCGGCACAACAAAGTAGGCCTATTTAAAAATACCAAAACAGATTCAACATACCACATCTCTTGCAAAGGCTTTTGCTTTCATTCAATTTTCCATCAAACTTCTTTAAATCCTCATTTGTGGTGAGTTGCTTTGGAATTCTTCTAGGATCAATTCCGATATCGTTTTATCATATACAATCTATGGCGGAATAAAAGTTTCGGATAAGTTCTAAAACGAACACAATTTTCCACACAAAAGTCAATTGCCACACGAAATGCCAAATGCTACGGTCTCATTTTACAAGGTATGGCGAGGAAACGTAGTGTTACGTTCCATTATAGCTAAACACCAATGAATTGCGGGTTCGAGCGTGACACGTCGACTCCATAATTCCTACCGAAGTGTTGGCCGTTTATCTAGGCTCCTCCTCGCCATCTGATTCGCATAGCCATGTCTTAAAAAGCCTAGGAGTGGGCCGTGCTGTAAGTGGGCAGATGGTTGCCGATGCACCTGGCACTTGGTGAACTCGGCCGCACAAACTCGGCACTTGGTGAATTCGGCCCTCGGGAAATTTTGAAATGAAGTGTATTTACAGCTATTAATATGAATTATCAAACTAATAATAGTATTATCAAGTGATTCGTCTATCTTGTAAGGAGGTCAGGGCATCCGTAGATCGCGCAGTCACGGCGTGATTAGATCACGGATTGCGTAGCCACGGGAAATAACACAGCGCTCATATACCGACCACGCGCGGTCTGCTTGGAATCGATGGCGTGAGTCACGGGCCTGTGTCGTGTAAGTTTTGAGAAGATGGATCTTGGCGTTGTATGTGAGATCAAAACTGTGGAACATCAAGCGGCGCTTCTTCGTTTAGCGATCACGACAAGCCAGTGTTCCTCATCAACAAATGTTTCGCATGATCACGTCAAAATAAATTATTTTTTGCCTTTGGAGAGACGATTCCACTCTGGGATTAGGGTGTCTCGATGACACGGTTGAAGGATCCCAAGATTACGAGATTTACCACGAGCCACGACACGTTTAAATTTCCTTTTTGATACTGTTCATTCATACTAAATGCATTTCTAATGCGAAGGTGTTCTAGTGCCAATTCCTCCAAGGGCCGAGTTCACCAAGTAAAGAGCGTCGCGTTATTTCCCGCAATTACGCAATCTGTGATCTAATCACGCCGTGACTGTGTGATCTACGCATGCCCTGACCCCCGTACAACATTGACAACCACTCAAAGTGCCAAGTTCACCGGCAAACATTCCAGTAACCAATCATGGTGACCGGCTACGAGATCTACCACGGCCGAATTCACCAAGTGCCGAGTTTGTGCGGCCGAATTCACTAAGTGCCGAGTTCACTGGTAATCGGGCAGATACGGAATAATAATAATAAGATCCGGCCTGGTGTAAAATGACCAGTGTAGTCGAACCACCACCATGAACACCACAAACAAACAAATAAACACCTAACATGGAAAAGAAATTACCTTTGCAGCCTTTGACAAACACAGTTACCATTGAAACCAGCAATTAAGGTCTTATTCGAAAGCAGAATAACAACTGTTTTAGTGGACATATCAAATCAAATGTTGGAAAGTTCATGTAAAATAGCCCAAAATATTATCTTACTGTGACCATATTCCATCAATATAGTCTGGCTAGCTAAATTCTCTGGGCCAACATAATCAAGCTGCGTTTGGTTTCAACGATTAATAATCTTGTCACTGGATTCGAGGTATGATTGCACTCAAATATCAAATTTTGCTCCATTAATCAACATCAAGTTGAAAATGTCCATTCTTGCACCAACTTTTATAAAATCATGAATCAGTGTTCTACAGGAATGTATCTATATGACTTATATACCTAGAAAATTCAAGCATAAATATTATGATATACCGTAGGTATAGGTACCGGTAATTCAGATGTTTGAAGCGAATTATAGTGGTCTAATTTCACTAAATTAGAGCGAAATGCCAGCAATATAATTGTAATCTAATTCGGAAAAACGGTTTAGCTCTAATTCTAACCTGGAAAAGCTGAAACTTTTCTATAGTTGTCTACACCTGTTTTGCAGAAAGTCAAACAGCTCTAGGCGTCATATACTACAGGCAATTCGAAATACCCCATAAGCTATATGCTACTGCATATATACCTTTAACCCGCTACCTCAGTCAGTCACAATTCCTATATATTTACGGCATTTACCATACAGAAAGAGCGAACTATGCCTGGGTGCGACCTGTTGCGCGTCAAATCTTTGTATGGCGCGATGACGTAAAATTTGAATCGCCGAAATATTCTAGAAGTCACGCATCGATAATCATTTTCCTAAACGTACAACATATCACTTATTTAGTTATTCTCTGAATAAAACTATTAACCATACTCGTTGAACATGCGAGATTACCGAAAGAGCGAATATATATATAATGAAGATCATATATATCAGAGGAAAACAAAACTATTCGACCTTGGAGCAACAGCACGAATATACAACACCGGTGACATCCTCACGCAATAAAACGAAGGGAGAACATTGTTTTCTAATGGATAGAACGAAGCTACCGCATGAGATCGAACAAAACCGGATAGAATTCATCGTGATTGAATGTACCGACAAAGTCATCCTTTCTACGTATTTTAGTCGTACCCGCGAGAGATAGAAAATTTGCATTATTAGGTTAACTACCGGATATAACGAAGCCTAATGCATGAGATGGAACAACACCGAGTATGAATTTATTCTGATTGAATATAACCACAAGACCATCCTACTACGTATTTTAGACATTCCCTCGACACTTAGAAAATCAGAACCTAATCGAGATGATCCCGGATGATCCTTTTACGGTTTTGTGTTTGCTGGGTCCTATTTAACGCAAAGCGCATCCTGTAGGTTTTGGAAGCTAACAACGGAAGAGTGGATATATAAATAGTAGAAACTAAATTCCAAACTTACATTTGCGATGACATGCCCACGTTGTATACATTAGGATGTGGTTTGTCGTTATGTCTTTCCTTGTGTTGTCAGGTCAGAGCAGTCAACACTTCTGCAGTATAAAAGACCCAAATATATGTAAGACTATAAGAATGAGATGGGTCAGCGATTTACAGTATTAAAATATCGTTGGAAAGGGTATTTAAAATTGTACAGAGCACGCTAACAGATCCCCGGGTTAGCATATTTGTTGCTGGAACAGATTTACACCGGTTTTGTCTTGCAGCGGGTGAATTCAGATTTGTTAGCGTCAGAGATCTCAAGAGTCCTGCAATCACTGAGCTATATAAACACTGGAGTGCGCTACTCGCGATATTTACGTTGTCACTAGAAACAGTTGCATTGTGGGGAATAGGCTGGACGATTTAGTACAGGAGCTTATGGAAAAACGTCCAGTTTTAAAATATATTTGATTCGTATTGGGTTTGTAGTATTTTATACGAATGGAGCTTTGAATGAATAATCATCGTAACATTCAGGATTTGTTTCAGCCCAATATCTCGTGTTTATATCTGTGTTATCTGTGTATTTTGACATGTCGAAGATATAAGTGGTTTCGATTGTTCGTGGTTAAATAAGGTTGTCTATGTGTCATCGTATGTACTTTTTTTGTGGTTATATTCCTGATGTAGATTGCTTTACTCGCTGTATCCAGCATATTTTACGTGTACAGAGATAACCAAGCTGTCAAAAGATGTATAATGCCAGTTCAGTTATCTTTCAGATATATGTATCTATAGGAAGTAAAAGCATCTACAATTGCCAGCTTGAAGTTATTATCGGAGCGTGCCTCAGAATTACCTATCCTGGATTCAAAATCTTCATACTGCAATGGAGCTGATGTGAATGCTGTAACTGCCAGCTACGTGGTGGCTGTGAATATGGCTGATGGAGAAAATTCAGCATCATGGGACATATCAAAAGGCACTGCTGAAATCAATTGAATGCCATTGTGGTTATTCTACGTATTTATTGTTTCAGCGTATTTAAATAAATCCAAAAAAGAGAAAGTAAAGATATGTCTGCTATGTGTAGCGATGGGGTAGTGATTTCTGTAGAAGTGACTGAATGAGTTCATTGAATGAGAGAAACAAGAAATGCATGGGTCCTTATCTCTTTCGACGCCGCGTATCCCCATATGTTCGCTAGAGATTGTCTTCAAAACGCCGCGTATCCCCATATGTTCGCTAAATCGAGAGAGCGTATTTTTGTCTCGAAAATCTGACATGCCGTTTTGCGTCCATGGCAGTCGGGGCATTGTGCGGTAATGAATTCAAAATTCAAGACTTGCTACTAAGTGGCAATTTCGCTGGATTACCTGTACGGAATAGTAACTTTATTTGATATATATTTCCACGACGGTAATGATTTTCAACAGATGCCAATACCTAAAGACATTTTACATCATTATCACCAATCTTTAGCGACACATCGCGCGTTAAGTTAATATACGGATCTACTGAAGCCACCAAGTCAGTACATGTACTGCGACAACACAGACTTCACACCAATATATACGTATTTATTCAAGTTTTTCAAACGTAAAATTGCATCGGGAGATGACGAGGACTCAACGGAGACAAATAATGATGTTTTTGTGCAGATCGTTGCTTGTAATCGTACACAAATGGGCTCCGTCGGTATGTTACTGCGCCTGAAAAACAAACTTGAGTACCGGTACTAGCAGAAGTCAAATTTTCGAGCCATTATTGCGGATTTGACGTCACAATGATAACCTTGAAGCATCGACGGCCGAAGATCATGTCGGCAGCAGTATTTCACGACGGTTCTGAACCTCCGCATTGCCATTGAAAAGAAATTAACGATTTAAGGATAATATATTATCAATATATAATATAATAAGAACATTCTGTGAAATTTACAACGTCACAGCTAATCTATAAGTACCATAGAAACACCAACAAAATCCATACCTTGGCAGCAGTGCGCCAGAAATCAGCCAAACTTCAGTTCGTACCGAAGCCTGTCCTAGCAACACGACAGAATCAATCAAGGCACGTTACGCATCATTAGATAGATATCGTTCGCGGCTACAATACGGACGTGGGTACGTCTCGGTAGCTAAGGTAGCGACGAAGTTACGATCGGTTGAAATTGGGGTTATTTGGTGAAAATCGCGGCGTTTTGAAGACAATCGTCAAATTTAGCTCGGCGTCGAAAGAGTTATTCAGATGTGGCTAGAATTGCCCAATTCACAGTGAAATTGACGCTATGTTGGTTACAGCAATCTGTGCACTGTGGAAGTTCATAATAAATATTAATTTTATCGAATCAATACGGCACAAGATACAATCTAAACGGCGTACATGTATTTGATCATAATTATACCTATAGCTACCCATATACGTGTGTACATGAAGCTTGGCTCGTTTTGCACTTTCATGAAACCAGAAATTAGATTAGATTCAAAACTAACTGGACATGTGAACATTTCAACACAGTTTTTCTGCCCACGATACTTGCCTACCCTACTAGATGAAGCACTGGAACCTGGCTTTAGATCAACCATTTCTGTGGTCACACGCAATAACGCGCTGTACTGCCTCGTCACACGAAATACCGCGCTGTACTGTCTCGTACCAAAATGCTGAACTGTTGTTTTCAGAAAAACCAGCTTCAGTTATGAGAAACGAATTTTTCTATTAAAATAACAACATAAAAAAAAACAGAAATAAATTAATTAATTGTGATCGACTTTACGTCGCCTTCGGCGTAATTAACGGTGATCTGAAAGTCAAATGTGGGATAAGTTAGGGATTAATATCTGCGAACGAGGTATAATAAACGAACCGATTCTGATCTTAGTTCCAATTTAATGGAATTTCTTCTCTTCTTACGCAGCACAGGCACAGTCACATTGAAGGCCACCCCACTGCGGGGCCTACGACGACGACGTCGGCGGCGACGACGTCGTTTTGGGGCACTGTTCAAGATAAATGAACTAACATGTGAGAAATTGTTCACTTGAAGACACATTGATCGACATACCTTGATGTCACGACAACGTTTTTATCTACATTGGGGGGTAAGTCCCATATGATTCGAGTTCTGAAAAATAGTATTAAATGTAAATGCAAGTAATAATGACATATTCATGGGATACCTTTTAGCCGTTGTGTCTTCCGGTTTCGGTCTATTTTCTTCATTTTTTTTCTCCATTTATTTCTTTAGTTTTTTCTTCAGTTTTTTCTTCATATTTTTCACCTTCGTACACAAATGATAATTTATCAATATCCATAATTAATAATCTTCTGTAAAGATACGGAAAACGGTTAGTACAGAATTACAATAATGAAAATTCTGCGGCATATGAAGAAAGTTGCCTCAACATTGAGTGAAGCGAAAAGGATACCAAAATGCGTATAAAATAGTAAAGAAAGTGTGTTAGCCGGTGTCTTCTACGGGTTTGAAGTATGTGTTGGCTAGACTTGCTCATCCTTGCTCCCTTCTTTGTTTTCTTATTTTCTGTAAAGATACCAAAAACGGTTAGTACAGAATTACAATAATGAAAATTCTACGGCATACGAAGAAAGTGGCCTCACCTCATTCAGTGGGTTAGCCGGTGTCTTCCGTGGGTTTGAAGTAAGAGTTGGGTATGTAAATATTCTTTCTGTCGACGCAGGGTTGACTTTACAGCTTAACGATGGTCGATTCGAGAACCTTTGAATGGAAAAGAAAACAGCCACGAGCAAGTATGGAATAAAGCGATAGTTACATCTGTGTACAAGAGCACATATCATATACGTTCTTGTCTGATGTCCTTTGATTGTATTCTACTCCTAGATGTTTGAATTTAATCTTGCGATAGGTCTTGGCGATGTCTTTTGTCAGAGTGATTATATGATCGTCACCAACTGAGGTGTCATAAATATGGTCTTCAAGCTCTGGGAAAGCTGGTGATTTACCAGACATGTTCGACAGAATAGCAGTGGCAAAGGCGTTGATCAAGTCCTTGCAATGAGGTAACTTTCCAGAAGTAACATGAATCATTCGCTGGAAGCATTTTTCAGCATCCTCACATATTGCAATATCACCAGTAGATGGTTTAGTTAGGCCACCCCTGTTCTTGAATTGCAGGAAACTGCCACTGGTTGCCGAAGCCACCATGAGCGACCCTTTACTGTTGGGCAAAGACATCGCTCACCCACTGACTTGGCAACATAGCCAGCAATATATGATATGGCTTGACTTTTGTACTCCGACAAAGTTGTTATTTCAGGAACATATCCTAGGTATCGTTTTCCATCCCAAAAAACCTGATTGCGGATCGACATTTCATCCATAATTATGGAGCATATTACAGGATTTGCTGATGCCTCTACTTTTCCTCTGATAGCAGAAAAGGCAATACTAGTAAAGCCAGTCTCAGCGGGAAGTTTTCCATACCAGCGTCTTATCACACTTGGATGGGGAAGAGCAAGTTGAAATTTCTGACGCACAAAATTGTATGCCTTAGTGGAATAATACTGAAGCGTCATTGCAAATGATTGAAGTTCCTTAGAGTATTTGACTCCTCTTCCACCAGCTTGTAGCTTCATACGTTGCAAGAGCTCACTTGGTAGACCACTGAATTTTTGTGACATTACCTCTACACACGAATCGCTTATCAAATTGTTCTTCTTAAGAGATGCAATGACCTCATCCAGAGTTTTCACTTTTTTTTGGAAGACGGTATGTTCTCATTCTGGCTGGAACCAACCTCTTTTTAATTTCTGCCACCCTACGGCGTTGCTGTTGAACGACTTTTCGAGGAGACGTGTGCGCACAGTAGCTGTGGTCGTGAAGAACTAGGCCTACTTCAGGTTCAGCGGTTTGTGCTTCATAATGCCGTTTCTTATCTGGAACTGCAGAAGGTCTCACTCGTCGGTTGTTCGAAGCCTGAAATTTGTGAATTTTATGTTAACTAGGGCTAAAATAAAGGTATAGTAATTGGAACTCAAACTTTATAAATAATAGTCACTGTCTAGTGTCTACCGTACCTTTGGCCTCATATATTTTGGAAATTTCAGAAATCTTGTCGGCACCGCATTCGTCCTTAAACGAATTCTCCCGTCAACACGGTAAATATCACTTTCTGAAAAATGATCAGAGCAGATGTCCGACGATCTTGCTGGCTCCCAGTCTTTTCTTCTAATACATTCTATCCATCTTTCTTTCAGGGAATCATTGGTAGGAAAGCTGCGTTGTAGAGAACATTGTATCAGTTCACAAGTAATTCTATGATACGAAGCACACCAAATTGACCATTCTTTGGTATGAACGATGATAAAAGTAGCAGGAACATATGTGAAATTATCTTGTTTGATTTAAATATATCTGTTACTTTCTACCCCAGTAGGATAAACTATTAGGTAACCTTTTAAATCTAAAGCCAAAGGTAAACCTAAATAAAACATCTTACGAGACAAATCGAACGTCTCGCAAGCACAAAGCTATAATGAACTCGACCACGGAATTAGCAATTTGAACTTTAGTGTGAGCATCTGGCACCAGAAATATAGAATTATTACTCAACTATGCTGGACAAAACCGTGTGGCCCTCAATTATACCTTTCGTTCTAGTCCTACCTCCAACCTTCACGACAATTTTAAGCAGGGATTTAGTACTAAGCTAGTTATTGGCTGAACTGCCCATACAGAATACAAACAGTGATCTGGCTGGTCATGCTATTACTGGTATACTGATGAACTGACATGGTGCTGGGATTGCTGATATAGTCTGCTCTGATCATACAAACATCCACATACTTGTGACAAAATGTTCTGGTATAATGACACTTTAACATGGCCTATTCATGAATGCTGTGGCTTATCTGGACATTGATTGACTGTGATGGTCAGGAGATATTAAAAATAGAAACTGATTCTTCAAAGATAGTCTTGCTGCCCTGCATATTCTGCCATTCACTCACCGGTGAAATGTTCTTGGATGCCGACGCTTTACCAAAGACTCTTCATCGTTACTACCATCGCTATTACTTCTCATATATGACTCCGTGGATATCTTTTTCTGCCTTTTACTGCACCCATAGGCGCAACAAACACTACCACCAAAACGAGATGTCTTCGACATGTCGAAATACACAGATAACACAGATATAAACACGAGATATTGGGCTGAAACAAATCCTGAATGTTACGATGATTATTCATTCAAAGCTCCATTCGTATAAAATACTACAAACCCAATACGAATCAAATATATTTTAAAACTGGACGTTTCTCCATAAGCGCCTGTACTAAGTCGTCCAGCCTATTCCCACAATGCAACTGTAATATTGTGACCACGCAAATTTGCTTAGTCGGAGATGGTAGTAGTTCGGGGCTTGCCTGCAATCGATTCACCCGCTTCGTTGATGGTTGATTTCGTATGGTAATTATTAGGTTTCAACACGATTGTTCATCAGAGGCGGATATCTGGTGATTGTAATTGTAATGGCAATGGATTATGGCCTTTAAAGCATTTTCAAGTAATTTTATTCGACCTTGTACTTAAATATTTATCGATCGGTTTGTAATAAGGCTAAGGCACAATGGTTTGAGCGCTCGAATTCGAATCGAGTATTTAATGTAACGATTTTAGTCAGGTAGTGAGAAACTGCGATAAATATATTTTCTATACTTTTTCCACGCCGTGGACGCCTTGAAACCGCCCCAATCCAAAACCTCTAGCACAAGGTTGCACAATTGCACATATTGGCGGAAGCGACATTTCTGTCAGATATAGTGATAATAATCATTCGAAAAAAGCGTTGTTCAGGCAACAATTGTCGCACAACCCAATATTGCAGCAATTGAAACGCGTCCTTTTTGTCTTAATGCCTTGGCGTTCAACACGTACTGTCAGTTTATCGCTTACGTCTGGTAATTTACGCCCTTCATGTGTTTACACTGTAAAAAATAAAAACCTCGATTTACCGCGAAATGTTTGGAAGCACGGTAGCCAGACATTTCGTGGTAATTTAACATTACCGTTAGTCAATGTAAATTGAACTTACATTCGTCCGGTAATCTCACTTTACACGCCAGACTGTAATGTTACAGTCACCTCCGGTATATCCAATCTACATTAATCCTGTATATTTGCCACTCAGACTGTAATTTTACCGCCTACCTACACACATGCTGTCTGTGTAAATCAGGATTACATACCAGCTTGTAAATTTACGTACAACCGATACCTATCGCAAAACAACCTGATGCTAAAATATCGCAAAAGCTTCTTCACAGCCCCAAAACGAGATTGGAACAAACTGTATATTCATTCATGATTCACGATGAGAAGATTATCGATGGAAAAGTATTGCTGCTGGAGGTCTAATTCTTCTTTAGGAGACATGCAGTAACACGAGTGGTCTCTCACCATCGGCCAAACTTCCAATTGTTTCTCTTTCTCGTCCTCATCCCTTCTGTGTAGAGTATCTTGCAGCTCCACTAAAAAGAATTCATGCGTAAGTCGCTATAATAAGCAAAGTTCCTAACCTAGACATGACATTATAAAGACTACTAAGACAAAGAGGGTAACAAAAATATCACAATTTTTGAAGTCCCGGTACTGATACATTGTGTGGTGACGGCTCCGCCTTTTACATGATATAGTAGAGATTCATGACCTACTTCACCATGCACTTTATTGCATGCTGTTATTTCTTGACCCCCGATTAGGATTGTCCAGCGTATCGGTAGTGGAAATATATTGAAATCGCCCAAATGTACCATAAAAAAATTCTTTCGTGACGAGCACACGATTCTAATTCCTGGTCAGATTTAGAAGGGCGCTACTATATTAAAATCGAAAAATTAAGTTATGTTGAATTGCGTGGAGCGCGAAGAAAATTTCAAGAATAATTAAAATCTCTAAAAAAATTGGGAGTGAATTAGTAATTTCAATTTGCATGTCGACGGATGCTAACACATACTAATTGAATTAGGTGTTGGCGGCCGCACAAATTCCCATCTACGGCAGCAGGTTGCCCATCCCTGATCTTATGTCTTACGCCATTGAATCCGTATTCCAGTCTTTAACATTTTTGACAAATTTCCCCAAACTTGTTTGAAAATAGCAAAAAAACATTGGACAGGACATCAATTTGTTTCAAGGTAGGTTGCACTGAGACTAACCCTAATGCTGGTAGTGTCTACAGAGAACAAGGCGTCGTTCTGTACTGCCATGCCCAATTTGATCAGTTTTGAAATTGAATTGAATCAAATTGTGTTGATATAGGGTAGCTTAATTGAGGGCGAAACCGAGCAACCTATATTGCATCGAAGTCTGTCTTACGCAGTGCAGTTCGCCAGCTATTAACAACAGCTATCCAGCGCAAAGAGCTTTAGGCTACTGCCAAAGCTATGAAGTAATCAATGACTTACTTGTGGGAATTCCTCTAAATCTTCAAAGAATATCAAAAATTTGCTTAAATGAAGTTGAGCGCGACTGCTGGAGTTTGAATTTGGCGAGCTTTCTTGAATACGAAATAAGTTTCATCTTCAACAATCGTCTTCTGAAAATGGTTGTGAAACACATGTTTAGTCAGAATTCATACAGACTTTGTCAATTTCTCGCGTTCCCCAGGTTGAGAACCACTGATCTTATGTATTGAAGTAAAAGGTTCCTCATTTGAGGTGGCATGTGTATCAAACAAATCTAGCAGTGGATGGAAACATGTCTATGCTATGGCTCAAAATGACATGAACATACCAACAGTTTCAACTACTCCGCGGCAGAGTATGTGGTGTCACAGGTCATGGGTCAGTGTCATAGGTCGACTAACATCCCAAAATAGAACAGAGAATGCGGCGAATGAAATATTTCAATCATGAAATCAAAGTCATCCCGGTGGTGTGCACAGTCGTAGATATTCAAGGTAACGAATACTATGTAGCACTGTACCTTTTACGATGCGTATCCCAATCAGCATTCAACGATCGTGTCCACTTTCTTCAAGCACAAGCTTCGCTCCACCCTTTGCTCAAATCTCTATAATGGCCAGACGACGATACGCCACTCTAACGATTTCAAAATAAGTGGTATTCATCCGCTGACATGCCACCAATAATATTTACTGGCCACTGCGTTATAATGTTTGATTTAAGTCGTTTTTTTACAGAAACATTTATCATTACATCTAGTCCCTTTCTTTCCCATCTAATTGCGTATAAATTGATATTTGTTCCATGTGATGTCACTACTTACCGTATTGACGTAACCAGACGCTGCTTGTGATGTCACAGTGATGCATTGGTTGTTTACTACGAATCTCAGAAAAATCAGTAACGCGTAACGGTAACCTAATGTAAGCTATTACAGGTCGCGGTCGCCTTGTTCGCCATTACACTGTAAAAATAATTCTTGTAAAATAGCTTGTAACGAGCTAATAAATGCTTGATACAACCTCGATGGAGCTTGTAAATGCCAAATGCAAGCATATAACAAGCTGTCATACGTCGGTGCTTGTAATTGTGCTTGTAAATTGTTTATATTTTCTGCAAGAAGAATGAACAAAAATAGCAGTCTGTACTCACTCAAGATTCGTCACAGACACGATAACACACCCCAGACACCATACCACACCCCAGACATGCCCAGACACGATGTCCGAGTGTCAACACAGTTCGCACACGCCCCCGACATGTCCCAGACATGATGTGCGATCGAAAACGCTGTTCGAACTTACTCCAGACATGCCTCAGACATAATGTCTTACTGTCAACGCATTTCGAACACACCCCAGACATGTCCCAGACATCATGTTCGAGTGTCAACAACAGTTCGAACACACCCCTGACATGTTGTTCGAATGACAACGAAGTCCGAACCTATCTCCAGACATGCCTCAGACATGATGTCCGAGTGTCAATGCAGGCCCGACACACCCCAGACATGCCCGAGACATGACCCAGACAAGATGCTCAAATGTAAAAACGCAGTCCAAACACATTCCAAACATGATGTTCGATAGACAACGCAGTCCGAACCTGTTTCAGACATGCATCAGTCATGATGTCCGAGTGTCAACGAAGCTCAAACACCCCCCCCCCCCGTCGACATGCGCTGACATGTCCCAGACATGATGTTCGAGTGTCCACCGCGCTAGAAAATACCCCCTAACATGATGGGTGATTAACAACGTGGTCCGAACCTATCTCCAGACAAGCCTCAGACATGATATCCGAGTGTCAATACAGGCCGAACACACCCCAGACATGCCCTAAATGTGTCCCAGACATGATGCTCGAGTGTCATAAGTCATAACGCAGTGTCATAACGCAGTCCGAACACATCCCTACCACGATGTTCGATATACAATGCAGTCCGAACTTACTCCAGTCACGCCTCAGACATGATGTCCGAGTGTTAACGCAGTTCGAACACACCCCTGACAAGCCCCTAAGATATGTGAGTTGAAATGTTGTTCAAAAACATCCAGACATCATATCCGGCAATAGGAAAATGCGCAAGACACAAAATACGATGCGATTCCAATGTTACTATTTTTCATTATCATCCTTTTGGTCATTATATTTCAATATAAACTCCCAATTCACCCTGTTTGCACAAAATAAATCCGCCGGTTTTGGTTGAGCGGTTTATCAAAAAGGCGCGAGATCAATACGAGGAAGGATTTGGATTTCAAATAATCGCAATTAATAATTTTTATCTGATTCAATAACAATGGATATCGATTTTAGATTAGTTTTACGATCAATATATGTAGAATTAACTTGAAATGTCACATAACTTTACACTTCAACGTGTTATTCGGATCAGATGCCTACCTTTTATTGATTTGGACTTGGATTTTAATTTCGAATTCGTAACAGGATTTGGATTTTACAATATTATATCCACCCATATCGGCGCGAACGCGAATGGCGAAACCAGCCATGTTTTGTGGTGGTGCAGGTTTCTTACGTTTTGATTTCTTCGTTTATTGCAACTTAGGATGAGTCTGTGGCTGTGTCCTACCGAATGTTGCGATGGTGTAGAGTCGTTTCCCAATAGAAGGTCCTTATTATCTCACCTGAGGCGGTTCCACCGAGACGAAAGTAACTGTGGCTAGTGTCAATGTATTTCATGACGAGTCGCACAAATATCAGGTTCAAGATATTTATGTTGTTGAGAAAACTGCTGATGACCTAACACTTTGTAGAATTGAGTATATATTGTTTGTCAATGCCGAGTGCTTCTTTTGTACTAAATTGATAAAGTCTATTCAGTTTATCAAACACTTTCATAGTTACTCTGTTAAAGAAGATGGCGTTCGTGTTTTTCGTCCTACAGACTTGATGTATCATGAACCACAGCAGATATATGTAATCAATGACATTAACCTGATGAGGTTACGTCGCGGGCTCGCGGCGTATATAACTGATCAATATTTGTGATTTGATGTATTTCAGGTTATTGGAATAGTCTTGATTGCTATGGCTAACGCTGAAGCACAGTTAAAGTTGAAGGTGACCTATGGTGACCGTTCAAAAGTATTTAGAGTAAACTCTGTATTAGAAGTGAAAACTGCTGTATTACATAAATTTCCTGAAGTTCCCGCTGACAATGCCAACATTGAGTACCATGACAAAGATTTTGGCTGGGCTGATTTTGATTCTGATGTGGAACTACGCAGTGGCGATATTTTGAAATTGAGTGAAAAAAAAATCAGGTAATTTAGTCTCATGGTTATACAATTACCATAATATACATGCTTCGTTACTTGATATTTTTGTCTTGCAGAGCCTTCTTCGAAAGTGACAGATTTGCTTGGTGCTGGTGTTCGTAATTCAAAGTGCACCAGTAATGTGGATGTATCATTGACTGAAGAGCAGACGAATAGTAAGTTTTATGCCGCCTACTGCAGGACCGGCCAACCCGTGGCCCGCGGGCTACATGTGAATAGTGTGGATAGTGGCCCGCGCAATGATTCGTCGCTTGCATGTGGCCCTTCGGCCGAAAAGGTTGGCCACGCCTGACCTACTGTTTGACGGTGTATAGCAGTGTTCCCAAATACATTCTTACACAATGTGTAAGTGACATTCACAATTACAAATTCAAATTGCAAACCACGCCATAGTATAATGGTGCATTCAGCTTCTTGACTATGTAACATTCGTCCACTTTTCATTCAGACTTGACGTGCCACCGTATACAAGAACACTGGTGTGTACAGCTCTAGGGCAAGAATATAAAGTTCTGAGATCAAGCTTGGCAGATGAAGATCATTATCTTCCAGCATGGGTGAGTTTTGAAGCTTGAAGTATGGTAGTTCTACACCAGGGATGGGCAAACTACGGCCCGCGGGCCGCATGCGTCCCGCAACACCGTTCTGTGCGGCCCGCGAGAGTCTAAAGAAACTTTTTATAAATATTGATAAAATGCGCACAAAAAAATCGAATTAATGCAGGGACTTGATTTAATTTTTCTTAGTATATTTCACCACGATAATTCTAAGACAGTGGTTCTCAAACTGGTGGGCATGCCCGTGGGGGCGTGCAAGCATCTGAATGGGGGCGCGAAGCTGAGCTCGACTGAAAATAATTTCAGATGTTGAATGCGGTCCGCGAGCTCAAAAGTTTGCCCACCCCTGAGCTACACTCTCTAAAATCCGTA
The DNA here is from genome assembly GCF_051294905.1 of Botryllus schlosseri. Lineage (NCBI taxonomy): Eukaryota > Metazoa > Chordata > Ascidiacea > Stolidobranchia > Styelidae > Botryllus > Botryllus schlosseri. The sequence continues at coordinate 26,190,949 of NC_137243.1, read as the reverse complement.
ACATTTTAGCACGCTTGGAAAAAGAAACTGGATCACAAAATTTTTAACGAACGTCGGAAAGTAAAAAATCCAGGCGATCCGGTTCTCATCGCAAATAGAATAAAGTATGGAAGACCTGGTCCACGGAGACGGCTCCATACTGAAGAATCCGACACGAGCAGCCCTCGATGGCAAGAAACCCCGAAGTTCTGGTCTTCCTGCTAACGAAGTAGGAAATTACTATTTTCGGGGCTTGTCGGTCGGGAACCGCTGATTCATATATTAATTAAAAATTTCAGGTCGGAGAATCTTCGAACAATGAGGAAAGCTTCGCCGAACATAAGTCAATCATATTATCGGAATCAAGTTCATCTAACCCAGCCAAGGCAAAGCTTATGAAAACAATGAAAGCCACTTTCAAAAGGCGTCGGTTTGATATAGAAGACGGGAACATGCCAACTGCTGACATTCTTGTGGAGTATCCCCTTCTCAGAAATTCATATTGGGTAAGAAGCAATATCATTGGTTTGATTTCTGTTTAACGGTAACTGATAATGTTTCAGCTATTGGAAGAAATGAAGCTGATTAACAATGGTCTAGATATTCTGGACAAGAACAAAGAAAAGAAATTCTCCAAGCATGCAAGAAGAATCAAGTGGGATCGCTTGCCAGCCAACATTGTAGATGTGATAGGTACAATGCTTTGAATATACAAATTATTGGACAACTCAAAATATGAATTTGTGTTTTTTTTTCATATTCTGCAGAACTCAATTGGATGCTCGGTATACCTTCAATGTTCAACGAATCCTATGACAAATTCTTGGTTATAAACAAGGTTTGTACCAAGTACATGTCGACATTGCATTGCTATAAAATATACTTTACTGCGCTGATAATAGGCTCACAGCTAGATATGTCAGTATAAGTCAGTGGCGGCTAACCCGTGGCTTGCGAGATGGTTGTGTATGGCCCTCGAGGTAATTCTCGGAACATCGGGTAAAATAGCAAGGCCTGCCAAAATTTGATTGGTCTGACCGCCAAATTTGATGATGACTAAAAAAGCAGTTTTGGCGTATTTAGGGGCCAGCCACATTTATCGCAGATTTTCGTATATGATTATTAAGTCGAATATCTCGCAGCAGATTTATCGACTTGATATTTTTCTTGGCACTTCGCATGATTTATTGTCACTCGATTTTTTGCATTTAGTATTGGAGCCCACCTGAAAATTATAAATACGCGTCACTTACAGAATTGAGTCCAACTATATATTCGCAATTAGGGGATAACGTTGTGTCGTCCAACATGCGACTTCGCTTGTGTGCTCGCAGCGAGATAGACGATGAAACTTTGCACAATAGGACGGAGGGATGTTCACCGAAACCTTCGATATTGCTATATCTAAACGCCGAATAATCATGTCCTTGCAAAATAAACCCAGTGGTATACAAAGGCAGCCCTCAATATTTGCAAGTAACATATTTATTTATCGAATTCATTCATTGTTTTTGAAAAAATTTCCCACCTAGCGCGATCACGACATGAATGCCCACAGAGTTCTCATGACGTAATGTAAAATGTAAGTCTTATTTTTAATGTTACCTAATTCGGTTGGCTCCTATCGGACGACTTAAGAAAGGTCATTAACATTCAAGTGGCCCACTCAATGGTTCCTAAATCTCTTGTGTCCCTTTGGCTGAAAAGGTACCCCTGGTATAAGTGCTGTCATAGTCATAATTTTGACCTAATACATCAGCCATTATTACTCTGATAGTATTATTGGCTATATAAGTTTATACTCTCTTTGCCTTTCAGTATACAGTTGTGTGCCCTCTTTTTCCAGGATAATCCAGAATCACCGCACCCAGTCATACATCTTGACACTCGACAAACCAAGTGGACGGTGCACTTTGACGAGCTAGTGATAAATGAAGTAGTAGATTTCACACATGCTTTAGCTCTCATTCTGTCAATACATTGGGTATTCAATATCCAGTTCGCATGTGGTGTGGATAAGACTCTACATTACTTGTCCATCTGCATTGCAAAAATCAAAGGCTGCATATGCCGTCTGCGGTCGCTTCAATGTGTGAAACAATTTGATTTGCAGTTTTTAAATTCATTTGATCATTGATATACAATGGTAAGTGTAAATAGTTTTGCTTTTTTGGGAGTGCTGAAGTAGATTTGGCCTCAAGTGATTATATTTACAGCGTATTACTTCATTACTTGACAATTCTGACGTTGTAAAGTAGAAAATAGGTTTGTACTGGACCTAATGATACTTTAGGAACTACATGAGTGCTTGTCAAGCCATTCAAGCTGCACTCCTGTGGAGCATGCTTGGTCTGCTGCAGGCTAAGTCATGCAAATATTTTTTGCACAATTTCTTTTTATACATGCTGCTGTTGATTTTCATACTGTGCTTGAGCCTGCTGTATATTTCCTGCTGATCTGCTGCTGTTAATCGGCTTTAAATAAATGAGCCTTTTCGCTATAGTTTTGTGAACAATCATGGCCGCCGAATGCATTGGGTCTTTCTGCCAGTACAGGTGCAAGATTTGGGTATAATAAGAGAGAGAAAAAGAGAGTTACAAGATATAGCTTGTACTGAGTTTACTAGATTTAGCTTGTCAGCTTGTAACGAATTACAAGAAAAATACTGTAAACTTGTAATCGAGTATAGCATAGGCTTACCATATTTCGGAAATGAAAAAAGAGGACACTTTTTCAGAAATTTCAGACATGCAAAACTTGAGAAGAATTCTCAAAAACCGGTAAATTTTTCCCACTTCATGATCGGTTGACTAAAAAAAAAAGGTCATCACTTCCGCTCAGAGCTCAAAATCACGTTTTTCACTCCACATTTCCCGGTGGATGACTAAAAAAAAAAAAAAAAGGTCTTCTTCTCGCTCAGAGCTGTCATCACCACTTTTCCCTCCCAAATACCCGCCGGAGCTTCACTTCTGCGCTAATTTGCGGCATATCACTCGCAATTTCCTCTAAATCTGACCTAAATTTTCAAAAAAGAGGACAAAATCTCAAAAAAGAGGACAAAAGGGCGTCCTCCGAGGACACTTTCAAAAAAGTCAAAAAAGAGGACAAATCCTCTTAAAAGAGGACGTATGGTAAGCCTAGTATAGCATATTTTTTCTTGTAATTTTACAAGAATAATTTTTACAGTGTAGCAACTGGTCAACTTAGCATGCGGCGCTGATATTTCTCGTTTCCCGAACAATATTATACATCCTAAACTGATATTCCAACTCATCAGTCCTATCCGTGACAACGAATGTAACCAGCGAGACCGGCCGATAGCCACAGCCTTATAATATAATATAGTGGCTATATCTACGATTGTCAGTTGTTTCTTTTACCCTACTATATACTATACTGAAATTGGTACTAGGGCCAACAATTTCCGTATGACAGACCCCAGTCTCGCGAACGAGGTTGAATCAGGTCAAATCACCACGAGAATGATATCAGTAACATTCAGTTCCACGTATACATTGGCTGCAGAGATTTTCAAGCTAATCAATTTTGCCAATAGCCTGGTAAACTTCAGAAACGAGTAACTGTCTGTAATTTTGCGAAGAAATTCTGGTAACTTGACTTTAGAGCTAACTTGAGGTAATATTACATATCAAAATGTAAAATTACAAGCTACGCACAGCAGTTATTGGCAGCTACTGGTAATTCGTTGCAAAATTTACGGAGATTTCCCAGTAAATCTACCAGATTTTTTACAGTGTAGATTTTATCTATGACAAGTACTGCACATCTTTAGACGATCGAGGTACTATATACTATGGACAGCATGAATTACAGCATAACCAACGTGCTGAATGTCAGCGATAGTTGGGAGGTGATCGATTTGGACGATATTGAAAATACATAGCATCAAAGACTGGACATTGTATCAGCTAAAAATGAATATGATGGTGATACTGGAAATAGACTACGCAGCATCACCGACTCTTACGCCGTGGTAATGGTATCGACAGAAGCGATAGGGTCGCCGTTTATGGTGATTAAGTCGAAGAAAAAACCTGTCACATTATCAGAAGAGTTAATGAGCTCTTTCCATGACTTGACGCAGACGTATTTCTCAACGGATTTGGATCGACCGCCCCGGACAACGGAACACTTGGAGCCTATCTCAGACCAAAAAACATACCACCCATCACCGAAACTTCTGAGATGCTCTTCCGAAAATAACCTGCAGAAAAAACACCGAACCACGGGTTATTTTGAAAAGACGTACGATATTGAAGGGCCCCTCGGAAGTGGTGGTGGAGGTACTGTTTATGCAGGTGAGCTGATACTTACATGGCACTAAATATCCACGCATTTCTCATCCAATGGAATTGTCTGTCTCTAGTTTTAGACCAGCTCAATGTTACACGAACGTCGAACACGAGTCACTTAATCCGTGATATCTTCAGTGGCGGCTCGTGACAATATCGGGTGGTGGGGCAAGGGCTGCGAGCGACTTTTATCAACATGACGTCACAATGGCGTTTTCCAACGTAAAAAAGTAACTTTATGATGCTCACATGAATTTCTCGACAACAGTGATTTTAACGTAGGTGCCGCGAGAGGTTTGCCGGTGAGCCGTGACTTGAAGTGTGGTAACAAATGTTTTATTCATTTATTTTTTAACAAAGGATTATTTTACAAAATGTACGTGAACTAAGAATCGTCCCTATGCCACGAATCAAGTATCAGGTCATCCTTAGTAGCATGCGTTATGATTTCATGGTATAGTCATAGATTACGCAAATCGATAGACCCTAATTTTTCTAAGCCCGTCCGAAAGTGTTTCGCACACGATCCTGGTGTGTTACGACCACTGAGCTGGTGATTACGACCAGAGATGGGCGGATTCCAAAATTTCGGGATCCGAATCTATCCGGATCCGGCTGGCAATTGGAAATTCATAGTCCAAAGAAATCCGGCTGGTGAATGTCCAGTTCGGAATCCGAAAAAATCCTGCCAGAACAATGCTAATTAATCATACCACAGCAAAAAAATCCGGCTAAAATCCGACCGTCACCCCAAATTCAAAATCCGGATCCAGTCCGGCCAGGTAAAAAAACATTGAAATCCTGCTCCGGCTCCTGAACCGGACTGTGACCATCTCTGGTTACGACCAGGTGATAATAGGCAACCAAAACGTAGGCACCCGGCGTACGATTGGATCAATAGACTGGACAACTTCTAGACCTCTCATTTTCGCTCTAAAGACAACTGCGTAAACTACGTACGGAACAAAGATTCAATACGATTCATGTTCGCACTTGACTTGACCTGACTCATTCCAATGACTAGAACTCGAGAGATTGCGTAAGCCTAACTGGAAAGGTCAACGAGTTCGGACACATACGCAATTGTTATCTCATAGATTGGGCCCGTCATATTGAATCCAGAACATCAATTTGAATGGTCTTTGAAGAACTAAGGACAGCAGCCTCGGAACTTCGGTCTCGGAACATCATAGGACATTTTGGCCTTGAAACTGGAGACTGTGACACAACACATACGGCTTAGAGTCTATAAGTCTGCTGCGAAATCGGCGTTGGAAAATATACTAATCAATAAATACATGAATAAAAGCCGTAACTTAGTATACTGTTACAAGAAATCATCGAGAAGTAGCATACGCAATCTCATAACCCATTCCGGTATGGTACACTGTCAAAATCAATACAAACAGACGAACACCGAACTTTGAGTAAAATAGATCGAGGAATAGGCTGATCGAATGATCAGCTGTTAGCCGACATCGAAAATGAAATAGCTATCGCATTTGACAGGGGATTGTAAGCAAATGGTTTGAAGGCCACAATTTCACAGTGAAATGGACATTGGCGAACATAAAATTATGTGAATATTTGAATGCAAACCGAGAATCTTGGTCAGCTGTTTCATGCGATCATCGAGATATACCATTGGAAATATCATCACCGATCTCGTTATGGAACGCAGACTATAGATTAGCACAGACCGACACCGGCTATTGCGTGAGATCCGCAATGACGTAGGTAGGCTAAGTATCAGATCAGCGCGCATCTCTACCATACTCGACCTCGAAAACGAAATAACTGCCTCAATCATTGAGTGTCAACTTTAAGACTTGGCACCGTGTTCGATACTAAAATCCAGACATACCGTGCGAAAGCTCATGACAGATCTAGGTATGGAACATCGTTGAAATCAATAGAGACCAATAACGGCTTTTGCGTAAATTTGTTGGCGATAAATGAAGAGTCAGCTCTTACTCGACTTTGGAAACGAAATTACCACCCACATAGTTCAGTGACAAACTTAAAACTTGTTACATCGGTCGATACTAACACTTATCGTGCCAAATGTCATGACCGATCTCGGTATAGAACATCGTCAAAATCAATGGAGACCAATACCGGCTTTTGAGTAAAATCTGTTTGCTTTACTATGTACATGATAGATCAGCACACACTGAACTTCGGAAACGGAATTACTACCATTATCTATAAGTAGCAAGCCTGAAACTTGGAGCAGTGTTAAATACTACCTTCACGACATATCATACCAAGTTTCAAGAAATATCATGGTGCGAAACCCCGTCAAAATCGACCTGTTCCAGCAAAGGTCGACTCAACGCATATTACGGTAACCGAGTTCAGATATAGATACGATTGTTACATCACACCTTAGGGGCCAGCAAGCATATTTGCCCCGGTTGCTCGGCCATTTTACGAATAGGAGAGAGTAAATCACCGTTTCTTTATTGTGCGCGGCTTTGAGAGAATAGATAGTGAAAGCTTGTTATGAGCGCTACCGGGGCAAGCCCCGGCTAGGCATTCACAAAGCGAAAACACAGAAGAGAATTCGATTTTCGCAGAGACTTCGCTATGTATGGGCGTTTGCAAGCGAAAGCACAAGAAGAACGCGGGTTTCGCTGTGATCTCGGTATATATTGATTGCTGTGCGTCTATAAATGGTTAAATTGTTATTGAACAGAATTTTAGGTGGGGCAATGCCCCAGTTGCCCTATAGGACGAGCCGCCACTGGATATCTTGTTGTAGTTTCGATAGACTGTTACAGTTTTTTGTTGTTGTATGGGGAGTTGTTGAGCTCAAGCAGATCTTGAGCAGTAATGCTAATCATTTTGCTATACGCACGGGTGATCGATCTATCCACATAACTTTGCCAATAACGAGACAACAGCAAATAGCGAGTAATGTGCTAACGATACCACTTTTCATGATATAGATCAGTGGTTCTCAACCTTTTTTGACACGCGCCCCCCTTGGAGATGGTCAAAAAAATCGCGCCCTCCCCCTGACCCCCCTTGCATTTATCGTCATGTCAAAAAGAGCACATCATCTAATACAGAGGTGGGCAACGTTTTTGATAATCATGGCCGCATTTCGATTGCTTATGTAGCGAAAGGCCGCGTTCTATAGGGCATAGCCGCAATGAACGATCTGGACGCAAAATTCCTATGGTAAACTGTCCATATCCATTCCCGGTGAACTCCGGACTATTCTACTTTTCACAATGGCCTATTGTGCGCACCGAAATAGCGAGCGGCAATGGTATGAATAGTTGCCGGGAGGTGCATATTGTCGCGCGGAGCGCGAAAATTTTTCAGGGCCGCGAACTAATTGTTATTTTCTTGCCAATTCCCATTCGGCTGCATTAAAATCGAAAAATGAATTCTTGTTGAATTGCGCGGAGGGCGAAGAAAATTTCAAGATTAATTAAAATCTCTCGAAAATGCGGGAGTGAATTTGTAATTGCAATTTGCATGTCTACGGCCGCCAACACATACTAATTGAATTAGGCGTCGACAGCCGCTCAAATTCCCTTGTAGGGCCGCAGGCTACTCACCCCTGATCTAATAGTATACATAAGGTATATCTTACGCCAATTTTGAATCTGCATTCCAGTTGTTGAGTCTTTTACATTGCTGACAAATTTCTCCAAACTTGTTTGAAAATAACAAAAAAAAACATTGAACAAGACATCCAATAATTAATTTTAAGGTAGGTCACCCTGAGACTAATCCTGATGCTGGTAGTGAGGCGTCGTTCTGTCCTTCCAGACTAAATTTGATCAGTTTTGGAAATTAATTAAATTGTGTTGATTTATAGCCTAATTGAGGGCGAAACCGGGCAACCTATGTTGCATCTAAGTCTGTCTTAGGCAGTGCAGTTCGCAAGCTACTAACAACAGCTGCCCAGCGCGACAAGCTTTAGGCTACTGTCAAAGCTATGAAGCAATTAATGACTTACACGTGGGAATTGCTCTCTATATCTCAAAAGAATTTCAAAAATTTGCTCAAATGAAGTTGAAATCAGACTATATACTCCGTTGAGCGCGGTTGCTAGAGTTGCAAGCTTTCTTCAATATGGAATAAATTTCATCTTCATTAATCGTCTTCTCATAATGGATGTGAAACACATGTTTAGACACGTACAATTTATACTGACTTTGTCAATCTCTTGCGCCCCCCCCCTATATTGACTTCGTCAATTTCTCGCGCCCCCCCTGAGAGTCTTCCGCGCCCCCCAGGTTGAGAACCCCTGATATAGATAGTGGTACCAATAGTGCGTTCTTCTTTTCGTGTCCATTCGCGGTTGTGCTTCAACAATAGAATTGGAAATGAGCTGCATTGTGTTTTACAGGAACGCGGATACTTGACGGGGCAGCAGTCGCCATTAAAACAATCTCGGAGGAAAAAGTAATTCGATGGGGAGAGCTGGAAGACTGCGTGGTCCTCTTCGAATTAGAACTTTCGCACAAAATATCCAGATCTCGTCATCCCGGTAAGTAAATGACCCCATATTGAAAACGCATATACATGCGCTCATAGGCCCGTTCCTTTTTTTAAGGAATAATCCGCATGCTCGACTGGTATGAGCTTGCGGACTCGTTTGTTATCGCGATGGAACGACCTCAACACATTCTGGATTTACGGCGTTGTATGATCGCATTTGGCGCCTTCTCCGAAGATGAAGCTCGCGATATCATTCGACAAGTCGGCGAGGCAGTTATTCACTGTCACAGCAACGGCGTCGCTCATCGCGACATCAAGCTGGACAACGTACTTCTCAATCTGGGCACTAACGAAGCCAAATTAATTGACTTTGGTTGCGGAACTTTGCCAAAGGTTAGTACCACGAAATATTTATCATTTAATTGCACCATGGATCCATTGATGGCAGTTGTTCCTAACTTCCGTGACTTTGCAGTGCCCTAACGATGGGAGAAAGATACTGTATCATACTGGTACTTGATTAACTTTATTGTATTCAGCACTTCAAAACACGGTATCAAAATATCGATTTCGTTACTAATGGAAATATGACTATTTCTAAAACGTATTTAGAAAGGTAAATAATATCCAGTACGTGCGTACATCTTTTTTCCGGGTAAATGTCTGATGACTTGAAAATAGGATTAAAATACTGTCTCTGAGACGCGAGGCATTCCAAAAGTATTCATTAGTGGAGTCCGAATCTTTAGGCCGAGTCACCGCATTGCAATGACTGAACTAACGTCTTGTTTCGAGCCATTTCAACACCGGAGCATTATCGATATATTTCGTTGTTCTATTCAGAAAACAAGAGATTTCCAATTTGCAGGGACCCCATTATATTACCCGCTGGAATGGTTCTTTGAGGGCTCTTACAGCAGTCGGCGTTTGGATTGCTGGTCACTGGGTGTCTTGTTGTATGCCATGGTGGAGAACCGATATCCTTTCCAAGATTTGGAAGAAACTGCCCGATGCAAGCTGAGGTTTCACCGAGAGGATCCGACAGATTCGTTCAATCATCTGATCAAGTGGATGCTGATGAAAGATCAAGACCTACGACCGACCATCGAGAGTGTGCTGCGCCATCCTTGGTTTAGGAAATGAGATTCTACAGCAACGTGCTCGTCGGTGCGACAGGTTGAGTGTGGGTCACAACGTAGAATGCGGATTACATTGAAGAGAATGTGTATGAGACACAGCAACAGCTCAACGCCATACCGCGTCTGTGGTGATCACGTACGATGTCGTTTGTTAAACTCGCAGTTGGTCAGCAATGAAGTACTTGTGCTATTTAGGAGTGCTCAATTAAACTTTTCCTACTTTCACGACTGATGGACGTGGGTATGTCTTCATAGTAGTTGAGTCATTTAGACGAAAACCTACCTCTTGGGCTTTTGAAGTGTAGAAAGTAGTTCTTTGAATCAATCGCATGATCTTTTGAGTGATTTTATTTTGGTAACAACCGCTTAAAACACTCCATGTGTCATGATTAGGTATATTTTAGGAAATTTCTCCATTTATAGTGTCATCAGACATGTCGCGTTCTCACGAAGATGCATCTTGAAATTTAGAAAATGGCCCCTCCGAGTTATACTACTAAAACTACGCGACACCTTTGGATTCCTAAAATTACTTACTGCAGTAAATTTTATACTTGTACATGTAATTGAGTAAAACTTTGCGGCATTACTTATATTTTTACTTGAATAGAAATGCTTTCTAGATTGACCACCCTGATTACATTTCAGTTACATTCATCTTACGTTAACTGGCATCCATTTTCCATTCCAACTCATGGTGCTTCTAATTTTATTTGCGATTTCTTGCCTTCCCTAAACAACATTCAGAGTTAATATTGCATTGATAATGCGTTGACATTCAATATATTTTTGCATGCAAAATATATATATTGTCGCCTGATTTGTACACTGCAAGTTAGTGTAGCCTGACAACGACAGTGAAAGAGTGAATAGACATGGATCTTATTTTCCCCGGAATATAGTTTCACGGCTCCTCTGACCAGAGTTGGAGTAAAATTGATTGTAATAAAATGGATTCAGTGATTACACTGGTCTACACGATTTTTGCGCCAGGATTCCTTCAAGTCATTTATACCTAATTTGAGGGGCGCTGAATCCGAATCTGGCGTTAGGTTTGTTCTATCACGTCACGTTTTAGAAAGACTTTTTATGTTGGTTTTCACTACTTTTTCGGGGTACTTAATTAGATTAAACCTACTTCCTGAAGTTGATATGTTTTTTGACTACTTCCACTGAACAGTATTTTGGATAAACTATTTACTTTTGGTATCTGGATTTCGAAAAGTAGAAAGTGGTTTGAGGAAAAGATTGCACCACTCTCATGAGTTTCAATATAATTCAAACTACGTGACATAGCCCCTGAAGCATGGTAACTGAATATATTTCCGAATATTCTACCAATGTGTAATGTCATTATAGACAGTTTGCGTTAGCCGAGAAGATACATCTTGCGATTTCGTATGTAGTCACCTCCGACTAACTGCTGAAAGTATGTGACCACCTTCCCACGACCAAATATATACTTAGACTTACTGACTTTTAGTACTTCGGAGACCTTTCGTTTCGTCTTCTACTTCAAGAACTTTTCACTAGTACTTCTACTTGTATTTTACTTCTATTTTATGGGCCAAAAAGAAGTCCCGATTAAAATATGAGAGTACCACTGGATTCAAGTTCACCGAAAACTCACTTATTCTGTTCTATAACAACCCAGGTTTCATCATTATAGATGATTACAATATTTTGATCTAATGCTGTTGTACGCTCACCGCAATATGCCACTAACGAAAGCCGAAATTTGATTAAATTATGAAAATGAGAAAACACATTTGTCGTGATAAAGAAATTCTGAGCACACAATCAGATTCAGCAACCGAAAATTAGCCTTAATCAATCATTAAAAAATTTTGCGCAAAGGTTTTTTGAAATTTGTAGACCAGTGTAATTTTATGGTCGAAAGCAGCGCCTGATTGAAAAAAGATAGAAAATCACTTGATTCGAGTTCACCGAAAACTCTGTCATTTTGCTTGAAATTCCCAAGTATTTTCAGTCCCAGTTATTGATCGGCACGATATATTTCATGGTAAAACAGATTTTTGCAATGATTTTATCATACATAGTTATCATACCGGAAGTGCGAGGTGCAGTTTTACGTTGGTAGCTGAATTTTGCAGCCAATTTGACTTTCCAGCTGGTCTATAATACATCTGAATTATTCAAGTATGCGGTAAGCACAATGCAACGCTGCCCTTATTACTATGTACTTCACTAATTATTCAGAGCTCATAATATTTTACAAGCCCGACCATCATGCTTCGCCATCACCTCCATGGTCTTTAGTAAAGCCCTGGTTTAGGTGCTCGATTGGTGAACTCGAATGAAACGTGTTCTTGGCTGTGATGTATATATGTTTTCAGAAAATTGCCCCAAGGGGAGATCCTGTGCAAGACCCAGACGTGCCGAACCATCCATTTTTTATTGTAGTCGGTAAGTATGCAACAGAGCAATCTAGTTCTAGTTCTAGTTGCACATTTGTGTTTTGGGTTCTAAATGACTGGCGCACAGACCATTGAGAATACTGACCCTAGCTTTACGTGGAGATGGTCTTTCAGCTAGTAACGTATCTCGCTAGCGCCAGTATCGATTCCTCAGTCGCTGAAAATGCGTTTCCAGGCATCGTGCACAGCTCAGAGTTCACATTAAAATGAAATTTACGACAATGATTTTTTTGTTGTATTTGCATTCCTTTTAATGAAATATTACTTCTTTTGTGGTCACTAGGACCATCGCCTGTTAGGTAGCACAGTGCTGTACTGACGTAGAGTTTTAAAACGTGGTTGCCTTGCTTATATCGATATTGAATTCATGCGGCCCGCGGCCGCTACGAAATTCGAAAAGGGGCCTGTCACCCGTTTTGAGTTGGCGACCCGTGGTCTATACTAACCACTCTCAATTCTATTCATTTTAGCCCCCGGAGGCGTGTATACACTTTGCCAAAGAATTTGTGGTCACTTCAGAAAGAACCGCAATATTTTCCACCGACAGCTTCTGCGTTGCATTAAGTTATCTGTTTGCCGCATACTACGTCTTTAACATATAATACCCACAACAACTTATAGCTACTCTGGAGTTCATACAGAGGTAAGCGAGATTGAAACTGTTGCATTTCCATTTGACCTAAGGTAACTTTACGGCAATTTTGGGCCGGCCCATCGAGCGCTAAATTCGATGACATATTTATAGCAGAGTGAAATTTATGTTTTCGTAATCAGTACAGCAGTAGCCAGGGATGTAATGACTCGAGTCATGACTCGACTCGAGTCACGATTTTCGGACGACTCGACTCGAGTCATTTTCTCAAAATACGAAAATGACTCGACTCGACTCGAGTCAATCTGTGCAAGTCATTGACTCGAGATTCAGGCGGCCAAGACCGACATTTCATTGTAATTTCGAAGCCAACACATTATTGGGATTTCGTTTGTTGGTACTGGTGCTTGAAAATGCGACCAGAAACTGCTAAAAGTGAGGAAAATTGATATATTATAAATGCTAACCATTCAATATCACCAAACAGAGTTAAAAAGTGGGTTTAGGAAGACTTTAACTGGAAACTGAGCAGTCAACACAATGACTTGGACTAGGACTCGAGTCATAATACCATGACTCGGACTCGATCCTCTGTTCGCTGACTTGGACTCGGACTTGACTCGGTGGGAATTGAAAATGACTCGACTTGACTCGAGTCAAAAATGTAAAAGTGAGATTGACTTGTGATTCGGTGCCTTGTGACTTGGTTACAACCCTGGCAGTAGCTTTCCATTGATATCCGTTTTATCAAATTTAGCGCTCTTCAAGCCGACCAAAAATGGCCGTAAAGTAGTCTTCGGTTAAATGGGAAGTATAACGTACCCAAATGCATGCAGCGAGTCTTTCTATCTCGCTGCGTCCACACCATATAGGACACTACGGCGAAACCAATGTAAGCAGCAGGACCATAACGTAACTATAATTTCAGTACACGAAAGAATCGTCTTTTACTACTCGACTCGAATCATTAAAATTAATACTCGATTCAGACTCAAGCTACTATAGAAACTCAAAACCGTTATTTAGTTGACAATCAATTTATACGGTATTTTTAGTTTTTGTGAGTCTGTGCCCCATGAGGTAATCTCCCAAATCTCAATATAGCAAGGTTTCCCAACCTCGTATCCAGCCCCCCCCCCCCCCCCCCCTGCGACCGGTTTTGAAGGCAACAGAGATTCAATCGTCCGGCGGTCACTGCTTTAATAACTGTTGCTGGTGTAATAGTTTTGTAGTTATGTGTTTATAAGATGTCTTTCATTTATCACAGGATCTTTGCTGAGATATCAGGAGACGGGTCGCGATCTAGCAAAATAAAAAAAAGATGATATTCACACCAAGGTCCGGAAACTTATAAAGCAACATCGTGCAGCCAACCCAGGGAAATGCTGAACCTGCAACCCTTCAATTGCGTGAACTATATGCGTAATTATGAGATGCTGCAACATTTGATTAATATACAGAAGTTTTCAGTACCTAATGTACTTTTATGGCGAGTATGCGTTAGGTTGAGTTAAGACTTTGGTGAATTCGCGTACAAGGATGAGAATGACGTCAGAAAACAGTCATATATGCGTCGCATGCTTCAGACAGTAAGGACTGCATGCTTTGACTTCACCAGATTTACTAGTGGCGTAACCAGAATTCAGGTTATCCAGACTACCGATTACCGATAGCAAAGGTTACCAGTCACTAGTAGCGTAACCGATTTCAGGTTATCCAGACTACCGATTACCGATGTCAAAGGTTACCAGACACTAGTAGCGTAACCGATTTCTGGTGACAAATGTTACTGGAGACCTCCTGCCACTGCTGAGACAGGTAAATTTACCTGAATTTTTCTAACGTGCGATATCCATGATGTCGAGCTTTATCGCCATTGCACGTGAATGCTTCTTAACCCTTTGCGACACCACAAAGTCGCACGTGTGTTATGGTGCATATCCCGAAAATATTTCAGCTGAAACCCAAACGCGGTGGCTTTCGGAACAAATCCCCTCAATTGCTTAACTCCAAGTCGAGACCATATCATGTTTAAAGGTCATATTGTGATTATATGGTGTCATGCAATAAAACTAAATGTAAATGCTGTACTTTGATTCTATCAATTAATCATGTGACTCGGAAGGATACGCGGACGTCTGGTGTTACGCACAGGACCGTAACTGCCGCACCCCAAACCCATCAATTAGGGAGCCCGAGCTCGAAGGGAACCCAAATTATTTCGTGAATAAACATCAATCATGGAGTATTTTCTCGAAATTTTGGAAACTTTTACAAAGAAGAAATAACAATTTGAAATCGTGTACGTCTTAGTTTAGTACGTTTGGGCGATTTCAATATCTTTTGAAACGGCAGATACGAGGACACGAAATAGCATCATGTACCGAAGTTATTATACCAACGGGTACACCCGAAGATGTTTGATCATTATTTAGGGGTCCTACCTTTTCCAACACACCTCACTCGATCAGCTCTACCGGTAATTCTGATAACGTGTGCAGAGAGATGATAAAAATTGAAATAAATATATCTGCAATTCCCGATGATATTGACCGATTCAATCATGAATTATAGCAATTTTTCGCGCTTCGCGCGTTCGGATTAAACACCCGTTGTCGGACACCCAATGTCGATGGTAAAGTATCGGCAAAAAGCGCAGGGCCCAAGGGGGGTCTGGTGGGCGAAGCCCCCCAGAAGTTCGGTTAATTACCATACGGTGGCCTGGTTGCGCACTGTTGTCCATGGGCATGCGCAGTGATTTGGCGTGTTTGGCGTTCTACGCAATTGGAGGCCTACAGACGATGTATCTGGATGTGTCTCACTTTAAATCTACAATAACCAGACGAACCCTCCGAGTACGAAAAGCGATGTCTCGAGAAACTATTTCCTTATCGCATCCCCGTGAATCCTCTCATGTCATCGTTGTCAAAAAGAATCACAACGTTTGATAAAGGCTGGGAGCCCAATAAAATTAATGCCAGTGTTGAACAATTAGCAAAAGCGGGGTTTCACTACATCGATTTGGACAGAACCAAATGTTTTTACTGCGACGGTGGGCTTCGTTGGGACCGGGAAGACGAGGTTTGGACAGAACATGCTAAATGGTTTCCGCAGTGCGAATACGTACTCCGAATGAAAGGCATCGAGTTTGCGCAACGCATCGAAAAGAAAAACCCGAATCTCAATCGTCCTGTGATTAGAAACCCCATAAGGAAGCAAGAGTTGATTAAACGTCAAATATTGATCGGTGGAAACGTCAGTCGAGCGATCGAGCTATGAGTTGAATAGAGGTGGTAAAACGGTTCTAGCGAGTGAACACCATTTTACTTTTGTGATACTGGTCTAACTGACTTAGAAAACCGTGTCTTTTGTGATGATAACATTACCGAGAAATTAAAATAAATTTCGTGTATATTCATTGTAAAATTACTTGAGCTATGAGAAGATGACGGGGCGCAGTTGGTCACTATGCGAGTGTGTCGGTGTGAATAAGCAGGCGCGTAGTCAGCAATGAAATAGGCCTACTATCACTTTTTCTGAGGTAGGCTACTGTAATCGGTTTTGTTTACTGGTACTGTCAAAGTTACCAACGTGTTTGGGCTCGACAGTTTTATGGGAACCTACTCTATGTAATTAGGATAGAAAGCGATTTCACGATACCAACATTTCTTTAAAACTACTTTTATATGGAACAGCAACAGTTGTTGCTTGCACCAATTACAAGGTACGTAATACCGGAAGTTAACGCGTTGATGCGAGCCAGAATGAGAATCAGCTGTTTCTTTAATTACTTAATATATACTCTATTCATTATGTTACTTTATTTAAGTTAATCTATGTCGGGGCGCCTAATCCACACTTCTACTACACGACATCCTTTCTGGTTCTCGATATGACTCGAAATGACACGCATATTTATAATCATAACAGATCATTTATCGTTACTGTCTGGGTCGACAACAAAGCAAAAGGGTCAAGTACGACAGTATGAGACAGACAGCAAGCGTCACTTTGCACGGATTCGCCGAACGTATTGACACCTAAAACACGCACCAGGATCTCACGGATCTGGAGAAAACTATACTGATGTCACGACCGGCAATTATTCCTATGACCCACCGTACACGAAATGGAATCAACCGCGGAACGACAAGTCAACCAGTTTAACGGGCAATTATTGCCAAGCCCCGTCACGATGTTGGACCACGGAACGACAGGTCAGGGCGAACCGATTTGTCGGCAGGCAACTATTACCAAGACCCGTCGTGTACGATTGAAGTCAGCTGTAGGTCGTGGAAAAATACAGTAAAATTACAATGAATTATCATAAATCATATCCCCAGTCTCGTGTCTGGCCAGAGTACAAAGTCAATCGAGATATATCCTTAGTTTATTCTTTTTCTCTCTAGTGTCAATTATTCCCCCTTTTTGATTGCCGCACAGAGGGTCATAAAAGCATTGCTGCAAAATTGAGAATCAGGTATTTCTTTAATTACTTATGATACTGATAATCTTTGTTTGTATATTATAAATCTCGAATTGGGGGATTCCGCACAATTACCTAACTACTGGTGTCGTCGGAAGCGTTGCGCGTTATCATTACATTCGCCACGACCTATATATATTGGGTACAGTGTATTTTCGGCACTCCTTCATATCTAATAGACGGCGCGGATTTGCAAGACACGATCGCGTATTTCAAGAAAATTAGCCACATGGTTCGCGTTGAAAACTAATAAAAGCCTTCTCAATTTCTACACAAAGAGTAAGCTATGATGTTATTTTCAATAACTGTCTTTTTGTTGCTGTTTATTACTGGCCTACAGTTAATATTTCCGCGGGACGGATGACGGTTGCACGATAATGGAGCTGAAATTGAACTAAAACTTTGGGGGTCCGCGAATACAGAAAGGTTGAGAACCACTGCTCTAATGGCTTCGAATATCACTGACTATGACGTCTTAACAACGTCTAAGGCAGTGGTTCCCAACCTTTTTGTCTTCATTCGCCACTTCAGATTTATTCCGAGTCTTCATTCCCCACTACCCAAAACTATCGCGTATTTCCTTTATACTTTTGTCATTACGGAGCAGCTATTTACTTGTTCGAGCACACAAGACACAAAACCACGCCAGTACGCAAGACAATCGCCTATCACTGGGACATAAAACGAATTGTCAACCGATACCGGTATTCCCACCTCAAAATTTTGCGAAAGCGGTATTTGACGTCATACTGGTCGTGCTGGATGCGTTTGTGACGCCATCATTGGTTATATCCTTACTTAAAAATGAGTTTTTGTGAACAACGCGATATACTTTTCGATACATAAATTCAGAGCAGTTAACTGGTAACGTTAATATGTAAATATGTACACTATCCTGTATATAATGTTTAACAAATGCGTCTATTTATTTCCTCACCAGAAACCATTGAATTCCCCGCCAGTGGGGAATTCTCCACCGGTTAGGAACCACTGGTCTAAGGAGAGTTAAGTTCAAATATGTGTCTTATATGCTGCCATTAAGAATGTAATGGCAGTTTATATAGCGTTGAAAACAAATTTGACATTTGATTGCACTTTGAGCCAATGCGGTGGATTGATTAAAACTTCACAGATATGTCACCCGCTAGACGTGCGTAGCTTTGTATTACATGTTTGGTGTGCTCGGATACGACCAATCAGGGTTTCAAGGCTTCCACAGTGGAGAATAGTATAGAGACTGTCAGATTCGTTGGTAACTTAGCTATTATACACGGAGGATATAATCTCAGTACTCGAAAAAACCATCTCTTACTACTCGACTCGGAGCATTAGAAATAAAACTGCTCTGGCTAAGCGGCGTAGCCTACTAATAAACGTGATATACTCACATAAAACACGATAGTAAGGTGGCGATGTAAATTTACGCAGGTTATTAATTAGGACACTTGTTATGTTCTAACAAAGCCAACGACTCTGGCGAAATAAAACCACATCAGGATTGCGTCTGATATGACACTACTAAATCATCGAAGTGATATGTATTCTTCATGTAGGGTTTTGAAAATATTCAAGATGCACCATTGTGCCCCATCTTCCCTCAATCGGATCTCGGAATACTCACTATTGGACACCGAGACTGATACGCCAGGGAACATCATGTGTGTAGCTTCTTATCATGCCCTGTATATTTGCTAACTATATGCACATGGTAAGATTTTATGCTATAATGGGCGCATACAAACTGGCAACGCGTTTACTAGTTCTATATCGGATTGTCAAATTTCGAATACTTAGATTCAGATATACAGTGCCGGGATCCGCGGCACAGACCGCTGACAACAGTGAACAGGCATTGATGGGTGAATTAAAATAAGAGTCTCGAATATAATTGGTTGGATATTATATGTACCACGGGTACACGATCGAGCCCAAGTACACTACCAGATTTCAACAGTACACATTTGAAAGGGGCTAGTGGTTTAACAGGAACTACATATACAGCTTAATGAATGGGTGAACCAAATAAGCGCCTTAAGTGCATGGTGCCAAACAGTAAAGAAGGCTACAATAAGCTATAAATCGCATTAAGCTAATTCTGCACAGGTAAGTGCAAATTTATAACGATCACGCAAACAGACTATAAAAAATCTCGAAAGTAAAAAAGAACAACTATATTTGTAGGTAAACGCAGGCTCATTCCAATCATCATCATCATCGTGACACCATGCATTCTTCCGGATATATGGTATTCGGTGAATTGAGAGCTACAAGGAATAAATATAGATTAGGGTCACAACACGTCATCTGTTAGGAGGGTCTGTCCTCCTTTATCTGGAAATCGAAAATGCCATACGAGGACGCCTACATGTCCTCTTTTTCGGCAATTCGTCCGATTTTATAGCTTTGACATCCAGGCGATTTTGCAGGTACAGCTAAAAATGCCACAATAAACGACCAAAAGTCTGGAATCTGAACGTTCGAGCGGGTGTTTCGGGAGTGGGGTTGTGTGAACCAATATTGTGACCTTGACAACCAGGCTTAAATTCTTAGTAGCCTAACCGCAAAATGCGGGTTGCTGATTACTATAAAAGGGTCGTCCTAATCCTACTATTCTAATCACGGCCTCATTCGCACCTGGTCGAAGAAGCTCTTGTGACCAAAATAGGTCATCACGTTCGCCCAGCCAGCGGCATGGCCTGATTACCAGTTCGAGTGTAATTGTTGATGTTCATATCATCCGTGAGGCTATTGAGACCTGTGAAGAGCACTGGAAATAACACGAAATATGGACTGTAGTAAAATTAAGGGTATATGTTATAATTATAGACAGTCTCGTTATATTGCTTGTCACTTCAACATCGACCTTTCATGGTTCATTTAAAGCTAGCCCACGGGCCCACAATGAACCCAAGATTGCAAACCCCTGTTATAGATCAAGCTTAAAGGGGCACTGCGCTCTGAAAATGATGTGGTCTCAAATTGAAGGGCAAAACGAAAAAAATTGCCGCAGCCATTTTCTTCTTAACGCCGCCGTAATGGAGCTGCAATTTATTGAAATTCCCACAGGATCTTCACGCTCCAGCAGTCGTGGCTGCGCGTCATCGTTTCTTAACCCGATCAGAAAATTTATGACGTGATATCTTCACCGTCGCACTTGCTCGACGCGATTAGTCAATCACTTAGAAAACGAACTTTAGATAGTTGTCAGCCGATATTATGAAGAAATTATGTCTTAGACACCGGGGTGGTAGGCGTAAGGTACCGGCGCTCAACGTACGATGTTAAGTCAGGAGGATTTGTGTCTGAAGCTTGTCATGACTCTATAATATTTGTCAGTTGACTGATACTGAGAGGCCGTTACAATTGAATATTGATGTAAAGCTATCCATACAGCTGCAATTTTCAAGCTGTGATTTTACACCGTGCTGCGGCAATATTTTTTTCGTTTTGCCCTTCTATTTGAGACCACATCATTTTTAGAGCGCAAGGCCCCTTTAGTTACATAGTGAGTGAATTTGGGCCGTTTTTCACGGGCCAATCATATGAAATACATAATTGTTATTTGTGGTTCATAGATCGTACCCGCCAAGCACATATGGACATCGACAAATGGACATCACTTTGAACGTACCTGGACGTACTGTGCTGGTCGTGTTGTCCACATATCGAGGAGGGGATGTTGTGGTTGGGACGCTACCAATAGTTATAACCGCTGATGTACGACAATCGAACATACATGCTCGCAAATGCCCATGCAACTGTGAAGATGAAATGTTAAACATACAGTTTTTTTTTTAATTTTCAGTTTCTCAAAATGTTAGGTGGAATACAAATTCGACACAATCTGCCTTTCTCTGTGAGTACGTCTATAAGGTTTATTAAATTATTATTGATTAGTGACCATTAAATCTATAGCTTTGCATTCTCCGTCCCCTATACTCTCTCCTAGCAATCTAAAAATAGGAGAATTGGAACGAAGTCACAAGGTTCCGAGACACAAGTGCGTTTTAGTTTTATAGTTTTCACTCGAGTCAAGTCGAGTCATTGTCAATTCACCACCGAGTCAAGTCCGAGGAGCAACGGGTCGAGTCCAAGTCCTAGTGTCGAGACTTGAGTCCTAGTCCAAGCGGTCACTTTCCATTATCGAATTGCAGTCTGATTCACTCACTTCAGTGAAAGTCGTGGCATACCATCGCATTCATGTTATTCCTAATATACTCATTACACTGGGCGACAATTTTGAACGAAAAATTTGTTGACTTCGATTTTGAACTTGATTTGGGTTAATTTTGGCATGCTAATTCCACAAATGCCGCTGGTTTTCTTCTATCACGTCAAGTTTATGCTCTACGACATATGCCCAAAATATTCAAATTTTCACAAATTTATCCATAATAATTTTTCATACCATATATAAATCCACACTTTTATCATAGAATAAGTTATATATCCAAGGGGTCAATTGAATTATTAGGAAAATAGGTACTGGTATCGATCTAGGCCGAAACTTTCATCCATTTTTGGTTAGAAGATGCAATCATCCGAGGATATTTCAGACACATATTTAATGCAAACTGCAGGATATGGAAAGAAAATAAACATTACATTTACTATCAGCTATAGGTCCAATGCCCCATTCCGCTTCCCAGTGCAACTTGAAACTCCTCTACGCTCGATAATTGGGAATAAGATCTTAGGGATAGCAGGCCTAATGATGAAAATTTTGAAATCGAAGATGATTCTGAACGTATAGAGTAGTCCATAAACGCAGGTTAAATGATCTAACATAGGCTTTGGGATTTGGAAGAGAAATATTCGGAACTTTTAGCATCCATCCGTGCGAATTGAGAAAAGATTACTTGGCAAGAGAGAGACGATATCTCACTTTCGATCATGAGAAACGACGTTTTCATCGTAGGGCTATTTTCGGTATAGCTCTGTGTATTGCCGTGACACTGGCATTGGTAGAATACTGTTACCATGGGTTGCTGGAGGAGTTGGGAATCCAGATTTATAACTCAAAAGAATGGCAAATGTCTATTGGTGACTAAAAAACAATCCTATAGTGTGGCATTCTCCAAAAGGGCAATATATTTGGTGCATTACCAATAGCACACTCAGTTCTTCATCCTGAATGACACAGAAACATTGAGAATAATACTGAAACATTGAATTGTTGCAATATCACAAGCACAATTGGACCATATATATCAGCTTTGAAATATTGTGTTTCTTAATGGTCCGACAATAAAGATGCTCATGTATAACCCTGATGGACATGTGTCACTTCCATATGTTTATGTCGGACAGCAGACATTCAAACAAGCTAAAATATCTAAATAATTTACCGGAAAATCTTGCCATAGTCTGCGAGGGACAAAGAGAAAGTAGCCTACCCCTCCCCCAATATCTGAAAATGATGAGAGTAAGATGCCAGAATAGATTGTAGCTTCGATATGTTGGCTGACTTTTGTTCGGGACAACCCACAAAATTATGAGTTATTAGCGTAAATTTGAACCCTGAAACTCAAACTTTATTAGTCCTGCAGACGCAATATCAGTTTAAATCAACCAAATAAAGCAGTTCAAACGAGTCTATTGATCTACTTTCGACTACTCGTGGTTTTTGAAACGTTTTATAAAAGAAATACATAATACTAAAAGTAGTAGGGGAGATGTGGTACCGATGGATCACTGGGACCGAAAATACTTGAAAAATTATCCATGATAATTCCATGATTACACTCCGTGAATTTGTCTACAGTTACATGCTGGCAGAATCTTTCCCCACATGCAAAAAAATTCGACCTGCGTGAGTTATGGGGTCTGTGACGAATGATTTACGTCTTAGGGGGTGTGAAGTAAATTTGGATCGACATTATCATTTTTCTATGTCACCTTTCAGACTAACAAACCCGCCATAATTTTTGATGTGAAGTATAGGGCTTGTATCAAGGTATATAATGGCACATATTTTTTGAATCAATACCATCCTCGAGTGAACTATTTTCAATTCAATTTCAATATTTATGGGGTGGAGGACCTATGGCACCATAGTTAAATCAAGCAAAATAGATGGACCAACTAATCACTTAACAACAGAAACCCGCCTACATATATATAGGCTGTAAATCATAGGCACATGCATGTGGTGTTTTGTCGCTATTACGAGGTATATGAAAGTCAAAATGTCGATTTGCGGGTAATATGTATGTGTTAATAATTTTGTAAGTTTGGGCATAAATCAAAACATGATTTTATGCCAACCTTTGAGTTGATATAATCTATTTTATTCTTGAAGGTCGTGACGAAACATTCTTCATTGGCTTGCTGTAGCTTAGCTTATAGTACACAACAAAACAAGTTAACAAATTTAAGTTTTTGAGCGTATGTCTCATGGGTCCCATGGTCGTGTGCCTTGGACCCACCGGGTGGAGACCGATGACACGTTCGAGCAACAAATTTTAAACGTTTATAAATATTTTTTGAAAGGGCGGATATCCATGGTAATGTCCGCGAAAGGTAGATGTTGTATCGAAGTGTTGAGACAGCAAAAGATCTGCTATTCTCGGCTGAAGATTTGAGGGCCAGAGATCATTCTGCAATTTTTGATCCATCGGTACCACATCTCCCCTACTTTTATGTGAGTTATGAGCCTATGTGGAGGGTGCCTAACCCAAAAACTTGACGTGATAGAGACAAACCGAAGTCATTTTTGAATTCAGCGTCCAAAAGTTAGTCAAAAACAACTGTCAAATCGAAATCAACAAAAATTGTGTTGACCAGTGTTATCTCACTATAAACAATAGACATGTTTAGTAAACCGGATAAAATCCTGTTTCCGTACAAAGTCGAATCAATAGACGAATTGACTAAGGTCGAGTCAAGTCGACTCAATGAAAACTTGCGACATCTAGTCTTTATACAACCCTGGGAAATAGAGCCCCCACTCACCATGACGACGTAGTCAAATTTGATAACTTTCAAGCCTGTGTTTGTCGGCCTTAAATCAGGCACTTGTAGCTGTACGTTTTTCAAATTGATTGTCTTGCCTGGCTTGCATTTCGGGCCGTTGTGACCAACGATCATGTAATGTACTACCTTCACTCTGCCGTGAGCTTTGTATGTCACGCGTAGAGCAAGCATAAGTACAGTTCGCAAGACGAATATTGGGCTGGAACATTTCACAGTGTTTTATTTGCGGTAATTTGCGGTTATATTTGCGGTCTTCACATTACTGTGAAGACAAGGAACCTGTTATTCTTTAGAGTAGCATTCGCGACGATTGTATCTCCTGGAACATATCCGGTTCTGTCAGTGCCTACTTCGCCTTCTATAGTGCCGGCGAGACAGCCGCAGCATACTGATGTTTCGTCACTTCCCCCGGATGGTCCCTAACATAAAACTTTTGGTATGTAGTTGAACGGAATTTTTTTCATAAATGCTTGATTTCACGAAGTTCATTACATTTCTGATTGTAACAGCAGAAGTTTGAAGCATATTCTTGGTACAGGACCACGTAGCACCATCAGCTGACTATATGCGTCGGTTGTAAGCCAAACACGCGTCTTCTTAGGTGAAGCACGGCATTTGATGATACAAATTCCCGGCGATAAAACGACTGACCAAGTTATTTATACCAAATCTAGGGCAAATAAAATCCGAATTACAGCAATATGACCCTAAAAACACTCGACAAATATATATCCTTTTCCAGCACAGCGCGCGGTTCCAAATGAATCAAGCATGCGTAGAGATAAAATAGAATCACCTCTCCAATTCTCTATACTCGTTGCTGACGATTACCCCTGTCGAGTGTCAGCCAAAATAGTCAGGTTCATTTCAATATGAATATAATTTTCAAATATATTGCAGCAATCAGCTTCATTCACGTAATCTCTACTATTCCAAGAAAATCATGGTTGTTTAACGATACCAATACTCCTTATAAGCTAGGGTTATCATATTTTGGTATCGGGAAAAGACGAAACGTTTTCAAAATTTTCAAACTTAGGATACCGGAGATAAATCTTGAAAAAGACAGTTTTTCTTCAACACTATGAGTTGGTTGACTAAAAAAAGGTCGTCACCTTCGTTCGAACCACGATTTTCCTATTTGTGCCCATTCTCACTACAATCTGTCTACTACTATATTAGCTCTAAAACGTGCGAAGTAGAACGAATTGCCAAAAAGGTGGACATTTAGGCGTCCTAGGAGGACATTTTCATGAGGAGGACAAATCCTCCTAAAGGAGGACGTATGGTAACCCTATTATAAGCGTGATTGCCATCACGTATGCCTATCAAATATGAGTAATATGCGTATGTTCGCTACGTATTGTTCCATTATTTTCACACGATTTGGGTCGGTTTTGGATATGCGATTGTTGGCTAACAGGATTCAAGTTAGGTAGTGCATCTTTTAATGATTTTGTGTTTCAACGCTGTTATAATTGAGAATCGTGTATTCCGGAATTAGTTTGCTTGTGCCTATGCATGAGGTGAGGTACTGCCTCGCATGCTTTACCTGATTCTATCAATGATGATGGCGGGTAGGAAAATCGAGGAGGGATCAACCGATATTTCTACTATTTGTACTATATGTACTGTATGCAATGCAGCTATAAGCCTACCGTCATGTCATGAAGGCAGCCCAAGTCCAGCAACTGACGTACTCGTATAACATTCTTCGTCTTCGTCACAGAATCCGATCCGGGTCGTTCCAATTTTAGCTTCACGGTATACTTTACGTATCCGATGAAGTCTAAATAATATATTGGTTGGACCTTTTCATTTCTTGAAAAGCGTTTGACGACCATAACATACCATTGTACGTGCTGATCGAATCAGTCTCGAGTCTGAACTGGAATCGTATTTTGTGATTGCCTTGCATCAAACGGCCGGTTCGGCTGGAAGCTTCCCCTTACACGGAAGCACACATATTGATATAAAAAGTAGGGATGGTGTGAACAAGATGTCGACCGATATTGATTTTGCAGGCCATTGCCGATTTCTATTATCGACACACGCACAAGGCCGATAACCGATAAGATATGCTGATATTAATATGGCAGTAGCGGATAGCCACTTCCAAAAATATTATATATTAGGCAAGATGGCACTTGTACAATGTGCATGCCACAGAAAGCTGAACAACAAACGAGCAAACTGAAACTAAAAAGAATTATCGCTGAATTGTGCACATTCATTAAAATTTAGGCTGGTCCAAAAAGAAAATCTTGATACAGAATTGCAGAATGCAGATCACTCCAGTTTTAGATTGTAATCCAGGACGCGCATACAGTTGCTCTGCATGCCCACCAGTTAGTGCAAATGTAAATCTGTAACTTGGGCTGGGCAATATCGAGTACCTGAGTGATTCGATTCTGAGTCACGTATTATGCTTCGAGTCGAGTCGAGTAATCGAGTATCACCCATTATGACGTCATAACATAATGTAATACGTCAAAGTTCAAATATGTACCGTTTATGCCACCACAAAGAATATAATGCCTGTTATCCATCTCGTAAATGATACTTTGGTATTTTTTCGACCATACCGATTTCATTTCACTTGGTGAAAATGTTGCGGGATAATCATGACTTCGGAAATGCGCTACGTCCAGTAACCTTTGTAGCTTTGTACCATATGTTTTGTATGCTACGATACTGCCAATTAAGATTTCAAGCCTTCAACAGTGAAAGTTAGTTTCGAAACTTTACTTCTCATTGACAAATTAACTTCCAGTGCCGAGGACCGTATAATTTCAGTACTCGAAAAAATCATCTTTTACTACTCGACTCGAATCATTAAAATTAATACTCGATTCAGATTCGAGTAATCGAATCATTGTGCCCAGCCCTATCTGTAACATCGCCCTTTGCGTCGTCAATTTCTTGAGATCGAAAACACGGAGCAATGAATTTCCAATATTTTTGACATTTTTTGATATAGAATATAGGCCAATATCGATGATCGGGAAAACTCCAAATATCGGCCACGATAATCGGCCATGTCGATAATCGGTCGACCTCTAGTGTGAACCCCTGAAAGGTTCTGGCTCGTGTGAACGTGAACCTTTTTTTAGGCAACCTGACAATTTTATCATTAAGCGAGTGAAATGTGAAAAAAATAGTTATTTTTGAACAACCCCATCATATATGTTTCTTTGAATGGGCAAGGTGCGTGCTCGTTCGGTGCTCAGTTTCTTTTCGTGCTGCTGCCACCACAGCCATGCAAAGAGTGACAGTCTGAAGTTGAAAGGGAATGAATTTCGACCAAAGATGCTATAATGACGTGAAAATTGTAATGTATAAAAAAAGGTTCACATGGTAGAACCTACCAAGGTTCGTTTGTGAACGTGAACCTCCAAATTTATGCGGTTCACACCAGAGTTGGATCAATTACATTATTTCAGTTCAATTACAATTACAATTACAATTACTTTCATGAATGTTTCAATTACATTACAATTACTCCGTGCTAAAAATATCAAATTACAATTACAATTACTCCTTGCATGCTTCAATTACATTACAATTACAATTGCTGCTGTTGAACATGTAATTTAATAATCATGAATTCAACCGTGCTCCTTGACAACCGTAGCGTCGTATTTAACAACAATTCAAGTCTAGTTCAGATTGTGTAGTAATAAATGCGTTTATGTGCGTACATAGTATGCTATGTGAGATGTCATCGTGGCGTAATATAAGCGTGTTTTGAATGCTCGGTAATTATGGCTCACGTAATTGGAAATGTAAAATGTTATTTACCTAATTTCCTATGGGTTAGGATTAAGGATAGGGTGCAGTATGTCGTTCAAAAAGTATTATAATATATGCACGTGTTGGATTTGCGTCTATAGTATATAATTAAAGAAATAATATTATTTTTATCGAGGGACGTAGGAATTAGGATGAGGAGTGAAAACAAAACCGTGCTTTGTCAGATAAGACGTTATCTAATATCCAGTGGTCTGGTTAGTTAGCCAGACGAAATAACGACGCTGCATCGTGATCTGAAATCGTATTGTAGATTGCCAACCCACGGATAGATGCGCAAGATGAGAGTCACGGATGAATGCACCGACAAACATACTGCAGAGCCGGCTAAAAGCAGCAAACTTTGTAGTCCTAGAGGTGGCGATCCATGCGTCCAAATTTGATGCATCTGGTCTTTATCGTAAGCTATTGATGTACTAATTCCGAAAATACAAAATAAAATCTCGTCAGGGCAATGTAACTGCCACAAAATAGCCGTTTAAGGCCGACTGTTCTGAAAAGTGAGAGCGCTGCAGCAGCATGACCACAACAATTACCAATTACGCCCAGCGATTGTTCAGAACAATGCCGATTCTCAGACTTTCACGACTATTTTGGAATGGTACCATTGCCTGGAAATATACTTTTATTGCGGAATCAGTGCGACACTAGCTTTCGATTAGGACCATACATATCAAATTTCGACGCTTGGATCGCCAGCTATGGGAATATCAATTCTGCTGCTTTTAGCCGGCTCAGCAGTTCGCTTCTCGGCGTATTCAATCGTGAGTCACGTGTTGCGAATCCATCCGTTGGTTAGTAATCTAAAAATTGTGTACAATGCAGTGATGAGCGGAGTCTGCTTTTCGAGACTCCGTGTCCCTCCGACAACTTTGGTCTCCGAGGCAAAGTCCCTCCGACTCCGGGGATCTCAATCCCAGACTCCGAGATAACCCGAAGAATCTTGTCCAGTCTCCGAAACATATTCAGACCATTGTCGAAGAATCCCAACCGATGTTTTCGATAGACTGTCTGATATTCATACCAGTTTTTTTAGTATCTGTGAATTGCCGAACAGTCGCAACATCACTTCTGAGAGTCAAGTTCTCTCCAACAAAATAGACAGTCAAGCTAATAGAACTGCGACCCTTTAGATCGGTCCACATATCTGTGGTGATGCCAGCCAGCCCATAACACTTGATAGCAACTAGTTCCTCTGATAGCTTCTGCTTCAAAGATGAAGCCTCCTCATCCAACTTACGTTTCACCGTAAATCTGGATGGCAAAACGTCTTCTGCACCACACCACGGCAAACCGGCACTTCTACGGTATTCTCCACCCGGCGATCAGTGTTCCCCATGATCATTTTCTCCTTTGATTTCTCGCTTACTTTTTTGTTGGAAGAAAGGAACTTTCTTCAACTGCGATCAATTCTTCTTACACGCTTCGATATGTCTTCGAAAATGCGGCGTACCACTTGTCAACTTGTGATGCTTTAGCTGAACATTGCAATTTTGACATCTCGCAAACCCAGTATACTGGCCGTTATTATCATGCAGCATCAGAGTGAAATCCTTCCACACGTCACTCTTTTTCTGCGTCTTTGTGAGTAACCCACTTGACGTCGACGGTGCTTCAGCAATCATGTTAAAACGACGAAGGAAGACCAGTCAGTTCGAACTAACTACCACTAACACCACTGAAATCGACGATCACATCACAGGTTTCAGTAAATTAGGTTCTGCATCGCCATGAAATAGTTGATGGAACTGCACTGCACTAAACATACATGATGCATCACTGACGCACCGATCGACGCTCCTTGGAGTTGACTAAATGACTAGTGACTTCCAATTTTGAAGCTGATACATGATATCTGGAATTTGGAGTCTGAGACAGACCAGCAGCAGAAACTTGATTGCGGTGCTGATTTTTCTTATCACATCAAAGTCATTTCTCAATCAAACCAAACATTACATGACGAAAATTCAGAAGAGTTCTGGATGACTGACTACGTCAATCAATATTGAAGGAAGCGTAGTTGAGTTGATGCGAGCAGAGCAAGGCAGACGGTTGTAGTTATTTAGTGAGGCTATTAAGAAATTCGGAATATTCTGTTTTTACAGGGTAAGATCAGCTTACCTTAGTGATTTATGTATTGTTGAAATCTTTAAAGCGGGCTTAGATGCTGGTATGCCTCTGTGAGCGGATCTTACTAGTGAAAATTCGTCGCAATGTCATTAAATCATGTAACACATTGCATAAGTTATTATTGTCTCCATCCAGATACTTGCTTGTTGTATGTATATTTCTCGCAGATATAAAGGTAATATTGATGTAACACTTATTATCGATATCTCTCACTGCAAATTGCAAGTACGATAAAAGTTGCGAAAGTAATCACAAAAGTGGTATCGGATATTATCTTATTTCAACTGATACCAACGTTGGGAATACATTTTCACAAAATGGACCTATTACTATGTTGAATTTCATCAGGATAATGGGATATATTCCGTTATGATCATGAACTTGCTGGAAGAATCAGGGTAGCTAAAGGCTGTACCATAGGGAAGCCCCGCTGTATGTTTCTGATTGTAAATGCTTCGCACAATTACTGGGGTAGCATGAAAATTAGTCACGAAACAAATACGCAAGGAGGAATGTGATGTGACTATAGAAGACTGCAATGACAGCAACGTGGAAGATTCTGGAGATCTTAACTCATAATATGGTGACATTCAGCAGTGGATTCAAAGACTGCATCTCAAGGCAGGGAGCAAATGATGTACTGCGAATGATATTGGGTGTCTTCAAGTTTGTGAACTACAGACACTGCTCAACGGAAATGCCTTGCTAGATCACTAGGTTACTCTCCAGTCCCCAATTGCAGTGCAGATGGCTGATTTTTATGCACTTGGCAATCATTTTTGCATGTTACCCGTCATATTACAACTTTACAAGGTGTGAACTGTCTGTGTTTTGGTTTGTAATCAATAGTGTCTTCTGGTCAAAGCTATCGAAAGATATCGGGGGCAAAACTTACAATACTCCGGAAAAATATCTGTTGTAAACTCCGACTCCACTCCGGGTATCACAAAATTGGCAAAACTCCGCTCCGAATCCACTCCGACTCCGCTCCGGTGCTCATCACTGGTACAATGGCAGCCGAGGCCAGCATAGCGGTAAAAATAAAATAAAAACTTCGCCCGCAAGGGCGCAATCAAGGGCTTCCGCGAATTGATCCACCAAATTCCTTGTCGACATTTAAAGAGAATGCATTATAAGTCAGTTGTTTTATGTTGTGCTTGTCAGGTCTCAATAGCAATTTATTGTAATTGAAATTGCAATTGAGCAAAATTTTTGTCAAATTACAATTACAATTACAATTACACAAAATAAAAATGCTTCAATTACAATTACATTACAATTACATTGAAAAATGTAATTAATTACATTCAATTACAATTACAAATTACAATTGATCCAACTCTGGTTCACACACCTAACGCGAACGTGAACCGCACTTTCGCACCATCCTTAATCAAAATATTAGAAACTTACTCTCATATAACTGAAAATCTTCCGATACAAGCGAGGACACTGAATTATAATTTGAGTCATGATTTGGATGATGCTTGTCACCACTCGATGCAAAATGGAACAGTTGTACACCCGTGGTACTTGATCAGTGAAACAGAAATGTTGAAACTACTATAAAATTAAGTTGACCTTAAGCATTGATTCATATTCAGCGTTCACTATGCACTTTGACAAGGGCTAGGGTGATAGGGAAGTGATGACCCATTTTTCAGTCGTCACACCGACCAGATGGCCAGATGGGCAAAGTGGTGATCCTTTTGTTAGTCGTCAAGTAACCAAATTCCGCGTTCAGGCTACGGAGAAATCTTGGCTGTTTTTAATAATTGGTACACGTTTACGTAGTTACGGAGATAAAATAATTTCGACCCGTGTCCGGCCCGCGTCCGTAAGTTGCCCTCGCTGCAGTACACCGACACCAATCCTTACCGTGCAAAGTCCGTTTTCCGTCTAGCGGATATTCTTTATCGATGTGGGCGTGCTTTCCTTCATGCCACATACAGTACGCTTTGCAAACAAGACGAACGACAACCGCTGCAAAGGATACAATTCATGGATTAACTCGTCAATGGGGAAAGCGAGCGTGTTGAGCATGTGTCAAATGTGAACTTAAGCAAGGCGCAGGCGCACACTGACTTCTCTACGCGACATCTACGGCAAACGTCGTAGACCTGTTATGGGTCCGCGACAAGCTTGTACGATTTTCCATGTTAGGGGAAGGTGCAGAATTGTATCTGCCAAGATCACGTTCGAAAATTGAAACAAATCAACGTAATTTGTGTAATCGAAACATAAGTATTACAGGCACTGGCGTAGACATTGTGGTTCGTATGCCCAACCTATTTCCAATGTAGAATACCTCTCTTTTTCGAAACCAAAATCGAGCCCTAATATTTCTTAACGTGATCGTTCATCCCACTGGGAAACATTCATAACCATGTTCAGATCATTACAGGCGCACCCTTTCCATTTTGAGATGTCATCATTATGACATAATGTGGACAATCAATGGCCGGCCTTTCATAGTCAATCTTTGAGACGGTAACTATACGCTTACTTCAGCAACATCAACGGAAACAAAGGGTGATGCTTCAATCTCATTATCGATGGCTAGCAATTCCTGGATAATTTCAAGTGAAACCCATTCAATTTCATTACAAGGGATGTGTGCGTCAGCGGTTGGTCTACGAATCAAACTGCAACAGTAAACAGCAAAACAAATTGAGCGTATCCGTGACTGTGACCGAATAATGTAACCTGTAAATACATGTAAATGTATTCTGAAGGTACTCACACGTAACTTCCAGGTTTCCCGCTGCAATCTCAATATCAGCATGGCCAGCAACGACATCACCTGATGCGTAGTCTGTTTTACCGTCATCCAGTACTATGTCGAACCTCTTGATCCTCGCCATTTCATACTACTAGGCCTACATCTAATCATTTTGATTGGATCTTTATGAACGGAGCTTAACAGTTCGACTACAAAATCCAGTGTTAAGTTCGGACCCATACCGTCCTTCAACCAAAGCGAGCTATGTGCGAACTCCTGGTCCAAAGCCATAACTCGAATGGGAACTGAGTTGTCGGGATGGTGCCAATCCTGAAAGGTTCTAGTTCCTGAGCACACTTGGCATCGACAATCCCAAACACGCTGCGAATGCGTCCATTGCTTGAGGAGCAAAGTAGTAATAAAAATCCCGATGTCATACGATGACTTCGCAATTGAAGTCGAGATGCGGAGTTCTTTCTTTTCACGACCCTTCTTGCAAACGAAATTAATGGCGTATAGTTATCCTTAATCAACGCAGCGGCCTCAAAGCTATTAATGTTCGCAATCATATTTTCGATTTGGGAATGTGCCACGGCACACCTCTATATTTGGTACGCAGATTACTGAAAAATGAAATAATGAGCACTTTCACAATCCTTCAGAAATAAAACGGCCGAGGGGTTGAAACCATTGATTTAGTATATATGGATGGTGCCGTTCATAAGATATAACTCATAACGTTGTGGCTTCAACGAACTGTCTCATAACAGGATTTTCCGAATGTTCGCTGGTGAAATTTAAATCTATTTTAGGTCATTCTGTACTTGTAAACGCCCAGCATTCACACTCAGTTTTCGAGTCTTGCTCATAGAATATATTCAGAGGCCGGCAACACTGCGGCTCCGCGCTAATTTCCAGTCTCATCAGACAAGGATAAAACTGGTACTGTAAGTGAATCTCGGCAACGAGCACGTATCAGCTGCGAAAGGGAGTTATTTTATTATTCACCACCAAAATATACTGATATGTGCCAAGCAGACTTCTCACAATCACATACAATTCATGACGCCGCAAGATTGTTCGTAGTTTTGTGTTGAATTGCCTTTCTTACTGCCAGAGTTTGCCAATGTAGTGTTCCTTGTTACTGAAGTAGAAGTGGAATTCACGTCGCAAACATCTATTCGAGTACACAATAAAAAGTATTGATTTCCCACTAAGTTAGAGAGCAAGTGCTCTAGGTGCACTTTTGTCCATAAAGCTTGAAACTGTTTAGTATAGGGGTTCCCAACCGGTGGGGAATTCAATGGTTTCTGGTCGGGAATAGACGCATTTGTTAAACATTATATACAGGATAGTCTACGTATTTATGGAGACATGCGCGATTACCGTTACCAGTTAACTGCTCTGGAATGTATGTATCGAAAGTTATATTGCGTGTTGTTCCCAAAAAAAGGTTGGGAATCCCTGGTTAAGTAGACGTAGAAGTAGTCGAAAATCATAACGACTTGAGTATAAGCAGCTCAAGTATGCAAAACCTAATAAGAATACTTCGAGAGGTAGAACTACTTCTTTGCTGACCACCTCTGATCGCTTCCACCTTGATGGATTTTGATCATACATGTGAAGATTACGACGACATTCCGGTATTTTACAAAAAATGCACACTGAGTATGTCCAATCTGCTGAGATTCGCTTTCAAACCTAATTATCAAGGCTCGCATACCGAACATGAACGTGAACAGAACGTTCGTGCGATGTCTACTGATGTAAACAGTCGAGATGCAATACACGCATTGTCGGAAAATTTTACGTGCGTGGAATTCCTGATCTACTCACATAGCCTATCCATCACTCGCCATGCGTCTATTAGCATCGTCTAGCTAGCTAGTGGCACGGTAGTTCTGCATGACAGAAGCTACTTCGACCATCGAACAGTGTATGTACAATGTGCATTGTACATTGTACAACAGCAGTGCTACTCAACC
Organism: Botryllus schlosseri; assembly: GCF_051294905.1. Taxonomy (NCBI): domain Eukaryota; kingdom Metazoa; phylum Chordata; class Ascidiacea; order Stolidobranchia; family Styelidae; genus Botryllus; species Botryllus schlosseri. The sequence goes on along the minus strand of NC_137243.1, from coordinate 26,155,919 downwards.
GGCGGACCGCTGTAAGAACGCGGACCTTTTCAATGTTGAATCCAAACGTTATCTGTCTCAGTATTTACTTGGTTTTTAACAAAGCCGAATCCCAAATTCGCAAATTCTCACTGTGTTTGGGTCTACTCACAGCTGCGTGTCTGATATGATACACGAATCAGCTGAAACCGAGATTTGTTTTGCATCACACGTGAGCTACTGCACACGATAGGTAAGCGACAGAAATAGCGAGTGAATGCTTGAATGCGTATAGCCCCTAATCTTCCATAATGCGTAGCGTAAAGATTGAAGACGGAATGTTTTAGTGGACCATTGTCTCAGTAACTCTATCACATGATAACAGATTTCTCTATGCATCTGAAAGACAAACTTTGATTGTACGGTCTGTGGCATCTAGGGTTGCATTTAAAACATGGCCTTTTTTATAGTTTTATTTTTTTAACCATGACGTTGCGAATCTTTGATGGCGGCATCACAGTGGATTGACATTGACAATTGAAAATATAGGGTAAATATGGCTACTTTGACGAAAAAGCCTTCCGACCCCTGTCATAAACGGACCAAAAATATCTATGACCAGGACTATACATCGGTATGGAGGATTTGTACGGTCGGCGGTCATCGTCATAAGAACATCCACCATGTCGCAGTGATATATAACTACTTTCTAAAACTATTGAACCGACTAATATTTCGAGGGTTCCCACCCATCCATATCTGATACGTCTCCTACATCGGGTGCAAGTAGGGTTGGATTATCCGGATAACGGTTAACCGGCTTTTGAACATTTGCGTTGATTTTTCTCGTATTCGCTCGTTCTGCGCGTGTACGTATAGATCTACAATAACACTGTGTAATGATTTGTCGATCCATTTTTCACGCAGACCTCGTGAAATCGATTGTCTCACTTAGCAGTTAATATCCGGTTAACCGGTTAGCTAAATTCCAAATATCCCAACTAATCCTAGGTGCAAGTCGTCCGTAATCTCATACTTCCATACTTAATGTTTTTTATTTATACAAAGAACGTTTGTATAAAACAAAATTTTAAAAGGGCTTTTTTGAAACACTTTCATGTGTTAAAATGACAACCTACTGTTATCGCAACGTGCACACTTCAGGAATCTGAAAGTTTTCGTGATGACGTGGTTGCTTTGGCTAATTTCGGTAGCTATATGTTTCGTGTGAATATTTACTTACTACGGTCTGCACTTTGTGGTTTATTAGGCTAAATATGTATCGGTAATTTGTTAAAAGTTAAATTCGCGGGACTCCATCTTTGCATACGGTCGTGGACGTCGGAAGTAGGGCTCCTTTGTAGTGCTGACAGCATGATTTGCATAAGAGTTTAGGCGGGACACATTATTTCATTTGTCTCATTTTCAAATTCCGCGTAAAAAATCGCAATGCACTCGCGTGTGATGTCATGTCGAGCGGATTGAACTCTCATCGGGAGAGCTGAATGATCTTTTCCCTGTTGCGAGACAACTGATGGTGATTCCACCTGAACATATTTTAATTGGCATTTTTGATTTTACACGTACCGTTTCCGAATCAGAGATGAAATCATGCTAGAACCTGAAGGCTGATTGCAGTATGATTTAAGCCTGATTCGACCAAGTAACCTAATAAAAATGTTACAGCGCTGGTTGGCAGAGAGGTCACTCGACCCTATTTAATTGGAGAATCGAACCCAAACCAGGCGCGAATGATTTTGAATAGCCCGACCCGACATCCAACTCTAAAATCTACGGAATCACTTTAGAAGGAACTGCTTCTACGGCAGTGTCTGCATCAAGCAAAGTTGTAGCACATGTTTAAAACTTATATCGACCAAATATTTGTAAGTTATCTATCCCATTTCGAAGAATCTCATTTCGTACTTCTGATAGGCCTATTACTAGTTGTCCGGACGGCAAATCCAAGAAAATATTTTAGATTATAACACATCGAACTATCTAACAATTGTACATCGCACTTTACTTTTCTTTACTCCAAATGGTTTCAGAAATATCTGATTACCCAAATCTGGTTACAAATAAAGCTCACCATATTGAATCCAACTGTCGCAGATTAGTCTGCAGTGCCCTGACTCCATACCCCATGCTAAAACCTCACGAAAATTGCCGATGTTTCAATACCTAATGTTCAATACCGATATTTCTTCAAATTAGTAATTTCAACTTTATATTATCAGCGAACCGGGGCACTAAACACTTCTGGTGTAGCTTAAGTGCTGCTGCCGTCTGTTTCTCATAGCATGCAGGCTGTAAAGGAATCCTGAGAACGTTGTTGGTCGATAAATCACACCCAAAAAGACTATCATAGTTTCGATGTTGTCGAATTTATATTAAAGTGATCACAAGACATTTAATAAGGAAGAGGTGGGTACTGGGTAGTATGCTACTACACGGATAACAAAAAGCAAAACATAGATCCCCATAAACTCTGTCACATTTATACAGCTCGCATCTTTGCAAAAATAAGCTTTAGAGACTGTCTCTTGTCAGGTCCGTCTTCACTCGCGATTAACACCTTGACTGGCATAAATCAACATCCGATATGGCAGAGAGCATGCGTGTAGCATATCTCTACCCTATATCTTTACCCAGTGAGATGCATTTTGCCTATGGTTATTTTTTATGCTATAAAACAACAAAAAAACAATTTAAAACAAACATATTTAAAACCTTGGCCTTGTATATGCCTTGTATAGGGATTTTTTTAATTTATAACCACTGCATATCGTATACTATCATGTACTAACCCTAAATAGACTTGGCTGTCTGATTCGAGGATCCGGGATTTGATATACAGTCCCATTACCAACATAGCATTGTAAAACCCAGGTAACCGTAACAGTAAGAGTTTTGATGCATGAATAATTGAATAATTTTGATAATATTAAAATCGAATACAATTGGTTGGATAATACGTACCACATGAGGATCGAAGCCTAGTAAACCGTGAAATCTCGATAAAAGGGAAAAGATTGTCAAAGGGGCTACTGCGAATATCAGAAGCTGCAACAGCATCGCCGTACTTGGAGTATTACCACATCATCCACACGCCTTTTAGGGGTGTCAGTCAGGTAAACAGGCGACGAAAGCTTGAAGGTAATAAATATACAGTCATTTTGAAGTAAGCACAGGCAGATTCCAATCGTAAACACATCATTTGTGACACCTTGCTTTTCTCCAGGCGCGTGATTCGGTGCATTGAGATCTGCAAAGAATACATTAAACATTCATCATGTTTGGCAATTGTATCAAGACTACTACGGCATTGACGCGTTATCAAAATATAATTGAATACTTCAATTTCCCATTGTGTGATATGAACGTGTTCGATTCGTCCAGACGCGTCTGCATGATGGCATCACAGTCGGTTTGACGGCCGATTACACAGTGCTGCGTTAATTTTAAGGTTGCTAAAGTATTGACGGTTCTTAGTGTACTTGTTGATGCTGAATCCAAAACTGTTATCCGTTTTCTTCAATCATGTCTAGATTTTTGGCAAATTGCATTTCAATTTTCGAAAACTGCAGTTTTCAGCGTTATGCGATTGAGAATTGGGACGTCATAAAAAGAATTTAGAAATCATGTTTTGATGAAAAGTTTAGAAAATATTTCAATTATGACGAAGACCATTCCGTATAGCAGTGGTTCTTGAAGTGGGGGACACGAGCATCTGAAAGGGGCGCGAAGCCGCTGTTAACATGGTATATCCATTGTCTATTGCAGAGGTCTCAAACTCAAATGTGCTTGTGGGCGAATTTCCTAGTTTTTGATGACGCTGCCGGCCGCAGCATCAATAATAGGGATATTAAATGTATTGTATAATTTCCAAGCAGGCCTTATTTGATGGGACCTTGCAGACAGGCATTCAAACATCGTGGAAATGTGATTTACTATTCTGGTTTTGATATAGTCGTGATAAGTATAGACTAATATTACTGTCATTGCCAAAGTAAAATTAACTCAGCGTAAGATTTTGCCTTCGATTACTATTGGAACACATCAATAACAACTTAAATATAATAATCATTGAGTAATAGCGTTACTTCTTAACCTTTTTCGCGATCGTACCCCTTATGCTTGCAATGATACTTCTGATTTTCAACACAATTCTGATGGTACCTATATTAAAATCAGAAAGCCCATTCACGTAAAATCGCGCGTAGCGCGAAGACTGTTTTTCAGTTGAACAGATTGACCAAGAAAATATTCCACAGCATATATAGGCCTAATTCTACAATGCATCTCGTACTTCCTGATGTGGTCCTTCGTACCTCGATGGGGTCTACGGACCCTGGTCAAGAACTCCTGGAATAGAAATGTTGAATCGGCGAAGAAGTCATTGGTGTGATAGCTGCAGGGCGTATACTAGGCTACTACCTTACTATCCACCGATAATAACATGGATAAAGAGAACAAACAACACCCAGCATGTAACCAACTATACGTCACGTGGTTCACAGAATGCCAATGGTTGCCATACTGACCTGATCAGATAGCTATATACCCAACGCAACGCAAGCTACGACCTTTTGATATATTACTATCCCCCATGACAGTTTCATACATGGTTGTCACCGTTCCGAGTCGCAAGTCCTTCTCTGATTTTAACGTTTTACCCAACTCAACTCGAGTCATTTTTATTTAATCCCCCAGTCAATCAATCCGACATGTAGCAATTTTACGAGAAGGTCGCACCGACGCACCATACCAAATCACAATTTCCAGTCACGAATCATCAACGGATCATGTTTTATCATCATGAACTAGAAATGTGACGTAATAGCTGATCTTCTACCGCAGGGGCTCTCAACTTCATATGTGTAACGGGCCGCATTTTGGCATCAGAAGACGCTGCGGGCCGCAGAACGTTATTACCATGTATTAGTGGGCTACTATTAAATTTAGGCTACTGTAGCCTTTTGCACCTGTAGTATACGGAGTTTTAGTTCATTTTTACGCATTCTAACGCATTAATGGACGGCGTTCGTACGTATGCAATTGCTATTTTTTGTGAGAATATATATCTTGCAGCGGCGCAAGTAAATTCCCTTAATGGAGCTTGCATTGCATGCATTGTCAAGTCGGTATATGCACCTTCAAACCCCTCCACCACTCTCTGTCTTAATGCGTGAGCGAGCAAGCATAAATTACGGTCACTTTTTCGTTACAGCGGTCATCACTTTGAGCTCTCAGAGATACGAGAATAAGTTTGGTGTTTCGGGGTCTTTTCTGTGCACAGCAGAAGTTACAGAAGTCAGCTTTGTCAAGTTGATGTTTATCGTTGCTGGTCACATCCCCACGTTTGCCCAGCATTTCTGCTGCAAATATGACCACTTTCATAAAATGCACCCAGAAAATGAGCTATGCAATGTCTGTGGAGTCGGTGGATTCTTCCAATGCTGGGCTAAAATAGTCTACGCGGCAACGTGTTTCAGAACGTAATTTGTCATGTGATGGCGTCCATGCTTCTAAGTTCCGGAAACAGCGAATATTCGCACAGTTAGGGCTGGGCACAATGATTCGAGTACTCGAATCTGAATCGAGTATTGATTTTATTGATTCGAGTCGAGTAGTAAAATACGATTTTTTCGAGTACTGAAATTATACGCTCCTCACCACTGAAAGATAATTTATCAACGAGAAATATAGTTATGATACTAATTTTCACCGTTGAAGCCCTGAAACCTTGATTGGCGGTATCGCAGCACACGAAACATACAATACAAAGCTACGAAGGGTACTGGACGTAGCACATTTCTGAAGTCATGATTATCCCACAACATTGTCATCAAATGGAATGAAATCGGTGTGGTCGAAAAAATAGCAAAGTATGTTTATGTGATGGATAACAGGCATTATATTCTTTGCGATGGCAAAAAAGGTACATATTTGAACTTTGGGATATTGCGTTGTGATGTGACGTCATAATGAGTGATACTCGATTACTCGACTCGACTCGAAGCATATTACGTGATTCAGAATCGAATCACTCAGGTACTCGATTTTGCCCAGCCCTACGCACAGTATGCTAAAGTTTCATTGCAATCACACCTTTTCAAGCAGATTTCTTGGGTATAGCGATATTCCAATGCGTCTGCAGCATTATTAATTTTAACACTGCCTAGAACTATGGATTGCTGGACTTGACACCTAGATATAGCAACGTTTTGTCCTAAGATCAGGCGATATGTAGGCTAATCCAGAAGATTGTGCCGTTTTAAGCGTCTACGCCAGTGGTTCCCAACCTTTTTCGATGGCAGGGCCAAATTTGGAATTTCAGAGTAGACGGTCGGGGCCGCACGAATACCAGGGCAATGAAAGAAACCCAAGATAGTCACCAAAATATGAAAATTGGCATTGTTCCGATCATTCGCTTGACGCCATTGGCCATTGTGTTGCCGCGCTCCCGTTGTTCAGAACAATCAACCTTTGCTGGCTATTTCGGAGTAGTTTTATTGCCCTGGCGAGATTTCAATTCGCATGTTTGCAATCAGTGCGACACTTGCTTTCGATAAACACCGACATATCAATAAATTATTCGGACGCTTGGGTCGCGAGCTATAGGACCACCAATTATGCTTCTTTTTGCCGGCTAATCAGTACGTATCTAGGCGTATTCAATCGTAAGTCACTTGTTGAACATCTATCCGTAAATTAGTTATCAATACCCATAGCCGTAACAGCACTTCGTCAGCCCCCCCCCCCCAAACGTTGCTCTTGGCCCCCCATAGGGTGATAAACCGAACTTCGAAGCCCCCCAGCCCCCCTCTGGCTAGATGGCTGTTTACCGCTATTTATCATCTAAATCGGGTGTCCGTTTTAGGCAGCTTCTCTCGACTGTTCGCGCGAAGCGCGAAATTTTTTTATAATTCATGATTGAGTCGGTCAATTTAATCGGCAATTGCATATATATTGATATCAATTTTTATCCTCTCTCTGCTCACGTTATCAGATTGACCGGTTGAGCCGAGTGAGTTGTGTTTGAATAGGTAAGACCACTCAATAATAATTAAACATCTTCGGGCGTATACCCGTTGGTAGGAACGAAACAACACTTCGTCAGGCCCCCCAAAACACTTAGGTCTTGAGCTCCCATAGGGTGATAAACCGACCCCCCGTCCCGTTGTTCGCTTCTGCCACGAAATCAGGATCACCGTTTAGTGAGCCAGCGTGGAGTGCGAAAATTTGAAATTCCAAAAGGCCGTCGTGGGGCGCACAAAATGCTCTTGCGGGCCGCGTATTTGAAGCCTCTGGTCTATTGTCTATTGTCCTAATTTCCTATTTAAGAATTCTCTCCGCAATAGCCATAACCTTCAATGCCATCAAACTATCCGTTGCGATTGCTAGCAATCTGATTTCTCTCTTTAATATTTCGTAATATCACGATTAGGGGGAGCGAAACTTCTCGCTATCAAAAAGGGGCTCGTGTCTGAAAATGTTTGAGAACCACTACCCTATAGTATTCTGTAAAGAAGTTTCAGGATTATTATCACCTTTGGGCATAGGCCACAGATCTGTGAACTGATCAAGGATGAAGGTTTCACTGCACACATGGGTGCAGTAGAAAAATGACCATGGGCAGCTTTTCAGGTTGTCATTTTGGACTTCCCTAGAAAGCATAGAAGCCCTGATTATGAAGCACTGGTCAGAGAGCTGCTTGAAAGCTTTCAATCCCTTGGAGCCCTGAGCTCTGTGAAAATGCACTTTCTGACTTCTCATTAGGATTACTTTTCCAGTCCACTGTGGTGATTACAGCGAATAACAAGGAGAGAGATTCCACAAAGACTTTCGCCAGATGGAAGAAAGGTATCAAGGATACAGGGACTTAAACATGTTTTCAGATCACCGTTGGTGCTTAAGGAGGGAGCCACATAGCTCCACACATAGAAGAAAATCTTTGAAGCGACATTTATTGTCGGCATAGGGGAGATGTGGTACCGATGGATCACTGGGACCGAAAATACTTTGACAGTTCTCTATGATAATTCCATGATTACACTCCGTGAACTTGTCTACAGTTGCATGCTGGCAAAATCGACGTGAGCGAGCTATGGGGTCTCTCATAGATGATTTTTGTTTTGGGGGGTGTAAACTAAATTAAGATCGACATATACATTTTTATTTGTAACCTTCAACACGAACAAACCAGCAATCATTTTTATTGTGAAGTGTAGGGCTTGTATCAGGCTATATAATGACACCTATTATTTTTTTCAGTACTTTCCTTGAGTGGACTTTTTTTCGATTCATGTAAAAAATTCGTAGGGTGGGGACCGATGATACAATAGCCAAATGAAGCAAAATAATCAAGCATACTAATTATGAAACAAATGAAACATGCCTACGTACAGAAAATCTTTATGTAATAATTGCATATGTTTTATCGCCATAACGAGGTATTTGGAAGTCACACTGTCGATTTTCGGGCAATATGTATGTACCCTCAAATTTATAAATCCGAGCCTAAATCGAAACGTGATTTTATGACAACATTTGAGTTAATATTTATTCTATTTTTGGACAGTTGCGACCAAACATTCTTCTTTGGCTTGCTGTAGCTTAAATTATAATACTGAGCAAGAAAAGTAGTCACATTTGAGTTTTTTAGGGTATATGTGTCATAGGTCCCGAGGTCGTGTGCCATTGGACCCACCGGGTGGGGACCGATGACACGTTCGAGCAACAAATTTTGAACGTCCATAAATATTTTTTGAAAAGACGGATATTCATGTATATGTGAGCGATTGGTAGAGCTTGTATCAAAGTGCTGAGCCAGCAAAAGATCTGCTGTTTTCGGCTGAACATTTCGGGGCCAGCGATCATTTTCCAATTTTTGATCCATCGGTACCACATCTCCCCTATATCATTTACAGCATAGGCTATATTGTTATTGTATTTATCGTCGGAATATCAGTATCAGTATCAGTTTAAATTATCATCATGTTCCGCACGACGCTTTCTTGGTTAAGCTATTTTGAATACTTCGTTTCCATTTCACATTTCACTCATTGATGTTGACAAGGATTTCGTATTTAAAACACATTTGTGATGTTAAAAGTGTTCACTTGTCTATAGTTGAAAAATATCAATTTATACCTATTTCTGTTAGGTTGAGCGCCATTGAACAAAATTATGCTTTCTTGGTTAGTTGTAAGCGACTTTATTTCAACTGTGTTGCTATATTTTAGTAGTATATGAAACGGCTGTCATGGCAAAAACCTTGAATTCAAATAAAAGTACCATCTTGCAAAAATTTACAACATGCATAACCAATCACGCTACCACAGAAATTAGTTTCTTTGTGTAGAACAGTGGTTCTTAACCTTGCCTCCAGCGCCCCCAAGGGGCGCTTGCGATTTTGAAGGAGGCGGGAACGCTCAGGGGGCTTTGCAGTAGATGATGTGGTAGCAGGACATATCCTTAATGAGTATTCAGAGCAAATTAACATTCCACAAAACATGTCAAATCTCGAAATATTTGGTCGCGAAATGCGACGATGTTAGCGACGATGTTTGCTACATATGTTTTTATACATGTGGTCAACCTTTTGCTAGTCACAGGCGAAATTTCGAGTGCACCACCTTCTGGCGGGCCGTAATTTTTCCTACTACTATATTTAACGCTCATTCCGGTATATTACCCTACATTGCTGCAATCTCGATCATACAAATCACAAAAGGGCAAAACACTTGAATTTACGCTGCAACATGCAGGATAAATGTGACACTTGGCGCAGCTTGCTTTGTGAAAGGTTTTCAACTTCTGGTAACAAGTCAGACGAAGCAAGAGATGGTATTCTTTTCCGCCGGCACCATCGAGATGCTTTGACGACGGAGTAGCGATACGTCCGTGAGGTCATCTAGTCTGCGCCCCCGTTTTTCTCCTCCATGCTATCCGTGATTGCTGAGCGCCTAGGAGGATAACTGCGGATACAAATTTTCGAGTCTTTGGTATGGACCCGGCCGGGGATTGAAGCCGGGGATCGAACCCACGACCTAACGCTCGAGAAGCAGGACGAATCACCGTTACACTATCTCGATCGGTGAGCAATAATCAGACCACATTCTAAAGGGGCGTTGGAATACTTGATCTTAGGTTGCTCTTCGTGAATTTCATTGTTGAAAACAATTGTTCACATGCGTACGTGCTACCAAAAGTCGATGCCATTTCTTTTGCATTGTTGGTCAAGCTGGGATAAAGACCCATTTCAAAAACGTACTCTTTGTTAGGGTCATGCAGTGATATCCTCTTTGTATAAAATTTGTCATTGGCGTCCACATTAAACGGAGTATACTGAGTAGTCAGAATTTATTGTGTACAGAACGAATGTCGAAAAAGCGGGTGGAAATTCAATAATTACATTTCGTATCACAGTTACAAATGTATAGTGCTGGTACTAGGTTTGCTCTCTTCCAGCAAGATTAGGTACCCATTTTCGATTACAAGATTATGAGTCGGCGATGTTAGTATTTTCAAGGAAAGTTGCTATTTCATTTTTCAGTTTATACACTCGTGCAAGCATAGCTCCTCGACTTAATGCGCGGACATGGCTGATATACAGGACATCGCCATATTGATTCTCTGCTTCTAGTAATATCTGGGGTATCTGTCGGTGATTCAGTTTGTGAGACAAGATCAGCTTTCACCATTGTGTCCAAAACACTATTCAGGATTGTTATGTTGGCGTACAGTGTCTTCTGGGGAATTAGACTACCGATGACTAACCTACGGACGCTAGTTACCTATAATGAAACAGGGAAAGTTTGAGATTTTGTCATTGCGTCTGAAATGTTCCAAGCGTTTTTGAAGCAGAGGAACGGCACCTTTCTTGCCACACCCCACCAGAGTGGCAAATCATTTAAAAGTATGGTATACCTTCGGTTGCGCGATACACCCGCTTGATAAGCACTGGTCTGGTCTTCTCTACTACGGACAATCTCCATCTCCTACTTTTAGTACGAGATACTAGTCAACCGCCTTCGTACTAGTTTTATGGCGTAACAATAGACTAATACAACGTAGGCTACTTATATCATAGCAATGCTGCATTCTTTCCAAGCAGTGCTGCACTGCAGATTGGAACTCATTTCGAAATGGCGGCCGCATTCTTGTGGTAACTAATTATTTTGTCGCGGGCCGGACGATTTCGCTTGGCGGGCCGGATCCGGCCCGCGGGCCGTAGGTTGCCGACCCTTGGTATAGTTAATACTGGGAACATCATCGTCCGAATACTGTAGCGTTGTCAATCAGGTAAACTGGTTATAAAAGCAAAATGCAAATTATATTAAGTTAATTCTTCACAAGTAACCACAAATTCATAACGATCACCCAAACAGGAGTGCAACTCTTGAAATTAAAAATAACAATCATTTGTAGATAAACGCGGGCTGATTCCAATCGTAAAACGCATCGTTTGTAACGCCTTGCTTTTCTCCGGACGCCGGATTCGGTGCATTGAGATCTACAGAGAATACATACAATTGCAAAATATCTAACAGCTAAATCAAGAATAGTACGACTATTATTTCCTTCTGTTGATTTGCATGACGAATGGACACGCGCTCAAAATGATAGCGGACCACAATATACTGGCCCACAAGCAAACTCAACATGACACTGGTACATATACACGGCGCGTAGTAGTAGCTGATGGTAGGACTGTGTGACTGACAGTGCCTGGACGGCATTTCAATTGCACTAAACAGTATTCCAATGAGCGACCGATCCTGGCAACAGCAGGATCTGCTGGTGATCGTAGCGTTGATTTCTCTGCCATCTCTCTCTCCCTACTTGGCATATAGTATTCTCAGCCGGATGAAAATGTGGTTGGATATCAGGTGTTAACAAATCCAATACTATACAATCAGTTGTGATTGCGGCAGAAGGGACACGAAACTAAATTTGTAGTGGATCTGATCAGGCATGATCGTAGCAGAAATACATTATCTCGACTCGATGTTCGTTCATTCCATAGAATTTATGGTATGGATATATAGGTCAAGCTTATAATTATAGCAAGTGAATTTGAACCGTTTTCAATATAAAACTAACATAACGTAAAGAAATGTTTGTCAATGTAGTGTACTGCATGTATCATGACAGAGTATAATCAAACTAGCTTTTATCCATTCTTCAAAATGATAGGAAATCAAGTAACAACGGAGTATTCACGTCACTTTGAACCTACCTGGGTATTCTCTGCTGGCCGCATAACCAGGAGGAGGTAATGATCTTGGAACACTGCCTATAGTTACAACAGCATATGTCCGTGAATCGAAAGTACACGTTCGCAAATAACCACGCAACTGTAAAGATAAAATTTGGAACATATAGCCTACTCGGTCAAAAGTCGCATAAGGATACAAATTCAAAACGATGTATATCCTTAGCGTCAAGCAGCGGTTCTTAACCTTGTTTGCTTCCTTGCGCTGGCGATTTTGAAGGGGGTGGAAACGTTCTTGGGGGGCGCTGGTCTCAGCAGTGTTGGGATGACTCGAGTCATGACTTGACTCGAGTCACCTTTTTCGTATGACTTGACTTGACTCGAGTCACTTTGCTAAAATGACTTGACTTGAATTGACTCGGCGTATCAGAAATGCGGATTGACTCGTGACTCGGAGCAGAATTCATGAATCAATTTCAAGTCATCAAGTAATCGGTGTCGATAAAAATCACTGTATATTGCTCTTACATATATTCGGATTGTTCACGAAACGCTGGTGTAACCCTTGAAAGCGACCAATAATTCAAGGATCGAGCGTTTCACGGAGCCTCGATTGTTCTCTCATAAATAAATTGATCGCAAACGAAGTGATCGAAACCTACAGTTACGCTGTCGTAAACTCAGGCAGTAAAGTAATGAAATAGAAAAATGTCTATTTCTGTTCTCTGTTCTTACCTTTATCGAACCTCTTGTTTTATTGAAATTGAATTCGAATATAGTGTATATTGTCCTCAACCATTAGAGCAAGCTCGAATTTTATCATATCTATTTGTAAATGAGTAATGTATTGCATTTTATCAATTCGTTTCTCTATTCTCTATTTTGGCTGATAACTATATAAACTAAGGCTATGCAATTACTTATGTAGCTTAACAGTTCTACGTGTATGTGAGCGATACAGCGCCTTCTTGTCGGTATCTTTCACTCTAGATTCGTTCATTGGTTCGGAATCAATGATCACTCAATCTGTATTTCAGACAGCTAGCACATTGCAATGACGTAACCATGCCTCATACTTCGAAAAGGCAACTTGACTTGAAATGTGACTTGACTCGTGACTGGACTTGACTTGACTCGACTTGACTCGAGTCACCGCCAACAATCGAGTGACTTGACTTGACTCGAGTCACCTTTGAAAATCGATTGACTTGACTTGACTCGAGTCAAAATGTGCAATGACTCGGAATGACTCGTGACTCGAAGGTAGTGACTTGATCCCAACACTGGGTCTCAGGGGGCGATATGGGGGGCGCTGAAGAATAATGGCGTCGCAGTAGTAGTAGTAGTAGATGATGTAGTAGTAGTAGGCAGTGGTGGCTTTTGGGGTGGGCGAGGTGGGCGGTCGCCCGGTGCCCCCCCCCCCATTGGTCGAAGGCCCCCCCCCCCCCTATTTGGATTTTGCGCTTTTTTCAAGGAGAATGACGGATAAACATGGAAATCCGTGCACCTAGCAAGAATATGATTCCGTACAGATGTGTCAATCATCATCAAATCACTGCATTTGTTAGAAAAGTCCCGTATCCCGATAATCATCACGTCTCTGCATGCAGTAGAATTACTTAGTTTTTATGTAGTCTATCCTTGCACACATGCAAAATAGATGTGGCCGAATCCAGCACCTGGGCAAACCTTTGCGGTGGTGAGAGATAGATAATAATAACCGATGCGGAAGGGGGGGTCTGGGGGGCGGTGCCCCCCCAGAAGTTACAGATAGATACTGATAGGGGACCCCTCGGTAAGTCTCGCCCAGCCCCCCCCCCGTTCTTAGGGCCACCACTGGTAGTAGGTCATATCCTTAATGACTATTCAGAGCAAATTAGCATTCCAAAAAACATGTCAAATCTCGAAATATTTGGTCGCGCTACGCGGCGACGTTACCTAGATATGTTTTCATAAATGTGGTGGGTTATTATAATTCATGTAAAATGCATTGCGCGTAGTTTTAGATCGCCAATTGTCCGTTGAAACACGACCGTCACGCTTGCTAGGGTTATTTTCAACAAAATGTTTCGAACTAGGTACTAAATCCTCTAGCGCACAGCGTGTGGAAATCGAAGAAGGAGGCGCATGTGTATCACTTTTGAGAGTGAGAGCCCTTTGTACACAAAGTATGCTTTGTGCACGAGAGGAATAACTAAATATACTTGTATTTGAGAGCTAAAAAATTAAATCGTCAGAGTATTTCTTCATTGTAATGATTGTATCATAAAGGGTGATACTATCTAGTGTTGTGGTCCACAACCTCACCTGAACGTTATATAATATGAGTTGCTTTGTTTGGAATACATTCATGTTAGAAGTATTAACTGGGTTGAGTACTGAATTCAATGTTAGCAGATATGGGCTATGCATCCAATTCGCAGTTGACTTACCTAGTCACACAAAGCACTAAAACAAAATCCAACACCATTAATTTCCCCGCATTGCCTAACGCAGATGTGAATTCGGGATGCGTACATCTGGTTCGTACCACAGGTATGAGACCGTACCCGATTGTTGTTATAAAAACTTTGATTTGACCCTGAATATACCACATACAATTGTTATGTGGTTTATTATAGTAGAGTGGTCCTCGAGCGCGATTAAATCGCGAAATATTACAAATATATCAAAGTCCCGAAAATACCGACTGGACTTTGACCTCTTACCAGGACCGAAACTGCTGCAGCCCAAACCCTCAATCGAGGGGGGTAATGTCAAAGGGTGCCCTAAATTATTTCGGTGAATGAACATAAATTACACGTCATGTTTTGACGAGGAAAAAATACGCATAATTATAGAAAATAGAAATTGACATTTCGATGTCGGCCAATACCACGTCACGATGCACGAAGACATGAAGTTCCGGCCAATATGGGACTCCGAGAGGAGTGCCAAAATTAAAACCTTAGCCGAAGAAGATTGCCCTTATGTTGACCGTGAATTTCGATGTATATAAGTCTAATTGTCCATAGGTCCGAATAATCATGTCGTCGCAATCTGCACCCACAGGACAAATAACATCCATCAGAGAAAAAATATTTGCCAGTGAACAAATACCAATTTTGAACCGTGTGCTTACTTCAGTTTAATACGTTCATGCGTTTCAATATCTTTTGATTATATAGCGGACAAGAGGTAACAAAATAAAAACATGTAATCGAGTAATTTGTACCAACGCCTGAATATGTCCGAGTAATAATTACCTGGCCTTCATTTTCCAAGACAATAGCTCACTCAGCGCTACTGGTAAATCTGATTACGTGGACCGAGAGGATAAAAAGTTTATAGGACATATATATGCAACTACCGTCTATTCATTCATGCATTATAGAAACATTTGGCGCCTAGGGCGAACAGGCCACACAAACTTTGCTGACTATCGAAATCACGCGACGGGGTTCTTGGGAGCGAAGCCCCACGAAGTTTGGTTTATCACGATATGAGTGGCCAAGGCAATAGTTTTCATATGGGGACTGGCGAATTGCTGTAACGGCCCGCCCTCTTACCCAATGTCTTTATTGCGGTCCTTACAATATGGGGTAGGGGGCGCTAGAGCACGATAAATTTTGAATGGGGCGCTGGAGGAAAAAAGGTAGAGAACCACTGGCTTAGAGAGTGTCTTCACATCCAAAAGATGGTATATAAAATCAGAATCTAACTCAGAATTTTGAAACCCTGTTCTGGAAGTTTCGATCGATATTGATGACCAACAGTCGCTCATTTGTGTATTTTACGATTCAAGCCAATTTATACATTCAACCGCTTGCTTATAGTTCCTTTGGTTACTTGGCAGAAGATACGCTTCTGATTGATTAATGGTGTAACGCACGGGACCAATTTCCTAGTTTTTGATGACGCCGCGGGCCGCAGCATAACGAGCGCCATTCAATATCTTTTTTTTTCAAGTAGGCGGTATGCGTCTGGATTAAATTGACATATTGAAACTGAACTTGCATACTGACATTCACGCACACCCCGTGATAATGTGATTCACTGTAGCGATTCAGCCCTGGCACGAAAAATCACATCAATAAATTTTTGAATAACGTGTTACACTTAGTGGAGAGTCGGCATAATTTGTCAAAATTATGAGATATGGACACAATGCGAAAGGACAATATGCATCATGTTATCATAAAAGCTGCAGTGTTGTCATTTTGCAGTCAGTGGGCCACAACTATGGGTAAAATATTTTAGAATTTTTAGTTTTTGGAGCATTTTGAAGTCAAATCTATCTTTTCAAATCTGAAAAATCATATGTGGCACTTATACATCCAAAATATTCTCGCGGGCCGCGTGTTTGAGACCGCTGGTGTAAAGAATTGTTATAAATCAGGAGTAGCCAACCTTTTCATCTCACGGGCCACATGAGATTTACGAACCATTGCGCGGGCCACTTGAATGTTGATCATTTTTCTTGTCGTCCGATAGGAGCGAAGCAATTAGGTCATGGTGAAAATAACACATATGTTTCTGCGCATCAAAATCGTTAACAATTATGTCATGAAAACACGATCTGCATTGATGACTTAGTCGCGCGAAATTTGTTCATAGTTTGTGAATGAATTCTGTCAATAATAATGATACTTGCATATATTGCGGGTAGCCGCTTCATAATGCGTGGCTCTTTTGGCAATGACAGGATAATGCGGCGCTTGGACATACATCGATATCGAAGATTTTGGTGAACATGCGTCTATCATTTTGGGCAAAGGTTTCATCGCCGATGATCTTTCTGTGAGTGCAGACGCGAAGTCTCGTGTTCGACGACAAATTATATCATAATTGGGAATACAATTAGACTCAAATCTGTAAATTAGGGGTATTTTTTATTTTTAATATTCTGGAGGGGCATCGATACTAAAAGCAAGAATTCGAGTGGCAATAAATCGCGCGAAGTGCTAAGACAAATATGAAGTCAAATAAATCTGGCAAGAAATATTCTACTCTATGTTCAATTGGTCATCTACAAAGATCTACGAAAAATGTGGCTGGCCCATGGCTACGCAAATTTGTTGGAACTGATATTTTAGTCATCAACTTCCCAAATTTCGCTGTCACGCTAATAATCTTTGATTAACCCTGCAAGTTCACATTTAATTACTTAAGTAATTCATTTTGCAGATAGTATAACTAAATTGGAGAATTACCTCGTGAGCCACTCAAAACCTTCTCGCGAGCCACTATGGTTGACCGCACTGTTATAAATGCCACGTCCCTTATTCCAATGTGTCAAACATCAATTGGGTTAAAATGCTGTGTTTAATTTATACGGCGTTATAACTCTGATGTGTTTTCGTGTACTGCGTCTTTGGTAGGAATACACATTCTTTTTCGGGTGTTGGCAAACTAGCAAAATTATAAAACACTCGCGGCACACTCACAGGAATATAGCTCTTTGGATATCTTTATTTATATCAATATATATACGACTGACACGTGCTTGCATTTGTTGACAAACATACCCCCATTTCGTCTTAAATTACAAGAACCTTCCCTCAATTACAGCTGTTAATTTCATTCATAACAAAAAAAAGCAATCTTCCTTTACTGAAGGAGATGCACATGGCACAACATACGCCCCACTCACCATGATGACGTAGTCAAATTTGATAACCTTCAAACTGTTGTTCGACGGCATCAAGTCGGGCACTTGTAACTGCACGTTGTTCAAATTGATCGTCTTGCCTGGATTGCATGCCGGACCGTTCTGAGCAACGATCATGCGGGGTACTACCTTTTCTCTGCCGTGAGCTCTGTATGTGACGCGTAAAGCAAGTCCCAGTACAGTTTGTTTCACTTTTGTTGAGCTGGAACATTTCAGACTGTTATATTTGCTGTAGTGAATAACTGTAGTGAAGATAAGGAACCTGCTGTTTTTTAGAGTAGCATTCGCGACGATTGTATCTCCGAGAACATAACCAGTTCTGTCAGTGCCAACTTCCCCTTCTATGGGACCACTCATACATCCGCAGCATACTGATGTTTCGTCGCTTCCCCAGATGGTGCCTGAGAGCATAAACACGAAAAGTTTGGAATAGATTCTGGTCGTGGTTCGAGTTCGTCTCATTAATATTTTCACCAGGTCAAAACACCACAGTATTGCGATGAAATGAAAAGACAGGAAGGTGTCTGAATGACTTAGAGTAGGGACTTTCAATCACAAACACCCTAGACCCGTGGTTCTTAGCTGATGTTCCATGGAAGACCAGGGGTTGAGCGATCAAGTCTAAGATCAAGATTGAAGATACACACTAGACTCGTACATATGATTTGTCTTTATACGCCCATCTTGGCCATCTATGGTTGCAGTTAATTAGGATTTCATGTGATGGAACGTCTTGTGCAACGGGTTTGGCTTTAAAATCCTAACCCCGTCCTTTTCAAATGCCGATTAAATCTTTTCGTTTTCTGTGCGAAACATTTTTGGACAACTACGACCACCACAACGTTGTTGATTCACTGTTCAATTTGCACATGTAATATTCAGAAATGTACATTAGATACGTAATGTGTAAATTTGTTTGCGACTCGACAAAAATTTGGGGTTTCTCCATACCACGATTATACAGCATGGCTCAAAAATTCCTTTCACGCGTGACTGAAAATCAGCTATGACCATCAGATATGACCAAGAGCATTAAGCAATGAGCGTGGGTTCGATAAATCTTTTCGCATGCTTATGATCGGTTTTACTGGTTTTGGGTAAGGTCGTACATTTTCTAATGATTTGCATTTGCATGGAAATTTAATTTTGAATCTTTGTGACTCATTACCCGATATTGCGGGACATGATACAGACTAGATCATACAGTCCTGGTCATCTGATCCACCTGAACGGTGTCTTAACATGCCTAGAAGTGGACAGTGCTACAAGTCGGCAGACAAGAAATCACAATAAAGAATATCGGCCCTGTTTAAACGACCATTTCAGTCGAGAAACACCATGGATACCATTCAAAGGTGAAAGGCGGAGCGGAATTGTGATATATATAGATGAAATCAGCTCATCTGTGATGAACTCTCGGACATTCATGGCATATTATGGCATAACGCATGGTAATCACTGCTTCCAGTGCTATCACATGGTGGATAGCCAGTAAATTGGCGAGACATCAACGAGATATCTTCTACTAATATATGATGTATGTAACGCTACCGTCATGTTTTGAAGACTGTCCAAGTCCAGCAACTGACGCACTCGTATCACATTTTTCGTCTTTGTCGCAGAATGCAATCCGGGTCGGTCTAATTTTAGCTTCACTGTATACTTGACGTACCCGACGAAGTCTAAATATGTTCGTTCGGACGCTTGATTTCTTTCAAAATACCATGCATTAGGACTGTTACGTACCATTGTACATACTGATCGAATCACTCTTGAGTCTGAACTGGAATGGTAACTTGTGAGTGCCTTATATCAATGGGCCGGGTCGGCTTGAAGCATCACCTGTGCACAGAGAAACACACATATTATTATTATATAATAATATTGGAGTTGTGACCTTTCAGTGACTAGACTTGAGTCGGGTTATTTTCTTAAATATGGACATTTGCTCGACCGAATCTTATGGCTGGAGACAAATTGGGCGATAAACTGTCGTTTAAATCTGTTTGAATGAACCTGTTGTGTTGAAGTAGTAAAGGTAGTTCCCACGGGTAGTCAAATAAGTAAAAATAAACGACGTAACTTTACAATCAAGTACAAGTAGAAATAGCGATTTCGAAGCAAGTGAAAAAGTAAGTGTTGAATGACAACTGTTATGTAGAAATAGTCATCACAGCCACTTGAGAAGCAGCGCAAATATGCAGAACCTACATGAGTACTTATAAAAGGTAGAAGTAGGGGAGATGTGGTACCGATGGATCACTGGGACCGAAAATACTTTGAAAATTCTCTATGATAAAAGCATGATTACACTCTGTGAACTTGTCTAGAATTGCATGCTGGCAGAATCTTTCCTCTCATACAAAAAAATTTGACGTGCGCGAGCTATGGGGTCTCTCACAGATGTTTTTTGTTTTGGGGGGTGTAAACTAAATTTATATCGACATATACATTTTTCTTTGTAACCTTCAACACGAACAAATCAGCAATCATTTTTATTGTGAAGTGTAGGGCTTGTATCAGGCTATATAATGACACCTAATAATTTTTTCAGTACTCTCCTTGAGTGGAATTTTTTTCGATTCGTGTATAAAATTCGTAGGGTGGGGACCGATGATACAATAGCCAAATCAAGCAAAATAATCAAGCATACTAAGCATGAAACCAATGAAACATGCCTACGTACAGAAAATCTTTATGTAATAATTGCATATGATGTTTTATCGCTATAACAAGGTATTTGGAAGTCACACTGTCCATTTTCGGGCAATATGAATGTACCCTCGAATTTATAAGTCCGAGCCTAAATCGAAAAGTGATTTTATGACAACATTTGAGGTAATATTTATTCTATTTTTTGACGGTTGCGATCAAACATTCTTCTGCGGCTTGCTGTAGCTTAGATTATAATATTGAGCAAGAAAAGTTGTCACATCTCAGTTTTTTAGGGTATATGTGTCATAGGTCCCCGGGTCGTGTGCCATTGGACCCACCGGGTGGGGACCGATGACACGTTCGAGCAACAAATTTTGAACGTCCATAAATATTTTTTGAGAAGACGGATATTCATGTATATGTGCGCGATAGGTAGAGCTTGTATCAAAGTGCTGAGCCAGCAAAAGATCTGCTGTTTTCGGCTGAACATTTCGGGGCCAGCGATCATTTTCCAATTTTTGATCCATCGGTACCACATCTCCCCTACTTCTTTATCGACATTTTCTGGTTGAGATTGAAGTGAGACAATTGAATATAATATGTGGAATGCAAGGAATTTGACATCAAGCAATAGGAGTTGTAGAAAAACTTGAACATGACTTAAACTCCGGACTGAGGACTGTGAGCAGTCATAAACAGTATGACGTGGGCTCAGACTTGACTCGGTTAATTAAAAATGACTCAACTTAACTCGAGTCAAAACTATATCAAAGTAAAATTGACAAGTCACTCGGAACCTTATGACTTGGTGGCAACCCTGGATAATATGCGCTGTGTAATGTACAAAATTGCATTTTTTTAAATAGGGGTTCCTAACCTCCTTGACGTCTTTCCCCCTTTGTAACCTTAAAAGCATGATTATAGAGTAACCAGAAGTTACAATACGTCTCGATAATTATTCGCACAAATCGGATTATCCAACAGATGTTTGCCGATGGCAGAATTAATGGCCTTTGATCGATCAGCATCAATCTTAAGTGGATGAGTTAAGGGTGAGCTTTTCACATCGCGTGACGCACGTGTTCTGATAAATCTGGGGACATGTTGGTTTATGCGGTCCTGCAGACGTCTTGACGTTCTTCCCACGTAGCCACAATCACAGTGGCACCTATATTCGTACACTACATTACTTTGTTGAAGTGCAGGAAGCACGTCTTTGCGTGTTGAAGGGAGCAGTTGTGTTGTTGTAAAAATCACATTGGTTTTGACTGTATCGTAACATTTACCGACAGCAGAAATCAATTGTTTTTCAAAGCGGGTGGAAATGGGGCCAATCCAAGGTAGATGGATATAAACATCTTTTATTGTTCGTGCGGTGGGATCTGTTCGTTTTTCTGCGGCAACTTGCTCCGTGGAATTTAGCTTTAACGAAGTCATGTTTCGCCAAATAGACGGCTTAGCCATGGGTAGTCCCCTGGGACCTATTTTGGCCAACATTTTCGTAGGGTATTACGAGGGCGAGCTTCTGTCCCAGCGTGAGTCCGCCAAACCACTATTGTACCGCCGATACGTATATGATACATTTGTCATTTTCGGGAATGAATCGGAGTGTGACCAATTTCTCATTCGCTTAAACTCGCTTCACCCGGCCTTGCAATTCACAATAGAAAAAGAACGCAATAACTCATTATCATTTCTGGACGTATTAGTTGAAAAGCGCAATACCAACAAATTTGAAACGTCTGTTTTCAGGAAACCGACATTCACAGGCCAATACCTTCGCTGGAATTCATTTAGTCCTCGGCGCAGAAAAATTAACCTCATAGGCACACTCGTGCATAGAGCGTTGATGATATGTTCGGGTAACAAACTGAGTTTAGAACTTGACTACATCCGAAAAATCTTACTTGATAACGGTTACCCTGAACACGTCATCAGCCGCGGCATGGAGAGGAAATTAACGCAATTCAACGCAGAAAAACGAACAGATCCCACCGCACGAACAATAAAAGATGTTTATATCCATCTACCTTGGATTGGCCCCATTTCCACCCGCTTTGAAAAACAATTGATTTCTGCTGTCGGTAAATGTTACGATACAGTCAAAACCAATGTGATTTTTACAACAACACAACTGCTCCCTTCAACACGCAAAGACGTGCTTCCTGCACTTCAACAAAGTAATGTAGTGTACGAATATAGGTGCCACTGTGATTGTGGCTACGTGGGAAGAACGTCAAGACGTCTGCAGGACCGCATAAACCAACATGTCCCCAGATTTATCAGAACACGTGCGTCACGCGATGTGAAAAGCTCACCCTTAACTCATCCACTTAAGATTGATGCTGATCGATCAAAGGCCATTAATTCTGCCATCGGCAAACATCTGTTGGATAATCCGATTTGTGCGAATAATTATCGAGACGACCGATTTCGAATCGTAGGTCGAGGCCGTTCACAATTCCATTTGTGTGACTTGGAATCAACTTTTATCAAAATACACCAACCAAAACTCTGTCAACAAAAGGAGTTCGTGTATCACCTAAAAATAGTACATTGAACGCTCTCTCATTCGAAATTTCATGCTGGTGACGTCATATTTTGTGATACGATTGTTGATATACAATGTTCTTTCCAATTCTCTACTAGTTGCTGACGATTACCCCTGACGAGTGTCAGCCGAAAATATTCGGGTTCATTTCAATATGAATATACTATTTAATCGATTACTCATCGGTGGCGGCCGCGTGACTCGCGCTTATCATGGCTACCTTTCCAAGATCGTAGCGCTGGGCTATGAAGCGCTATAGTAGCGTGTAATGTCTCGTTGGAACGTAGAGATTCATGTGAAACGCAATCAGGTGGTCATATACCAAGAAAGGGCCTAAGTATGACGTCAAGAGATATAGAAGAACAAAATTGTATTTTATTTTCAAGAAATCGAGAACATTTTCTCGCACACCGCTATTCCCTCTAGCGTCTGAGCTGTAAGAGTATCTCAGACCGCTAGGCGGCTACTTCCGGTATACGGCAATATATTGGGCGTCGATTTAAACCATTCAGTGGTTCTCAACCGCCGGTCCGCGACGATATTCCTGCCGGTCCGCGAGGAATATTACAATTTTATACTTTAATTTCAAGATGCAATGTTAAAGGCTTGTCCTTTGATAAAATAAATAAAACATCTAATTTTAAACTGATTCAAAATTTTGTGAGGTAACATTAGGGCTAGAAACATGTTCGATTTGACTTAAAGTACAAGACGTTTCATTTGACGACATGCGAGCGACAAATACAGAACAGATACGAGCTCACTCATCGCTAAGCAGCGCAACTTGATCATTGGTTTTCGATTCATTTATTTTGTGCAGGACCGTAACTGCGGCACCCCAAACGGCCCAATTGGAGAGGGCCGAACTTGAAAAGGCCCCAAAATTATTTCGCAAATGAATATAAATCATAGCGTTTTATTTGAAAGTTTTTCCAACATTTTTCAATTTCCTTTCAGGCTTTTCACGATTTAGTGTCCCTGAATGTCTTGCTTATTAGGTGCCCTTCTCCGAGAAATACGCATGATTTATAGGCATTTCGGCGTCAGCCATTGCCGCACTACGACGTATCTACACATAATGAAGTTTAGGTTAACATATGGGACTCCTAAATTTGGGCCTAAAATTCGACCGCAAGAAAAGCGCTTCAGTCGTGAATGATCGAAAATTGTCGCCATTGTCGCGATAAGCTACGTAAACTCTCTGCTTACGCTGAGTAGAATGGATGTGATCACAAGCACAGGTGAAAACATCCACCCAAGTGTAGGGTCTTGGGGCGAAGCCCCCGGAAATTTGGCTTATCGCCCTGTGGGGGCCCAAAGATCAACGTTTTTTGGGGTGGGCTGACGAAGTGCTTTTTCGGCTCGGATTTGCGGATGGCAGGTGTAGCTGCTGCAATGTGTTTTCTTGCCACACGCACTGTATTCGCAGTTGCCGGAGTAGCCTGCGTCTGGTGGCAGAGGGCAATGAGCAAGGTAGCACGACAAGGTGCTTGGTTCGACTCCGATACGCTTCTTCCCTTGATATTGTCGGTCGGTATTGAGTTGGCGTGGCCGTTTAAACCCACGGCCTTTGGCGCGAAAGACTGTAAACGACTCTCAGCGGTAGCACGTTTATCTGGACAAGGCAATTTTACCTCGACTTAGCAGTCTCACTACCATAAAATCACATGGATGCCATCATGAATATTATTAAATACGATCAAAACCCTCCAAATGTCACTCTCTAGCATCATATAATTGCCAAAAACGGTTGCATACTTTACATTTCGGCTTCATTTCAATTTTGACAGTTCACCGATCCGCCAGACATTTTTTGAGATTTTACCGGTCCGCAAGGCGAAAAAGGTTGAGAACCACTGATATCGATGACATTTTTTCGTCTTTTTTGTGGATGCAGTACAATTTTGGTCAGTAGGCCGGCCGATTAGAAAGGGTTAATTAAGATTTCAAAGCGTTTGATAAGCCCGGTACCCAAAATTTACCAAGATTTCAATTCATAAGGGTTGAGTACATCGTAAATGCCGATAATGCAAGTCTTCTCGCTTTGACGAACTTACGCTTACGCTCCACTCTCGCACGCTGCGCAGTGCGCACACCTATATAATAGCATACAGTCACTAAAATTTGACGTTTAGGCAAGTAGTGGGGAATCTCGGCGGACAGTGGTCGCGGGCCACATTATCATGTAAGACGGGAATCTGTCCGCGAGTCGGACAAAATCTCGTCGCGGGAGTAGTTATATAGATCGCTCGTGACCTGCAATGGTGGCTTATGGGCGGGGTGGTGACTCGTATTGAAAACCCGGGGTGGTGACTCGTACTTTCAGACCCCCCTTGTGGTGGTGAGTCGTAATGGGTTCTTATGGGTGCGGCCGTGATTCGTACTTTCGGGTATAGGCTGCGGCGGTGACTCGTATTGAAAACTCGGGGTCGTGACTCGTACTTTCAGGTATAGGCTGCGGCGGTGACTCGTATTGAAAACTCGGGGTCGTGACTCGTACTTTCAGGTATAGGCTGCGGCGGTGAATCGTACTTTCGTTGATAGAATGCTAGCGGCATGTCGTACTTTCACCAAAAAGGGTGTGAAATAGTTTGCTAAATCTAGGAATCAGTCGCTTGGTAATTAGTTTACCACGGAGCCGGCGTAGACGGTGATTCGAATACCAACAATAGCCGCGTTCACATACTAACACTCCAAAAAAGGTGTGAAATATTTCCTACGACCACTCACAAGATAGCACATCAGAATAGCCATCTCTCGTGGTTTGATGTTACAAAGGTAGGAATTACGCACAAGGTAATATTTCCGCAATAAGTTTGTCACAGAGCCGTCGCGCAATATCCGCGTTCACAAACTAACACTCCAAAAAGGTGTGAAATATTGGTAAAATCCCGCGATCGCTCACAAGATAATACCTAAGACATAACCATCGCTCGCGACTCGCTGTTACATACATGCCGATCGTTGACAATGTAATATTTTGGTAATTGGTTTGCCACAGAGCCGGCGTAGACGGTGATTCGAATATCAACAATAGCCGCGTTCACAAACCAACACTTCAAAAACGTGTGAAATAGGTTACAAATCCCACGATCGCTCACAAGATAACACCAAAGACATAGCCATTTCTCGCGTCTTGTCATTACATACATCCCAATCGCTACAGTGTAATGTGTCGATGGTTGTTACTATCAAGTAATAAGTAATGAATAACAGTACCAGCGCAGACCGTGATTCGAAAACCAACAATTTGACACTTGCACGCGATCGCTATATGTTTTGACACTTCGGAACAGTCGTTGACTTTGTGTGATACAAATCATGAAAATATTCAATCAGTGTGTCAATTTGTCAACTTGAAATGGAACTTACTACACAGCTCAAGTTGATTCGTATCTGAATGTGTTGATCCGGTACAACTCTAATCCTTTGAGAAATCCATTTACCGCGATCTGTTGATTCGAACGTAACCTGAATATTACTGACTCCAACTTCAGTCGCGTCGGATTATTCACACATTCCACGCCGCTGTTTCACACCTATAGAGTCAATACCAACTATAACTCTACAAGAATCACAAGTATGTGCATTATGCAGTATTATCTTTATCAACATGAATTTAAACTCTTAACAAAAACACGCAACTATAATCATTTGCCAACTCTAGCATTACCAAAAAATTCAGGTATTGTTGATTGAAAATTCTTGAATCCGTATTATTAGGAGTTTTATAGTACGACGTCGGAATCCACTCGCGAGATGTACTAAAGGTAAATCCAGATAATCCAAAATGAAATATTTGGACTTTGACATAGTCTGAATTGAAATAGATTGACAAACATGACTAACAACTTTCAACTTAGTCATATTTAGAGATTATACGCACATTGATTCGAAACAAGTAATGAAACATTACAACTCTATTCGCGACCTGTCTTTACGTTTGTCAAAGAGAGCTTCAGAAATATTATCACTATGACATCTCAACATTTTAACATCTTGCCATCAACAAAAGAGTAAAATACAAAAAAAACCTTGTCAAGTCAATCCGTTTGTAACTTACCCAACCAAAGCAAAAAGTATCCTTACGAAAAGTAGACAAGACTACGCGAGTAATCACCACAATCCAAAATCCATAGCAAGTTCGGTTGTATTCATAGTCCACCAACTCGTATTTTTATTCAACTGTAAAAGTCGTTACTATTCTGTAACCTAAAGTAATTACTACTTGGCGCACGACTTGAGATTAACATGTGTTTTGAATATACTACATTTGAATGTCTGACCAACGTAGTTAAGAATTCATTTTCTTACGATCGAACACCGGTGTTACATTGAAAGTTATCCCATTATTCATACATTGAACATCCGATACAAAATGCTTCATTATCCCGATTCGCAACGGGTAATTGAAACGACTAAGTGTAGAGTCGGTATATCACAAAGACACGTCGTTACTATTGAATCCAGGCATTGATACGATTTATTGTCGGGATTTGTGACAGCGCATTGAAACATACACATTACACAACTTATACAGAGTGTGAAAATATCACTTTGGTATCGAGTACCGTTTCAAGCGTGCGATCAATACATAATTCCGTTCGCACTCTCCAAGACATGGCGAAGTCTACAGATTTACACTTCAAGACTTTGATCAACACAGACACAATTTGGAATATCTTTACTGGACCATCTTATTATACTAGACTTGAGTATACGCAAAACTCATAGCATTGACAAAATCGCAATAGGCACTACACTGAAATCTACAAAATGTATTTGTATTGTTGCTCAAAGTAGTGATCATAAATTATCATTTGAATAAGTAATTGTACTCATAAAACCAAACTTGCGAAAGTCATTATCATAACAAAAGAATATTGTAGGTTGCTTGCTAAATTTATGCCGGAAATATTTGTAGAGCGCTCACGACCAAAGAAATCGGGAATTTTTTCCGTTGTCATTCGCTAAAGTAAATGCCATCACAATACTTAGTCGCTAAAATACCTTACTTGTATTTGATTGAATCCTTAGCAATTACCTCACTAGATCAGATTCCAAAGAAATTTTACTCACTCAACGGATATGAATAAGCGTCGCGTAATCGGTGTGGGTCGTTTTTCTAAAGGTAAATCATAATATTCATCCAATAGAAAAAAAATTTCACTGGCTTGGTAATGAAACCGAGGAGTGGGTCTTCATTCAATATTTTGTTTGTGTCAAATACTTTGCAATAACCACACTGGATTGGTTGAGCTTTACATCATCAGGCGGTCATCTGTAAATCAAGGTTACATCATTCTTGTAACTGTATCGTTTACCTAACCGAGTTGTATGCAGAGTTTGATATTTTTGTCATTTAGTGATTGCTGAACACACCACTTCGAAACACTCCGTTGATCTTAATTCTCTTTGTTGTGATAATCAAAGTACATTTGTTTCGAATTCGTAACAACCGACTATGACATGACGAATTTTTGAAAAGTTTTACTTAGAAGGCATATCGCGAAAAATAATATACCACTCATATTGATACCGATTCTCACCGAACTCGATTGTGATCAATGTATGGTATATGTGTTCTGGATTCATTTCGGTATGGTTAAACATTCAACCTCGATAGATACGAATTGAAACCCACTCAACTAATGTCATACCAAGTAGTTATTTACAACAACCAAGACACAGAAATTTGTTTTGTCCGTTTCGATTTTTTTTTTTACTAGAGGTACTCATCACTTCGCTTAATACGATCTAGATTTAAACTTCGTCTATAGTTTTGCTGGATCAGAATTATGTTAGTGTAAACAATTTTCACTCTCTCGGATTATGGACTCAATGTGTTAGCGGGCATTCAAGATTTTGTTGTATCAGCTAGTTACTTTGTAGGATACGAATGATCATCCCTACAACTCTTACAAAAGTACGAAGTATATTTAGATCACACAAAGTAATCAACTTTACTCGATATCCTCACACTACGAAACCAAATGTTTGGTTACACTCTACAAACTGTTTTGATGTCACAAGAACTTTTTTACATGAATGGTCACACATCTAAATATTCAAATAATCCAACATACAACTATAATACTTACAGAAATATCATAGTTCTTGTAACAAAGTTGTATGTGTACGATGTTTATCGTAAGTCCTACACATTCATGATATCCGGCCGAGTTTGACTTTTAGAAAACATTATACCGTCATCTTTCGAAATCAAAACCATGGTCACTGCTTGAGAGTCCTACCAACGTCATCGCAGTAATCTTGTTACTTCCACAAAAGAGTATGTATTCGACTCATATTCCACAAATCTAACGCGCAAAACAATTTACTTTGCTAACGAAAAGTGCTGAGTCATCATATGTTTGTCCTCGCACAATACAACTAAAACATACTATCATACAAAATGGTCGTTATAGTTTGCACACCAACGGTACATCGTACAAGTAACAAGTCTCGAGAATCCAGTTATTCAAAAAACGTGAAAGTATTTCTACACCAAGTCGTTATGTTGACGAAAGCGTATATTGTAATATCATGATCGATTTGCATTCGTTGGCCACAAACTGTCACTACTCTAAATAATTCTTTTTCACTCAAACACAAACGCATACTTGTCACCATTCGTTTTCATCAAGCACGGGTTCAGGAAACTTACTTACTACGACATGAATTTTTATTTTTATGTTGTGTAAATAGGTAATAATTAATTCAAGTAACACTGTATCAACATCATCGACTTGTGCTAATAGATTTACATGCGGTCTTGTGGTTTTCGTCGGGACATACAGCACGAACTAACTGTAGACTCCTCTCTGTTGTACAACTACTCGGTAATCGAAATGCATTAACATATAAACAACGATCTTGTTTCGTCACACCAAAAATATGTTCACTATCGCGATACTCCGCACAAGACGTGCATAGCCTTTTCACACTCGTAATAGTATACCAACGTCAAGCGATAACGTTTAACAAGACCAACGACACTGAACCCACGACGTTTACCTATGTAAAATTACCACTTTCACTTGCCAGTCCATCGTTTACCTGACTAAACATATTATTTTCCTTTGGAGATCTGACGTTTACCTAGAGTAAGAAACCATTTTCACTTGGAAATATATTTTTTCTCTGGTTAACAAACCTTTTTTCACTTGGAAATATATTTTTTCTCTGGTTAACAAACCTTTTTCCCTGAGCAACACACCATTTTGACTTGGTGGTCGTCGTTTACCCGAGTAAAAATATCATTTTCTTTTGGAGATCCGGCGTTTACCCAGTGTAACAATACATTTTCACTTGGAAAAACACTTTTACCTAGAGTAACTAATCATTTCTCCTGGGTAACAAACCCTTTTCGTCTGGAAAACTATCATTTGCCTGAGTACCAATACAGTTTTCACTTGGAAATCTATCTTTCACCTGGGTAACAATACCATTTTCGTTTTGAAAACTGACAACCACACCGAACAATTTGATATTTTGGTATATTGTTACAACGGGCAGTGACAAAATATACACCAACAACGACTCCGATACATTTGTCTAATCAAATATTCACTTGCTCTGATGCATCCCATCGAAATCATTGGTTACTCGCATGCAATAACAATGTGCTGTTGTACATCGACATGTATGTTTTCGTAATTGGGGAATAAAGGGGTTTCCGATATGGCCGCGATGTCCGGGTTCGCGCTTTTGATTTTCCAGAGTCAAAATGTCTGAATAAAACACCTCCTCGACTTTGGTAACTGGTTGGTACACGGATAATGATGTTCGGAAAACGGATGAATTTATGTTCCCCATCGCGCTAACAACTCCGGGTTACTTGCGGGTTTCCTCAGGTCTGTTTACTATATTGTGTCTTTACTGGTCAATACATGTCGCTCCAGTCAGCCGAAACCGGATCACTAATATGAGAAAGTGTGTGGGCCTGATCCGGATATTCACTCATGAACCAACGACCAATATTCAAGTAAACATGTTACAGACCGTGTTTTGTCTCCATGAAAAATACCAATGCATACACCATCACATACAAGTAACGTCACGATTGTTCACAAGCATTCGCGTAAACGAGGTGTACATACAATGTGTCGGTGTACAAACATCACGGAAAACAAATTCATGTTCTCAAGTATCATCATGCGACGACTCTGTACATTCAATGTGGGCATAGATGACACACGACATGATACAATGGACAGTGCATTATGCATACCGATATATTCTCAGTCAAATATGCGAACCGTGTACTATCACGCATCCCGATTTTCGCTGAATATCCACAACACCAACAAATCTGTACATTTCTTTTCCCTCGACCTCGACGATAGAGTTGTCATCCCAATGTACCAATCGAGTGTATGGTTCATCAGGTGTAAAATCCAAATCAAATGTCACCAAGGTATCGTTTTTCATTTTCAATATTTCCACCGCTGCATCTTGTCTGTGTCGTAAAACAACGGTGTGGGGCCAGAGGAATCTATGGACAGTTACGCGTAGTCCCATATTTACTCGTGGGTATACTCAGGTAACGACAGCGCTTTCTCAGTGGTCTGCGTGGGTGAACCGTTTCAATACGTAGCTGGATCAACTAGACCAAAAGTTTCCAACCGTGATTTATGTTGACCTGTCGAGTTACGAGATAGCACCCTCTTGCGGTGTGATTAACACGAAATAAACCTTCAACTCACAGAATTTCATTTTGGATTATCTGGATTTACCTTTAGTACATCTCGCGAGTGGATTCCGACGTCGTACTATAAAACTCCTAATAATACGGATTCAAGAATTTTCAATCAACAATACCTGAATTTTTTGGTAATGCTAGAGTTGGCAAATGATTATAGTTGCGTGTTTTTGTTAAGAGTTTAAATTCATGTTGATAAAGATAATAACTGCATAATGCACATACTTGTGATTCTTGTAGAGTTATAGTTGGTATTGACTCTATAGGTGTGAAACAGCGGCGTGGAATGTGTGAATAATCCGACGCGACTGAAGTTGGAGTCAGTAATATTCAGGTTACGTTCGAATCAACAGATCGCGGTAAATGGATTTCTCAAAGGATTAGAGTTGTACCGGATCAACACATTCAGATACGAATCAACTTGAGCTGTGTAGTAAGTTCCATTTCAAGTTGACAAATTGACACACTGATTGAATATTTTCATGATTTGTATCACACAAAGTCAACGACTGTTCCGAAGTGTCAAAACATATAGCGATCGCGTGCAAGTGTCAAATTGTTGGTTTTCGAATCACGGTCTGCGCTGGTACTGTTATTCATTACTTATTACTTGATAGTAACAACCATCGACACATTACACTGTAGCGATTGGGATGTATGTAATGACAAGACGCGAGAAATGGCTATGTCTTTGGTGTTATCTTGTGAGCGATCGTGGGATTTGTAACCTATTTCACACGTTTTTGAAGTGTTGGTTTGTGAACGCGGCTATTGTTGATATTCGAATCACCGTCTACGCCGGCTCTGTGGCAAACCAATTACCAAAATATTACATTGTCAACGATCGGCATGTATGTAACAGCGAGTCGCGAGCGATGGTTATGTCTTAGGTATTATCTTGTGAGCGATCGCGGGATTTTACCAATATTTCACACCTTTTTGGAGTGTTAGTTTGTGAACGCGGATATTGCGCGACGGCTCTGTGACAAACTTATTGCGGAAATATTACCTTGTGCGTAATTCCTACCTTTGTAACATCAAACCACGAGAGATGGCTATTCTGATGTGCTATCTTGTGAGTGGTCGTAGGAAATATTTCACACCTTTTTTGGAGTGTTAGTATGTGAACGCGGCTATTGTTGGTATTCGAATCACCGTCTACGCCGGCTCCGTGGTAAACTAATTACCAAGCGACTGATTCCTAGATTTAGCAAACTATTTCACACCCTTTTTGGTGAAAGTACGACATGCCGCTAGCATTCTATCAACGAAAGTACGATTCACCGCCGCAGCCTATACCTGAAAGTACGAGTCACGACCCCGAGTTTTCAATACGAGTCACCGCCGCAGCCTATACCTGAAAGTACGAGTCACGACCCCGAGTTTTCAATACGAGTCACCGCCGCAGCCTATACCCGAAAGTACGAATCACGGCCGCACCCATAAGAACCCATTACGACTCACCACCACAAGGGGGGTCTGAAAGTACGAGTCACCACCCCGGGTTTTCAATACGAGTCACCACCCCGCCCATAAGCCACCATTGCAGGTCACGAGCGATCTATATAACTACTCGCGGGCCGCATCTGGCCGCGTGCCGTATGTTACCCGTCCTTATTATGGACTGTCCTAGATAACAATCTGCTGACTATCTCATTTTGTTCGCGGAAGCTGCAGAGTAGACGGAGCCTACACGGCACCTCACCACCGTGAAGTAAACCTCACCAAAACAGACTCCGTAAAACTATCACCAGAAATTAGATTCGCATCATGGCTAGTTTAAGCAAAAATGACATCCGAAATATCAATAATATAGGTGATAGAAAAGGTACTATACTTATGATATTGAAGTATTTGAAAGTATGGAATATGTATCAAGTATGGTATGGAACAATGTTGGTATGGTATGGGAAATTGCAAGTATGGTATGGCGAGAGTAAGGCAAGTATGGAGTATGGAAAATTGTCGTTCCATACCATACCATACCATGCCCTGCTTGTGAGAGCACCCAGTCATTCACTGATTCTACGTTATACTGATCCTCCATTATTACATCACAAACAAATTGACCGCAAACTAAACGATCACAGCCTACGTTGCAGAGGTGGTCAAAGTAGTCACTGTCGCTACTCAAGTAGAAGTAGAAGTAACGCCGGAATTTCTACTCAAGTAGAACTAGTAGTGCTGGTTCACAAGTAAGTAAGTAAATAGGCATTCTACACCTATTTTGCCTATAAAACTGAAAACTGTCAAGTATAAGTAGAAGTAGTCTAAAATTATAACTACTTAATAAGTAGTGCGAGTGGGCAAAATCTATTTCAAGTACTTCAAAAAGTAGAAGTACTTAGTTACTGACCACCTTTGCTACGTTGTCGAAGTAGCAGTATAGAAGATGTGTCTCTGTTTCTTAGATGGCTCAATGCTTACGTTGCGCAGTGCTCACATTTACCAATCCTTTTGTATGATTTAAATCGAACAAATAATGTTTGTGCGTATATATTCTGACGGGTAGTGTAGGCTATTGTACCATACCAATTTGTTTCAACTTCTCGAAGCTTCGCATTAGGTCCTATATTTTGTCTGATAATAACTGACTGCAGCATGTAGATTGTAGATGTACACTGTACAGTTACTCACGTATTTTATTAGTAGTTCTATGTGTGTGTGAGGGGATACAACGTCTTTTTGCATGTATATTTAACTAGATATTCGTTATTTGGTTCAAGATAAATGATCAGTTAATCTGTCTTTCACACAGCTCGCGAAATGTAATGACTTTGAATCATCACTTATACTTCAAAAATTCAATTTGATTTGAATTGTGACTTGACTTGACTTGACTTGAGTGACTCGAGTCACCTTCAAAAAACGAGTGACTTGACTTGACTCGAGTCACCTTTGAAAATCGATTGACTTGACTTGAATCGAGTCAAAACCTGCAATGACTCGAGATGACTCGTGACTCGAAGGTATTGACTTGATCCCAACACTGCTACCTACATATAGCGTATTTCGCTTTTGATGTTGTGTGATTCCGGGTCAAGCTCAGAGCAGAGAGTCGCTAAATATTCACAAACAGAAAGCTGGATATTTCGAGCAAACTTTTGTAACAAAGCAGGTAAAATATTTGAGATTGTCGGGTGCATGCTCGTTTAGTGTTGATTTTTTATGCTGCAAGCGTCATGCGCATAGAGTGGCCCGCAGTTGAATTGCAATAATTTCAACGAAAGATGTTATAATGACGTGGAATTGTAATACATGAAAAATGTTCACAGTCCAGAACCTACCAAGGTTCGTTTGTGAACGTGAACTTCTGAATTTTTGAGGTTCATACCAGAGTTGGATCAATTACATTATTTCAGTTCAATTACAATTACAATTACTTTCATGCATGTTTCAATTACATTACAATTACAATTACTCCATGCTTTAAATATCAAATTACAATTACAATTACAATTTATCCTTGCATGCTTGAATTACATTACAATTACAATTACAATTGCTGCTGTTGAACATGTAATTAAATAATCATAAATTCAACTGTGCTCCTTGACAACCGTAGCGTCGTAATTAACAACAATTCAAGTATTCATGTTTCATTCATGATACGCAAATACCCGTTAATTAATAAAAAGAAAAAACGTTTTCGAAATATTCCAGTATGCAGTATGTCGTTGAAAAAAGTATTATAATATATGCACGTGTTGGATTTGCGTATATAGTATATAATTAAAGAAATAATATTATTTTTATCGAGGGACATAGGAATTAGGATGAGGAGTAAAAACAAAACCGTGCTTTGTCAGATAAGACGTTATATAATATCCAGTGGTCTGGTTATTTAGCCAGACGAAGTAACGATGCAGCATCGTGATCTGAAATCGTATTGTAGATTGCCAACCCACGGATAGATGCGCAAGATGTGAGTCACGGATGAATGCACCGACAAACGTACTGCAGAGCCGGCCAAAAGCAACAAACTTTGTAGTCCTAGAGCTGGCGATCCAAGCGTCCAAACTTGATGCATCTGCTCTTTATCGTAAGCTATTGATGCACTAATTCCGAAAATACAAATTAAAATCTCGTCAGGACAATGTATAACTGCTCCAAAATAGCCGTTTAAGGCCGACTGTTCTAAAAAGTGAGAGCGCTGCAGCAGCATGACCACAACAATGACCAATTACGCGCAGCGATTGTTCAGAACAATGCCGATTCCCAGACTTTCACGACTATTTTGGGATGGTACCATTGCCTGGAAATATACTTTCATTGCGGAATCAGTGCGACACTAGCTTTCGATTAGGACCATACATATCAAATTTCGACGCTTGGATCGCCAGCTATGGGACTATCAATTCTGCTGCTTTTAGCCGGCTCAGCAGTTCGCTTCGCTTCGCTTCGCTTACAATTACAATTACACAAAATAAAAACGCTTCAATTACAATTACATGACAATTACATTGAAAAATGTAATTAATTACATTCAGCTCAATTACAAATTACAATTGATCCAACTCTGGTTCACACACAGAACGAGAACGTGAAACTCACGTTCACACCATCCCTACTACGTACTAGCATATGTGGACTCTGTTACTGCGAGCAGAATGAATATATATATTGAAAGCGTCTGCCGACGAATCGTCCATAAAATTATCACCAGAAAGAAAGCATCGGTTTGGTATGAACTGTGTAGTTTGGAGTGTTCAATAGAACTTTATTTCACAATGCGGGCTTTCTTTACCGTGATCAGATGGCACCAGCGTGATCGACAGCATGGCAACAGTATCTGTGTACGCTGAACTTGCGAGTTCTATTTGCATTGTGCAACATATCTTGTCACGTTTTCATAACGCAGTTATCTGGAGCGTTTCATCAAGGGTCGACTGAAGTCCAATATTTATCAATGTTGTTAATGACGCAATATGCACCGCTTGTATCAGCATGCGACACAAAGGTCGCATGTTGCACGTCAATATAAATTGATCACTGTTGATTTTAAGATCCGAATATTTTGGTGACAATTCGTCCACTAGTGAGAGAAATTCAGCCAGTATCGTTGTATTATTTCAGATAAGGTTAGATGAGGTACAAAACTTCAATATACAATTGAATAATATATTCATGTTGAAATAACCCCGAATATTCTCGGCTTACTCTCGCCAGATGTAATCGTCAGCAACTAGTAGAATTTCAGATCTGTCTGTCGATATATATGTTTCAAGTCGCTATTTCTGCATATATTGTCATATATCAATGACGAATATCGGAAGGGAGCAATGTTCCCTCTAAGCTGCGCACGTGCGCAAATGCGCAGTACTGACACGGTCTCTGCGCACAGAAAATCTAAGTTGCGCACAAAAAATCCGAAGTGATGACCTTTTTTAGTCGTTATGCACTGTTTCCAAGGGTCTGCGCAGTGACTTGATGAGTGCGCGCAGACTCGTCAAAAATTAGAGGGAACATTGGTAGGTAGTGATTTAATTTTGAATCTCGTGGATGGGTGCGCGACTGCGCGTATCATAATAATTTTTGGCAGTGCAAATAGGCTACTGACGCACGTTATCAATCCACGGTACCATCACGGAAATAACGCGCAAATATCCACTGGAAAAGAGGTAGCACCAATTGACTACGGTTATAAATTCAGCCAAACCGTGGGATATCAGGATCGTGTGATAGTTCCACGAAACAAATATCCACGCAACACGTTGATTATGCTCGTCAAGTTCAGTTCAGTAGCAGGTTGATATAGTCAAATAGTAAAGACGATTTCAGATTTATAATTACAATAGTGAACTCTACATTGATTTTAATTATAGAGAAAAAAATTGTTGCAAATTGTTGCTTAGAGTGGAATCGCCGTCTCATTATTCGGCCACCTGCAGATTCAGAATTTGCTCAGATATTTTGAGTCGAAACTATGAAATTTCTATATTCATAGATCATGCCTCATTGTGCCCTGTGAATACACCGAAGCCCGTGCGACGCAAAGAAGAGGCATGCACACTGGATAGAAAGAGACAGGCAGTACTATACAACGGCGAGTGATAAAAATGATTGACGCATGCGTCGATCATTCATAGGTGAGGTTGATATGTCAGATCGAAGTCCGATCATCTTGAAGGCTGACTAGTATTCATGCTGACAAGTAAATACCCAGGCCATACAAACTACGATTGGAGAGCGTAATCAGCTTATGTGCATATAATATAAATAATAATATAATTGGATAGGATCAAACGATAATTAATTGCGCAATGCGCATCTGTGATACCTCAGATGGCGCGCTTTTGAAATTAAATCACACTTATTTCAGGCTATATTATATAAATCATCCTGATGTTATGACGAGATCATTCACAAAACGATTGAAATCTATAAAGAATTACTATTGTCTTCAAACAATAAGTACAAAGTAAATAAAAAATAGTCTACTCTACTTCATGAGCAGTTAACACTTTGACTGCCAACAATCCTAAATATAGGATTTTACTCAGTCCCATAAAGTGCCAGCGATCCTATATTTAGGATATTTTTGAAATGAGTACAGTAAACTGCGGAATTGGTTGTATCTCCGGATTGCGGCTGTATCCGAGGCTACTGAATAGGCTTGTTGTCATAAACCACCAATTTCGGTGCCGGAAGTATTTTTTTTGAATCACATTTGCATACAATAGGTCAACCTTTTTTTTGGTTTGGCCACTAGGTGGATTTTCATAAAATGAGCAGCGAAAAAAATGAATTATTTTTATAATTCCTTGATGTTGAAAAAAAAATTTTTTTTCATAAGTTGCGCAAGGTTTTCACTTATCAGCACGCCCGATTCCTGCCAAATATCCAGCTATGCGAAAATTCATTGTTTGCTGGCGTTTACTGGCAATTTCCATAATAGGCCTTGGCAGCTAAAGTGTTAAAGTACTAATAGAAGCATTCAAAACCGACACCACGTTAGTAAGTAAGCTATACCTTGTAGATAAACCTACACTAACAGTCTGGAAAAATAGAAGTACTTTATTACTAAGAATCTATGTCTATCTCCGATTCACAGCGATGGTGAGGTAGTTTCTCAATATCTTACCAGAGCAAGACCAAGGCAACTCAACTACAAGTTGAAGCGCGATCTTTGGGTACTGTGTACCATTGATTGCCAACCGCGGCCCCCAGCTAGCCTTCTTGCGACCCCACAAAAATATTAAGAAATCGATTCATGACATAACATAAAATTTATATTCATAAATTACTCTTGCTTGGCTTGGAGTATGGAGTTTTCAATTAAAATTGCAGGAAGGTTGTGAGTAGAGTGCTAACGTTACGTCACTGCTGTTTCAATGCAATGTGCCCTAACTTTCCGGTTGAACGAGCAGTAGCTATAGATATAGGTATTGATAACTAATCTGCCGATAGATGTACAACACGTGACTCACGGTTGAATACGCCGACATGCGTACTGCTGAGCCGGCTAAAGGCAGCATAATTGGTATGGTAGTCCTATAGCTCGAGACCGAAGCGTCCGAATAATTTGATATGTCCGGTCTTTATTGAAAGCTAGTGCAGCACTGATTCCAAAAATACGAATTGAAATCTCCCCAGGGCAATAAATCTACTCCAAAATAGCCGCCGAAGGTCGATCGTTCTGAACATTTGGAGCGCGGTAACGCAATGACCATAACGATGGCCAATGGAGTCGAGCGATTGTTCTGAGCAATGCCAATTTTCATATTTTGATGACTATTTTGGGTTCGTTTCATTGCCTTGGCCATATTTAAAATTGGTATTTTCGGAATCAGTGCGACACTTGCTTTTGATTAAGACCAGACATATGAGACATATTAAAATTGGACGCTCGGATCGCCAGTTATATGACAACCAATTATGTAGCTTTTACCGGGTTGGGCCTCTCGGCGTTTAAACACTGTGTGATATGCTGTGCAGTGTGCGTCAATCCGTATGTTAGGAATCTATGGCCAAGGCAAAACTCGGCAGCAATTGTCCAGTTCTCCTCAATTTTACTCTATTTAGTGAACTTTTTATTGACCCAACGCAGACAAAAATTCTACAGAGCTGCAAACATTTGGTCAAGTTGGTACGTGCTTTGATGGTTTATAGTAGGGTTACCATATTTTGGAAATATGAAAAGAGAACACTTCTTCAAAATTTTCAGACTTAAAAAACTGGTGGAAGATCCTGAAAAAAATGGTAAATTTTCCCCTGCTTCGTGGTCGGTTGACTACAAAAAAGGTCAACTTTACTGCTCAGCTCCCGAAATACCCGCGGGAGTGTTACTTCAGTGATGATTTACTGTATCTCAGTCGATTCTGCCCTATATTTAACCAAAATTCTCGGAAAAGGACAAAATTTCAAAAAAAGACATTTGGGCGTCCTCCGAGGACACTTTCAAAAAATCAAGAAAGAGGACAAATCCTCTGAAAAGAGAACGTCGGGCAACCCTACTTTATAATTTTTGCTATAGGCCTACTTAATGAGTGTATTCGTGCGGCCCCCATCGTATTCTGAAATTCTAAATTTGGCCCTGACACCGAAAAAGGTTGGGAACCACTGGTGTAGACCAGTGGTTCTCAACCACCGGTGCCGGTCCGCGACGACTTTCCTACCGGTCCGCCATGTATATTACAATTTTAAATCCTAATTTCAAGATGCAATATGTTAGAAGGCTTCTCCATCGACAAAACTAATAAAACATCAAATATCAAACTGATTCAAAACTTCGTGAGGTAACACTGGGGCTGGAAACATGTTATTTTTGACTTGAAAGGACGTGTCATTGGACGACATGCCTGTGACAAGTAGGAGCTGACTCGCTAAACCGCGCAGTTTGCTCGATCATTCGTTTTTTAATCATTCATTTTGTGCATGACCTTAACTGGGGTGCTCCAAACCTCCAATTGGATCGGGGCCGAGCTTCAAAGGGGCACAAAAATATTTCGAAAATGAACATTAATCAGAGTATTTTTTGAAACCTTTCCCTGCATTTTTCAATTTATTTTCGCGCTTTACGCGATTTAGTGTCGCCAAATGTCTGGCTTATTGGGTGCCTGTCTCTAAGAAATACACATGATTTATAGAAATAGGCATTTCAGCATAAGTCATTACCGCGCCAAGACACACCAACACATGATGAAGTTTAGGCTAACATGTGACTCCGAAAGGTGTGCCAAAACATTCGGCAACGGGGAAACCTAGGTCGAAAAGGACTGCGCTTTGTTGACCGAAAACTCCGATCTATATGTCTAATTGTCCATAGACGCCCAAATGGCCGGCGCCGAATCTCGCTGTCCTGACAATCTGTACTCATAGGACAAATGCTATCACGCTGAGACAACTTATTTGCCAGTGAACAAATACCAATTTGCAGTGGCGGCTCGTGACAATATCGGGTGGTGGGGCAAGGGCTACAAGCGACTTTTTATCAAGATGACGTCACAATGGCGTTTTCCAATGTAAACAAGTAACTTGGTGATACGGTAACACGAACTTCCCGACAACAGTGATTTTAACGATGTGCCGCGAGAGGTCTGCCGGTGAGCTGTGACTTGAAGTGTGGTAACTGCGTAAACGGCGTACGAAACAAAGATTCGACACGGTTCATGTTCACACTATACCTGACTAATTATCTGCAGAAATGGAAATGACTATAACTCGAGAGATTGTGTAAGCCTAACTGGAAAGGTCAACGAGTTCGGACACATACGCAATTGTTATC
This sequence comes from Botryllus schlosseri, assembly GCF_051294905.1. Lineage (NCBI taxonomy): Eukaryota > Metazoa > Chordata > Ascidiacea > Stolidobranchia > Styelidae > Botryllus > Botryllus schlosseri. The sequence continues at coordinate 26,114,448 of NC_137243.1, read as the reverse complement.
TCATAGATTGGACATGTCATATTGAATCCAAAACATAATTCTGAAGAACTAAGGATAGCAGCCTCGGAAATTTGGTCCCGGTACAGCATAGGAGATTTTGGCCTTGAGTCTGGAGACTGTCACACGACACATACGGCTTACGGTGTATAGTGTCTATATGTCTGCTGCAAAATCGCCTTTGGAAAATATGTTACCGAATAAATACGTGGATGAAAGCCGAAAACTTGGTACACTGTTACATGAAATCATCGAGAAGTAGCCTCATGACCGTTTTCGGTATGGTACACTGTCAAAATTAATACGAACAGACCAACACCGAATTTTGCGTAAAATTTACTGAGGAATAGGCTGATCAAGCAATTAGCTGTTAGCCGCCATCGAAAACGAAACAGCTATCTCGCTTGACAGGGGTTGTAATTGTAAGCAAATGGCCTGAAGGCCACAATTTCACGGTGAAATTGACATTGGAGAATATAAAATAAAAGTAAATATTTGAATGCAAACCGAGGATGTTAGTAAACTGTTTCATGATATCATCATCTCATCACCTATCTCAGTATGGAACACAGTTAGCGTTAACACAGATACACCGGCTTTTACGTGAAATCCGCAGTGCGTTAGGTAGGCTAAGTGTCAGATCAGCGCACATCTCTACCATACTCGACTTTGATAACGAAATTGCTGCCCTAATCATTGAGTGTCAACCTTGAGACTTGGCACAGCGTTCGATACTAAAATCAAGACATACCATGTAAAAGTTCATGACGGATCTAGCTAAGGAGCATCGTTAAAATCAATGGAGACCAATACCGGCTTTGCGTGAAATATGTTTGCGATACATGACCGATCAGCACACACTCGACTTTGGAAACGGAATTACTACCCTAAACTTTGAGTAGAAACCCTGAAACTTAGGACAGTGTTAAATACCACCATCCCGACATGACATACCAAGTTTCAAGAATTATCATGGTGTGAAACACCATCAAAATCGACCTGTACCAGCAACGGTCGACTCAACGCATATCACGGTATCCGAGTTCAGATATAGATACGATTGTTACATCACACCTTAGGGGCGAGCAAGCATATTTGCCCCGGTTGCTCGGCCATTTTACGAATAGGAGAGAGTAAAGCAACGTTTCTTAATTGTGCGCAGCTTTGAGAGAATAGATAGTGAAAGCTTGTTATGAGCGCTACCGGGGCAAGCCCTGGCTAGGCATTCACAAAGCGAAAACACAGAAGAGAATTCGATTTTCGCGGAGACTTCGCTATGTATGGGCATTTGCAAGCGAAAGCACAAGAAGAACGCGGGTTTCGCTGTGATCTCGATATATATTGAGCGCTGTGCGTCTATAAATGGTTAAATTGTTATTGAACAGAATTTTAGGTGGGGCAATGCCCCAGTTGCCCTATAGGACGAGCCGCCACTGCCAATTTGATATCGTATCCGGCTTTTAGTTTAGTACGCTTAGGCGATTTCAATATCTGTTCACTATATAGCGAACAGTAGGTCACGAAATAATGTCATGCAACTACGTAATTATTTCAACAGGCCCGCCCGAATACGTTTAATTATTTTACGTGCTTTAAATTTTACAAGACGACACCTCCCTCAGCTCTACCGGAAAATCTGACAATTCCGAGAGAATACAACATTTATAGCAATATACATGCAATTACTAATATTATTGACCGATTCAGTCATGAATGATCGAAAATTTTCGCTATTGGCGCGAGTAGGCTACATATAAACTCTCTGCTTACTCTGAGTAGAATGAATGTGCTCACGAGTACAGGTGAAAACAGCCACCCAACTGTGGGGGCCTCCAGAAGTTTGGCTTATCGCTATGTGGGGGCCCAAGACCAACATTATTGAGGGTGGGCTGAAGAAGTACTTCTTCGGCCCGGATATTACGGATGATCAGCTGCTGTTGTTGTCAGCTCGACTTAGCAGACTCACTACCGTAAAATCACATGGATGCCATTAATTACGATCAAAACCCTCAAAATGCCACTCACTTACAAAAAAACAGTTCAATACGTTACATTTTGGGTTGATTTAAAATTTTGAAAGTCCACTGGTCTGGCAGATATTTTTTGAAATTTTACCGGTCCGCGAAGTGAAAGAGGTTGAGAACCACTGGTGTAGACTGTAGTTGTAGAGTTTAGAACTTGAAACGGTAATTTGAGCTCTGCGATTGAGCGTTTATTGCTCAAAACAGCTGTTTTGTTGTCTGGTAGTAGTTGGGTAGTCTGTTGGCAGAATCTACGGATCTTGGCAACGCGCTTGTAAGATATTTTAGCATGATGAGGCTCAGTTGATAGTCTTTTATTAAAACATTCCAGAACAGACGTCCAATGTGGACTGAACGCGTGAGCGTATTAAGCATTTCGTGTTATACAAAGTTTTCTCTGCCTCGTTCCGTGAATAACGTACTACTAGACAGAAAGCTATTCGTGTTGGTGTTAGTAGCCGTGTTATAGTAGATATTGTATATTGACGAGTTCCATGATATCAGTTGCTTTCATATAAATCCACGCAGTTGGAATGTAGTGATATCAGCAGCTTAGGAAATAAATAGCAATCATGCTTCACAGGCTGCGCGGCGAATAAGTGGCGAAGTCTGACACTGCTGAATTAATGACTGAATCATATGATGGACTGCTTGGCTGATATAATTTTTAAGATTTATTGATTCGCTATATAGTCGCTTAAATAAAATATTACCAGTCCTTTCTATGATCTTATCGCGTAATCAAATGAACAATGAACATAGACGAGGCCGTAAACATAAGTTTTTGTACAGAGTTCGAATGTAGTTTTTCAAATAGGAGTCACATTTTCGCATTAAACCAGCTCGCTATTCGGCTTTTTCCAAATTAAACATGAATTAGAATAGCCATACAATTTTTTTCTGATTAGAATTATCAAATTCACGAAAACTTGGAAATTTAATCAAATTAGTTCATATCAAATCAGATTTCGGTTTCCTAAGCATGAGCATTGCAAATGTCTGTAGAGCAAGCTTGACTCGTTCCGCACTATACAGTTCTTTCGGGAAAACCAGAAATTAGACTAGAATTAAGAGCATAGCAATATTTCTCAAATTAGGTTAGCGCCATTTCCCTCTAATTAGTCTAATAAACAACTAAAATTATCGTATCCAGTTCTGCATGGATATGAGTATTCGATATTCACTAGTAGGCATCGGGTATTCGATATTCACTAGTGTGTAGTGTGTTCCGATGTGAATGTTATTTGCATCGAGGTGACCGCGATCAACGCACACCATTTCATGTTTCTGTCATGCATCTGGAGCAATACACAACTTGAAACCAGAAAATCATGTTGACAGCAGAATACGCTTTTAGATTCATTACAAACTTTATGATCATGAACGCCGTCGCGAAAGGTGCTGCGTTGGTGTTAGCCGTTTTCACGATCACGGTCCAGGGCATCGGTTCCCGATATTCGCCTCCACCGCATTCGGAGAAAGCAAAAACGGCCAGGTATTCACTATGACGAATGCGTTTTATAAGCGAATTCGAGTTTGTGTATAGCACTGCTAGTGCTCGCTGCTTTCAGGTACCTGGCGCATAACACGGATTGGGCAGTACTGGGAACTATTTCGTCTCTTGATAACATCAAAGGCCGCCCCTTCACTAATGTCGCATCGTTTTGCGATGGGCCGGTTGGAAATAGCACCGGTATGTATTTTAACTGTAGATGAATCTATGACAGTTTCAAATATATTGCGTATTGTTGGATGAAAAGTCGACCATAACACGAACGTCATACTTGCACAAATTTACGGTCAACTAACCTCTGTTTTTTGAGTACCAGTTCTGGTTGCGGATTTTGAAAAGTGAGTAGTTGTAGTTCTATTGGTGCATTTAAAAATAAATTAGCTGTCGAACACCTAGAAAATACGTGTCGTCGTTTGGCGTCAATCGTGAAACCGGTGTTCTGTTGTGTGGTGTTCTTGCACCAGGGCTGTGGAGTCGGAGTCGGGATAATTTTCGCTTGATGGAGTCGGAGTCGGAGTTTGTGAGAATGACTATGACATCGACTCCGACTCCGACTCCAACTTCTCTATCATGAAAACATTTGGTTTCAAAGAATTTTCAATAGAATTTTTATGTACCATCAATCATTTATTATTATCATTTTTCATTAATTTATTATCAACCATACAGATCAGGTGCGGCCAGCCCGTGGCACGCAGGCCAAATTTGGCACACGAGAAGGTTAGGTGTGGCCTGCAAGGTAATTCTCGAAATTATTTATGACATCAGGTACAATTGCAAGGCCAACCAAAATTTGATTAGCATGACCGCGAAATTTGATGATGACTAAAACAACAGTTCTGACGCATTGACGTATCCAGGGGTCAGCCACATTTATCCCAGATCTTCGTATATGACCATGAAGTAGAATTTTCATAACAGATTTATTTGACTTGAAATTTTTCTCGGTACTTCGCATGATTCATTGCCACTAGATTTCTTGCATTCAGTATTTGAGCCCCCTTCTGAAAATTATAAATACATATTATTCACAAAATTGAGTCTAACTATATTCGCAATTAGGAGATACGGCTTCGCTTGTGCACTCGGAGCGAGATGGTCGACAAAACATTTGCACAAAATGATAGAGGCATGTTCACTGATACCGTCAATTTTGCTATGTCTAAACGTCGAATAATCCTGTCCTTGCCAAATGAGCCCACTCCCAGTGGTATGCAGATGCGACCCCCAATGTATGTTAGCGACATATTTATCGATATAGCTATAGCCTAATTCAGTCGTTATCTTGCAAAAAAATTTCGCGCTCCGCGCGACCAGGGCCTGATTGCGCACTGCACAGTTGCATGACATATTGTTATCCATTTTAGAGCGTATTAATATAAGTCTTGTTTGCCATGTTACCTAATTCGGTTCGCTCCTATCGACGACTTAAAAGCGGTTATCAACATTCCAGTTGCCCGCGCAATGGCTCGTAAATCTCAGGTGTCCCTTTCGCAATAAAAGCTCCCCACCCCCGATGTAGATAAAATTAGACATTACTTGCAAATTACAACTCAGTTGTAGAGGGGGAGAAAATCGGAAGATGCGTTTTCGCGATGCAGTCAAAATTGATGCAATTTTTGGAATTATACCATGATACTGTGACTGAGAAAATGCATCGGCTGGTTTTGTAAAATTGTAAAAATGATGTAAATATGACCAAACGATGCTTTCCACTTGACAAAATTAAAAATATTTGTAGTGTAGCTTAGCTGTTTGGATCGAACAAATGATTAAGAAAGACTGCAGGTCCCAATCCTTGAATACTTGATTAAGTACATGTAGACTAGACTAGGTCTTTGACTACTTAACTAAATTCCATTTATTACCAATGTCTAGTATTAGTAGTAAGAGTGTTTGTGCTTGTAATCAGGATAGTATGCAATGACAAAATTAGTAAGTTCAATCTCTTTATTAGTTGCTGAGTCATACACAAGAGCTACACTTCGAGTTTTTATCTACATTTTTATTATACAGGATTGGATATCTGCCATATTTGAATGATTCATACGTTTCATGATATTAGAGAGTCCATGTTATAAAAACTTGAATAAGGAAGGATATTTAGCAAATCTTTATTTCATGTTAATTGCATAGTGGATAATTCGAGCTGTGCCACAATGAAACAATTTAGCATGCCACAGTTAATCATATGTTTGCATATGTTTAATGGTTGTATGATAGTCATTCAACCGACAATGTGGCATATAATTTTCGAAGTAAATTGGTAATAATGCTGGAGTTGGAGTCGGAGTCGGTACGTTTAAAGACCCAGGAGTCGGAGTCGGAGTCGGTACGTTCAAAGACTCAGGAGTCGGAGTCGGAGTCGGTATATTGAAAATGTGTGGAGTCGGAGCCGGAGTCGGTGGTAAAATTAACCGACTCCACAGCCTGTCTTGCAGCCATTGCTAACTCGGGGCCATCGCTAGTAACAGTGACGTAGCCAGGGGTGGATTTTGGTGGTCGTAACCCCTTCAATCTCTAACTTGTACTGATTTTCGTACGGAAACCGATCCGATTCTGTTAAAATAAGAATTAATAAGTTGCTTCGGTATTGAATCTAGTTAGTTGTGTTCAAGTTAGTTAGTTGCGGATTTCTAGTTCTAATTCCAGTTGCACATTTTGAAAGTCTATCAGTTTGCGCCGATATTCAATGGATTGCTGTATTTTCTTTCAGTGCTCCATGTTACTGTAGTCATGTCATGTTTTTTTTTAAGGGGATTTAATAATTTTGGAGCTATATCGCTAGATGGCGCATGCTTGACTTATTGTTAGGGCTGGGCACAATGATTCGAGTACTCGAATCTGAATCGAGTATTAATTTTAATAATTCGAGTCGAGTAGTAAAAGACGATTTTTTCGAGTACTGAAATTATACGCTCCTCGCACTGAGGAAGCCTTAAAACCGTGATTGGCCGTGTCGCAGCATAATAGACATAGTAGAAAGCTACGAACGTTACTGAAAATAACACATTTCCGAAGTCATGATCGTTCCACAACATTGTCAAGAAGTGCTATGAAGTAGGTATGGTCGAAAAAATCCCGAATTATCATTAATGTGACGGGTTACAGGCATTATGTTCTTCGTTGGTGGCATAAAATGTACATATTTGAACTTTGACATATTACATTATGTTGTGACGTCATAATGAGTGATACTCGAATACTCGACTCGACTCGAAGCATTTTACGTGATTCAGAATCGAATCACTCAGGTACTCGATTTTGCCCAGCCCTACTTATTGTATAGATCACTAACCTACGGATAGATTACGCAACGTCGCAACATCCGCCGTCACGCTTGCTTGCCCGGAGTCAATTACTGATCGGCAATCTGAACGCAACATAATTGCTAATCCCATAACTGACGATCCGCGTGCTTAAATTCAATAAGGTTGATCTTATTTGAAAGCTACTGTCGCACTGATTCCGAAAATATGCATTAAAATCTAATCACGGCAATGGAACTCCCTTGAAATACACTTCAAAGTTTGAAAATCGGCATTGTTCTGAACAATTGCAATGACGCAATGGCCACTGTTATGGTCATTATGATGCGTCGCTGCGATTGTTTAGAACAATGCCGATTTTTAGATACTACTTCAAGATCGCGTATATTTTCTCGGTAAACTTATACGACTTTGCGGCGCTAGCATTTGAAGGGAAGACATCTCTATATCTAGGATCATATACTTCATCGACCGCAACACTATATTCTTCCACTTCATATGTAGTATGACTCAACTGTGTTGTTTTGCAAGGTGTTCCGTACTTTTACGTCATGGGTCAAGACCCCACAGTAAAGGACGTCATTCAAGGATCGCTCGTGTCATTCACGGTGTCAGAAGCGATTACTGACTACTGCAAGGATTCGTCCTACGACCCCGAAGATCCGAGATGCGCGCGACTGACTTTGAGTGGAAAAATGGTTCGTGATTAAATGTTGATACTATAATAATAGTCAGTAACGAAGCACTTCTATTTTTTGTCGTCGATCTACTTAAATGGTGGGCCGATATCCAAATGATATGACTTCTAGGCTAAGGCCTATTTCGTATCTTCATACTATTTATTAGAACAGCTGGCTGATCAGTATAGCCAAGCACTTCTCTTTTTCGGAGTATAATGAAGTAGGTGTTGACTCCCCGCACTAATTACTCGAGTGGCTATGATATTAGACTATTTCTTCTACTTCTACTTCACAGTCTGGTATAGTTACTTACTTGAAAAATCGTCTTCTACTTGCACTTGACTAGAAATGTACTACTCTACTTGCACCTCTACTTGAGCACCAACGCTGACTAACTTCATTACTTTTGCCTGTAAGCTATAAGATATTGATCTATATTCCCAATCTTGCTGTCGCAGAGTATAGTTCTTACCATACTGTCACCGAAATCGCAGATATCCTTTACTTCTGACAGCCGACACCGATATTTCATTCGAAGTGTGATGTCGACTCGATATATGGACGTACCGATGAATATTCATAATTGATCAGGATCTAGTAATGATATACAAAAAGCGAACTGTCTTTTTCAGGTAAACGTTACTGGGAGCGAGAAAGATTTCGCGATCGATTCATTATTTTCGCGTCACCCAGAAATGAAGGAATGGAGCATCGCTCACTCTTTTTATCCCACCAAACTGGTCATTGACGTGGTCTGGCTTCTTGATTATTTCGGAGGCGTTACTTGGATACCGGTCGAGGACTACTTTAAAGTCCAATTGTGAAAAGAATTTTCTTGAAGCTATTGATCTGTCTTTTACAATCATCTTCCTTCTTGCCCCGTGGTGCACTGTAATTGTGACTTATTCATATGAGAACTCATCACTAATAATTGAGAGCAGTGTTGATAGCCCTAGCCGGGAGTAGAGTCATGAGACATATCCGATCCGTGCTGAATGCTTTTTTATTCGCTAATTCAAAAGCATGCAACTGTAATTTATTGTATGTAAATGATTTTTCCTGCCTGAGTTAGATTTGTTGGTGGAGTCTAGTGTACTTATATATTGTACCAGTGCCGGGTAAAATGGGTAAAGTTGGGTCGTATGGTTCGATTACTCGAACCCAAGTCGAGTAATCCCACGATGCCATAAAATCTCATTGGTTGTATCTCAGCATCCGAAACAAGCATTATAGCTGTTGCGTAGAGTTACCTTATTTTGGCAATCTGAAGAAAGGACACTTTTTCAAAATTTTAAAACTTGCAAAACCGGAGGAAAATCCTGAAAAATGGTAAATTTTACCCACTTCGTGGTTGGTTGACTAAAAAAGGTCAACATTCTCGCTCAACGCCCAAATAACAATCTTTCTTTCTCATTATCAGGTGGTTGACTAAAAAAAAGGTCAACTTTCCGGCCCAGCTCCAGAAATAGCCGCCGGAGCGTTACTACAGTGCTGACTTATTGTGTCTCAGTCGAATTTTGTCATATATCTATTAACCAAAATTCTCAAAAAATAGGACAAATCCTCTTAAAATAGGACGTATTGTAACTCTATTGATCCGCTACCGAACTTTTAACTGTATTTACTGTTGCGGTCGCTGAACTGCCTATGCGATCCTAGATGTTGAGCTGTTTCCCCTTCAGCTGCAAACGCCGCAAATACCTATAAGTTTCCCGATGTAAATATACGCGATCTTGAAGTAGAATCAGTATATATAGCTTGACAGAACGAACAAGATAGTAGAAGACCCAACAAGATCGGTATCTACAGTGGGGAACGTCTGTACAGTGGGGAACTGCTGTTTAAATGCTGCTTTTCAATGGATAATTTCATATAAAATAATTAGGACGCCGGAAAATTTCCACACATCAAAAGGAGAATATTATTTGAGAGGTTGGAAACTGCGAAAGTATGGAAAAAGTATCAAATATGCTACGGGCGAAGAATGTTGCTATAGTAGCAACACTACTAGGTGGATTTTCATAAAATGAGCAGCGAAAAAAATGAATTATTTTTATAATTCCTTGATGTTGAAAAAAAAATTTTTTTTCATAAGTTGCGCAAGGTTTTCACTTATCAGCACGCCCGATTCCTGCCAAATATCCAGCTATGCGAAAATTCATTGTTTGCTGGCGTTTACTGGCAATTTCCATAATAGGCCTTGGCAGCTAAAGTGTTAAAGTACTAATAGAAGCATTCAAAACCGACACCACGTTAGTAAGTAAGCTATACCTTGTAGATAAACCTACACTAACAGTCTGGAAAAATAGAAGTACTTTATTACTAAGAATCTATGTCTATCTCCGATTCACAGCGATGGTGAGGTAGTTTCTCAATATCTTACCAGAGCAAGACCAAGGCAACTCAACTACAAGTTGAAGCGCGATCTTTGGGTACTGTGTACCATTGATTGCCAACCGCGGCCCCCAGCTAGCCTTCTTGCGACCCCACAAAAATATTAAGAAATCGATTCATGACATAACATAAAATTTATATTCATAAATTACTCTTGCTTGGCTTGGAGTATGGAGTTTTCAATTAAAATTGCAGGAAGGTTGTGAGTAGAGTGCTAACGTTACGTCACTGCTGTTTCAATGCAATGTGCCCTAACTTTCCGGTTGAACGAGCAGTAGCTATAGATATAGGTATTGATAACTAATCTGCCGATAGATGTACAACACGTGACTCACGGTTGAATACGCCGACATGCGTACTGCTGAGCCGGCTAAAGGCAGCATAATTGGTATGGTAGTCCTATAGCTCGAGACCGAAGCGTCCGAATAATTTGATATGTCCGGTCTTTATTGAAAGCTAGTGCAGCACTGATTCCAAAAATACGAATTGAAATCTCCCCAGGGCAATAAATCTACTCCAAAATAGCCGCCGAAGGTCGATCGTTCTGAACATTTGGAGCGCGGTAACGCAATGACCATAACGATGGCCAATGGAGTCGAGCGATTGTTCTGAGCAATGCCAATTTTCATATTTTGATGACTATTTTGGGTTCGTTTCATTGCCTTGGCCATATTTAAAATTGGTATTTTCGGAATCAGTGCGACACTTGCTTTTGATTAAGACCAGACATATGAGACATATTAAAATTGGACGCTCGGATCGCCAGTTATATGACAACCAATTATGTAGCTTTTACCGGGTTGGGCCTCTCGGCGTTTAAACACTGTGTGATATGCTGTGCAGTGTGCGTCAATCCGTATGTTAGGAATCTATGGCCAAGGCAAAACTCGGCAGCAATTGTCCAGTTCTCCTCAATTTTACTCTATTTAGTGAACTTTTTATTGACCCAACGCAGACAAAAATTCTACAGAGCTGCAAACATTTGGTCAAGTTGGTACGTGCTTTGATGGTTTATAGTAGGGTTACCATATTTTGGAAATATGAAAAGAGAACACTTCTTCAAAATTTTCAGACTTAAAAAACTGGTGGAAGATCCTGAAAAAAATGGTAAATTTTCCCCTGCTTCGTGGTCGGTTGACTACAAAAAAGGTCAACTTTACTGCTCAGCTCCCGAAATACCCGCGGGAGTGTTACTTCAGTGATGATTTACTGTATCTCAGTCGATTCTGCCCTATATTTAACCAAAATTCTCGGAAAAGGACAAAATTTCAAAAAAAGACATTTGGGCGTCCTCCGAGGACACTTTCAAAAAATCAAGAAAGAGGACAAATCCTCTGAAAAGAGAACGTCGGGCAACCCTACTTTATAATTTTTGCTATAGGCCTACTTAATGAGTGTATTCGTGCGGCCCCCATCGTATTCTGAAATTCTAAATTTGGCCCTGACACCGAAAAAGGTTGGGAACCACTGGTGTAGACCAGTGGTTCTCAACCACCGGTGCCGGTCCGCGACGACTTTCCTACCGGTCCGCCATGTATATTACAATTTTAAATCCTAATTTCAAGATGCAATATGTTAGAAGGCTTCTCCATCGACAAAACTAATAAAACATCAAATATCAAACTGATTCAAAACTTCGTGAGGTAACACTGGGGCTGGAAACATGTTATTTTTGACTTGAAAGGACGTGTCATTGGACGACATGCCTGTGACAAGTAGGAGCTGACTCGCTAAACCGCGCAGTTTGCTCGATCATTCGTTTTTTAATCATTCATTTTGTGCATGACCTTAACTGGGGTGCTCCAAACCTCCAATTGGATCGGGGCCGAGCTTCAAAGGGGCACAAAAATATTTCGAAAATGAACATTAATCAGAGTATTTTTTGAAACCTTTCCCTGCATTTTTCAATTTATTTTCGCGCTTTACGCGATTTAGTGTCGCCAAATGTCTGGCTTATTGGGTGCCTGTCTCTAAGAAATACACATGATTTATAGAAATAGGCATTTCAGCATAAGTCATTACCGCGCCAAGACACACCAACACATGATGAAGTTTAGGCTAACATGTGACTCCGAAAGGTGTGCCAAAACATTCGGCAACGGGGAAACCTAGGTCGAAAAGGACTGCGCTTTGTTGACCGAAAACTCCGATCTATATGTCTAATTGTCCATAGACGCCCAAATGGCCGGCGCCGAATCTCGCTGTCCTGACAATCTGTACTCATAGGACAAATGCTATCACGCTGAGACAACTTATTTGCCAGTGAACAAATACCAATTTGCAGTGGCGGCTCGTGACAATATCGGGTGGTGGGGCAAGGGCTACAAGCGACTTTTTATCAAGATGACGTCACAATGGCGTTTTCCAATGTAAACAAGTAACTTGGTGATACGGTAACACGAACTTCCCGACAACAGTGATTTTAACGATGTGCCGCGAGAGGTCTGCCGGTGAGCTGTGACTTGAAGTGTGGTAACTGCGTAAACGGCGTACGAAACAAAGATTCGACACGGTTCATGTTCACACTATACCTGACTAATTATCTGCAGAAATGGAAATGACTATAACTCGAGAGATTGTGTAAGCCTAACTGGAAAGGTCAACGAGTTCGGACACATACGCAATTGTTATCTCATAGATTGGACATGTCATATTGAATCCAAAACATAATTCTGAAGAACTAAGGATAGCAGCCTCGGAAATTTGGTCCCGGTACAGCATAGGAGATTTTGGCCTTGAGTCTGGAGACTGTCACACGACACATACGGCTTACGGTGTATAGTGTCTATATGTCTGCTGCAAAATCGCCTTTGGAAAATATGTTACCGAATAAATACGTGGATGAAAGCCGAAAACTTGGTACACTGTTACATGAAATCATCGAGAAGTAGCCTCATGACCGTTTTCGGTATGGTACACTGTCAAAATTAATACGAACAGACCAACACCGAATTTTGCGTAAAATTTACTGAGGAATAGGCTGATCAAGCAATTAGCTGTTAGCCGCCATCGAAAACGAAACAGCTATCTCGCTTGACAGGGGTTGTAATTGTAAGCAAATGGCCTGAAGGCCACAATTTCACGGTGAAATTGACATTGGAGAATATAAAATAAAAGTAAATATTTGAATGCAAACCGAGGATGTTAGTAAACTGTTTCATGATATCATCATCTCATCACCTATCTCAGTATGGAACACAGTTAGCGTTAACACAGATACACCGGCTTTTACGTGAAATCCGCAGTGCGTTAGGTAGGCTAAGTGTCAGATCAGCGCACATCTCTACCATACTCGACTTTGATAACGAAATTGCTGCCCTAATCATTGAGTGTCAACCTTGAGACTTGGCACAGCGTTCGATACTAAAATCAAGACATACCATGTAAAAGTTCATGACGGATCTAGCTAAGGAGCATCGTTAAAATCAATGGAGACCAATACCGGCTTTGCGTGAAATATGTTTGCGATACATGACCGATCAGCACACACTCGACTTTGGAAACGGAATTACTACCCTAAACTTTGAGTAGAAACCCTGAAACTTAGGACAGTGTTAAATACCACCATCCCGACATGACATACCAAGTTTCAAGAATTATCATGGTGTGAAACACCATCAAAATCGACCTGTACCAGCAACGGTCGACTCAACGCATATCACGGTATCCGAGTTCAGATATAGATACGATTGTTACATCACACCTTAGGGGCGAGCAAGCATATTTGCCCCGGTTGCTCGGCCATTTTACGAATAGGAGAGAGTAAAGCAACGTTTCTTAATTGTGCGCAGCTTTGAGAGAATAGATAGTGAAAGCTTGTTATGAGCGCTACCGGGGCAAGCCCTGGCTAGGCATTCACAAAGCGAAAACACAGAAGAGAATTCGATTTTCGCGGAGACTTCGCTATGTATGGGCATTTGCAAGCGAAAGCACAAGAAGAACGCGGGTTTCGCTGTGATCTCGATATATATTGAGCGCTGTGCGTCTATAAATGGTTAAATTGTTATTGAACAGAATTTTAGGTGGGGCAATGCCCCAGTTGCCCTATAGGACGAGCCGCCACTGCCAATTTGATATCGTATCCGGCTTTTAGTTTAGTACGCTTAGGCGATTTCAATATCTGTTCACTATATAGCGAACAGTAGGTCACGAAATAATGTCATGCAACTACGTAATTATTTCAACAGGCCCGCCCGAATACGTTTAATTATTTTACGTGCTTTAAATTTTACAAGACGACACCTCCCTCAGCTCTACCGGAAAATCTGACAATTCCGAGAGAATACAACATTTATAGCAATATACATGCAATTACTAATATTATTGACCGATTCAGTCATGAATGATCGAAAATTTTCGCTATTGGCGCGAGTAGGCTACATATAAACTCTCTGCTTACTCTGAGTAGAATGAATGTGCTCACGAGTACAGGTGAAAACAGCCACCCAACTGTGGGGGCCTCCAGAAGTTTGGCTTATCGCTATGTGGGGGCCCAAGACCAACATTATTGAGGGTGGGCTGAAGAAGTACTTCTTCGGCCCGGATATTACGGATGATCAGCTGCTGTTGTTGTCAGCTCGACTTAGCAGACTCACTACCGTAAAATCACATGGATGCCATTAATTACGATCAAAACCCTCAAAATGCCACTCACTTACAAAAAAACAGTTCAATACGTTACATTTTGGGTTGATTTAAAATTTTGAAAGTCCACTGGTCTGGCAGATATTTTTTGAAATTTTACCGGTCCGCGAAGTGAAAGAGGTTGAGAACCACTGGTGTAGACTGTAGTTGTAGAGTTTAGAACTTGAAACGGTAATTTGAGCTCTGCGATTGAGCGTTTATTGCTCAAAACAGCTGTTTTGTTGTCTGGTAGTAGTTGGGTAGTCTGTTGGCAGAATCTACGGATCTTGGCAACGCGCTTGTAAGATATTTTAGCATGATGAGGCTCAGTTGATAGTCTTTTATTAAAACATTCCAGAACAGACGTCCAATGTGGACTGAACGCGTGAGCGTATTAAGCATTTCGTGTTATACAAAGTTTTCTCTGCCTCGTTCCGTGAATAACGTACTACTAGACAGAAAGCTATTCGTGTTGGTGTTAGTAGCCGTGTTATAGTAGATATTGTATATTGACGAGTTCCATGATATCAGTTGCTTTCATATAAATCCACGCAGTTGGAATGTAGTGATATCAGCAGCTTAGGAAATAAATAGCAATCATGCTTCACAGGCTGCGCGGCGAATAAGTGGCGAAGTCTGACACTGCTGAATTAATGACTGAATCATATGATGGACTGCTTGGCTGATATAATTTTTAAGATTTATTGATTCGCTATATAGTCGCTTAAATAAAATATTACCAGTCCTTTCTATGATCTTATCGCGTAATCAAATGAACAATGAACATAGACGAGGCCGTAAACATAAGTTTTTGTACAGAGTTCGAATGTAGTTTTTCAAATAGGAGTCACATTTTCGCATTAAACCAGCTCGCTATTCGGCTTTTTCCAAATTAAACATGAATTAGAATAGCCATACAATTTTTTTCTGATTAGAATTATCAAATTCACGAAAACTTGGAAATTTAATCAAATTAGTTCATATCAAATCAGATTTCGGTTTCCTAAGCATGAGCATTGCAAATGTCTGTAGAGCAAGCTTGACTCGTTCCGCACTATACAGTTCTTTCGGGAAAACCAGAAATTAGACTAGAATTAAGAGCATAGCAATATTTCTCAAATTAGGTTAGCGCCATTTCCCTCTAATTAGTCTAATAAACAACTAAAATTATCGTATCCAGTTCTGCATGGATATGAGTATTCGATATTCACTAGTAGGCATCGGGTATTCGATATTCACTAGTGTGTAGTGTGTTCCGATGTGAATGTTATTTGCATCGAGGTGACCGCGATCAACGCACACCATTTCATGTTTCTGTCATGCATCTGGAGCAATACACAACTTGAAACCAGAAAATCATGTTGACAGCAGAATACGCTTTTAGATTCATTACAAACTTTATGATCATGAACGCCGTCGCGAAAGGTGCTGCGTTGGTGTTAGCCGTTTTCACGATCACGGTCCAGGGCATCGGTTCCCGATATTCGCCTCCACCGCATTCGGAGAAAGCAAAAACGGCCAGGTATTCACTATGACGAATGCGTTTTATAAGCGAATTCGAGTTTGTGTATAGCACTGCTAGTGCTCGCTGCTTTCAGGTACCTGGCGCATAACACGGATTGGGCAGTACTGGGAACTATTTCGTCTCTTGATAACATCAAAGGCCGCCCCTTCACTAATGTCGCATCGTTTTGCGATGGGCCGGTTGGAAATAGCACCGGTATGTATTTTAACTGTAGATGAATCTATGACAGTTTCAAATATATTGCGTATTGTTGGATGAAAAGTCGACCATAACACGAACGTCATACTTGCACAAATTTACGGTCAACTAACCTCTGTTTTTTGAGTACCAGTTCTGGTTGCGGATTTTGAAAAGTGAGTAGTTGTAGTTCTATTGGTGCATTTAAAAATAAATTAGCTGTCGAACACCTAGAAAATACGTGTCGTCGTTTGGCGTCAATCGTGAAACCGGTGTTCTGTTGTGTGGTGTTCTTGCACCAGGGCTGTGGAGTCGGAGTCGGGATAATTTTCGCTTGATGGAGTCGGAGTCGGAGTTTGTGAGAATGACTATGACATCGACTCCGACTCCGACTCCAACTTCTCTATCATGAAAACATTTGGTTTCAAAGAATTTTCAATAGAATTTTTATGTACCATCAATCATTTATTATTATCATTTTTCATTAATTTATTATCAACCATACAGATCAGGTGCGGCCAGCCCGTGGCACGCAGGCCAAATTTGGCACACGAGAAGGTTAGGTGTGGCCTGCAAGGTAATTCTCGAAATTATTTATGACATCAGGTACAATTGCAAGGCCAACCAAAATTTGATTAGCATGACCGCGAAATTTGATGATGACTAAAACAACAGTTCTGACGCATTGACGTATCCAGGGGTCAGCCACATTTATCCCAGATCTTCGTATATGACCATGAAGTAGAATTTTCATAACAGATTTATTTGACTTGAAATTTTTCTCGGTACTTCGCATGATTCATTGCCACTAGATTTCTTGCATTCAGTATTTGAGCCCCCTTCTGAAAATTATAAATACATATTATTCACAAAATTGAGTCTAACTATATTCGCAATTAGGAGATACGGCTTCGCTTGTGCACTCGGAGCGAGATGGTCGACAAAACATTTGCACAAAATGATAGAGGCATGTTCACTGATACCGTCAATTTTGCTATGTCTAAACGTCGAATAATCCTGTCCTTGCCAAATGAGCCCACTCCCAGTGGTATGCAGATGCGACCCCCAATGTATGTTAGCGACATATTTATCGATATAGCTATAGCCTAATTCAGTCGTTATCTTGCAAAAAAATTTCGCGCTCCGCGCGACCAGGGCCTGATTGCGCACTGCACAGTTGCATGACATATTGTTATCCATTTTAGAGCGTATTAATATAAGTCTTGTTTGCCATGTTACCTAATTCGGTTCGCTCCTATCGACGACTTAAAAGCGGTTATCAACATTCCAGTTGCCCGCGCAATGGCTCGTAAATCTCAGGTGTCCCTTTCGCAATAAAAGCTCCCCACCCCCGATGTAGATAAAATTAGACATTACTTGCAAATTACAACTCAGTTGTAGAGGGGGAGAAAATCGGAAGATGCGTTTTCGCGATGCAGTCAAAATTGATGCAATTTTTGGAATTATACCATGATACTGTGACTGAGAAAATGCATCGGCTGGTTTTGTAAAATTGTAAAAATGATGTAAATATGACCAAACGATGCTTTCCACTTGACAAAATTAAAAATATTTGTAGTGTAGCTTAGCTGTTTGGATCGAACAAATGATTAAGAAAGACTGCAGGTCCCAATCCTTGAATACTTGATTAAGTACATGTAGACTAGACTAGGTCTTTGACTACTTAACTAAATTCCATTTATTACCAATGTCTAGTATTAGTAGTAAGAGTGTTTGTGCTTGTAATCAGGATAGTATGCAATGACAAAATTAGTAAGTTCAATCTCTTTATTAGTTGCTGAGTCATACACAAGAGCTACACTTCGAGTTTTTATCTACATTTTTATTATACAGGATTGGATATCTGCCATATTTGAATGATTCATACGTTTCATGATATTAGAGAGTCCATGTTATAAAAACTTGAATAAGGAAGGATATTTAGCAAATCTTTATTTCATGTTAATTGCATAGTGGATAATTCGAGCTGTGCCACAATGAAACAATTTAGCATGCCACAGTTAATCATATGTTTGCATATGTTTAATGGTTGTATGATAGTCATTCAACCGACAATGTGGCATATAATTTTCGAAGTAAATTGGTAATAATGCTGGAGTTGGAGTCGGAGTCGGTACGTTTAAAGACCCAGGAGTCGGAGTCGGAGTCGGTACGTTCAAAGACTCAGGAGTCGGAGTCGGAGTCGGTATATTGAAAATGTGTGGAGTCGGAGCCGGAGTCGGTGGTAAAATTAACCGACTCCACAGCCTGTCTTGCAGCCATTGCTAACTCGGGGCCATCGCTAGTAACAGTGACGTAGCCAGGGGTGGATTTTGGTGGTCGTAACCCCTTCAATCTCTAACTTGTACTGATTTTCGTACGGAAACCGATCCGATTCTGTTAAAATAAGAATTAATAAGTTGCTTCGGTATTGAATCTAGTTAGTTGTGTTCAAGTTAGTTAGTTGCGGATTTCTAGTTCTAATTCCAGTTGCACATTTTGAAAGTCTATCAGTTTGCGCCGATATTCAATGGATTGCTGTATTTTCTTTCAGTGCTCCATGTTACTGTAGTCATGTCATGTTTTTTTTTAAGGGGATTTAATAATTTTGGAGCTATATCGCTAGATGGCGCATGCTTGACTTATTGTTAGGGCTGGGCACAATGATTCGAGTACTCGAATCTGAATCGAGTATTAATTTTAATAATTCGAGTCGAGTAGTAAAAGACGATTTTTTCGAGTACTGAAATTATACGCTCCTCGCACTGAGGAAGCCTTAAAACCGTGATTGGCCGTGTCGCAGCATAATAGACATAGTAGAAAGCTACGAACGTTACTGAAAATAACACATTTCCGAAGTCATGATCGTTCCACAACATTGTCAAGAAGTGCTATGAAGTAGGTATGGTCGAAAAAATCCCGAATTATCATTAATGTGACGGGTTACAGGCATTATGTTCTTCGTTGGTGGCATAAAATGTACATATTTGAACTTTGACATATTACATTATGTTGTGACGTCATAATGAGTGATACTCGAATACTCGACTCGACTCGAAGCATTTTACGTGATTCAGAATCGAATCACTCAGGTACTCGATTTTGCCCAGCCCTACTTATTGTATAGATCACTAACCTACGGATAGATTACGCAACGTCGCAACATCCGCCGTCACGCTTGCTTGCCCGGAGTCAATTACTGATCGGCAATCTGAACGCAACATAATTGCTAATCCCATAACTGACGATCCGCGTGCTTAAATTCAATAAGGTTGATCTTATTTGAAAGCTACTGTCGCACTGATTCCGAAAATATGCATTAAAATCTAATCACGGCAATGGAACTCCCTTGAAATACACTTCAAAGTTTGAAAATCGGCATTGTTCTGAACAATTGCAATGACGCAATGGCCACTGTTATGGTCATTATGATGCGTCGCTGCGATTGTTTAGAACAATGCCGATTTTTAGATACTACTTCAAGATCGCGTATATTTTCTCGGTAAACTTATACGACTTTGCGGCGCTAGCATTTGAAGGGAAGACATCTCTATATCTAGGATCATATACTTCATCGACCGCAACACTATATTCTTCCACTTCATATGTAGTATGACTCAACTGTGTTGTTTTGCAAGGTGTTCCGTACTTTTACGTCATGGGTCAAGACCCCACAGTAAAGGACGTCATTCAAGGATCGCTCGTGTCATTCACGGTGTCAGAAGCGATTACTGACTACTGCAAGGATTCGTCCTACGACCCCGAAGATCCGAGATGCGCGCGACTGACTTTGAGTGGAAAAATGGTTCGTGATTAAATGTTGATACTATAATAATAGTCAGTAACGAAGCACTTCTATTTTTTGTCGTCGATCTACTTAAATGGTGGGCCGATATCCAAATGATATGACTTCTAGGCTAAGGCCTATTTCGTATCTTCATACTATTTATTAGAACAGCTGGCTGATCAGTATAGCCAAGCACTTCTCTTTTTCGGAGTATAATGAAGTAGGTGTTGACTCCCCGCACTAATTACTCGAGTGGCTATGATATTAGACTATTTCTTCTACTTCTACTTCACAGTCTGGTATAGTTACTTACTTGAAAAATCGTCTTCTACTTGCACTTGACTAGAAATGTACTACTCTACTTGCACCTCTACTTGAGCACCAACGCTGACTAACTTCATTACTTTTGCCTGTAAGCTATAAGATATTGATCTATATTCCCAATCTTGCTGTCGCAGAGTATAGTTCTTACCATACTGTCACCGAAATCGCAGATATCCTTTACTTCTGACAGCCGACACCGATATTTCATTCGAAGTGTGATGTCGACTCGATATATGGACGTACCGATGAATATTCATAATTGATCAGGATCTAGTAATGATATACAAAAAGCGAACTGTCTTTTTCAGGTAAACGTTACTGGGAGCGAGAAAGATTTCGCGATCGATTCATTATTTTCGCGTCACCCAGAAATGAAGGAATGGAGCATCGCTCACTCTTTTTATCCCACCAAACTGGTCATTGACGTGGTCTGGCTTCTTGATTATTTCGGAGGCGTTACTTGGATACCGGTCGAGGACTACTTTAAAGTCCAATTGTGAAAAGAATTTTCTTGAAGCTATTGATCTGTCTTTTACAATCATCTTCCTTCTTGCCCCGTGGTGCACTGTAATTGTGACTTATTCATATGAGAACTCATCACTAATAATTGAGAGCAGTGTTGATAGCCCTAGCCGGGAGTAGAGTCATGAGACATATCCGATCCGTGCTGAATGCTTTTTTATTCGCTAATTCAAAAGCATGCAACTGTAATTTATTGTATGTAAATGATTTTTCCTGCCTGAGTTAGATTTGTTGGTGGAGTCTAGTGTACTTATATATTGTACCAGTGCCGGGTAAAATGGGTAAAGTTGGGTCGTATGGTTCGATTACTCGAACCCAAGTCGAGTAATCCCACGATGCCATAAAATCTCATTGGTTGTATCTCAGCATCCGAAACAAGCATTATAGCTGTTGCGTAGAGTTACCTTATTTTGGCAATCTGAAGAAAGGACACTTTTTCAAAATTTTAAAACTTGCAAAACCGGAGGAAAATCCTGAAAAATGGTAAATTTTACCCACTTCGTGGTTGGTTGACTAAAAAAGGTCAACATTCTCGCTCAACGCCCAAATAACAATCTTTCTTTCTCATTATCAGGTGGTTGACTAAAAAAAAGGTCAACTTTCCGGCCCAGCTCCAGAAATAGCCGCCGGAGCGTTACTACAGTGCTGACTTATTGTGTCTCAGTCGAATTTTGTCATATATCTATTAACCAAAATTCTCAAAAAATAGGACAAATCCTCTTAAAATAGGACGTATTGTAACTCTATTGATCCGCTACCGAACTTTTAACTGTATTTACTGTTGCGGTCGCTGAACTGCCTATGCGATCCTAGATGTTGAGCTGTTTCCCCTTCAGCTGCAAACGCCGCAAATACCTATAAGTTTCCCGATGTAAATATACGCGATCTTGAAGTAGAATCAGTATATATAGCTTGACAGAACGAACAAGATAGTAGAAGACCCAACAAGATCGGTATCTACAGTGGGGAACGTCTGTACAGTGGGGAACTGCTGTTTAAATGCTGCTTTTCAATGGATAATTTCATATAAAATAATTAGGACGCCGGAAAATTTCCACACATCAAAAGGAGAATATTATTTGAGAGGTTGGAAACTGCGAAAGTATGGAAAAAGTATCAAATATGCTACGGGCGAAGAATGTTGCTATAGTAGCCTATGGAAAATTATAGGTGGGCCTGTGGTATGGAACGATTGAGGCGGGTATGTAATATGGAAATTTCCCATACCATACAATGCTATGCTGACATGTAGGCTATGGTAACTCGGTACAGTATTCCCTATATTTTAGCGAACTAAATTCAATGTGAGCGAAGATCCCTGCTAGATTTTCAATTGGCCGTTACTGGTTGCACAAAGCATAATGACACAAAATCCAATACAATTATAGCTTCTCCGTATCGCCATTCGCAGGGATGTGTATATGTGCTCGTACACTATAGGTATGAGCTAAGCCCGTACCCGATGGCTGTTATGACAACATTGATTTGGTCCCGAATATAGTAGGCCTATAACAATTATTTTATCGTTAATTAGACATCTGATCACCAGGACATGGAATGGGAATTTTCCATATTCCATACCCGCCTCAATCGTTCACCATACTTAACAGTTTTACATACCACAGCATCATTCATCCATATACCATATTCGATATTCTTTCCATACTGTCGAAACTTCCCTAACCGCTCAAGTGATATTCTATACTGATATGTGGAAACCTTCCGGCGTTTTTACTCAAATTCTGGATGAAATTATCCATTTAAACAGTCCTGATGCACCAATGACATCCCCAGTTTCTTTATACCATATCCATATGTCGTCAGCAATGTATGTTGCCTAATCATCGAAGACGGAACGTAAAATATATACTTACGGCATTATTTCGAAATCACAATTAATCTCATGATATGTAAATCTAGTGTGGTACCGCATTGCAGGCAGTAACATCCTCTACAAAATTATATGAACCAAGGGCATTGTGGAATTAGAAGATTCGTTCCGAGCCTCTTTATTCCCCGACCTGAAATCTACATTTCCACCCTTTAAAATTGCTCCCTCCCACAAAATTTGGTAAGACTTTGTTTTGTAAAGACTTTGCTATTGGTAAAAGTTAATACCACCGGAATTGAACAGCACGCAATAAAATTAATGACTTAATGAGCAGTGAACTGGCGAACCGTAAACTCAATGTTGCGACTCCGTAAAATGTACGTGTAAGCGGACAGAAAAAATAGTAAGGGTTTGAAATATTTCCAAATGTAGCGAGGTAGCATCAATTTACATGTGCAAATGCCAAATAATGCATGCGTCAGAAAAACTATCTGCCTTTGTCGAACTCATGCGTATGGTAGATATAAGCCGCCATGAAGCTACATTTTCGCTACACTATGACTCGAAACGAAATATGTCATTTCATCTGTAGCGAGTTTGGCCATGCTATCAAGCGAGTCCGCGATCTCCCGGGAGTACATATGCATAATGCATATGCATATGAACTCTTATTAATAGGATGATTTCAATCGCACCATTTCGCATGCGACTGAAGCGGAAAATCACGTGCCGCTGTCCAGTCGATTCTCGCTACTTGGATGCACTGATATTACGAATTGCTGAATTGCAAATCTGCTAATAGGCCTAGACACGATCGGCATTTCATACAGACGTTTAATAAACGAGGTTTAATAATGTCAAGATTTTTTTTACAAGTGAGTCTATTCTCAAACAGAAAACCCTAAATTTTCCGCCCGCCGGTTAGAAATCATCAGAGGTGGTCAAAGTAGTCAAGAAAGCTTCTCAAGTAGAAGTAGAAGTAGCGACGAACAAATCTACTCAAGTACGAGTAGAAGTACTTCTTCCATAAGCCACCTAAAACTACTTGAAGTAGAAGTAGAATTGATTGACTTTAAATCTACTCAAGTAAGTAAGTAGTTTTGAAAACAATGTTAATTCGTTCGCAGGGACTGTCTAAAGCTGCAAATTGAGCTATTCGGCAGGTGCAGAGAGCTTGATTCGTATTGATGTAGGTATCAATTTGCGACAGAATAAGCATTCTTTCGCATCATGGGATGCAAATTATAGTATTGATATGAAAATGCGATACTAACACTTTGTGTACTATAAGTCCCCGTTTTAGAGAATATCATGGCATGCCGCCCTACCCCATATTATAAGGCCCCACGTTTAGGCAAAGAGCAATACGGAGAAGTTGTATCGGATACGTTTTCAACACCTTGCGCGATTAGTATACGTTAATAACAAATATAGTGGATCATACAATTTATATTTAGTGTCGCTTTATTTTCGGAAAATAGAGGCATTACTACACTTGCTTTTATGCTTCAACATGTATGTTCTGCAGACAATTGAAGGTAATTAGAACTAAAAGTATGATACTTTGAGTATTATACTCGGAATTGAAAGTGAAATTCAAATACCACTTCTAAACAACGGAAAATGCATTTCATGTCTTTTGTCCATAAAGCTTCAAAGGTGATCTGCTAAAACAGGTGTAAATAGGATGGGATAGGTAATTGCTAGATTGCGAAACGGTAGATTCAAACGTTATGGTGGGTCATATTAACTTTGATGAAATATTTGATATGGGCGACAATCCGGTGTGAGCGGAACCATAATCAATCCGGTACTCAAGTTATATTCACTGACACTTTCGTGAAAACATATATGTCACTCTATAACTTCTGTGCGCGAAGCGCAACAAAATGTCAGGGTTTTATTTGACTTTTATGAATATTAAATGTTGGTACACCGTGAAAACAGCCCCGAAATTCATCGGGCTATTTTTCGTATTGGGGATTAAACTACTTCTACTTGACAAACTGAAAATAGCGAAAAGTAAGTAAGTAGATCACAAAGTATTACGAAGTAGAAGTAGGGAAATCGGATCTACTTGAGTAAGTACCAGAAGTAGAGGAACACTACTTGAGTACTTCTAAAAAGTAGAAGTACTTCGTTACTGACCACCTCTGGAAATCATTGCATTAGAATTAGAGGTCGACCGATGTATCGACCTGGCCGATTATCGAGGCCGATATTTGTAACGTTCCCGATCATCGATATCGGTCAATGAAGGCCGATATCGCTGCAGATATTTTATAAATAAAAAAATTCAAAAATATGGGAAATTCAAAGCTCCCTGTTCTCAATGTCAGAAAATCGACGATATATAGGGCGATACGTAACAGATTTGCCCTTGCAGGACGAGTTTAACTGGGTGAGTAGCATGCAAAGAAACTATGTTTCCTGCATTACAATCTACCTCTACTTGACTGATCTGCAATTCTGTATCACGTTTTGCTTTTTGGGTTATCCCAAATTCCAATGAATATGCACAATTAAGCAATAACTTCTTTTTAATTTCAGTTTTCTCGTTTGTTGTTCTGTTTTCTGTGACATGTACAATAGGGTTATGACTAGAAAAAAAAATTCAAAATTTTGTGTGTCCTGTAGTCACAAATGATGAGCTTTTGTGTCCTGATTTCAAAACTCACAAAAGTTAAGACTGTTTGAACAAAAACCTCCCGCACAAAAATTTTCCAGTTTTCACTGTATGGAGAATAGGCTTTCTTTTGTAGATACAGACTATATAATTTATTTATCGACTGATCTGAATTTAACTGACCCAATTCCAATTGCGAAGATTTGAAATAGTATTTTGGTACATTTTGATCACCCAGATTGAACTATTCCTACCTTGTTCTTGTTTACAGTCAATATTAAATAATTATTAAATAATTATTAATTCCGATTTTAGATGTAGACAGTATATATCGTATAATTTCAATTTGTCTGGCACAAATCAAACTGGGTGTTCGAAAAGGCGAAAGTAGAACAACTCTAGGTATTTTCAGCGGTCAAGAAAACCGCTTAGAAGAATATGATGTACAGGAAAATTTGAAAATCTCATATATCATATGTGACACCGTAGCATCTGTTGATACTGGACGTCAGAATGGCGTTGTTTCGAAACTACCAAATGCAATGATGAGCATGGGTTTTCATATCCCTTGCCAACATCATATTATCGATTCTTAAAGCATATATTAGAGTTCTTTGATCCAATGTCTTCAAGAAATCCAACTCTCAGCTACAAATTTGGAGATGATGTGGAAAAACACTACGAAAACTAGGTGCAATCCACCAAGCACGAATTTCAGATGAAAATATTAGAAAACCGAGGATGTAGGGATGATTTTAAGTTTATCTATGGCATGTGCAGAACATGCCGTTCTTTCAATGAAAATAGTATAGATTACCACTAATCAAATGGCCTAAACTTCCATCTCTACGCAATGCGAGAGGGTGCTCAAGGGTTGCGTTGCGTAGGCCTACTTCCACTTCCCCAGATAGAGAATAACTCTGGAGATACTTATTTATCGCAAATGCGTCTCAGGAAGATTGGTATTCTAACCAGATGTCTAAGGATGGAATATACTAGAGCCCGACCGATTATCGGTTCGTCGATAATATCGAGACGATATCACACTTTGAAAGAATTATCGGTATCGGCCATTGGAGTTGAAAAATTAACGGCAATTTTTGTGTGTTGTCACAACATGGCGGAAGGAAGCCAGAAAACTATAATCTTTGATCGCTAGACTGAGAATATTGATAAATTTCATATAGCATACACTTTACAGGTGTCCAGATGCAGCCTTTCTAGTTCATTTCATGTTCAAGTATAACAATGGCTGTAAAGATGTTCTAATAAATGCCCTCTGAAGATTTGAAAATGTGCTTATGTATACATCCAACTTCTTTTGAATATCGGCTGAATGTATTGGGGTTATCGGCTAAGGTGTGAGATATTGGTTTTATCGGTATCGACTCAAAAATCCAATATCGGTCGGGCTCTAGAATATACCAAAGATCATTTGCTGCTATCTTTGCGGTCGAATGTCCTGCAGCGATAAAGTGCCCCAAAACCCCATTTGAAGTCGGATATGTCCGTCGTAGATATCCCTGGCACTAACATAATAACAGAAAGGGAGGTCCAATTGATGAATGAACTTTACAATAAGTGGAAAAGGACATATATTTGAAGATTAAATTTGTAGCAAAGAATATCTTTGAATTTGAAATTTTTTCCATATTTGGGCCAGTGTCGAAAATTTGATGTTAGTTTGTGCGGGACATTTTTTTCGATTTGAACAAAATGATTATGATTTTATTAATTTATACCAAAATGTTCATCAATTCCTGCTACAGGCAAATTTTTTTTTTTTAGTCATAACCCTAATGTACAAGTGCCATCTTGCCTAATATAGAAACTATTTTGGGCGAAATGGTTCTCCAGCTCCTTTCATATCAATATCGGCCTGCAAAAATCAATATCGGTCGATGTTTACTTCACTATACAGTCGTTTTTGGACAGCGGATCAAATGCCGATTTTCCCCTGCCAATCTGAGGGTCACACACTCGCTTCATTAGCTAACACCAGGGTGTCCATTCTTTTATCAGATATAGCCTTACCATGAATTCATGAACTTTAATGTGTTTTGGAGACCGGCATATCGTAACGTCGCTTAGACAAGCTACATATTTTTGAATTACAATGATGATTATGTCAAATACATATTGCGTGATGATCGAAGCGTAGAAAGTTATTTCCGAGTTCATCAAATCAGTTTTGGGATCAAGTCACTGCCTTCGAGTCACGGGTCATTTCGAGTCATTGCACATTTTGACTCGAGTCAAGTCAAGTCAAGTCACTCGATTTTGGAGGTGACTCGAGTCAAGTCAACTCACGAGTCAAGTCACAATTCCAGTCAATTTGCCTGTTCGAAGTGTATGAGGCATGATTACGTCATTGCATTTAGCTAGCTGTCTGAAAAACAGATTGACTGGCCATTGATTCTGAACCGATGAACGAATATAGAGTTAAATATAAACGCGAGAAGGCGCTGTATCGCTCACATGTACGTAGAACTGTTAAACAAAGTAAGTAGGCCTAATTACATAGCCTTAGTTTATAGTTACCAGCCAAAATAGAGAAAACGATTGATAAGATGCAATACATTACCCATTAACATATTGATATGACAGGCTACAATTCGAGCCTGCGACAATGGTTGAGGAGTTAATAAACTATAGGCCTATTCGAATTTACTTTCAATAGAACAAGAGGTTTGGCTACGGTAAGAACAGAGAACAGAAATGGATATTTTGCTATTAAATCACTATATTACTATTTTACGACAACGTTAGCTGTATAAGCTTCGATCACTTCGTTTGTGGTCAATTTATTTGTGAGAGAACAATCGAGGCTCAGTAAAACACACCATCATTGAATAGTTACCAATAGTCGCTCTCGCGGGTTACATCAGCGTTTCGCGAACAATTCGAACATATGGAAGACACAGTGATTTTTATCGACACCGATTACTTGATGATTTGAAACTGACTCGTAACTTATGCTCCGAGTCACGAGTCAATCCACATTTCTGATACGCCGAGTCAAATCAAGTCAAGTCATTTTAGCAAAGTGACGCGAGTCAAGTCAAGTCATACGAAAAAAGTGACTCGAGTCATCCCAACACTGCAACAAATTGATAAAAATATTCATTTTAACTTGTACATTCTCTCGATTTTAAAATTCCCTTGGTAGTTTGCGGAGTGACAGTGCTCAAGTATCATTCGTCTTTGTGATATTTCGATTGTAATAATTATTATTGATATTATTTTCCTTCATATGCGCATTGCACAACTTTGTTGTCTTCAAGTAGATGTCGATCGGGCGGGTGAGTCATGAATAGCAATTTGAGATATGAACATAAACGGTATGAGCGATTTTCTGAGGTATGCGATCAGTTTGACAAATCGAAAGTAGGATCATTGTCACGATTCTGACAAAACTCTAAAAGTATGGAAAAGGTATGGAAGTATGGAAAGAACAGTGCATATCATATTTGGGAAATTTCCGTGCCATACCATACCGTACCATACCATGCCATGCCCTGGTGATCAACTTGCACGATTCTAGCGTGAAATATTTCCAATAGACTTTTCCCAAAAGTCCATGCAGATCGACCAATTTTCTAGGTGTCCCCATCCTTAAAACATGGGGGACGCCAGACCATGACAATTTCTGAAAAGGGTCGCTGGACCACTGGTCTACACACCAATTAACCGACAGGTATAGGCTAGAAATGAATATAGATAACCACACTATTGATTGTAAAAAAATTCCAATCAGGAACACTGATAGTATCAGTTGATTGATAATTTTGTTTATTCAAAACGCCACAATACTGCGATACAATGAAAAGATAGGAACGCGTGTTGAAACGACTTGAAGTAGCCAGACCCCCACCTGGGCCTAGGTCAGTGGTGGGCAATTATTTTCCGCTGCGGGCAAAATGAGGAAAATAACTTCATTGACGGGCCGAGTGAAAATTTTTAGCTTTAGCGTATTTTAATTTTATTTATTACATTCCTAATAAATGATGCTCAGTGAATGTGTTGATATTAGGTAGCCTAATGAGAAAGTGACGGTTATCAAAAAAATATCTATTTACTGTCATGATTCGAAACAATGTTAAACATGATACATTTTAGCTCTCGTTAAACCCCTATCCATGTTCTTCTATTAAGACTCTAAAACAGCGGTTCTCAAACTTTTTAAGCACGCCTCCCTTTATGGTAGCGAATGATCATGGCTGTTGAAGAGAATTGTGAAATATCCAAGTCGGAAAATACACAAAGCAACAACTATAAGCTGGGGCTATATCGCGCCGAGCTCGAATTTTTTTAAATAAACTTCGGCTTCACGCCACTGTTCTGATGTTTTCACGTCCCCCAATTTGAAAACGGCTCCACTGAAATGTATATGGTACAAAGCTTATTTTCTTGGTCACTGCCTACCGAGCAGTGTGCAACTTAATTAGCCTTTACGTTGAACGAAGCTTCTGAACTTTTGCCCTCCCTTGACCGAGTGGATCGTGTTTTGTCAAAAGTGCGACTTTAATTAAAATCCCTAATATCGGCGACATGCTCGGCAAAAACTGAAAGGAGGGGTTTACCCTGGACTCCAGTAGGCTATACTAGGCCTAATATTTGTGCTCTAAATTCTAGACCTTCTTTGAATTTCAGTTTTCGGCTTTCTTTTCTGGGCATGCCCGGTAATCCTTTCTGGGTGATAGATATGATGAGTCATATATACTAATCGTCATATACTAATCGCAAGCACTGATTGACTTGTTTTACGAATTAGGGATTTGGAAACCTATCACGTAACAAATTGAAACAAATACCGTATAATGCGTAATTTGACAACGACAGCAAGGAAGTTTTAAAGTAAACTATAGAAAGAGTGATATCTTGTGACTTCAATTGCTACTTGTACTTTGCGACGTTGCCTTTATTTTGAATCTGGACTACGAATGTCAGGTAGGCTATTTAGGCAGAGTAATCGTGGCATATTAATGAACAGGGTTCAAAGTAAACGAATTTCCTGTTCATTTGATACAGCCTATGATTTTAGTCATTCGAAAAGCAGGTTTTATGTTTTTAATTTCAAGCAACCTTTCGCGAGCCGCACAAAATAGCTTCACGGACCGCATTTTGCCCAGGTCTGGCCTAGGTGATGTGAAGACTGAAGAGGGCATGCACATTAGGGTTGTTCAAAATTTGGAAAATGTTTGGAATTCTGCGTGTCCATCGCTTATTCTTTAGATTATTGTTAAAAAACAATGATGGGCTTGAAAGAAGCTCCCAGGAAAGCCGCTAACATTTGTCTAAATGCGTTTGAAAGTCGTTGTTGAAGAGTGGGCGGGCAACCGACAGCAGAGGCGGGCAATCACGAAACCACGGTTCTTGATTGGGTAATCGGCTAAGCTTCACTGATTACTGCAACAGCTGACTCGGATTCGGGAGCTTCGCTTTGCTAAATTGAAAGTCTGTTTTGCTGAGGTAGAGTCTGTTAGTAGCGGTTGTGGTTCTGTACAAGCGCGTTGTGTGTTGATGAGTCATTAGTAGTACTGTAACACGTGTTCTTTGAATGCTTCACAGTCGATAGCAGTAGTTTATGCTCTGGAGCAACAATAGTGCAGTCATGGCAGAGGCAAAACGGCGAAAGATTGCACACATGCCGCAGAGAAGAACAAGATCCAAATCTGAGCAGTACTTGGTCGGATATACTTGCGATTACATCTGTGGCTCGAGATTACCTACTATACGAGAAGTAATGATTTACTTGCTGCATCTGAAAGAGCATTGTCCTCAGTCAACCCCTACTCATGAACTATGTACTGTGGTGGTGGATGATGTAATGACAGTGTGGAAAATGGCGAGAATTGCGAGGAAGGTTGGTTCGATTGGTTTGAAATAAGGACAAATATGTTAGAAATGAGGTGAGTCTCATGTCAGAAATGAGGATAGTCATGTCAGAAATGAGGATAGTCATGTCAGAAATAAGGATAGTCGCTATATTCACTATAAAGTCAGTTACAGTACCAGGCACGACTTTCTAGTGCTGCTAACCCAGTCCGAACACATCCCAGACATGATGTCCAAACACGCCCCAGACACGATGTCCGGGTATCAACACAGGCCGAACACGCCCAAGACACCATGTCCGAATGGCAACACAGGCCGAAAACACCCCAGACATGATGTCTGAACACGCCCCAGATACGATGTCCGGGTATCAACACGGGCCGAACACGCCCAAAAGACACCATGTCCGAATGGCAACACGGACCGAACACGCCCCAGACACGATGTCCGAGTGTCAACTCAGATCCGAAAACAACCCAGACACCATGCTTGAATGGCCGAACATGCCCCAGACACGATGTCCGATTGGCAGCACAGGCCGAACACACCACAGACATGATGTCCAAACACGCCCCAGATACGATGTCCGGGTATCAACACAGGCCGAACACGCCCTAGACATCATGTGTGAATGGCAGTACAGGCCGAACACCCCCCCCCCCCCCCCCAGACATGATGTCCGAACACGCCCCAGATACGTTGTCCGGGTATCAACACGGCCGAACACACCCAAGACACCATGTCCGAATGGCAGCACAGGCCGAACACACCCCAGACATAATGTGTGAATGGCATCATAGGCCGACCACATCCCAGACATGATGTCCAAAGTCGCCGCAGACACAATGTCCGAACACAGCCGAGACACCATGTTTGAATGGCAGTACAGGCCGAACACCCCCCCCCCCCCAGACATGATGTCCGAACACGCCCCAGATACGTTGTCCGGGTATCAACACGGCCGAACACACCCAAGACACCATGTCCGAATGGCAGCACAGGCCGAACACACCCCAGACATAATGTGTGAATGGCATTAGGCCGACCACATCCCAGACATGATGTCCGAAGTCGCCGCAGACACAATGTCCGAACACAGCCGAGACACCATGTTTGAATGGCCGAACATGCCCCAGACACGATGTCCGATTGGCAGCACAGGCCGAACACACACCAGACATGATGTCCAAACACGCTCCAGATACGATGATCGGGTATCAACACAGGCCGAACACGCCCAAGACACCATGTCCGAATGGCAACACAGGCCGATAACACCCCAGACATGATGTCCGAATACGCCCCAGATACGAAGTCCGGGTATCAACACGGGCCGAACACGCCCAAGACACCATGTCCGAATGGCAACACAGGCCGAACACACCCCAGACACGATGTCCGAGTGTCAACTCAGATCCGAAAACAACCCAGACACCATGCTTGAATGGCCGAGCATGCCCCAGACACGATGTCCGATTGGCAGCACAGGCCGAACACAACCCATACATGGTGTCGGAACGCCCCAGACACGATGTGCTATTGGCAACACAGTCCCAACACCCCCCAGACACGATGTTAATAAGGTTGGTCGTGTTTGAAATAAGGTCAGTTTAGTGTTTGAAATAAGGATAGTCATGTTAGAAATAAGGATAGCCATGTTTGATATAGGGATAGTCATGTTTGAAATAAGGATAGTCTCATGTCAGAAATGAGGATAGTCATGTCAGAAATGAGGATAGTCATGTCAGAAATAAGGATAGTCGCTATATTCACTATAAAGTCAGTTACAGTACCAGGCACGACTTTCTAGTGCTAACCCAGTCCGAACACATCCCACACATGATGTCCGAACACGCGCCAGATACGATGTCCGGGTATCAACACGGCCGAACACACCCAAGACACCATGTCCGAATGGCAGCACAGGCCGAACACACCCCAGACATAATTTGTGAATGGCATTAGGCCGACCACATCCCAGACATGATGTCCGAAGTCGCCGCAGACACAATGTCCGAACACAGCCGAGACACCATGTTTGAATGGCCGAACATGCCCCAGACACGATGTCCGATTGGCAGCACAGGCCGAACACACCCCAGACATGATGTCCAAACACGCTCCAGATACGATGATCGGGTATCAACACAGGCCGAACACGCCCAAGACACCATGTCCGAATGGCAACACAGGCCGATAACACCCCCGACATGATGTCCGAATACGCCCCAGATACGATGTCCGGGTATCAATACAGGCCGAACACGCCCGAGACACCATGTCCGAATGGCATCACAGGCCGAACACACCCCAGACATGATGTCCAAGCACGCCCCAGACACGATGTCCAAGTATCAATACAGGCCGAACACACCCAAGACACCATGTCCGAATGGCAACACGGACCGAACACGCCCCAGACACGATGTCCGAGTATCAACACAGGCCGAATACGCTTAAGACACGATGTCCGAATGAATAATTGACCAGGATAATGGAATTTTATCGAGCGATCATTCGGAACAATGCAGATTTCCAGATTTCAGACTTGGACGGCTATATTTATTGGTGGTTCCGTTGACCTGCCAGCTTTAAAATTGTATTTGCGAAATAGCTTTCGATCAAGATCGGTATTGGTAAATTGTAGTTTCATTCAAAGTTAATTTATGAGTTCGGCCGATACTAATGTCCCTTGCATTTATTGCGGGTCGCCTGTGTTTGCCGCTGGGTTTATTTGACAAGGACAGGAATATTTGGGGCTCACACATATAAATATCGAAGACTCCTGGTTACACGTCTATAATTTCAAATGCCGATGCGAAGTTGGATGTTGGACGCACTGGCGTAGCCAGGGGGGACGAAAGGGGCGGTTGCCCCCCCCCCCAAATTTATTGAAAATTTTCGTAAAATCAATAGATATTAGAGTATTTTGGGGCAAAAGTATGCAACCTAAAATTTTTCTTCGCGCTTGGCGCGATTTGGTGTCCGTTCATGTCTTGATTTTGTTATCGGTGTCACGAAAAAAATTATTCCGCAAATACCCATTATTGAATTTAGCTGCATTCTCAATTATGAGAATACAACAGGACCAGTAGATACACTAGTGTAGCCCGAGGTCGTTGGGTTGATTGAGTCTGTAGGAGTGTCAGTTCAGTATGGCGGTTGGGAACTGTTAGCTCCGGCAACTAGGCTACCGTTTCGGGACACACGAAGATATATAAAGTATGCTACATGCTACTCCGCAAAGTGCGCTCCCGAAATGATTGACCACCATAAATCCGACCCATGTATTCCGAAGCCTTCGATATAGATAAGCTATAGTTGGCAACTGGAAGCTTCCATAGGGTATGTGTCTGTGTGCGTCTAAGAATCGTATGTATAAAGGGTAGTGATGAAATTGCCTATGGCAGGATGTACGGTTCTGCGAGATGTTCCCACGGGAGAGCTCCCCTAAAGCCATAATCCCCCCCCCCAAAAAAAAAATTGTTTTTCTGGCTACGACCTTGCGTGTGCTCGATCTCTTGATCTTGATCTCTTACTAATTGCGCAAAGTGTTTACACCGTATTCTATATAACTTCTCCGTATTACTCTTCGACTAAACTACGGGCCTTATAATATGGGGGATGGCGCCGTACCATGCTATTTTCTAAAACGTGCTGTTCGAGAAAACAGAGGATTAGTATAGCATTTCCATATCAATACTATCATAATGAGAATGAATGCTTATGCTATCGAAAATTGGATACCTGTTGCCTGTTGGTATGCATTAATATGAATCAAGCTCGTCACCTGTTCACAATCCACGTGAACGAATTAGGATCATTTTCACAACTACTTACTTACTTGAGTACTTTTAAAGTCAGTCAATTCTACTTCACCTTCAAGTAGTTTTAGGTTGCTCATGGAAGAAGTACTTCTACTCGTACTTGAGTAGATTTTTTCGTCGCTACTTCTACTTCTACTTGAGTAGATTTCTTGACTACTTTGACCACCTCTGGTTGTGATACACAATGCTGCATAGTATGACACCGGACAAAATTTTATACTCCTTGATTCTTCCGATCAGCTGTTCAATATGAATACGTTCTCTCGCCATCTTTCTTGTTGTGGAACAGTCTGGCTCAGGCATTTGACGTTGTGTAAATCATGTGAAGGAATATTTAAATCTAGATTCAATTTCTTGATTTCAGACTCAATGGTGAATCCCTTTTCTGCCATGATAGCATTGCCTGGCTCACCATAGCTGAACTCCATCATTTTCTTGCATTCCTTGTCGAATCCACATATTTAACTAGTATTTCGATCTGAAATGATCCCTGTGAATAGTTCCTGCACAAAAGTAAGTGTACCACAATCCAATCCATCAATCCTTTCAAAGTTGTATGTCATTTATTGACAGTCAGTAATCATTCTAGATTTGAGAAATCATGAATGAATGCAAATGGTGCATTTTTAAGAACCACATATCTACATGGCCAAATCGCGATTTAATGAAGCAGTTACATGTGGCTGACCCAATGGTTTAATACTATGCTTACAGCAATACTATAAATTTGACGTCAGTAGGATAAGTCGGACAATTCAGAAAGAATTTAATGTAGTCTAGCATAAAATTTCAGCTTCTCCGCATCTTTTGGCATTATGATGCTCCTATGAGAACTGAACTTCACTAGCAATAATTGTCCGTCAATTTGTAATTTTCCTGGACGAGTTTCCTGTTTTGTGCTTCTATACTTCTTCCAGAAATTTGATTTTCTTGCGTTTAATCCATCGACTTCCTCTTTCTGCAGCTTCATAAAAGAAATCCATCAAGCCTGCACAAAATATATAATATGTTTATTTTACAGAGCAATACTGCTGTGCAGGCACCTGTCAAGGTGTACTCGTCCGACTCATGCAACGTATCACCGCTACCAATTTCAACCATTCATCTCGTTATTGAATATATATTGCTCTCAACAATTTCAATACATTACACACCATCAAGCAACAAGACTGGAGTGGAATAAAACGAGACACACACCAAGTCGATTGTGGCATCAAGTGTGACTGCATTTCAGATTGGACTCATTTTGAAACACAGAATTGTTTCATCTAGATCAGGGCTGGCCAACCTTTTCAGCTAACGGGCCACATTCGATTGACGAATTATCGCGCGGGCCACTAGCCGCGCGAAATTTTTTTGAAGTTCATAGGCCAATAATATTGTCATTTGACTATATTGCGGGCCTGTTGTACATCGCTGGGCTAATTTTGCGAGGACAGGGCTATTCGGCGCATGGACAAATCAATATCGAAAGACGCGACCAACATGCATCAATCATTTCGTGCCTAGGTTTCATAGTCGACGGTCTTGCTGCGAGCGCAACCGCAATGTTGAACGACGCTTTGTCTCGTAATCGCAAATATAGTTAGACTCAATCTGATACATTAGGTCAGTGGTTCTCAACCTTTTAGTCTTCGCGGACCCCTTTCGGACAGTCACGGACCCCCGCGGACCCCCACGAGTTTTAGTTCAAATTTAGCTCAATTATCGTACAATTGTCATATGTCTTGTGCAAATGACAACTGTAGGCTTGGTGATAAACAGCTACAAAATGACCTTTCCTGAAAATAAGATCATACTATTTCATGTAGAAATTGGGTTGACTTCTATTATTTCAAAGCAAATTATGCAACTGCATTTCCTGAAGTACCTGGTCGTGCCTTGAAATTCCGCGCATTCAATTTGATATATGAATGAGCGCCGAAAATTCATTACCACAAATATAGGTGGTGGCGAATGTAACTGATATAGCACCTAAATTATCAAACAACAAATGGCACTGTTTTAGTGCTATAGGTCTATATACCCGATGGCATCAATGTTCTCTAGCTTCTTCGGTATATCCCAGTGATTCTCAACCTTTTTTCCACCGCCGTCTCCTCTCAGACATTCATGGTTGCCGCTTCCATATTTAAGCATTGTACTAAAGACGATGCGGTAAAGGTCGAAGTATGGTCGCTCATGCCGGGTTTTGACTTGACCTAATTGGAATTATTTCGCTCATGAATCGCGCCCAATGACCACTCAACTATTTATCGAACTAATAATTGTATGTACTATTTTCGGGATAAAATCAAGGTTGATATTCCGAGCGCAGGGTAGGGGCCATACCTATCAGATCGAACCCAATGTATAGTCTATATAGCGGCTAGGATATAGCTTAGGTTCTACCCGACAGGTAAAGCCCAGGGGCTCTCAGCCTATTCTTGGTCGTAGGCCTTTTCCGGTTTGAAAATGTGTTGTGGCCCACCTCTTATCTTAGAGTTATAATCCTGTTGATTGCGTGGTAATCGACAGCGCCGATATGCATATTTCTCTAAAATATGCGCATATTTCTTTACTGATGAGTGATGATATTAAAATCTAGGCATAATGGGGCATGAAATCGCGCGAAGCGTGACAGAATTTTCCAAGTTGAATAAATATCCACTAACAAACGACCAACAAAATAATATTGGACCCCTTCGAGCTCCCAATTGGGGGTTTCGGTGTGGCAGTTACAGCCCTCGTAGATCATAGGCTAGAAGTCCTGAATATTATTCTGATCGCCCGCTGCTCCATTCGCATCGCGAAACACGATGATCAGATCCCGGCATCCACTGTGTAATTGGGACTTTAGTTCCACTGTTGTGTGGAATAATGATCATTCTGGACCAGCTTCGAACAATACATTGGTGAATGGGGTACTATACAGCAAAGTATCTGCGATTTCAGCTTTAATCCAATGATAAAATCAATTCATACGACTCTTACACAAATATCAGTGCATGGTCGCGGTGCTGTATCATTTCTGACTCAAAAGGTCCCCGTAATGTAGAGAAACCTGAATCGTGATTTAATAATACAAATAAAATACAACAAATTCAAAAGTCCGCGTTTACAGTTGAATCTCTGGAATTCATCAATCCTCACAACGCATACATACGGTTAACGATATATTACGACTCAAGTAAATGGAGCATAGAAATAAGTGAACTTGTATCGTCGTTACCGCGACTGTTTTAGCAGCGGTTCATAAGTGCATTGAACCAACCAATCATCATCGTCAATTTCATTGTTCGCGATCAAAGTGTTGCTCTACTTATTCTTGCTAGCTTGGTAACAATATGTTCAAGTGAAAAGCAAAGCCGGTGGCCCGCGAGCATTTCGAATGTTTGAATCCGGCCCGCGACGTAATTTTGAGTTTGACAGCCCTGGTTTACAACGCAGGATATTTGTGGCCAGATAGTTATTGTTTTTAGTTGCTTGCTGATGCTGTATAGTAAAGCGATGCAGTGAAGGAATATGAAATTGCTATAGTTGTTGAAATTTACGGACGGGTGATCAGAATAGAACCCCGAGGAAGTATCTGGCAGATGTTCAGTACGTTATCGCAAAGTATTCGAAGAAAGAGTGCGACTGTGATTCCGATTTTTGAAGACACAACTGTCCAGCATTTTGGCATATTAATATTAAATGATGAAGATTATGCTTTTGGAGATGCTGACTATCCACTGAGGACTTACTTATTCACGCCACTATTATGGCCAAGAACATTGACCGAAAAATGTCACTATTGTTTTCATACATAATGTTACCCTTTCTGGCATAGAGCACAGTGCTTTGGGTGTTGAAAAAATATCTCGCGCATTGCCTATATTCAAGGAAGAACCTCAGAATATAATTGTGACAATAGCCTGCCTCTGCCTTCACAATCTATCAATTCAGACGAGGAAGATGGAGCTGAATTTGATGAAATACTTCAAATGGAAGCGTTGAACGCACTCGCATGGTGTCGACTCCTACAGACTACACCAGTGGTTCCCAACCTTTTTTGGCTCATCGCCCCCTTTTCAAACTCCACGCCGATCATCGCCCCCCAAATATGGGGAACCGAAGAATGGGCATACAGACTGAAATCACCGGCGAGTTGACTAAGAAAAAAGGTCAACTTTTCGGCTCGACCGCGAAATTTCACTTTCCCAGCTAAATTTTGGTGAGCTGAGTAACAAAAAAGGTGATTTCTCCGACTTGATTCCAAAAGGACCATAACAGCACTTCGTCAGCCCCCAATACGTTGGTCTTGACCCCCCCCCCCTCCATAGGGCGATAAAGCAAACTTCTGCACCCCTCATACCCAACTCCCCCGATACCTCTTCACCGCTACTTCTCAGCACAAATTGTTGGACTCATTAGTTAGTCGGCTTAATTCGTGCGAAGCGCGAAAATTTCTATCGGTATGATTGAATCGGTCAATATGATCGGGAATTGCATATATATTTCTATCAATTTCTTATCCTCTCTCTGCTCATGTATTCAGATTTACCGGTAAAGCTGAGTTAGGTGTCTTGGAAAATGTAGGGCCCGTAAATAATAATTTAACATATTCGGGCGAACCCGTGGGTATAATGACTTCGTTACGTAATGACATTTTGTGGCCTGTCTGCTATGCCAAAAGATATTCAAATCGCCCATACGTACTAAACTAAAAGATTCACACGAGTTGAAATTGGTATGTCTGCACAGGCAATTAATTTTTCTCTGCGAGATGGCATAATTTTGTGGGGTTCTGATTGCCAGGACAGGAACATTTGGCGCCAGCCATTTAGGCGCATATATACAATTAAATATATATGTCTATCGTATATATATCGAAGTCGGTCAGCATAAAGGCAGGCCTTTTCCCTAAGGTTTTCGCGTTCTGGCCCACTTCTCGGAGTCACATGTTACATGGCCTGAGACTATACATATCTCTTGGTGCGACATGGTGTGACTGATGCCGAGATGCCCATTTATATAACTCATGCATATTATTTCTTGGAGGAAGGGTATCCAATAAGTAAGAAATATGAGACCAAGAAAAGGCGCGCAGCGCGGAATTTTTTTGAAAAAGTTGCCTAAATTTCCACAATAATTATTGTTAATTCACGAAAGAATTGTGGGCCTCCTTCGATCTCGGGCCCCCATCCCAATTGGGGTTTGGGTGTGGCAGTTACGGTCATGGACGCCAATATAGCCATTTCAACGCGCCATCGCCCCCTTCGTCCGTTTTCGCCCCCTATCGCCCCCTTGGCTATTTTCGCCCCCCTGGACCGACAAATCGCCCCCCGGGGGGCGATATCGCCCACGTTGGGAACCACTGGACTACACAAATATTTGCATGACAACGCATGATCTTGAGATTTCTCCTAGCTAGCATTCATGAATATTCTTGTTTGCAATACATTTGATTACATTCCAAAACATACTTGTGCTTTATTGCTTGCGACACGTCAAAATGAGGTAAAATGTGCATTATGGCTGTATTAAGTAAGTTCAACCTTATAAATTTGCGACACGAGATAGCGAAGTTATTGGGGCGTGTTCGGCCTATGATGCCATTCAGACATTATATCTGGGGCGTGTCGGCCTGAGTTGACACTCAGACATCGTGTCTGCGGCGAGTTCGGACATCATGTCTGGGGTGTGTTCGGCCTGTGCTGCCAATCGGACATCGTGTCTGGGGCATGTTCGGCCATTCAAACATGGTGTCTCGGCTGTGTTCGGACATTGTGTCTGCGGCGACTTCGGGCATCATGTCTGGGATGTGGTCGGCCTATGATGCCATTCACACATTATGTCTGGGGTGTGTTCGGCCTGTGATGCCATTCGGACATGATGTCTCGGGCGTGTTCGGCCTGTATTGATACCCGGACATCGTATCTGGGGCGTGTTCGGACATCATGTCTGGGATGTGTTCGGACTGGGTTAGCAGCACTAGAAAGTCGTGCCTGGTACTGTAACTGACTTTATAGTGAATATAGCGACTATCCTTATTTCTGACATGACTATCCTCATTTCTGACATGACTATCCTCATTCCAAACATGAGACTATCCTTATTTCAAACATGACTATCCCTATATCAAACATGGCTATCCTTATTTCTAACATGACTATCCTTATTTCAAACACTAGACTGACCTTATTTCAAACACGACCAACCTTATTAACATCGTGTCTGGGGGGTGTTGGGACTGTGTTGCCAATAGCACATCGTGTCTGGGGCGTTCCGACACCATGTATGGGTTGTGTTCGGCCTGTGCTGCCAATCGGACATCGTGTCTGGGGCATGCTCGGCCATTCAAGCATGGTGTCTGGGTTGTTTTCGGATCTGAGTTGACACTCGGACATCGTGTCTGGGGCGTGTTCGGTCCGTGTTGCCATTCGGACATGGTGTCTTGGGCGTGTTCGGCCTGTGTTGATACTTGGACATCGTGTCTGGGGTGTGTTCGGCCTGTGTTGCCATTCGGACATGGTGTCTTGGGCGTGTTCGGCCCGTGTTGATACCCGGACTTCGTATCTGGGGCGTATTCGGACATCATGTCTGGGGTGTTATCGGCCTGTGTTGCCATTCGGACATGGTGTCTTGGGCGTGTTCGGCCTGTGTTGATACCCGGGCATCGTATCTGGGGCGTGTTTGGACATCATCTCTGGGGTGTGTTCGGCCTGTGCTGCCAATCGGACATCGTGTCTGGGGCATGTTCGGCCATTCAAACATGGTGTCTCGGCTGTGTTCGGACTTTGTGTCTGCGGCCTATGATGCCATTCACACATTATGTCTGGGGTGTGTTCGGCCTGTGCTGCCATTCGGACATGGTGTCTTGGGTGTGTTCGGCCGTGTTGATACCCGGACAACGTATCTGGGGCGTGTTCGGACATCATGTCTGGGGGGGGGGTGTTCGGCCTGTACTGCCATTCACACATGATGTCTAGGGCGTGTTCGGCCTGTGTTGATACCCGGACATCGTATCTGGGGCGTGTTTGGACATCATGTCTGTGGTGTGTTCGGCCTGTGCTGCCAATCGGACATCGTGTCTGGGGCATGTTCGGCCATTCAAGCATGGTGTCTGGGTTGTTTTCGGATCTGAGCTGCCATTCGGACATGGTGTCTTGGGTGTGTTCGGCCGTGTTGATACCCGGACAACGTATCTGGGGCGTGTTCGGACATCATGTCTGGGGGGGGGGTGTTCGGCCTGTACTGCCATTCACACATGATGTCTAGGGCGTGTTCGGCCTGTGTTGATACCCGGACATCGTATCTGGGGCGTGTTTGGACATCATGTCTGTGGTGTGTTCGGCCTGTGCTGCCAATCGGACATCGTGTCTGGGACATGTTCGGCCATTCAAGCATGGTGTCTGGGTTGTTTTCGGATCTGAGTTGACACTCGGACATCGTGTCTGGGGCGTGTTCGGTCCGTGTTGCCATTCGGACATGGTGTCTTTTGGGCGTGTTCGGCCCGTGTTGATACCCGGACATCGTATCTGGGGCGTGTTCAGACATCATGTCTGGGGTGTTTTCGGCCTGTGTTGCCATTCGGACATGGTGTCTTGGGCGTGTTCGGCCTGTGTTGATACCCGGACATCGTGTCTGGGGCGTGTTTGGACATCATGTCTGGGATGTGTTCGGACTGGGTTAGCAGCACTAGAAAGTCGTGCCTGGTACTGTAACTGACTTTATAGTGAATATAGCGACTATCCTTATTTCTGACATGACTATCCTCATTTCTGACATGACTATCCTCATTTCTGACATGAGACTCACCTCATTTCTAACATATTTGTCCTTATTTCAAACCAATCGAACCAACCCTGTAGAGAATTGCGACAATGCAGAAATCACATGTGGTGCGATCACTTCAAAACCTGCACGAAAGATGGCGTGATCTGAAGAAGAATCCGAAACAGGAAAGTGATCCCAAGGGTAAGAGGAGAAAATTCACTGATGATTTGGACAAGCTGTGGGATATTGGAAGTAGAGATGCCATAACAACAATAAAAAAATGATATTTATCTATCACATGAAAGAAAGCTTGAAGACATTGCATTTTAGGAAGATCAACGGCAATCTCGCCAGTCAATAATGTTGGGAAGAGACAAAATTCTGGCTAAAGACCTCAAAAAGAAAACAGCAGCCATTGCAGATCAAACTGTTGAAAACGTTTCACACGACTCAAGTTGTGACTATGTTGTTTTAGCATCATCGTCATCTTCAAAAGAGGGTGACAGTTTGAGTTCAAGTTCTGACTATGATGCTGATGTTGGACTTGGCACCTCGACCCAATCCATTAAACTGATGGCACCTAAAATATTATGAAAAATACGCATGTTTCCCAAGCTCTGGATCGATTGCAAGTAACTGACAACGATGCAACGATGCTGATGGGAGCATTTATTAAGGCTTGTGGAGGAGATATAGCCATGTTCTCCCTGTCAAGATCTTCAACGAAGAGAGCCAGGGAAACAAATCGCCTGGAAATATCTCACAACATTTTTAAAAAAATTGCCGAAAATAGACCACAGCATGTTGCCATTCATTGGGATGGAAAGCTCACAGAGGATAGATTAGGAAATCGATATGAAGCTTTGTCAATTGTTCTATCTTGTCAACCTCAAT
Source organism: Botryllus schlosseri (assembly GCF_051294905.1). NCBI lineage: Eukaryota > Metazoa > Chordata > Ascidiacea > Stolidobranchia > Styelidae > Botryllus > Botryllus schlosseri. The sequence continues at coordinate 26,070,860 of NC_137243.1, read as the reverse complement.
ACTCGGAAGGAAAACTACTTCAGAAGATACAAAATGCGGCAGGTCAGACACAAGCTGAAACTACTTTCGACATAATTAAAAAGTGGGGTATACAAGATGCTGTAACAGCCTTGGTTTTTGACACTACAGCAAGCAACAGCGGCTGGAAGAAGGGTGCAGCGAAGATCATTGAGGACCTTCTAGGAAAGAAGGTTTTTTACCATGCGTGTCGGCACCATGTGTATGAGCTAGTAGTCAAAGACGTCTGGAAATGTTTATTTGGAAAAGCAACAACCGGACCAGAGAACACATGGTTTGCCCACCTTAAGAAGAGCTGGAGCAGTCTTGACAGAAAACAGCAATTCAAGACTCTGACTATTCCTATATGCTTTAAAGAACGAGCAGCAATGACAGTTGAGAACTTCAAGCTACTACTCGCCAGAAAAGATTTCTTCACACGCGATGACTACAAACAATGTGTGACTAATGCTCTTGCTCTTCTCGGTGCAGATGGAGATATACATCATCACAAACCTGGTGCAACACACCATGCAAGATGGATGGGCACAATTCTGTATGCTCAGAAGATGTTCATGTGGGCTGATCAGTTACATTACAAATCTGAAGAAGTGGAACTGCTGCATCGCTTCAATTTATTTTTAGTCCTCTTCTATATCCCTGCCTGGGTTGCTTCCAGCATCGGTCGTGATGCAGCCGGTAATGACTTGAGATTCATCCAGGACATGTTGAGTTACAAGGAACATGATGAACAAGTTTCCAAAGCTGCTTCACAAAAGCTTTTAAAGCATGACTGGTATATCATGGAGGAAACCGCTGTATATGCCTTGTTTTCGCCGAGTGAAAGCAATGAAACCCGAGAAAATATGGCAAAGACGCTCCTACAGGTAGAGCGAACTTCAAGTTTCAAGAGAGGCCCGCCCTCGTTGAATGCAACTGTACGCATCAACAAGGACACTACTTTGTCTGATTTTATTGGGCCACAGTCGTGGTACATATTTGATGTTTTTGAATGCTCTGGGGCGTGGCTAGCTCAACCGGTTGATGTTTGGCACTTATCAGATTGCTGCACCAGAATGAGCTCCTACATCAGTTCTGTCAAAGTAGTTAATGATGCCGCAGAACGAGGTGTAAAGCTAAGCACAGACTATGCTGCAATCTTGACTGACAATGAACAAAAAAGAGACAGTCTGCTTCAAGCTGTGGAACAGCATAGGAAGACAGTTGGAGACAGCAGGAAGTCAACTCTAATCAAAAGCCTGTAATTTGCAACTTGTGCCTGACAATGCAACACTGATCTGCCACGTACTTTTTTAATGTCTTTTGTAAATAGTGCTTTTCGCCTTCATTCAATTGTGAATAAAAAGTGTAATATGCGTTTGTTTATGGGTGAGACGTCGACCAGTCATAACAAGTACTACTGAGATGTTGACTCCTGGTGGTACATTTTTGAGTTTCACTCACTGTCAGTAACTTTTGGAAAGGTAGCAATATGCATGCATCTAGTTTATTCGTATCTCAACTAGCGAGAGCACCTGTGCAATACATAGCACTTTCTGCAGGTAGATATTAACTTAGGCGGTTGCGATGTTGTACTATGGACTCTTGGTGACAAAATTAACAAAGGCAATACATCATGTCTGTAATGCCACCAACAGAAACGACTGCACAACAGCACGCAAAAATCGTTACCAGCAGTGTTCACAAAGTCGGTCTTTCAGCCAATCATTAGCTTATTATTACCGGCTTCAACCAATCAGGATTAATGGCTTCTCGTTGCCCGCCCACTTCATCGATTCCCCGCCCACTCGCCGACGGCTACTTTCAAACGCATTTAGACAAATATTACCGGCTTTCCTGCGAGCTTCTTTCAAGCCCATTATTGTTTTTTAACAATAATATACAGAATAAGCGATGGACACGCAGAATTCCAAACATTTTCCAAATTTTGAACAACCCTAATGCACATTCAAGAAAAACATGTGAAAAAACAAGCAACAAAATGAGTTGGCATGAGACGGAAGTTGGGATCGATATGTCAGATCGTTGTCCGGTGATCTTGAGGACTGACTAATATTTATTTAGTAGGAGCACTGAGCTATATAAAGAAGCTACTTGTCTTTCGACTTGAATGTGGACTTGCTCGATCACTGTAAGATGACAGGCGATGGAGCGAGTGCTTTTCGTGTTTTCACGTAATTGATGAATTGGTGAAATAAATAGCTTTGAAACAAAGTTGTTAATGTACATTAAATTTGTGGGGCGTTCAAATTGTGACCATTTTTGTCGTGTTCCGAAGGGCCATTATTCAAAAAATGAAGTCAGTGCGAATCCTACGAAAACGTCATTGAAGACCGCGTTCCGTTTCTCGAAATCATGACTGGAACGACTGCTGCTTCGAGACTACCCAACATCGCTAATTTTTTTTCTTGTGACAGCTCGCAACCTATCAGATCGTAGCTTACCGTAAATGTGACAGATAGTATTTTATTTTAATGTACATCTTTGATTAACATCGCAAGTCTTTCATGGCTTCTAATAGGCATTTCGTTTCTTGGACATCGTCAAAAACGCGAAGTGAAGCCGAGTGGGCTTTTAATTACCGCTTCCGCGTGCATTGAAGTTGTTATTCGAAATGATGTCAGTTCGAAACAATCTCCGATATTTTAAAAATCATACATCGTGTTAATACCGACGTGTCGCGCAAATTCGTCACGTGCATTACGGTTACGTTTTGACTTATTAGTTCGGTCTAAAGAGAACGGGAATCTATATGGTACTCCCAAAGGTTTATAAAACCCTGGTGCCGTTCTTCGTTTGCACTGCCAGCATACGGTATGTACTAATGAACTAGGCCTTTCCGTTTGAGATCGAAGTCGAGCAATAAGCCAAGTGATGCAATTAAGAGTAGATGATCCTACTTGAATACTGATCATTTTTATGATAGTTTATATGAGTGCAATGCAATGCATCTGAATATATTTGATTTCTCTCCGATATACCAGTAAATATGTGGACGGGATCTGTGATTATAAAAATGTCCAATATGTCATGCATTACATAAAAATTGCTTCAGTAGTTTTTCGACCATACCGATTTCATTGCACTTCCCTACCTTGCAGGTGGAATGTGTCTGCCGAATGCAATCAAATACTCATCGAATAGGCTACTCTTTAGCATACACGGGCACAATGTGTAATACTGATAAGCTGACTATATAAAGAGTTTGTCTGACCCATCACAAGTGTTCAAATTCAATTTATTTCGGGTTCAAGTTCGTAGAATACCGTAACGGTAGGGATTGACTAGTGGTCTAGTGCTAATATTGTGAATACCCTTTAGTTTAAATTATTTGTGATTTTGATGCGAGTAGGTTGACGTTGAATTGCGTGTATTGGAATCAACTCTACTCTAAATTCTGCCCAATTGGTCTTAAACTGCAGAATTCACGAACTTATCTCATGTTATGCTCGGAAAATTCCAGTCTGCCAAAAAAGTACCAAATATTACACCCTGGTCAACTGTAACAATGACAACTTTCGAGTCTGATTCTTGAAACCATAGACTATGATGTTCCTTGATTAGCACAATTTGTCTTGGCAACGTCACCTGCATACAACTGATGCATCAAAAATTGTCTCAATAAGCAAGATACTGTATGTATCATTTTACATTGGATTATTGGTCTGATTATTGAAAGCAATAATCATGACAATTCAATATGCAATTAAATAGCTCAATCAGTTTGAACATAGAGTCCTCAGTTCAAGAGTAAGACTGAAATGCTAAAAATTAGATTTTATTATTTGACTCACCAGAATTTATGACAGGAATTGCAATTTATTTTTGGCAAGTACCTGATTTCACCCTGGTCAACTGTAGCACGATATTCATGACTATTTTCTGTCTGTCATCTGTAATGTCTGTTGGGTCATTGGAGATACGAGTATGCGATAAGATAAAGCCTATAACTTTTCGGTCGATTTTGGGTAACATCTAGATTTACGATTAGGTTAGGGTTGGGGTTAGGATATATGTATGTATAACGGTTAGGGTTACTAGTTTTGCGATTATCAAGTCCCACTCCAGACTATTGATTATTGCTTTTTTTCATTGTTGCATGCTCAAATGTCCGGCAACTGTCTGTTGAATAACCTATGCTTTTTGAAGAGCTTCTTGGAAGTACAGAACTTCAATATACGATTGAACAGTATATTCATACTGGAATGAACTCGAATATTTTCAGCTGACGCTCGTCAGGAGTAAACGTCAGCAACTAGTAGAGAATTGTAAGGAATATTATATAGCCTACGATACTATTGTTAAAATACAATGTTCTCTTAATTCTCTACTATAGTTGCTGATGATTACCCCTGACGAGTGTCAGCCGAAAATATTCGGGCTAATTTCAATATTATGCATTTTTTTTGTACGCTCTGAATTGCAGTGATGATATGCTTCACTTGAGTTCCTATTGTGTAACTTAAAGCGTTGTCCTGGGACAAATAAAGTCTAGAACAGCCATTGGGCGCATAGCTAGCAAGCACACGAAGGTGTCTGTACCGTCAGGCCAGACAGGAGAGCGTCGGCACCCAATACCAGGTCAAACTTCGCAATACTCGTCCGTATCGACATTAGCTATGGACGACAAGGGGAACACGGGACAGGAACCAGGCATGCAAGTGGATGAGGCGAATGCTTTGAAGAATTCTTTAGAAACGACCGCGGTGGATGCTGAGGAATTAATGGAGACGGAGGATGTTGTGACTGTAGCCGCGCAAGAACAACCTGAAAATGGTGTTGAGAATGGTCAATTATCGGATGATGTGAGTAAAGAAGATGATTCTCTACTGAAAGAAGAAGATGATGAGTTTGGATTCTGTAAATCAGAAGCGACCATCACATTCCCAGTCGCAAACATCCACAAGCTCACCGACTCTGTCATGAGTCACAAAGTCTACATCCGCGGATTACCGTGGAGAATCATGATCATGCCGAGAAGCCACCCGGACAGATCTCAAGGTATTAAAGGTCTCGGGTATTTTTTGCAATGCAACGCAGAAAACGAGTCTACTTCATGGTCCTGTCACGGTACGGCCGAATTACGCATTCTACCGGCTAACGAGGAAGGCGAAACCTTACAAAAAACGATCGACCACATCTTTTATTGCAAAGAGAACGATTGGGGGTTCAGTAATTTTTTGACTTGGAACGATTTGATCAGTCCTGAAAAAGGTTTCATGTCTGCTGACAACATGGTGACTTTTCAAGTGCACTGTTTTGCGGACGCGCCGCACGGTCTTGCTTGGGACAGTCGTAAATTAACGGGTTACATCGGTTTGAAAAACCAAGGCGCTACATGCTACATGAACAGCGTGTTACAAACCTTGTTCTTTACTTCAAAACTACGCAAAGCCGTGTACTTGATGCCTACGGACAGTGACGACTCGTTTAAGAGTGTGTCTTTGGCTCTGCAGCGTGTGTTTTACGAGCTGCAACATAGTGACAAACCAGTCGGTACGAAAAAGCTCACGAAGTCGTTCGGTTGGGAAACGCTCGATTCTTTTATGCAGCACGACGTTCAAGAATTCTGCAGAGTGTTAATCGATAATTTGGAAAGTAAAATGAAAGGGACATGTGTAGAAGGTACGATACCAGATCTATTCCGTGGAACGATGATCTCTTATGTAAAATGCAAGCACGTCGAGTATATTTCGAGCAGGGAAGAATCGTTTTACGATATACAGCTGAACGTGAAAGGGAATAAGGACATCATCGAGTCTTTGAAGGCATACAGCAAGCCCGAAACTCTAGACGGGGACAATAAATTCGACGCTGGCGGTTACGGGATGCAAGAAGCCGAAAAAGGTGTTACTTTCAAGTCGTTTCCGCCCGTTCTTCATTTGCAACTGCTGCGGTTTCACTACGACCCGGCGTCGGACATGAATATAAAGATCAACGACAGATACGAGTTTCCAGAAAGGCTGGAATTGGACGAATTCCTGCACGAGACCGATCCGAACGACAAGGCGACCTACATTCTACATGCTGTTTTAGTTCACAGGTAATACATATGCAATTATGCACGCCTGTTTGACCTCTGCCATCTCAATTTGATTCTGTTCATAAAAATAATTTAGTCATCTCCAAGCAGACTTGTACAAACTAACGACTTTTAAAAATCGGCAACCAACCAACTGAAACGCGACTGACCAAATTCAATTTAGAAGCGGCTCATTGATTTCTGAATTCGAAAGGTTTTCGGCCCCCCCAAATCCTACCCCTGGCCATGCCACTGTTAGTATCGAGGACTATGAGCTAGCAATGGCTGCATAAACACTGGTATCATGATTCACGCAGAACAACGGCACAGGTTTTCTAGTTGTTCCAGTATATTGAACTAGAATTTCTCACTTGAAAAAATAACAGTAGTTAGTCGACCCTCTACCAACTAAATCAGTGGTGGGCAACTTCTCCAGCTTCGGGCCACATGATCATGCAAGGCCGGACACTCTCTGTGGGCCGCTTGAAATCCCTTCTCGGACCAAAACCGCCCCGCGGACCGTATGTTGCCCACCCCTGAACTAAATCGAGATTTCATTCTGCCAGCAATAGTGGTAGCATTTGACCAGGCCTTCATGCGACTGGTCATCATAAATGCAATGAAAATTTACCACAAAGTTTAAATGCGTGATATCGCATAGGGCATATCTGTAGAGAAATGTAACTCCAAATGCTTTCTAGTTATCCACACAATTTTAGACCCACTGCAACACATTGCGTTGTAAATTCCTTTCCGAACAATGTTCAGTGATTCTTGTCTAAACAGACACGGTGGCGCTGTTTATTTGACTTGATATCATTGCAAAGTGAATTGCTTTCATAGTCCCAAGCACGCTAAACAGAATTTGCATCTCGTAAAATCACTGTTTGCTGTCCGTCGGTACATCCGTGTCATTGTATAATACGGGGATTTTTATACTTTTTTACTAATCCGCTCCCTTGTAACGAAGTAATTTTATTTTGGACCGCTCGATTAGATTTAATCTACTTGTATTAGGTATAGTTATGTCTGTATAATACTGCCGGTATGCACATCTGCTTTCTTCAGCTGAACTTGTCTATCAATGATATCAGTCGCTACAGCAGGTAGTCAGGCTTGCTGGCTTGTAGCCTATTTTTATAAAGACCGAAATAGCTGATATTTCATGAATAGCTGATGTTTCATTGTGATGCAATAACCTATTGAGGATGAAGCTTTCCCGAATTTCAATTAACAATTTCTGATGCGGGTGGTTAGGGTTATGATGCTGGTACGAATAGCAATGTGATTACCCAATCCTCGTTAATCATGTAATTTGTGGGTTCTTGGAACTTTTTTAACGCGGACCCCTAAATGCGTTAGCTTGGTTGCATGCGGGAGTGGACTAGGAAATATTTTGGGACTTTACAGCCGCGATTGTCGGAAAACGACACTCCATAATTCTGAGTCAATTTGGGCAGTCTAATTTGGTAAAGCTGAAACTATTCTAGTCCCATTATACCTCGAAGGAGTCCATGGACCCCAGTTTAAAAACCACTGTTCATAATTCCTGTCTCGTACTTCTCGTTCTCGTATACGATCAGTAGTTCGGTTGGACGAAACTAAACTCGCAGCATATTAAACTATGAACACTTGCATCTTCTAGTGGAGACAATCACGGCGGGCACTACATCGCGTACTTGAATCCGAAAGGAGACGGGAAATGGTGCAAGTTTGATGACGACGTGGTGTCGCGGTGTACCAGAAAAGAAGCGTTCAACGGCAGTTTTGGTGGGAGAGACGAGGAAACGTTTATCGGGAGACATTCAACAAACGCGTAAGTCTTGTCCTATCGACAGTGGAGCTGAGCGAAATCGAGTGCATGACTGATTTGGTTCTATTTCGATTATGAGACCACAAGTATTTGTGCATCACTCCATGTCTACAACAACAGTAGGAATGATGTGGAAAGTTTAAATATGTACCTTTTATGCGACCACAGAGAGTATAATTACATTATAGATGATTTGGTATTTATTCGGCTATACCTTTTTCATTGCACTCTGTGACGATGCTGTGGGTTGATCACGACTTCACAGAACTGTCATTTCCACTAACTTAGATAGCTTTGTACTACATGTTTCGTATGCCGCGATATGACGAATCGAGGTTTAGTGTAAAATAGGCTACTATCGGAACTATAATTTATGTTGATATATTGCCCATTAAAGGCATGGAGTAAATATTTTAGTGCTAAGAAGGACTTGATACTCGATTCAGATTTGAGTACTCGAAACCCGGGCCTAGCAACGAGTGCCGGCTCACTGGCACTATTTTGACCGTGTTGCATTGAAAATTTCCAGGTACATGCTGGTGTATATTCGCGAGAGCAAGCTCTCGGAAGTTTTGTGTCCGATATCCGACACGGACGTTCCAGAACTGCTCGTTCACAGGCTGAACGAAGAAAGAAAAGTGGAGGCCTACCGCCGTAAAGAACGGTACGTCGTTCATGTCAGCCACACGTGTGCTTTTTAAGATTTTGGTATTGAAGTTACCGTAATATTCCATGTATAATGCGCAAAATGTTACTACCGTAATATTCCATGTATAATGCGCAAAATGTTACTGTTATTTTTTTGTCCCAAAATCGACGGGTGCGTGTTATGTTTAGGTACAACTAGCCTTGAAAGAAATCTCCCTCGAAATAAAACTTGAAATCACACCTTTCTTCATGTTAGATTTAATCGCGCATCGCATTCATCCATCGTGCCCAGTAATTCGTATTATCAGTGTTGCCAATTAGTGGGAGTTGTCTGCGCTGAGCGAAATTAGGTCATTGATTGCGCGGGTACATGTTTGATTTAATCGCGCATCGCATTCATCCATCGTGCCCAGTAATTCGTATTATCAGTGTTGCCAATTAGTGGGAGTTGTCTGCTCTGAGCGAAATTAGGTCATTGATTGCGCGGGTAGTCCTCCCTAATTTATCGGGTCAAGGACAGGCCTGAACAACCGCATATACACCAACACACCATGTTCGCAAGATGTAATCGCTGGCCTAAATACTACAGTCGCATCTCCAACTGGCCTGGTGCACACGACATGATAGCTGGCCTGAACTATCGCAGGCTTTGGCTGCTATCTACTATCGTTTACAGACAATGCCGTTAAGTGTATAATGATTAGCGATCGTTATGTCATGATTGTTCAACAGTGACATTGAATGCTGAAACATAACTATTCATGTACTACGAATGCAGGGTGCGTACTGTATATGGGTACAGGCTTTTTCCCAGAATTTGCATACCATTTTATACGTGGAAAGTTACGGTATGTGTGGAGCAGGCCTATCTTGGATTTTTAACCCGATACCGATCAAACCAATATCTAACGCCTTCATAGATAAACCAATGTATTCAGCTGATATTTAAAAGCTTCTACCGGAAGGCACATTTCCAAAACTTTTAAGGATTTATTTGATCAGCTGTACAGTAGGGCTCTTCAAAAATGACTTTTTTTCTCAAATCATACTGGCTACTTGATAAAATTGTTAGGTTACCTAATTTAAGCCTACACACAAAATTTGGTTCAATTCCAACCAGTAACCGCTTTGCTACAGGAGAAGTAATTTTCTATTTATTATATAAAAATGAATAATAAAAAATTTGAAAATTTTCTGTTCACCCCATGAAAGTGTTAGGCTGTCTATAGAAACGATGCTCACCAAATTTGGTTCAATTCCAGTCAGTGGAAGCGGAGTTATTGCCATCGAAAAATTTGGATATTAATAAAATAGTATTTACGGTGAGCACAACTATAATAAATGAACAAAGAATCGGTCACTGTAAATACTATTTTATTCAAATCCAAATTTTTCGACGGCAATAACTCCGCTTCCACTGGTTGGAATTGAACCAAATTTGGTGAGCATCGTTTCTATAGACAGCCTAACACTTTCATGGGGTGAACAGAAAATTTTGAAATTTTCGTTAATTTATTTTTAAATAATAAATAGAAACTTACTTCTCCTGTAGCAAAGCGGTTAATGGCTGGAATTGAACCAAATTTTGTGTGTAGGCTTAAATTAGGTAACTTAACAATTTTATCAAGTAGCCAGTACGATTTGAGAAAAAAAGTCATTTTTGAAGAGCCCTACTGTACAGCCATTGCTCTATGCTCAGGCGTGGACTAACTAGGGAGGCTGCATCTGGACTATAAGAAATGAATCAATAATCCCTGTCTGGCCTTCGCACATTGCAGTTATTTGAGCCCCTCCCAGAAGATTTCTCACTTGAAACTTGATTAGAGAGCGCATATTTATAGCGCATCACATCTATAAAGAAATTGACATTTTCCACTGTAAAAGAATATTAGGCTAATTTTGGTCTCAAAGGCGTTTCAAATGACTATCGAGCTTGCAATTATCCATTGTCTGAGGGTGCCGCCATGCTATCTACGGAGTTATTGATGGTGATTTTATAAAAAGTGGGTGTGATACCCAAAATTATGAGGTAAGATACTCTACCGGCAGTGTAGTTGGACGCTGGATATGGTCTTCTGCTCTGTAATGGAAGTCATTGGCTATCTTGGAGTTCTTCGAAATTGCTAGATTACCCCTTTTACTGTTTATGGGTGTTTAAGCGCACTGTGCATGAGTTTTTGATTGTTATTATTTCACTGGAAATATGAAATTCTTTCCTAATTTTCAATTTGAATCATCACATTTACTGATGTTTCAATTTCAAGATGGTGGGGTGGATTTAATTGGACAATAGGGATGTATTGTTTGGTGACATTGTAGGTATATGAAAATTGAATAGTATATCGATATTGAAATATACTCCAATATTTTTGCCTGACACTCGTCATGGGTGATTGTCAGCAATTAGTAGAGAATTGGGAAGAATATTGTATATACCGTACCAACAATAGTGTCATGAAATCTGTCGTCGTGGTCCAGTTTCGTTGGTATCAGCATGTCTCCATCTCGTGTTTATATTTCATGACGAGTATGTACTTTGCAGAATGGAAGCCCACTTGTACATGACCGTAAACGTCATCACAGAAGATAAGTACTGGGGCCACCAGTCGGAAGATCTTTTCGACGTTGAACGGCCAGGTCTTACCAGGTCAGTGTTATGTCCGGTCTCGTTGCGATGAGGTTTGACCGAATGTTGTATCTGTCATTGTGACACATGCACGGTTCCAATTCAAACCTGTGACTGCTTACTATTCCACAAATCGTAATGTAGAACGTTATTTGACAGCTATGATATGGAAATGTCCATTGAAACAGCCTTGCCCAGGTAATTTCCGTGGATTGCCGTGGCCTTGAGTTTGCGTCTGTTGAAACTTGTTGTCCTGACACACGGAGCAACCCACAGACAGGGCTGGGCGAGATCGAGTACATGAGTAATTTGCTTCTGAATTGAGTATTAGGCTCGAGTATTAGAGTATCACTTATCAAGACTTCGCAACAGTTACAATAATGCCGAGAGTTCAAATACGTACCTGTTATGCGACCACAAGGAATATAACGCAGGTTCTACATAATATTAAAGATGATGTGATGTTTTATCGACCATACCTATTTCATTGCACTTTGTGATGATGATGTTGGTTGATCAGGACTTCAGATACATGTCATTTCCACTAACGTGTGTAGCTTTGTAATCCATGTTTCGTATGCTGGAATATGACCAATCGAGGTTCACAAAAGAAATAATTCTCACTAATCGACTCAAGTCTTTATAATTAATACTTGATTCAGATTTGAGTACTTGTATGATTTTGCCCAGCCCTGCTGCTCACAGAGTCTTGTCACTGGTGGAGTGGTGCTGGTTATGTGTTGTGAGAGTTGTTCGCCAAGGCCACTACAACCTTTTAATTCTCAAGATATCAAGTTTTTACTTATTGATGAAAACACAAAACTAGTTAGTGAAGTGTAAATTCAGTTTTACAGTAGTTTTGTTAGTCATGGTTAATTTTAGCTCCGACAGCTGGCAAACAAAGTGGTTTGCCCATTATGAAATGATCTTATCCATGGCTTTGTTTGCGTATTTTCACCACACAAGACGTTAGGTGTAGGATTATGGAATAAGCTTGAATGGAAATAGGAGAGAGTATAAAATGCTCTGAAGAATTCAACATCGTAAACCATAATCAATCCCAATGCAATAATGCCAGCCTAGCATACTGCTGCTCAACTGTTTCCGTGAAGGCACTTCACTTTTTTAATCTAGTGACTGTTGTCTTTAACGAAATGAATAATGCACATTGTCTATTATTGTTGATATGCAATGTTCTTTTCGATTCTCTACTAGTTGCTGACGAGTGTCAGCCGGAAATATTCGGGTTCATTTCAATATGAATATACTAATCAATGGTGTATTGAAGTTCTGTACAGTCTTCAAGAAGCTCTTCTATTATAATGCAAAAACGATGTGAGACGCTGAGCATATTCTTTGTAAACAACAGGATGAACAGGTTAATAATTTTAGCTCATGATGCAGTGTAAAGTGGCCCTGTGCCTAATTTATTTCAAGTAACATCCCGTTAAAGTAATAAAGGTAATAAAAATAATTATGATACCTACAGGCTACACGTTTTAGCCCCAGACTAACATTATCTCATAGCCAAGCTTTTTTGTACCTGAATCTTGATTGCCGTTGACTTGGTGTCCGCCGTCCCAGATGTTATCTAATTGCACTGTGAAGGCAAATCAATCACTTTGCATGGGTTTCATGAGCTTAGCATTTGTATGCGATCAACTCACAGTTATGCTGTTAAAAAAAATTCCAGATATCGGGGATTCACTGATTAAATTATTAGGATGCCTAAAAAACGCTACACACCAAATTTGGCTCAATTCCTACCAGTAGAAGCGGGTGCAGTGGCAGCAATTGAAATTTATTATAAAAAATATTTGACATATATTTTTAAATTTTACTGTAAACCTCATGAGATGGTTGAGTTGTGCACGAAAACAATGCGAAACAAATTTGACGCGATTCCAACCCCGTATAAGCGAAGTTATTTGAGTTTTTCTACAATAATTCTTTCAACTGCAACTTTCAACTGCAATAACTTCGCTTCTACCGGTTGGGATTAAGCAAAAATTGTTTTGCATCGTTCTTTTAGCCAACTTGACAATTTTATGGGGTTGACTGTGAAATTTGAAAAAAAATTGTTGTACTTTTCATAATCAATTCAAAAATTTCATCTGGCTCTGCGTTGGCTTTTACTGTTGGAATCGAGCCAAAATTGGCGTGCAGGGTCTTTTTGGGCAAAGTAACAATTTATGCAATAAATTTCCGGAATCGGGGGAAAAAAGTTTATTTTGAACAACCCTAACCCACAATATTGTCACAAGGTTTAATAAGATAGGTATGATTGAAAAGATGCCAAATTATCGTGAATTAGGTGAAATGATGGCAATATTTCCTTTGTGGCCGCATAAAAGGTAGGCCTACGTATTTGAACTTCCCAAATCATCCGTACGGTTGATGCTCGACCCTACTCAGTATCATTCTAGTACTCGATTTTGCCCAGCCCTATTGGTGACACACACATTTCTTTCCGTTATGATTTCAAACATCCGTGTTTCCAGTATGTGAACTTGTGCCAGGCGTGTAATGACTTGACTCGAGTCACAATCTTTCGTCGACTCGACTTGACTCAATTTGTGCATTGACTCGATTTGTACATCGCGCAAGACTCGACCAAGTCATGACTTGGCGTGTTCTGTATTGAGTTATTTAAGTCTCGTATATCAGGACAGATGATTGAAAAATAGGCCCGTAAATTGTATTTTATTTGTTTGAATAACATGTCTTGTGTGAGAAAAATGAGTATATTATGAACCGGAGGCCTTCGACAGGGTTGTAACCAAGTCACAAGGCTCCGAGTCACAAGTCGAGTCATTTTCAATTCACCACCGAGTCCAAGTCAGCGAGCGTAGGGTCGAGTCCGAGTCATGATTTTATTACTAGAATCCAACCTAAGTCATTGTGTTGACTGCTCAGTTTCCAGTTAAAGTCTTGTTAAACCCACTTTTTATATACAACTTTGTTTGGTGATATCGAAAGGTTCGCATTTATAATGCACTAATTTCCCTCACTTTTAGCAGTTTCTGGCCCGCAGGTTCAAGTACCAGTATTAATAGACGATAACTCAACAGTGTGGTTACTTTACTATTCTGCTAAATTGAACTGAAATGTCGGTCTAAGTCTCGAGTCGTGTGACTTGGTTCGAGTCGTGCGCAATGAGTCGAGTCAATACACAGATTGATACTGGTTGAGGTATATCCGTATTTGTAGAAAATGACTCTAGTCGAGTCATTAGAAAATCGTGACTCGAGTCATTACAACCCTGGCCTTCGATTTAACGCAAGAGTGTGTAGAACCCGAATTGGACTCTATACTGAACAATAAAACACAATGACTTGAACACAAACTCGAGTCTTGACACTATGAGTCGGACGCGAGCTGTTATTCCCTGACTTCGACTTCACTTGTTGGTGAAATGTAAATGACTCGACTTGACCCGAGTCTAAACTATAAAAGTGGGGTTGACTTGTGACTGGGAGCCTGTGCTGTTGTGACCCTTTCGCAATCGGAACTATACACCTTTGCAGGCAATTCCGCGTGTTGAGAGAACAGACTTTCGATAACTTGATGGAGATGTTGTCGGAGGCGTTTGGCTATCCCCGCCCGCATGTTCGCGCGTGGCCGTTCTCTCAGCGTGCGAACAGCACGCTACGGCCTTGTATACTGGACGAGCTGGAGGTATGGAGATGTTGGTTCGCTGACGATGCACTCTGCAATTTCAAATGTAGTCATTTATGATTGTCTAGTTTTGAAGCTGCGTACTTGAGTTATCAAATTTCTGGTTTCCCTGTGAATACAACAGGAGAACTGTATTGTGCGAAACAAGCCAAACTTGCTGGACCGTCATTTGCTATTCTCGTTCTTGTGAGATTCAAATCTGATTTAATAGCAACTGAACTTGATTCAATGTCCAAGTTTCCTCGAATTCTGTAATTGTAATCTAGTTTGTGAAAAAAGCTGGTTATAATTCGAATTATAATCTAATTTTGAAAAAAAACTGTAGATATAATTCTCATTCTACTCTTAATTTTGATAAAACTGTGAAGCTATAAGAAAAGAAAAATTTGAATTTCAAAAAATGCCTTTGTTATTCGGTCTCAGATCTAAAATGAATGACTTCTATCATGATTTCAGGTTCTTGCACCCTCTAGTGGCCGAGCAATTTCACCAAACTAGCCGAAAATAGCTAATTTTGCCATATCTTGATAACCGCTATGCTAGAAAGCCAGTTTTTTCGGGATACCGAGTTGGTTCACTAAATTGTAACATGTGTTGATTGACTTTTCGCGCAATAGGAAACTCATTTATGGAAAATACATTGCACCAAATCCAATGATCATGTAGCTCCTTTGCAACTAATGATCATTCTCTCCAGGCGCGTAGCCAGAGGGGGGTTTTGGTGGTCGAAAGCCCAGCCTTGATAAGCGCGAAACTCCCTCCTTAAACGCGAAACCCCGTGCTTTTGAAATGACTATTCACTGTTCAGACCCTAATACTCGGTTGCAATTCAATAAGTCGTATTATCAATGTTAACGCGCGGCCAATTAACGAGAGGTGTGTTGCCAATTAGCGAGATTGTCAGTGCACATTGTTGAGATCATTGCAAAATCAGGTCTTTGATTGTCGCACGCTCGGCAATCGTGGCCTGGTTTATTACGTCTCCAACAAGCCTAGTTCCGCTGTCTTGAAGAATCGCATCTACAATAGGCCCGGTGCGCACTATACCATCGATGGCCTGCACAATCGCATCTGCTTTGCTTGGTGCGGACGATATCATCGGTTGGCCTACACAATCGCATCTGCAATAGGCCTAATACAAAAGATATATCATCGCTAGCCTAACTATCTCGTCTCGGGCCTAGCATGGTTTGGCTCCCATCTCTCGATGGCTTGGAGACAATGCCATTAAGTGTATGCTGATTAGCGATTGTGATTAAAGAGTGACACCGTGAAACTGAATGACATCGAATGTCCGCAAACATGTGCGACACGTGCGTACATGCGTAATCAATTTCCGCTAATACCTACACATAACCATCAGAAGATGTGTGTCAAGGCCTGAGTTATACAAGAGGACAGGTTTGAAGCAACTGAAATCGGCGTCAACTCGGACATTTTGACTTGCGCGAATCGTCGGCGAGGCTACGCGTTGATAAGCGTGCGTGTTTCATTGTTCGACGCGTTGATAAGCGTGGGTAATTAATTGTTCACAACAGATCAGGGAGTCGCTAATTAACAGCACTTCCGGACTCGTCGACAAACTTATCATGCGCGTATAATCGTCAACACGAGGAGATTGTATAATCGTCATTTACGCATGTACTTAACCCTAATCAAATGGATTGATGGTGTATTAGCAAATTCGGAAAAAATCGAAACCCCGCCCTTGTATTTCGAAACCCCCTCCCTATTTTTCGGCTGGCTACGCGCCTGATTCTTTCTACTATCCAAATTATGCTAGGTTGATATACAAATCAACTGATAAGTCTTTCGAAGAAGATTTTGTTGTTTAACGGCAATGTAACAAACAGTCACAGGCCAATTGGCATTGCAAACTTGGTACAACAGCAACCAACCAACATTCTTAATGGCGGTCTAAAAATCAACGATTTGCTTGTTACTTATTTTTTGTACATTTTCAAGACAACGTTCTACGGAAGTGAGATAGAAACATGTCGCTTCCGCAGATTTTAAACCCAAAACGGGCTTTCTAGCATAAGCGGTTATCCAGATATGGCGAAAGTAGCTATTTTCGGCTCGTTAGGTTAAACCTGACATCATGATGGAAGTTATTCATTTCAGATTTGGAACAAAAATATCAAAGGCATTTTTTTAACTTCAAATTTTTTCCTTTATTTACTCCACCCTAATAGTTCTGATTCCCATAAGACGTGAAAGCAACCAGATCTAACTCTACCTCTAATTTGGAAAAGCTAAAAATGTTCCAGTCTGGTGCAAGGCCGTGTTTGAAATCACTTCTTTCCATCGCTTAGGCGAGAGCAAAGACCATCATCGAACTGTCGGAAGGCGAAGCCGTCTGGAACCTTTGGCTGGAATTGTTATACAGCGACTCTGACTTGGAGTGCTTGCCCAACTTCGACAAGGACGGCGACGTGTTGGTGTTCGCCAAAATGTACATGCCCAGCACGAGGACTCTGGCGTATTGCGGGCACCTCTGCGTTCCCATCAGCGGGACTAAGATAGGAGATATCGAGCCCGAGTTGCGCAAAAAGGCGGGGCTGCCAGCGGACACGCCGCTGCTGCTGTATGAGGAAGTGCAGCACTCGCTGTGCTCTCACATCAAGGACAAGACTAAGAATCTGGGAGAGGCGATGGACAAGCTTATGGACGGGAATATCATCGTGTTTCAGGTAACCCGAAGTCAGACTGCGGCGTTTTTGGCGGGGTTGTGACCAAGTGACATGGCTTCGAGTCACAAATCAATCTCACTTTTATAGTTTTGACTCGAGTCAAGTCGAGTCATTTTCACTTCACCACGGAGTCTAGGTATTATGACTCGAGTCCAAGTCGTTGTGTTGACTGCTCAGTTTCCAGTTGAAGTTTTGTTACACCCACTTTCTATAACTCTAATGATATCGAATGGTTCGAATTTATAATACACTAATCCATATTTGCGCGATTCTTTGTCAGGTTGATTCTCCCGATATCGACAGCTACCCTTTACCGAGCGCGAAGGCGTACTTCCGAGACCTGGTGTACAGAATCGACGTCGTCTTTTGCAACAAAAACGACATGTGTGACCCCGGGTTCACCGTTAACCTCAGCCAGAAGATGACCTACAACCAGGTGACACGCGGAATTTTGGAAAATGAGTGCTTTTAGTTCTGGTTGGGAGCTTTGAAAAGTAACCAGTTCTAGTTGCAAAGTGGGTGGTTTTAGTTCTAGAGTCCGAATTTTAAAAAAATGCCTACTTTAATTTCTGGTTGGTAGTTCTGAAAAGTCACCAGTTACAGTTGTGAGTTTTTGTACTAGTTTTAGTTCTAGACTGCTAGTTACGAATCTTGAAACGTGTGTACCTCTAGTTGTAGTTCTAGTTGCGCGTTTTGAAAAGTGAGTAAAGTTGTAGCTCTATTAGGAGTTTTGAAAAGCGAGTAGTTCTAGTTGTGGATTTCAAGAAGTGAGTAGTTCTACTTCTAGCTGCGGAATTTTAAAAGTGAGTAGTTCTAGGTCTAGTTGTGGTCCTACTTCTAACAACGGCTTTTCAAAAGTGAGCAATTCTATTTTGAGTTTTGAAAAGTGAGTAGTTCTAGTTACAATTGTGGATTCCAAGAAGGGAGTAGTCCTACTTCTAACTGGATTTTTAAAAGTGAGTAATTCTAATTTTAGTTTGGAAAAGTGAGTAGTTCTAGTTCTAGTTGTGGATTTTAAGAAGGGAGTAGTTCTAGTTCTATTTAGGGATTGAAAAAAAATGTAGATGCCGAACAACTATAAAATGTGTGTTGTTGTTTTGATACCAGTGTTCTGTTGTGTGATGTTCTTGCAGCCATTGGTAGCTCAGAGCCATCACTATTAACATTGAAACTAACAGACAAAACCTCTCCCGTTTCAAAACCATACTGATGTTCGGGTGAAAAACCGATGAAATGAAAATGAACGAGTTGCACATTCTGAAAAAAAGTCTGGTGCCCGATCGCACCTTTGCCATTCGAACAGTCTGTAACAGCAGCCGTTGTTTGTTATTTAGATGGCCGCAGAGGTGGCGAAGCACCTGGACACGGACCCGATGATGCTTCAGTTTTTCCGTATCCAGGCGGTGCGCGATGCTCCTGGCACTGTGATCCGATCCCATTTCGAAGGGCAACTCAAAGATCTGCTGCAGGTTCGTGACTTTGCCCGTAATCAAGTCTGGCGCGTCTCACACCGATTTAGAAAGGTATTTTTGCATGACATGGCAGCAGGGTCGTAACCAAGTCACAAGGGTCCGAGTCACAAGTCAATCTCACTTTTATAGTTTGACTCGAGTCAAGTCGAGTCATTTTCACTTCACCACCGAGTCAAATCCGAGTCCAAGTCAGTGAGTAGAGGTCCGGGTCATAGTGTTGTGACTCGAGTACGAGTCCAAGTCATTGTGTTCACTGTCCAGTTTTGAGTTCAATCCGATTAAATCTACTTTTATCATCTCTGCTCGAGTGATATAGAATGGGTCGCATTCATAATATCGAAATTTTCCTCAGTCCTATCAGTTTCTGGCTCTGTTTCCAAGCATCGGGACTGATAGACGAAATACCAATCATGTGATGACATTACTATTTTTCGAAGTCACAATGAAATATCTGTCTTGGCCGTCCTAGTCTCGAGTCATATGACTTGGTTCGAGTCCTGCACAATGGGGGTCTAGTTTGAGGCCTGGATTTGCCTAAAAACTGAAAACTTCCGTGTGGGAGTAGAAGTAGCCTGAAAAGTTTGCCACTTTAGTAAACAGGGCAAGTAGATTTACTTCGTGACAGCCCACCTCTGCTTACACGTGGAATGGAATCTGATTGAAATCACAGGTTTACGGGACGAGGAAATTTGCCAAGAAACTCTATTATCAAGAGCTATCGATGAAAGTGGGCGAATTTGAGAATAAGCGGCAGTTTCGTTGCGTCTACGTCAACCCGAAGTTGAAAGAAGAGGATCTCTTGCTGTACGTCAACAAGAACAGCGACGTGTCTGCGTTGTTGGCAGAGTGCAGGTCAAAGGTACGGAGTGCTTTGTGACGGATATGTTGCTCAAAAGTAGGGCTGAGCACAATGATTACTGTACTCGAGTACTGAAAGACGATTTCTTTGAGTACTGAGACTTGGTGCAAAACCGCGCAGTGCCGCACGTTGGTGGATGTAACAAGTAACTTCTGTGAAGTTGCACGCAAATTCCAATCAAACTTGCGTCCATTTTACACATTTCGAGAAATTTAACTTTACGCATAGTTCATCCCCTTTCAGCCATACCTTAGCGATGGTTATTTCGCAAAAGTGTTGATAAGAAATATCTTCCTACCTAATTTTTTTCATGCAGAGTGCGTCATTCATAGATAATACTAATACATGGCTCATCGCAGTGTAGTTTTACTAACAACCATGTATCAACAGCTTGTCATTATTAGTCATAGGTGACTCAGTGAGTTGAGATGGTGTGAGCAACTAAAACTCATCAACTCTCGTGGTATCCATATTTGCAGCTTTGTACACTTGCTACCTGGCAAGATATTGTTCCGTATGATGAGCTAAAATCTTGGTTTGGCCATCGGTAGGAAGTTGAACAGTTGTACGGATAGGTGTTGTATAACACAAGAACTCAGGTTGAAAATTTGTGACAAATGCCATAATCTTAACTTGATATGATTTTTTCAATGGAAGGAAGGCAGAGATAGCGCTCATATTGGCAGGTGTAGACTGCCACTGCATCTGACTCACTCTCAACACTTTAGTAGCAAGATGAACTAGCTGTGATGAACACGCCAATAAATATATTTCGCTTATTGCTTTTGCGAATACCTCCGTTCCAGATTTTGTATTTAGGTATACCATATTGCATTTGTATGACTGTAAATTATTTCGTGAGAATTATAATGGATCTAAGCAAATTTTACACCTTTGCATCTGTACCTTTGCTAAAACTAGTTGTCGAATTGAACAAGATAACCCCGCAGTTGGTGCACCGGGCGCCTGGGTTGTAATCAAATCGCAAGGTTCCGAGTCACAAGTCAATCTCACTTTTACGATACTGGCTCGAGTCAAGTCAAGTCATTTGCAACTCACCACCAAGTCATTGAGCAGGTGGCCCCGTCAGGGTCATACTGTTGTGACCCGAGTCCAAGTCATTGTGTTCACCGTTCAGTTTTGAGCTCCACTCATGTTCTACCCACTCTTTCAACTCTGCTTGGGTGATATAGAATGGCTCGCATTCAGGATATCGTAATGTTTCACTCCCTTAACGGTTTCTGGCCCTAATTTTCAAGTACCAGTACTGATAGACGAAGTACCAATACGGTGCTAACTCTTCGAAGTTACAATGAGAGGTCTGTCTTGGCTGTCCGAGTCTCGAGTCCTGCGTAATGACTCAAGCGCAAGTCGAGTCACTTTTCGCATTTGAAAAAATGACTCGAGTGATTACAACCCTGACGGGCGCCATGTCAAGAATTTGATAAAATGCTCTTTGAAATTGGAGACCTTTGAAAGTGTTTGTTTGTGGGAAAATATTCAAGCGGTGTTTGTTTGTTGTCAGGTGAACCTGCCAGAAGAGCGGGACATGCGTCTGATGGAGGTGGTCGGTGCGAAAATCTACACTGTGATGCGGCCAGAAATGTCTATTGATCTCATATCGAATCATAACGCAACATCCAAAATCTACCGTATTGAAGAGATACCGCCTGACCAGAAAAATGTGAGTATTACAAATTTTGAGTGTGCGTCACACAAATGTACAAACTGTTGACTACGACTAGAACTACTCTTCAAAACTCGCAACGAGAAATAGAACGGCCTTGAAAAATTTGATGGACAACTTACTAATACCTGGTAATGCGAATTACTGAAACACAAATGAGCTAGGAAATTTTTGAGATGAGACTTGGCATTTCAAAGGGACGGGTTTCGATGCTTAAAATCCGCCCCCTGGTTACGCCACTGTTAGTAGTGACGACTCTGAGCTAGCAGTGGCTGCGCGAACATCACACAACAGAACACGACATGTATTTTTCTAGTTCAGTGGTTCAGTGGACCGTCACAACCCCGCAGTTTTAGTTCAAATTTCACTCGAAATCCGCACCGTCGATTTGATATGAGCTCGTGCCGTAAATCCATTTCCACAAAGATAGGTGGTGACGGATACAGTATTAACAGGTAACGCTTTCGACGACACCTTTAGGTAATATCGCAACATATATGGTACCGAAATTGCAGTTTTCTAATGAACATATAACGTCCAGCACAGTCATATAGCAGATCATCTCGAAGTTGTTCTGGAGAAAATGATTTATACAAACAATTTTTTTCCGAAACCCCAACAAAACATCTGCACACAGCAACATGTTTGTATCTGTAGGCTATTGGCATTTGACAATTATCCGACAAGATAGCGTAATGGTGAGGCGTCAGGCTTCTTGATTGGTAGGTCGTGGGTTCGATCCCCGGCCGGTTCAGACCGAAAACCTGATTAGTAACACTGGTATCCATGACTTCCCTGCTTGGCGCTCGTGCATTGATGGGATAGCATGGAGGGGTGGTGCAAGACTTAAAAAGACGTAAAAGGCTATATCTGTACCTTCCTTGTCCAGCGGCATATGCACATCATGCACTCATGATATGCATATGCGCAAATCGTCTGTATGTGTATTATGAGTCGGTGTATATGCCGCAAAAACATCAAGGAAAAAAATCAACTATACGTCCTGTCCTGACAATCGAAATGAGCTTGCACAGTTGAATATTTAATCTCAGACAGCCATTTTGAGTCTTGAAGTTTTAGCAGTTATAAAGCGAAACTGCCTCGCGAATTCTCTATTCAAAAAACACAAATTAGGTTATCAACCGATTTGCAAGTTTGAAGGTTTATCTGACCCCCTGAAAATGCTTCGCGGTTGAGAACCACTGTTCCAGATGTTCTACAACAAAAAAAATTTCACTGCGAGACTGGAACGAGAACTACTCGCATTTCTAAAACGACTCTCTTCTCAAAATGCACAACTAGAACTACTTGCTTTTCAAAATCAACATCTATAACAAGAACTACCGACTTTTTACAATGTCCAACTCGAACTACAACTACTCGCTTTTCAAAATTCTAGAAGGTGAAGTACTAAAAAAATCAGCACTTATTTGACTGTTAACCAACTAGATTTGCAGTTTGTAAAAATCCGGTATGCTGATATTGATGTCCGTGTATTCTTTTCCTTGTCAGATATCGGAGGATGAGTTATTGATAAATGTGGTGCACTTTCATAAAGAAGTTTATCAAACGTTTGGCGTCCCGTTTTTACTGAAAATCAAGACCGGCGAGAGGTATAAACAGGTGAGCGTGCGGAGATGCGGTTTTGTATCAGCGTTGTTTGTTAATCCCGGTCTATCGATGCAGATAAAGGAACGAATTCAAGAAGCTTTGGATATGACGGACAAGGATTTTGATAAATGGAAGATAGCCGTGATTATTCAAGGACAGGTACAGTGATAATTGCTTGACATTGGTTGTCCAAAATTTGAAAAATCTCAAAAATAATGCGTAACAATGTCTCATTCTATAGATTATTGGTAAAAAAAACAGCAATGAGCCTGGAATAAGCTCACAGGAAAGTCGTTAAGATTTGTCGCAAAGCGTTTGAAAGTAGCTAACGCCAAGTGGGCGTGCCAGCGACCATAGAACGACAACAAGACTAGTAATCACGAAATCGCGACTCTCGATTGGCTAATCGGCTATGCCTCAATGATCACGACGGTGGTGGCTTGCTTAATAGTTGTTGAAGGTGTTTGCCAACGGCGGTGATTCTGTAAGCGCATTGTAGGTTGGTTGGCGGATAATGATTTAAGATTAATTCAGGACATGTTGAGTTACTAAATACATGACGATGAACAAACAACAGCTGCTTCACATAAACTTAAACCATGACTGGCTTATGGTGAAGGAAACCGCCTATATGTCTGTTTTGGCCGAGGGAAAGCGCAGAACCTGCGAAGAAATATTGCAAAGGCGCTTATGCAAGTGGCGAACGAATTTCTTGTTTCAGAAGGGATGCATCATCATTAGGGCAAGTTTTTGTTGCAGTTAAATCCGTGGAAAGTTGCATCTATTTTTGACAAAAGTTGCAGTAAAAAGTTGCATTTATTTTTTCACAAAAGTTGCACTATAAGACCACATTTTGCTCGGTTGACTAAAAATAAAAAAGTCAACTTCCCAGTTTGACTAAAAAAAAAAGGTCAACTTTCCGGCTCAGCTCCCGAAATAGCCGTAAGAGCATTGCTTCAGTGCTGATTTACGGTATTTCAGTCGAATGTGGCCGTGTATTTCACCAAAATACTTTCATGAAAAATCGAAATAGTTGCAAAATGTTGCAAAAAGTTGCATGAAGAAAAATGGACAAAAGTTGACAAAAGTTGCACTATAAGATTCCTTCTAAAAGCTTAAAACAGCATTCTACATATCTTACGATTATTTAGGAAGCTGCCGGAAGCTGTAAAAAAAGTTGCAAAAGTTGCAAAAACTTGCCCTAATCATCATTGAATACAAATATAAAGCTTAACAATGACACTACTTTGTCTGATCTTATTAGGCTCCAGTCGTGCTATATAACTGAAGTCTTGAATGCTCTAAGGATTGGCTGAATCAGCCGTTTATGCTGGGTACTTATTAAACTCCTACAGCAAAATGAATTCACTCGTAAGTGCTGTCAAAGTCGTCAATGATGCAGTAGAAAGAGGTGTGAAGGTAAGCACAGACTATGCTGTTATGACCGCAGCAAAAGACAGTTTGCTGATATATCTTAGCATGTCCTGAATGAATCTTGAACCATTGCCGGCTGCAACATTACAAATGCTGGAATCGAACCAGACCTGGATATAAAACGAGCTTAAAATGCATTGAAATAACATCTTCTGAGCAGATAAGATTTTATGCGGCAACTATCTCACATATGGTGTGCTGCACCAGTTTGCGATGACTAATATACTTTACTTACGCCCAGAAAAGTAGGAGCACTGACGTAATTGTAACCATAACTAGGTATTTCTCGGATTTATATTTAGTTCTAAAAGTGCACAATCATTCGCCGTTTCACCTCTGTCATGCCTGCAATTGTCTAAGGCTAAGCTATACAAGCAAACTGTCTTTTTAATGGTCATGCCAGCATAGTCTGTGCTTATACCTCTTCAACTCTTTGTGCGGCATCATTGACGACTTTGACAGCACTTACTAGTGAATTCATTTTGCTGTAAGAGTCTAATTAGTCCCCAGCATAAACGACCGATTCAGCCAATCCTTATGGCATTCTAGACTTCAATTATATATCACGACTGGAACCTAATAAGATCGGATAAAGTAGTGTCATTGTTAAGCTTTATATTTGTATTCAATGATGATGTATCCCTTCTGAAACAAGAAATCCGTTCGCCACTTGCATAAGCGCCTTTGCAATAATTCTCCACAGGTTCTGTGCTATCCCTCGGTCAAAACATACATGTAGGCTATTGCGGTTTCCTTCACAGTGAGCCAGTCATGCTTCAAGTTTGTGTGAAGCAGCTGTTGTTTGTTCATCATCATCATCATCATGTATTTAGTAGCTCAGCATGTCCTGAATTAATCTTAAGTCATTATCTGCCAACCAACCTACAATGCGCTTACAGAATCACCGCCGTTAGCAGACTCCTCCAACAACTGATGAGCAAGCAACTACCGTCGTGATCATTGAAGCATAGCCGATTAGCCAATCGGGAGCCGTGATTCCGTGATTACTAGTCTTGATGCCGTTCTATGGTCGCTGGCACGCCCACTCGTCGGTAGCTACTTTCAAACGCTTTGCGACAAATCTTAACGACTTTCCTGTGAGCTTATTCCAGGCTCATTGCTGTTTTTTATCAATGAGCTATAGAATGAGACATTGATACCCATTATTTTTGAGATTTTCCAAATTTTGGACAAACCTATTGTGCATACTGGGAATTTTTCCCTATTTTTAACGTTGTTGTGTTAAATTAATTTAAGATACTCTTGGTGGTGCTGAACTTCGATATACTATTGTAATCGTCAGCAAGTAGTAGAGAATTGGAAAGAACATTGTATATCAACAATCATCTCGCAAAGTATGACGTAACATGCATAAAGATTTGAATAATCCAGCCGAACATATGGCTTAAGCTCAATGTAGGCTTGACCCACTATTTGTTTACTATGCATGAACTCTACCAGCCGCTGACGAGTGTCTGCCGAAAATATTTGTTTATTTCAATATGAATATATTCTTCGGTTAAATGAACTGCACTTTCTTCTAATGATTTCATGTACTTGAGTTTTACTACTATTCAAATAAGATTTGATTTGCATCTCACAACCAAAAAAATGTATGTTTTGATCTCGATAGATGGAATGTAATGCTAATGTGCCATCGGCCATCATAAGATATCTTTGTATCCAGAATTTTCTACAATAACCTCGCTTTCACTGGTTGGAATTGAGCCGAAATTGGTGTGCAGCGTTTTTTTTTAGACAACTTAAGAAATTTAATCAGTAAAATTTAAAAATAAGTTATTTTTGAACAGCCCTAGCGGGCATAGTAGCCGACATTGGTGGTAATTAAATAGAGTAGTTGCCGCTCTTCACAAAACAGATCCATCCGACTTCCACGACCAGTGGTGTTATTTCTCAATGCCCTATGAAATGCCCAGCCAAGTGTGTTACATGTCCGCTAATTTCTTGTAAACCTTTTCCCAGGCCAAGTATATTAACGACGAGAGCGATATCAACGTGAACGTAAAAGATTTGAGCAGCCCTTCCTATCCGTCTCAGGTAAGCAAGTTTCAATTAACAACGAGTTTAGTTCTAAGTTGATTTAGGTTTTGGAGACTCGCACTTGTTTGTTGGCTTGTCAGCTGCTTGTGTATGAAGCCACACAAAGTTTGAAAAAATTTAAAAGAAAACAACGAAACGATATCGAAATATCTGTTAGCTGTTTGTTGAACTGTGTCGTTTTACCGTCAGGCACCGCACCTCTGCAGCAAGGCCTGGATCGGTCTGGACCACGTGAACAAGGCCCCGAAACGTCCCCACGGCCGGTTCGGTTATTTGGAAAAGGCCATCAAGATCCACAACTGACGCGCGTTCGCCGATCTTCAGCAGCAGAGAAAAATTTTACCGCTTTCAATTTACATTTTACATCTCGTCCCGGCGCGAGGTGTGTGCGCGGCTTACCCGAGGACAGCGATATGCATGGATTCCTGTTTTGTTGACCAGTGTAATGACTATATTGCCGTTGCGATTTGATGGTTTTACTTTTTGCCACGCGAACCCGACACTTGGAATTGTAAACTCGCGATGTGCCGGAACCCAGTCGCCCGTAGGCTCAACTCTCTCAGATGCCGACAATCTGTGCTATTATCAGCCCTTCTGTGTAACTTGTACTATTGGGTATGTTATATTTCATGTAACAGTTCCCAGCGCTGGTCTTCATTTTTCGTGCGTCTCGAGGTACGTAATCGAACTATACAATTGAATAGTGTATTCATATTGAAGAAAACCCGAATTGTAATCGTCAGCAACTAGTAGAGAATTGAGGACTTTGTATGTTAATAGACGGTATCAAATTTCGAATAGCGAGGTCAACAGATGGCACAATGTAGTATTTTGAGTTTATACACAAATTCCTTCAGTTGTTACAACCTAGGTTGGCGTATTTTCATGCAAAGTCGACTCCTAGACACTTAACGACATGATGAACTAGTATCAGCCGAGAATATTCGGGTTTAATTTGATATGATTATATTATTCAATTGTATATTGAAGTTCTGTACCTTCACGAGTCTCTTTAAGTAGTTGAACTACTTGTTTGATTTCTTTTGACATCACATGCTCGGTTGTCGCTACAGTTATGAATCATATTTCGTGATCGAACGCAGAAGTATTGAGAGGCCGGGTGCTCTTTTGCGATACGTTGATGGATCTCACAATTGATTCTTTTTGTTACTATAAATTGTCTGCTTTACGTGGTTCAATAAATTAACTAGAGCTTTCTTCGATTTCGGTTGTTGGACGTGTATAATTGGTGATTTAGGACTAGAGCCCAGCCGATACTGATACAACTGACAACTAGCACCTTCAACAATAAGTCCGATATTCAAAAGTTATGGCTTCTAGCTTCAGGCGCATTTCCAAGTTCTAGACTATTTATTTGAACAGCCATTGGTATGCTTGAACAATTGGACAGTTATAAGAATTGGATGAAGATTCGCAGTCGCAGGTTGTAGTTCTCTGAATCTCTGCTACCATGTTGTTACGTCACAAAAATTGCCGATAGCTTATTTCGCTAATGTTGCTCCTGATATTTCTTTGAAAGTGTAACATGGACTCGATGTTATCGCGAAACCGGTAACCGGTCGGGCCCTAATTAGAACCGCGTAATGAATCAGGGTGTCTCCTGTCTGTGCTGCGCTCTGAATGAGCTAAAAACATGCATTTGTTTATTGGCGTGATTGGATTGGACTGGACGAACGTTTAAAAAATAAAACTTGGTTGTGTGCCGGCATTTGTTACGTGCAGAAAGTGGATGCAGCGATTAGTTAACTCTGCGGAGACGATCACGATGTGAGAAGTAAAAATGTGCTTCGGGAGAGGGATATGGGATGCTGGAAAATGTTTGTGTAGCTTATGAGGACTGTGGATGCACCTTACATGCGCCGCGCTGTTAAGAGGAAATCATCATCATTGGTTAATTAGCAATTTTTTTCAGTTCAATACACCACAGAAATGCGATACAATGAAAAGATAGGAAGGTGTCGAAGCGAATTGGAGTAGTCTATTGGATCAGACACCCACCTTGGCCTAAGCGATGTAAAGAGGAGGCATGCACTCTGAATGAAAAGTAAAAGAAGATAGAATAGAAAAGAGCAAGCGACAAAAATGGGGCGGCATGTCATGGAAGGCGAGATCGATGGGTCAGGTCGTGCTCCGGTACGTTGAGGATGGACTAGTATTTATTTAGTAGTAGGCTACTAGCGATCATAGGGGTGCCATATTTTGGAATCCAGAAAGGAAAAACCCTTTTACAAAGATTGCTGATTCTAAAATGGGTACTAGAAATCTTGTGTTGACTAAAACAGAGGTCCAACTCCCGAATGAGCCGCTCGAACGTCCGCATACAGATTTCCCGTTATTTCAGCAAAAGAAAAATACAACAGACACAAAAAAGACATCACTCGTAAAACTTGGTCAGGAATAAACTCTCCGTTACTCCGGACGAAATGCCATCTAATTGTCAGTTTCGGAATTCGTATTTCGGGGACAAACTGACAGACCCAGCGGTCATCGCGAATCACTCCAATGAATATTTTTGTAACGTAGGCCCTAATATTGCCTTTTCTATTACAAAACCTGCGTCGGTCAGGTCAGAGGCGAGATCGATATCTCAGTCTATTCTGCACGAACCCGCGACGAAGTCAAAGTAGCCATCATTGAACTGAAAACTCACAATTTAATTTGTAATTGAGCTGAATGTAATAATTACATTTTTTTATGTAATTGTAATTGTAATTGAAGCATTTCTGTTTTGTGTAATTGTAATTGAATAGCAAATAAAATCTTCTGAAACCTGTGCTGAACCATTTCCTACACCACGGTCAGAGTTTTTTTTAATATCTCTGACCAGTACCGAGGCTTGCTGCAACAATTGCAAAAAGAAATTCAAGTTTCCAACCAAGGCTTCATCAAACTTGATCACCCATTTGTTGAGATGTTATCCCAATCTTACCTAAAATCTTGGCCAAATTTACTGGAGCCAGAAATGTTCGCACCCAAATGTTCATCAAATGCAATCTAACAGTTTCCGAGCAAGTGAAAATGTAAATGCGAACCAAAATGTGTAATTCGTAGTTATCAGGAGGTTCTTTCCTTTTGCGTTTATTTTAATTTTACACATCTTATTGGTATCATCCTTATCGCTGACGCCTTACCAATTACATTTCATTATCCTCACTCAGCTCTGAGTAGCCTAATCGTTTGATTACATTTCATTGACTGTCCTGTAGCCTATTCGCTGTTGTCGCTCAAACTTTTGGTTGTTAACAGTTGCTTGAATTATTTTTCTGTGTTTGTAGTGTTCAGTACTCATTTACACCACGCTAATTTTCGTCATTTTTGTTCCGTAACTGCCGACTTGTAACACGGCCCACTTCTCGACTTCTAGAAGACACCGCCTACACGGATTATATGACAAATAGGAGCCTAGATAAACCTTCAACACTTGGGTAGGAATTCTGGAGTCGAACTCGGTCGGACTCGCGGCCACAACCCATTGGTGTTGGGATTTGCAGCTGCGGAATCTACCGCTACGCTATCTCAACACAGAGCGGGTAAAGTCATTATTCATTATTCATGGATATTATTTTCTTTAACATCACACTGTTGATATCCTTCACTTCTTGTGTTCTTAAAACAGACAACATATATATTTTACAGACGGGTCACGTATTTTCTCCATCGACAGCCGAAATATACAAGTATATAAGACATTTCACAAATACGTCTACGAATGGTATCATTGACATGGGAATCGTTTTCAGTTTCAGTTCTTCCCAAACATTTTTTACAATTTTATTGCAGGCCGGAATAAGAAATTTCTCCGCTTCTGTGTGAGGTTTTGAATTATCAGCTATTACCTCTGTTACCACATAACTAGCCTGCTGAGATTTCGTTTAAACTTGAGGTTGAGCCTAATTTCATAAGATCGGCTTGACAATAAAGTCTGCCCACTACCGCATTGTCGATGTCATTAACCGTCGCATCGAAGAGTCGAATTGCGATCGCCACTAACAAATACAGAGGCGTAAAGGTGTATTATGCATGGACGCCAAACGCATTTCCACGCAGATCGTGTAATAGCACCTGTGAGGATAGTATACCTCAATAGTGTTACTGGAAGCCACCCCCAGTTCAATTGTAGTTCCAACCAGGGCTTTGGAGCAGCCGGAAATTTAAACTGCTCCAGCTCCGGCTCCGGAGCTCTCTTTTATCATACATTAGCTCCGGCTCCAGCTCCGGAGCCGCATTATAACCACTGCTCCGGCTCCAGCTCCGGCTCCGGCTCTGAAATTATCGAATGGTCCTGTCTATATCAGGGGTGGCCCGCAAATGTGACCCGCGAGAGGGTTTTGCGTGGCCCGTGAGGTAATGTCCTATTATATTATGGAAAATGAATGGCTCAGATTGTGAACTTGCAATGCAAAACAAAAATTACAATTCTGGCTGCAACATTTGGGATGTTGATGACTAAAATATTAATTCCGACGCATTGGCAGATCCAGGGTCCAGTCACATTTTCAGTAAATCATCGTACATTACAATAAACTAAAATAGTAGCGAAATTTTTCTTCACGCTTCGCGTGTTTAATTGTCACACGATTTCTTGCTTGGTAGCCTACCCCCTACTGAAAATGAAAAAAACGCCTAATTTGCCCGATTGAGTCTATTCGCAATTACGGAAGAAAGTCTTTTGGCGTTTGAGCTCGCATAAAAATCGTCGACGGTGAAATGTAGGCACAAAATGAGTGTCGCATATTATCTGAGACCTTCGATATCGATGTATCCAGACGCCGAATATAGTCGTGTCCTTGCAAACTGAGCCAAGCGGGTGGTATACAATAGACCCGCAATACTCACCTAGTTTATTTAGAAACTTAGAAAATTTTACCCGTTTGGCGTGGCTAGTGAACCGCGCACTCGTTCGTCGCATGTGCCCCTTTAGCAGAAAAGGTTGGCCATTCCTGGTCTATATGGATTACTAATCTACTAATAGGTTAGTTATCTATAGTAATCTAGAGTCCGTCAGCCGTCAGTAACATCCAATGTAGCAACAAATACATATAGGTGCCGCCGTGCCGGCTTGTGACTTCATACTGAATCTTTGTCAATTGTCGACAACATCATAGTTGCACTAGAACGCAATTTACTCCGTGCCATTGCTGTGCAAGTGTGCATAGCATTAAAATTCAGGCCTGGTGTACAATTATGATGAATCAGCAGATGTGGTTGTTGGATATATAATAGCATCCTATGAAATATGTCGGAGCCGGAGCTACTCCTCAAATAACGGGCTCCAGCTCCGGCTCCGGCTCCGGCTAAATTTTATGTAGAGCTCCGGCTCCGGCTCCAGCTCCGGTGAAAATGCACGGCTCCGGGGCTCCGGCTCCGGGCTCCGGCTCCGGCTCCAAAGCCCTGGTTCCAACAAACCGGGATAATAAACAACAGCGGCGGGGAAATTTGTAACTGCTATAATTTGATCAACATTACTTCTCAATTCTCGAATTTGTCGCCTGCAACATAACGTTGCGCCCTGAGCCTACATTTTACCTGCAGTGCTGGCACGCTACCTAACAATCGCAATGTGAATGGCTATGTTGGCCATTCTAATTTGTAAACGTGAACATTACTTCCAAATGAGTTCATTTCTCGATGGTCAGAATGCCTTCCTAGGTGTTGGAGGTTTATGTAGGCTCCTACTCGTCCTCCTATCTGCAAAAGCAGTGTCTTACAAAAGTGGGCCGTGCTGTTGGCATGTCAGGAATCCAAAAAAGTACTACCGGTATGGTTTAAAATGATCATCGATGACGAAGACAAGGCAAGAATACGACCACAAATAGAAACAGAAAAATGTCATCAACCTGCGTCATGTCCCTTTTGTGCCTCCGGTTCTGATGGGTGACAAGTAAAAGGTGAACACTTCGGTCACACCTCAATATCACGGTCCAATTGCCCGAGTTTAGGTATTACCGTCCTAAATGCTACTGTGTGGGCAAACCAGCGTATCACGTCCATTGATGGCGGAGGCCCCAGTTCGATTCATGGCAGTGCAGTAGCAAATTACGAAGCGTCGCAGATTTACTAGATTCTCCACCCCTATACGTTGTTGTGCTCAGAGCGTCTTTACAATAAAAACTCAAGACCCAATCCATGACCTAATGGGGATGTCATATTGAGATACTAGATTGAGATACCGTAACTACGGTCGCCTCGACATCCTTTTATCTGTTCACTGCATCGGATTGTGCATCGCGTGTCTTGATCGGGTAAATTCGATTGAAAAACCAACAATGACATATCGTACTCATAATTGGGATTTTTGTTATACTTCGACATAGTTTACCCCATTTGCTCGCGGCACACCTGAGCAGTCCAATTGGCACACTAGTGTGCCGCGGCACACCGGTTGAGAACCATTGCGGCAAGTTAACGCGAGAAATCTGCGCTAATTTCAGTTTTGTAATACCGAACTTCGCGGATAGTGACGTTCGTGACGCAGACCGTTCACGTTTTCTGTCGATTCCTACGTTTTGCGGTAGGTCAATTTCATCGGTAAAAATTAATGCTCTCGAAGACATCGTTATTGAGCAGGGGTGGGCAATTATTTTCCTCGGCGGGCCAAATGAGAAGTAGAAAATACGTTGGCGGGCCGAATAACAAATTTTAGCTATATTCACCACCATTTTAATTTTATTCCTGCTCTGTGAGTGTGTTGATGTGAGGTAATGGAAAAGTGACGGTTAATTAGAAAACTGTGGTTCTCAAACTTTTTTAGTTACGCCTCCCTTTATGATAGTGAAAAACTTCGCGCCATCTTATCATGATATCTCAAAATATTCAAAAGTGCAACCAGAATGCAACAACAATCCCAACGGATAGTTTGATGGCATGAAAAGTTATGGCTGTTGATGAGAAAATTCTGAAATATCAAAGTAGGACAATGCACAGAGCAATAACTACAAGCAATAACTTTGTCTTCGCCTCCCCTCCCCTTCTATGAGGCTTTCACGCTCCCCCTCCCAGTTCAAGTACCACTGCACGGAAATGTATATGCTATAGTGCAAAGCTTATTTTCTTGGTCACGGCTTTCCGAGCAGTGTGCAGCTTAAATAGTTTATGTTGAGTGAAGCTTGCAGTTTTTCTAAACTTCGGCCTACCTTGACCGAGTGTTTTGTGTTTTTGTCATGAGACCGACTTAAATAAAAATCCCTATTCCAGGCGATATGCCCTGACTCCAGTATACAAATATTTAGTGCTCTGAACTCTAAACTATCTTTGAATTTCAGTTTTTGGTTTTATTTTTTTGGCATGCCCGTTAAATAATCCTTTATCGGTGATCGATGTGATGAGTCATATAGTAATCGCCAGCACTGATTGACTTGTTTTACGAATTATCACGTAACAAATTGAAACAAATACCGTATAATGCGTAATGTGACAATGGCAACAAAGAATGTTTGAACTAGACTATATAGAAAAAGTAATTTCTTATGACTCTAATTGCTACTCATACTTCGCCACTTTGCCTCTATTTTAAATCTGGATTACGCATGGTACGTAGGCAGCGTAATCGTGGCATATTAATGAACATGCTTCAAAGTAAACCAATTTCGTCTTGCGTTGATACAGCCTGTGGTTTAAGTCATTCAACAGTCAAGTTTTATGCTTTGAATTCCAAGCAACCTTTCGCGGGCCGCATTTGGCCCGCGGGCCGAACTTTGCCCAGGCCTGTTATTGAGGGTTCTGTAATCGCGATTGTCCACTTCTCTCGAATTGTGACGGTAAATGTTGATTCCGCAGGCGGTAGTTGTTTTGTAATGCCGCCCCTGGTCTATAAGCAAAGCTTCGCGAGTGGGACGTCATATTGACAGACAATGTGCTCATAACTCATTTTGAAAACCCCTAGTGGACGATAAAGAGCGTCAGGAAATCGGGCACAGAAATATGGTAACCCATTTTAGGTAGGCTTACCATACGTCCTCTTTTAAGAGGATTTGTCCTCTTTTTTGACATTTTTGAAAGTGTCCTCGGAGGACGCCCTTTTGTCCTCTTTTTTGAGATTTTGTCCTCTTTTTTGAAAATTTAGGTCAGATTTAGAGCAAATTGCGAGTGATATGCCGCAAATTAGCACAGAAGTGACGCTCCGGTGGGTATTTCGGAGTGAAAAACGGTGATTTTAGCTCTGAGCGGAAATATGACCTTTTTTTTTTGCTTTTTTTTAGTCAACCGCTCGCAAAGTGGGAAAAATTCACCGGTTTTTGAGAATTCTACTCCGGTTCTGCAAGTTGCAAATTTCTGAAAAGGTGTCCTCTTTATAGATTTCCAAAATATGGTAAGCCTAATTTTAGGTGTAACCTTCAAAAACAGTCCCCCGTTCCCCACCACCATCGAAGTATGACAATTCAACCAAGCGGAACTTTACATTGATTCGTATGACCTTGACCGTACGCTTGAAACAGCATAAGTTGTCATCATATACACATCAATCAATCAACCCGCCATTACACACACACCGAGTCAAGCCGGGCGAACTTTACCGTTTTCTTGGGGTACACACCATACAAATCCAGAAAGATTCGATTGTCATACGTGGAAAATTACAGCAAAGAATACAAGAAACATGAGAATACTCGCCTGATAATAAAACTTTATTCAACACTTACGATTTTTGATTACACGCAGATAGCAGCCGTGCTCAATTGAAATGGAAATCATTGATCGACACGATAGGTCAGCCGAGTTTTAAATCGCCTGGCAGGACAATTTCTAATGTAGGGATCAACTCATCGCCCGGCAGTGAGTTACGCAATTTTTCAAGCAGCCTCAAAAATGACGCCAGAAATACACATTACACATATATCAGACTCATTTGAACCGGATATCACTAGCCGTAGCGACATCACACCTTCAGCCACATAAATTGTTGCTCGAACGACTGAAGCAATCCGTCACGGGGGAAAGTGCTCACGGCAATTCTGCAAAATGCGTAAGTCTGTTATCCGTTGTTTCTTCATTATAATAGAGAATCTAGTTTCTTTATTGTAAAATGACCAATACGGGCATATCGCCCAAATATATGCTACTCATGACATGGTGAGAAGTATCCTAGATAAGTGATGGAAGTTTACAAAATGATTTAGTTTAGAACAGAAATCGGCTGATAAACATTATTATCTTTTCTATATTCTTGTTTTCGTTATTGTACATTTGGTCACGATGGTCAATAGAGACGATACACCATTGTTGACGGACACAAACGTCTTCGGTGGGTCGCGTGATAAACATAAGTACCTTGATATCGAAGAAAAGAGTCTTACTGTATCTGAGGACTTCGACATAAGCAACAAAGACAAGAGCTCCAAAGATTTCGACACAGCAAACCATCTCAATAGCAAACATACCAAGAGTATCTGGAGAGACACAAGCGCCCGCCAAAAGGCTGTCTTGATCTACATTACAGTCGTCAATTTCACAAGTTTCCTGTGCACCAGCTCCGTAAGCCCGTTCTTCGCAAGAGTAGCCATAACTAAAGGGAGCAACATAGTTTTCTCCACTATTGTTCTCCAAATTAACATGATTACACTGGCAATAGCGTCCTTTGTAATCGGGAAATACCAATCCAGAATCGGCTGTAAAACGTTAGTTGTGTCCGGACAGATTGGTTTCGCGGTAACTCAAATATCGTTTGGATCGATTGGATACATTGATAACAAATGGACGGTTGTGATTATCGGAACATCTTTGCGGGCGTTGAGTGGTATATTTCAGGCAGCTTTTTACGTAGCCGGTCTAACTATAGTGTGTCAAGAATTTCCAGACTTCATATCTATCGTGTTCGGATTATTTGAAGCCGCGTACGGCGCTGGGGCTTTTGTTGGTCCGTATTTAGGCGGGTTTCCTTACGATTGGTCTGGTAATACGCTGGTACCAATGGCTGTAGCCGGCGGTGTTGCGCTGATGTCCTCCACATTAGGATTTATAACGTTAAAAGCGCCTAGTAATTCTATCAATCAAATAGAAACCGATAATAATTCACATCTTTTGCTCATACTGAGTGAACCAAGAGCTATTCTCATTATCGGTATGGCTGGTACCGTTGCCGGATCGTTTTTCGTGTGCGACGCAACAATAACGATTTATTTGAAAGAGAAAGGATTCTCTTCGACCCACGTCGGCCAGTTACTATTTGTGGTAGGCGTAGGGTATACTGCAGTATCTGCGATTGTGGGTTACGTTACCAGTGAGAGAAAGTGGCTTCGAAGATTAGTGTTTGTGTTCGGATTAGTTGGAAGTTTTTCTTTCCCCCTCCTTTTCTCTCCCTTGCAGACCGAATTTTGGGTGTATGTAGCAGCATTTGGATATTCCGTTAGCATATCGTCTGCATTCATACCAGCTTTCGACGAACTAATATCTGTTATTAGTGAGGATGAGTCTTCCAAAGACGCTTCAATGACTGGTGCGTTGTCTGGACTCTGGAGCACAGTCATCGCCATGGGTGATTTCATCATACCATTGATTGGGTCTGCTCTGGAGACGACACTGCAATTCTACATTTCATTCTCGGCTTCTATATTGATCGGATATGGTGCCACGATGGTGACGGCTGCGTTAATACGCTTGTATTGGTTTTGCGCGCCAGTCGCATCAACTCGTTATCTGCGAAATTAAGCAAACGTCATTCGCCGTGATCATCTGGTGCATCATGGCTGTCGCAAATCAGTGCTTCTTCGACTGACCTTGTTGATGTGGAACCTCCAGTATATCTTGTTCATTTGCGATCCTCTTCTATATTCGTAATCTTTTTGTGTAGTCAATATATTCAGGTTTTTGGTATTTATGGTACTTGATCACTAGCTGCGGAATTAACCGAATTGGGTAAGCGTTAGGGATGATGTGAACCTCTGAAAGGTTCAGTTTCGTGTGAACCCGAACCTTTTTGAAAGGTTCTGTGTGAACGCGAACGTTCCTATTCCTAATTTCAACCGTACATTTCAGTGAAGTGACAACCTAGGTCCTAGTGATACCTAGCAACGACTCGGGCCACATAATGCCACAATGCTGATGTAAATATTGAAGTTTTAAATGTCGCAAAATGTATCAACTCGGGCTATCAAATGATATAATAATCCCATAAAATCAATATCTTTCGTCGCTTCGCCAACAATTTCGACGAGGACTTGCAAGGGAATATAAACTTACGTCTTGGTCTAGGCCAGACCGGACAATAATGTATTCGGTGTCTGAGTATTGCTACGTTGATATTGAGCAGAGTGTAAAACGCTGCTACCGATACACCCCATTAACAATTTATACAGCAGTAGGCTAGCTAAAACCCCAATCGCACGGATTTGGTTTTTATGATACAATAAGCATATATGAAGTCCAGATTGACCCCATACGCCTGCTATTGAATCAGACAACGATATCAATGTCATTTTGAGAGAGAGAGAGAGAGAGAGAGAGAGAGAGAGAGAGAGAGAGTCTTTATTTTCATCCGACCAAAATACCATTGATACCAATTGATACCAAAAGACCATTGATTGGTTGAACAAGCATAATTCGCTGACTACCTACATGTAGCCTACTGTATTTCGCTCTTGATGTTGTGTGAATGCGGGTCAAGCTCACAGCAAAGAGTCACTAAATATTCGAGCAAACTTTTGTAACAAAGCAAGTGATTTTTTTAAATTGCTAAGGTTCATCCTCGTTTACTGTTGATTTTTTTGATGCTGCCAGCGCCATGCATATAGTGGCCCGAAGTTTAAATGCAATGAATTTCCACCAAAGATGTTATAATGAAGTGCAAATTGTAATAAATGAAAAAGGTTCACAGTGCAGAACCTACCAAGGTTCGTTTGTGAACGTGAACCTCTAAATTTCTGAGGTTCACACACAGAACGTTCACGCCATCCCTAGTTGCCAGTTAGCGAGATTCGTCTGTGCTCACTGCTCACATCTGCACAATGTAACGTGACGTGATCTCCCGCTGAGATGATTGAGACATTAGGTCCGGGGTCGGCAACCTTTTGCTAGTCACGGGCCAAATTTCGAGTGTACAACTTTTTGGCGGGCCGGAATTTTTCCTAATACTATATTTTCCGCTCACTTCGGTATCTTATCCTACATTGCTGCAATCTCAATCATACCAATCATAAAACACAAGTATTTACACTTCAACAACGCAGAATAAATATGACAATTGACGCAGCTTGCTTTGTGAAAGGTTTTCAACTTCTGGTAACAGTCAGATGAAGCAAGAATCAGACCACATTCGAAATGGGCGTCCGAGATACGTGATCTTGGCTTTCTATATTCGTGAATTTCATTGTTCAAAACTATTGCTCACATGCGTACGTGCTACCAAAAATCGATGCGATGTCTTCTGCATCGTTTGATAAGCTGGGATAAAGATCAATTTCAAGAACGTACTCTTTGTCGAAGTCATGCAGCGATATGCTCTTTGTATGAAATTTGTCATTCAATCCAACTGCATCGCATTTCAAAAAGGCCCATTTGAAATTTTGAGACAATGGTATTGGCGTCCACATTAAATGGAATACTGAATAGTCAGAGTTTATTTTGTACAGAAGGAATGTCGGAAAAGCGGGTGAATATTCAGTAATTAAATTTCGTATCACAGTTACAAATATAGTGTTGGTGCGGCTCAACATCTCATGTATTGAGTTGTTGTCCCCCCCCCCCCGAAGTTGCGAATTCAATTTGTACAGATGTGACGTCCTGGTAGGCGTAATGTAGCCTACCAGGAGAGCAAGATTAGATACCCATTTTCGATTACAAGATTATGAGTCAGCGATATTTGTATTTTCGGGGAAAGATGCTATTTCATTTCTCAGTTCATAGACTCGTGCAAGCATAGCTGCTCGACTTGATGCGCGAACATGGCAGATATACATTACATCGCCATATTGATTCTATGCTTCTAGTTATCTGTCGTAACAATGATGGTGATTCAGTTTGTGAGACAAAATGATATTTACAGTTTTAATCATTGCGGCCGAAACACTTCAGGTTTGTAGTATTGGCGCACAATGCCTTCTGGTGAATTAAACCATGAATAACTAGCCTACGGAGGCTAGTTATCTGTAATTAAACAGTTTAAGTTTGAGATTTTGTCATTGCGTCTGAGATGTTCCAAGCGTTTTTGAAGCAGAGGAAGGACACCTTTATTGTCACACCCCATCGGTAAACCCTTCAAAAAGTATATGGTACACCTTCGGTTCAGTGTTGGGATGACTCGAGTCATGACTTGACTCGAGTCAGACTCGAGTCACTTTTTTCGTATGACTTGACTTGACTCGAGTCACTTTGCAAAAATGACTTGACTTGACTCGACTCGACGCCCCAGAAATGCGGATTGACTCGTGACTCGGAGCAAAATTCACGAGTCAATTTCAAGTCATTAAGTAAACGGTGTCGATTAAATCACCCTATATTATGTATGTTTTGGTTGTCAGCGTCAGCGATATACGCCGGTGTCACTTGCGAGAGCAACCAGTCTTCGATCATTATAAGTTTCAGTGATCAACTGATCATCCATTGTTACATCACAAATAAATTGACCGCTTACGAAACCATCACACCAACGTTATCGTAGTAGCAGTAGATTTATCTAATCGCATCGTATCTCTGTTTCTTAGGCAGCTTAGTGCTTACATTGCGCAGTGCTCACCTTTACCAACACTCTTGTATGATTTAAATCGAACGAATATAGTTTATGCCTTTATATTCTCACTGAGGTGTAGGTCGGT
This sequence comes from Botryllus schlosseri, assembly GCF_051294905.1. NCBI lineage: Eukaryota > Metazoa > Chordata > Ascidiacea > Stolidobranchia > Styelidae > Botryllus > Botryllus schlosseri. The sequence continues at coordinate 26,030,472 of NC_137243.1, read as the reverse complement.
AGTGCCTATTGTACCATATCAATTTGTTCAACTTCTCGAGGCTTCGTATTCGATCCTTTATATTGGCTGATAAAATGAGACTGTAGCATGTAGCTCACGTTACTCACGTATTTTATTAGCAGTTCTACGTGTGCGCGAGCGATATAAAACACCTTTTTGAATGAATATTTAACTTTATAATCGTCATTTGATTCAAGATAAATGGCAAATTATTCTATCCTTCACACAGTTAGCACACAGTCACACAGTTGGGTCATCACATATACTTCGATAATTCAATTTGACTCGAATCGTGACTTGACTCGTGACTTGACTTGACTCGACTCGACTTGACTCGAGTCACCTCCAAAAAACGAGTGACTTGACTTGACTCGAGTCACCTTTGAAAATCGATTGACTTGACTTGACTCGAGTCAAAATGTGCAATGACTCGAGATGACTCGTGACTCGAAGGTAGTGACTTGATCCCAACACTGCTTCGGTTGCGAGATACACCCGATTTATAAGCACTGATCTAGTCTACTCTAGACAATCTCGATCTCCTACTTCAACCGCCTTCGTTTTGTGGCGTCACAATAGACTAATACGGTTTAGGCAACTTATATCGTATCAATGCCGAATTCTTTCCAAGCAGTGCTGCACTGCTGATTGAAACTCATTGTGAAACGGCGGGCCGCATTCTTGTAAAAACTAATTATTATGTCGCGGGCCGGACGATTTCGCTTGGCGGGCCGGATCCGGCCCGTGGGCCGTAGGTTGCCGACCCTTGCATTAGGTCATTGACTGCCGAGCACTCGGCAATCGTTGCTGGCCTGATTTATCGCGTCTCCAACAAGCCTAGTTCCGCTGGCTTGTAGAATCACCCGGTGCGCACTATACCATCGATGGCCTTCACAATTGTATATGCGTTGGTCTGGTGCGCACGATTTAATCGCTGGCTTACACAATCGCATCTGCAATAGGCCTAGTACGAAAGATATCATCGCTGGCCTAACTACCGCGTCTCGGGCCCAGCATGCTTTTGCTCCTATCCCCCGATGGCTTGGAGACAATGCCGTTAAGTATATGCTGATTAGCAATTGCGATTAAAGAGTGACATCGCGAAACTGAATGACACCCAATGTCCGCAAACATGTGCGACGAGTTAACCCATGCGTTATTGATTTCCGCTAATACTCAAACATAACCATCAGAAGCTGTATGTCTAGGCTTGAGTTATAAAAGAGGAAACCTGAACCACCCGAAATCGGCGTCATTATAGTACATATTCCATAAAAACTCGGACATTTTGACTTGCGCAAATCGTCACCGAGGCTACGTAAAGACGCGTTGACAAGCGCGTGCCGTTGACAACAGAGATGCCACTGGAATATTTCGGAAAAACCCAGATGTGGAGGCGAAATAAACCCAGAAAAATCCAGATCCTATATTTCACTCAAAAGACACGAGATAGCTGTGAAAGTGGAGCCTGATAGTCGTCGCATACACTCATTCAGTCATTGAAGCCTTCGATATTGAATTTACAACAGTTCATAATACACATTTTGCTTGGTTAACACTGCGAATCGCACAAAAAACATGTTGTTTTCCTCTCGACACATCGCAATGAAATAATTGGGGCGCAGCGTGAATACTTAATAGTGTACCGGTACTAATTATATCATCGCGCTGCGAAACTTCAATGCAATGCCCTCCATTCCCTATTTCTAAGAATGATTTCATGTATTTTCAGCGACCTGAACAGCTTGAAAGTAGCTTTCGATTGATTAATCCGACGACAATCACTTTTATTTGGAATAATCACAGAACAATCTATAGTGGAAATGAATAACTGCCAAATCATGAAATTCAGGGTTAGGGTTAGGTTTCGAATGTGCTGATAACCAATGCCTCTGATTAACTTGCTAGGGGTGTCCAACTAACTAACTCTCTCTCTCTCTCTCTCTGAGCGTCCCTGTTGGAACTAAATATACTCAGATAACAATAGACACTTACGTGACATTTGACACGAACCAATCAGGTTGCAGCAGGATGTAAACAAAGAACAAGGCCGGGCAAGCTTACTATGAGCTCTTATGGAAAAAGGTTGAAAAATGAAGGTTTTAAGTAAAATTACGTTGAATTGGGGATGACTGGCCTTAATGAATAGTAATAGCGTAGAGCTAGTACGTAGTTGTAGCTTTTAGTTTAGGATGAACACGAATGGTGGCAAGTACGCATCAGCGTGCTGTGTCCAAATGCATGGATTTCTGACAACTTTTCGGATTCAGCGACGATTGTTGTATACTATAATATAGGATTGTGGTAATGCATACTTTGACGACTTTATAGGCTCCAGGTCTCGAGCGAAATTTTCAAGCATATCTCATGTTCAGAATTATATGCTATAAAATACAGCTGCTGCCACACATCACAATTTTGGCGTATTGATTATGAAACTTGAAAGCTATGGAGATTCTATCAAATTTTTGGATTTGAGTGGAACAGCATCTTCTTCTAGCACTGCGGTGAAAACTACGAAGTATTTCATGGAGCGCTACGTACACGGGTTAGAGACAAAGATTGAGGAGACAATCCACTCTTTGTGGAAGCAATATTCTAGTGAACAGCCAATGTTATCGCAACTTGCGGAAAAGTGAGATTTCGCACGGAATGGAAACACACATTCTCAGAAAATCCATCATTGATTCGTCTTGCACATGTAAGACAGGGTAAGTCAGGAAAATGACATTTTGTCAGAGACTCCTGCAATAGATATATTGTAACCCTGATTTATTTTCACCTTAGGTTCTGATATATGCTCTCATGCATATACATTGATTAAGACAATCCAGCACCTGAAGCTACAAGGACTACATTGTGATTTGCATCAGCATCAGTGAGCTCGATCGTGATTGACAAGCAATCTCTCAACCGTACTCGCAACCGATCAACTCCTACCTCAAGGTAGATTTTGGTGTATCGGTAGTCTTCAGTTTTATAACATTCCACCAAACACAAATAATCCAAGAACATTTTCACCTGGAGAATCGTTCATTCCACAAATTGCACTGCACATGACATGCACTGTTGGTACACATTGACCATGGCACCGCTCAATTACGATCCGTAGCATGCTATTAGGCATTACGATATTCACAATGGAACTGAATTTTCACAATTGCTGAATATGTTGCATCATTCTTTTTTAATTTTCAATCTCGAATTAGAGTAAGCGATTAGTCCATATTTGGTTAGTTGATACACAATGCTGCATAGTATGACACCAGACAAAATTTTATACTCCTTGATTCTTCCGATCAGCTGCTCAATATGAATACGTTGTCTCGCCGTCTTTCTTGTTGTGGAACAGTCTGGCTCAGGCATTTGACGGTGTGTCAAATCATGTGCAGGAATATTTAAATCTAGATTTAATTTCTTGATTTCAGACTCAATAGTGAATCGAATCCCTTTTCTGCCATGATAGCATTTCCTGGTTCACCATAGCTGAACTCCATCATTTTCTCACATTTCTTGTCGAATCCACATATTTCACTAATATTTCGATCTGAAATGGTTACTGTGAACAGTTCCTGCACAAAAGTAAGTGCACCACAATCCATCAATCCTTTCAAAGCTGTATGTGATTTATTGACATTCAATAATCATTCTAGTTTTGAGAAATCATGGATGAATGCAAATGGTGCGTTTTTAAGAACCACATATCTACATGGCTAAATCGAAATTTAATGAAGCAGTTACATACGGTTGACCCAATGGTTTAATAATATCCTTACAGCAATACTATAAATTTGACGTCAGTAGGACAAGTCGGGCAATTCAGAAAGAATTTATTGTAGTCTAGCTTAAAATTTCAGCTTCTCCGCATCTTTTCACATTATGATGCTCCTTTGAGAACTGAACTTCACTAGCAATAATTGTCCGTTAATTTGTAATTTTCCTGGACGAGTTTCCTGTTTTGTGCTTCTACTTCATTCCAGAGATTTGATTTTCTTGCGTTTTATCCATCGACTTCCTCTTTCTGCAGCTTCATTAAAGATATTCATCAAGCCTGCACAAAATATATAATATGTTTATTTTACAGAGCAACACTGCTATGCAGGCACCTATCAAGGCGTACTCGTCAGACTCATGCAACGTATCACCGCTACCAATTTCAACTATTCATCTCATTATTGAATATATTGCTCTCAACAATTTCAATCCATTACATGCCATCAAGCAGCAAAACTGGAGTGGAATAAACCGAGACAGACACCAAGTCGATTGTGGCATCAAGTGTGACGACTGCATTTCAGATTGGACTCGATCATTTCGAAACACAGAATTGTTTCATCTAAATTATGTCGCGATTCAATATTTTTGGTACAATAATAGATATGTCATTTTATTAATAAAATGAGAATTCAGATGACTACAATGAACTCCACATGTTATTGGCTCTGGGAAAGGTACAAGCACACACCAGGAACGGTCTGGGTAGCCATCTCCAAGTTACACAGGCTATTAGCACAGTGTTTATCCAGCATTTGTCCTGATTGATTCAATACATGAGCTAGAACAAAAAATGACGATATCAGCTGGGAACGGATCATATTGCCTAACATATATCATATTATTATGGCCATTGAATATGCAGACCAGTGTCCAGTGTAACAGTAATTTGCTAGATAATGATGCAGACTGTGGACTGTACTATATACGATTCCGTAAATAGAACGCATATAACGTCAAGCCCACATAATGAATACCCCACATATTATATCCTGACTCAAGATTAATCTAATGCATGCTATTCGGTACGACAATCCTATAGAATACGACTAAGGATAATACAGCAATAGTTGCTTCATCCGAAAAGTTGTCAGAAATCCATACATTTGGACGTACCATGCTGATGAGTGCTTGTCACCATTCATGTTTATTGTAGGTTAGAACACTGCAAATACATACTAGCTCTACGTTATTATCATTCACCGAAGTCGGCTATTCCCAATTCGATGTAATTTTGCTAAATACCTTCATTTTTCAACCCTTTTCCAAAAGCGCTCATAGTAAGCTTGCCCGGACTTGTCCTTTGTTTACATCCTGCTGCAACCTGATTGGTTCGTGTCAAGGGTCACGTAAGTGTCTATTGGATTATATTAGTCGGATCATCACCTGGTCTGCTCATGTGCTTGCGTGCATACCAACAGTTACATGATATATTTATCGATACATGCCGAATTGTTCACCAAGTTCACCAAGTGCCGAGTTCGCTACTGGTAATCGTCCTATATGAACATGACTTTTTGCGACCTGGAAATTACCATCAAACGAAGCTCCATCGCATCAAGCCGAAGCCTCTCATTTTAGTAGTGAAATAGATTCTCAACAATGTGTCGTTACAATAACAGCAAAATCCATCGACAATGGCGAACTGAAGTGCGTGCATTTTACGATATTGCGACCATACTAATCTAATAATTAATTTACGAGCGTAAAACTGACCTGGCGAACTGGATGTTGGAAAAAAACCAGATTTCAAGGATAAAAACCCAGAAACCCAGGTGACGCTAAAAAAAACCAGATCTGGGTGGAAAAACCCAGGAGTGGCATCTCTGGTTGACAAGTCTTGCAGTGGCAGATCAGGGACTTGCTAATTGATAGAACTTCCGGAATCGTTGACAAGCTTATCATACGCGTATATTATAGGAGTCAACACGAAGAGATTGTATATTCGTCATTTACGCATGTACTTAACCCTAATAAATTGATGCTATATTAGGCTTGCCATACGTCCGGAATTTACGGACATGTCCGGAATTTCACTGTTAAAACTGCGTCCGGAAAGAATTTCTAAAATATGCCTAAATGTCCGGAATTTTGAAGTAAGCTCATAATTTTTTCCTAAATCAACATAAACAATATTATTTTTGGGCAGATTTATGCTTCATGAAATGTTTCTTCGCGCTTTAGTAACACGTATATACCCATTGGTTTTAATATGGGGATACCACCCTCGCAAAAACTGCGATCAAAAATAAACAAAAATAACATTAGGCTAGGTTACAGAAATAAGTTTACTTGTAATCGCAATTACAAGATAACGGTATTTTCATAGAGTCGCTTTAGGCCGTTTGGACATACGAATTACCGATGTACAAGATAGCGTAATGGTGAAGCGTCCTGCTTCATAGTCGGTGGGTCGTGGGTTTGATCCCCGGCCGGATCAGACCATGAAAGACCTGATTAGTAACACTGGTGTCTATGACTTCCCGGCTTGGCGCATTGTGATAGCATGGAGGGGTGGTGAAAGAATTAGAAAGCCGCACAAGACAATATCTATACCTTCCCTTTCCAGCGGCATATGCACACCATGCACTGATGGTATGCGAATGCAGTTATGCACAGATCATGTGTATGTAGCCTATATCACGAGTCGGTGTATATGCCGCAAAAACATCAACTCTGATCATACATAGTAATGTATGGAAGAACCAATATTGTTGACATAATTCATTCAAATCATTGAACGACCAGACTCCTGTAGAAACCAGATGCATAGCCTATAATAAGTCAACAGAAGTCGCATCGACTACCCTACAGTCGGCTCAAGATCAGTGTTTATTTGGGCGTGGCAGGGCTGAAAAAATGTGGCTTCGGCCCTGGTTACAACTTACATCACACAACCACACACTCCTGAATCGGATCGTGACCACCTTTAGTCGATAGACAAAGCTTTGCTGGTGTGACGTCATATCGATCCACAATGTGCTCGCACCTCATTTTGAAATCCGCTAGTGGGCGCTAAAGAGCGTCCGGAATTTGTGTTACAAAAATATGGTAACCCTATGCTATATTGGTAAATTCGAGAAAAGTTGACCCCTCCTTTTATTTCAAACCCACCTTATTTTTCGGCTCGCTAGTGGCTACTGGCTACGCGCCTGATCACACCAAATGGTATCGTCGGAAGCGTTACCCATTGATAGCATCATTCACCAGCACCAATCTTTGAAGAAATATTTTCGGCATTCGTTTATATCAAATCGAAGACGCGAATTTTCAAGACAATAAATACAGCTGCAAAATTCGCTTCGAAATAATAAAAGTCTGCCTAATTTCTACATATACCATGATGTTATTTTCACCAACAGTCATTTTGTGGCTGTTTCTCACAAGCCTACAGTTAATATTTGCACAAGACTGATGAAGGTTCCACGATAATTGAGCTGATTTCGATCGAAAACTTGAGGGGTCCGTGACGGTCCAAAAGGGGTCCACGAAGAGAGAAAGGCTGCCAACCCCTGCTCTAGTCGGTCTAGCTAGTGTATGAGTCAACAACTCAACAACTAATACAGAGATGTATAAGTTCTCTCACTACACACTATACTGATGACAAGCACACGTCCTCACACTACTAATAAACGGTGATAAGAAAGGAAATTTAGGGAGCAGTCAAATAGGATGTAGCATACTTTCACTATTTCTTAAACATTTGTTCGACCCAAGCGGCTGAGCTACTTACTACAAATATTTTTGATTTTGTCAAGTGGGATGCAGCGTTTGGTTATATTTCGCATAGATTTGACAACTGACGTTGTCACTTACAAAACCAGACGATGTATTTACTCTTTCATAATATCATGGTATAACTGCAAAAATTGCACCCAATTTTGACTCCCCATCAGTAATTTTGCGTTGGTCGCGATTTGGTTGAAAGTTGGAGTCGGAGTCAGGAGCATTTTTACAAACTTCGACTCCGACTCCAGCTAGTATATTTTTCACGACTCCCGACTCTCTCTCACGGAGTCGATCTCGATTTCATATGTTTATTGTATCATAAAAACCAAATCCGTGCGGCTACTGCTGTATACATTGTTAATGGGGTAATATGGGTGGCAAGAATAGAAACTCGTTTTACACTCTGCTCAATATCAACGTAGCAACACTCTGACGCCGAATACATTGTCGTGTTTGGCCTAGACCGTTAAGGCGTAAGCTTATATTCCCCGCAAGTCCTCGTCGAAATTGTTGGCAAAGCGTGGGGCGATATTGATTTTATGGGAATATTACATCATTTGATTGCCCTAGTTGATACACTTGGCGACGTTGAAAAAGTCAGTATGTACTTCAGCATTGTGGCATTATGTGGCCTGAGTCGTCGGGCCCTGTGGATATAAAGCTGTATCAGCTGTATCAGCAGTATCAGCTGCATCACCCTGTGGATATAAAGCTGTATCAGCTGTATCAGCAGTATCAGCTGTATCAGCTGTATCACGCTGTGGATATAAAGCTGTATCAGCTGTATCAGTTGTATCGCAGTTGTATCATTAAATATCGAAAATTTTTGCGCTTCACGCTAACTCACTAAACAGTACAACAATAATTTCATGGGAAAAGCGAACAACGTGATGGGGGACGGTTTATCACCCTATAGGAGGCCAAGACTAAAGGTATTTTGCGGAGCCTGACGAATTGCTGTTTCGTTCCTGCCAACGGGTATAAACCCGGAGATGTTTAATTAATTATTATTCGAGGAGTCCTACCTTTTCAAACACACCTCACTCAGCTCAACCGGTCGGTAGCCTAAATCAGATTACGTGAGCAGAGAGAGGAAAAAAATTGATAGCAATCTATATGCAATTCCCGATCATATATTGACCGACTCAATCATGAAATATAGAAATTTCTCTTGCTTTGCGCGTTTAGGCGAGAAGAGCTGACTCACTAAATGGACACTCAATGTAGATGATATTAGTGGCATTATGTTGCCGGAGTCATCGCTATAGGTATCGTGTACATTAATATAGGCTATAACTTCACTAAAATGTAGAGTTGGTTTTAGAAATACGACGTCAAGTGACGTCATGAGGTTCACGTTCGTGTTCAGTTCACACAGAACCTTTCTAAAAGGTTCACGTTCACACGAACCTGAACCTTTCAGATGTTCACACCCTCCCTGGTACGTAGGGGAGATGTGGTACCGATGGATCACTGGGACCGAAAATACTTGAAAAATTATCCATGATAATTCCATGATTACACTCCGTGAATTTGTCTACAGTAACATGCTGGCAGAATCTTTCCCCACAGGCAAAAGAATTCGACCTGCGTGAGTTATGGGGTCTGTGACGAATGATTTACGTTTTAGGGGGGGGGGGGGGTAAAGTAAATTTGGGTCGACATTTGCATTTTTCTATATCACCTTTCAGACCAACAAACCCGCCATAATTTGTGATGAGAAGTGTAGGGCTTGTATCATGGTATATAATGGCACCTATTTTCTGAATCAATACCATCCTCGAGTGAGCTATTTTCAGTTCAATTACAATATTTATGGGGTGGGGGACCTATGGTACCATAGCCAAATCAAGCAAAATAGATGGACCAACTAATCACTTAACAACAGAAACTCGCCTACATATATATAGGCTGTAAATCATAGTTACCTGTGGTGTTTTATTGTCGCTAATACGAGGTATTTGGAAGTCAAAATGTCGATTTGCGGGTGATATGTATGTGGCATTAATTTTGTAAGTTTGGGCGTAAATCAAAATATGATTTTATGCCAACATTTGAGTTGATATAATCTATTTTATTCTTGAAGGGCGTGACCAAACATTCTTCATTGGCTTGCTGTAGCTTAGCTTATAGTACACAACAAAACAAGTTAACAAATTTGAGTTTTTGAGCGTATGTCTCATAGGTCCCATGGTCGTGTGCCTTTGGACTCACCGGGTGGGGACCGATGACACGTTCGAGGAACAAATTTTAGACGTTTATAAATATTTTTTGAAAAGGCGGATATCCATGTTATTGTCCGCGATAGGTAGATCTTGTATCGAAGTATTAAGACAGCAAAAGATCTGCCATTTTCGGCTGAAGATTTGAGGGCAAGAGATCATTTCGCAATTTTTGATCCATCGGTACCACATCTCCCCTACGTACACCGAGCAAAGATTTGAAATTTTGTACTCGCCATATAAAACATTACAATTTCCACAACGAAGCATTAAAAATCAACAGCTGCTGATGTATATCATAACCGAACCGTTCTTTGCCGTTTCTCGTAACGGCAGCGTGCAATATCTGTATTAAGTAGAAGGCATAATTTTATGGTCACTTTATCTTATTCTCATATGACTCTATACCTTAAACGGGCGCCAATCGTTATTTCGCAATTCTTTACCTGCTGCCATAGCCATCCGCTTATATGCCATGATAGCGTGTGTTGTAGCCAGGGCCGTAACAGCACTTCGTCAGCCCCCCCCAAAACGTTGGCTTTGGGCCCCCCATGGGGTGATAAACCCAACTTATGGGGGCTTCGCCCCCCAGACCCCCCTTTGCCCATCCGCTTTTGACGCTATTTGACATCTCCATTGGGTGTCAGTTTGGTGAGACAGCTTTTTCCGTCTAGACGCGCCAAGCGCGAAAAATTTCAGTAATTCATGATGGAATCAGGCAATATGATCGGGAATTACATATATATTGCTATCAATTTTGATCCTCTCTCTGCTCACGTAATCAGATTTACCAGTAGAGCTGAGCGAGGTCTGATTTAAAACGTAAGACCGCCCAATAATAATTAGACATCTTCGGGCGTATACCCGTTGGCAGGAACGAAACAGCACTTCGTCAGCCCCGCCCCCCCCCCACAAAAACTTGGGTTTTGGGTTCTCATAGGGTGATAAACCGACCCCTCATCACAGTGTTCGCTTTTGCCACGAAATTAGCTGCACTGTTTAGTGAGCCAGCTCGAAGCGCGAAAATTTTCGATAATTCATGATACAATCGGCCAATAAGATCGGGAATTGCATATATATTGCTATCTATATCTTGTCCTCTCTGCTCACGTTATCAGATTTACCGGAAACTTTAGGGCCCGTAAATAATAATTAAACATCTTCGGGCGGGTGAACTCGTTGGTATGACTTCGTTACATGATTTTATTTCGTGACTTCCTGTCTGCTATATCAAAAATATATAGAATCGCTCAAACGTACTAAACTAAAAGACGCACACGATTTCAAATTGGTATTTCTTCACTGGCATATAGTTTTTCCCTGTTGGATGGTATTTGTCTTCTGAGGTTCAGATTGCCAAGACAGGAACATATGGCGCCAGTCATTTAGGCGCCTATGGACAATTAAACCTATTATTTTGTATATATAACGAAGTTTTCGGTCTGCGTACGGGCAGTCCGTTTCGGCCAAGCTTTTCGCGCTGCCGATCGTTCTGGCACATTTCTTGGAGTCGCATCTCCGCATGTAATAAGTCCTAAATCGTTATATATCTTGGTGCGTAGTGGCGTGTTAATGGCCATCGCCGATATGTCCATTTTTATAAATCTTGCGTGTTTTTTCTTGGGGGAAGAGTACCAAATAATCAAGATATTTGGCAACTTTAAATCGCGCCCAGCGCGAAAAATTTTGGAAAAAATTGCATAAATTTTCAAAAAATACTCTATAATTTATGCTAATTCACGAAATAATTTGAGGCCTCCTTCGAGCTCGGCCCCCCCCCAATTGGGGGGTTTGGGGTGCGGCAGTTACGGTGCTGGTTGCAACTAGAATAAGGACCAAAACAGCAATTCGTCCTGCACTCCGAACGTTGGTCTTGGGCCCCAATAAGGTGGTCAATTTTCAAGTGGAAGACTGAATTATTGTCAATATTATTATTAATTGCATTATATTACTATTCATTTTTAAGCCTCTCTAAGCCCCCGATAGTCAAATTTACCAGTGGAGCTGAGGGCACGTAATTCAATCATCTGGTATGTTGTTGTAATTACTTTATTGTATGTTTTGAATACGTGACCACCGGTCTGCTCTATATAACATCAAAAGATATTGCAGTCACCCAAACGTAGATGACGAAAAGAAAAACTTTCGTGAGACGCACGCACAAATAATTGCTCTGTATTTATTCCTCTGTGGGTGGCCCGGGTGGCATTTGTATTGTGGGCTCAGATTTTAAGGATAGGATTATTAGTCACGCACACCCAGCGCGGCTATTGACAATGGACACATGCTCAAAGTTTGGGCCAAGGTCTTTCTTTAGTAATATACTTCTTGGAGTCGCATGTTGGCCGAAACTGCATTTGTGTTTTGGTATGTCGTGGCTCTGTAATGACCGGCACCGAAATGCCTATTCCTGTAAATTACGCATACTTTTTGTCATGAGGGTGAGAGGTATGCATTTCAAAATCAAGCTATCAAGAGACATTTAAATCGCGAAGCCCGAAAAAAATGTTCAAGTTAATCAGATCTCACGAAAATACTCTATAATTTATGTTGGTTTTACCAAATACTTTTGAGTTCCCTTCAAGCGCTCTCACCACCCTATTGGGGAATTTGGGGTGCGTCAGTTACGGACCTGGCAAGAATGCAAATCGTTGGATGCGATAAATCGTCCCTTATTAAGTTGGGCAATGGGTACATTATGACGTAACAAGCAAATAGCGCATCATTTATTGAGGAAGTTGTTGTTATCTCATTAGGCCTTTTCGACGCAATCCTTATATTGTCTTTATTATATCTTGTAAGATTAGTTCTACGAAGCCAAATAAATGTAATCGTGAGTAATCGTGATTACTTTTCCAATGTAATCGTAATCGTAATCGACTACTTCCTCATTTTGCTGTAATCGTAATCGTAATCGCATCATAATCGCGTGATTCAGAAGTAATCGTAATCGCAATCGATTACATTCATGAAGTAATCACCCCATGTCTGGTGTGCATGCCTCCTCTTTACATCACCTAGGCCAAGGTGGATGTCCGATTCCATAGACTACTCCAAGTTGCTTCGACACCTTCCTATCCTTTCATTGTATCGCATTTTTGTGGTGTATGAAACTGATAAAATTGCTAATAAACAAATGATGATGATGATGATGAATCGTGTAGCTATCAAATACAATTATATTTATTTACTCATTTCGTACATAAAGCTTCAAAACATATTTTATGTACAAGGGGCTCTCACTCTCAAAAATGATATACAGTGCCTCCTTTTTCGATTTCCGCACGCTGTGCGCTGCTGGATATAATACCTAGTTCGAAACATTTTGTTGAAAATAACCTCAGTAAGCGTGACAGCAGTGTTTTAACGGGAAATTGGCGATTTTAAAGTACGCGAAATTCATTTTACGTGAGTCATAATAACCCACTACATTTATGAAAACATATGTAGCAAACATCGTCGCGCCATTCTACATATCCGCCTTGAAAGTCTTATAATCTTGTATTGCGTGTTTGAATTACGCATTGCTGTGAAAACATATCGTAATGGCAGCTCATTATCATGAAGCAAGCAGATAGCCCATTGTAGTTCTTCTATTGCACGGATGCAGCCTTTGAATCTCCCTGTCATTGAAGTTGTACCGTCTGATCTCACAACAGCTGGGTTTTTGCAGAGGTCGGTGTTGGAAATAAACTGATATATTTCTTGCCAAAACACGACCTTTTCCATTGGGAGGTGACAAGTGACCGAGGTAATACTCACCTGGTTCTCCTACTAAAACAATATGTTCCTCCAGGTCTGTTGTCATAGAGCATTTTCCAGTGGGTGCCTCAACCATATTCAAAGTGGCATCTTTTCTTCCATCGAAGTAGAGTCCATTCACAAGATTCAAGTTTTCTGCTTCTCTTCTTTGTATTTCTTTTCTGCACCTTTCTCTCTCTCCTCTTAATTTGCCGTGATCTACCACAAACGAATCACTTTTTTAGTTGTTTATTCCAACATCTTCCAATACACAAGTTGCAGCAGCAGCTCCTGTAAGGCCCAATACATTATACCGTTCACAAACTCTTGCCAAGTTGATCCCCAACACATGGTTTTGGTTTGATGGTTGAGCACCTCCCATAAAAGTTGAATCATTACCAGAAGATGTTAATTAAGATTGCATTGACTCTGAACCACTTTGATTAAAGCTGAATTGCCCAATAGAAGTGCTGGCACCTGCATTAGAAGCACCGGGTTGTTGGATCGAGCTTGACTGCCTTCGAAATCTTTCGTCAGCTGATGAAAGAGGCACAGCGTCAACCAAACATTTTCCCTTGCGCTCTGCTTTTTGATCTTCAAATCGTTTGGTTCCATCCTTAAGCCACATTGACATTGGAGTGCAATTTTATCTCTCTGTTTGCTATCGCAGCAGAAGATGCCAAAAAGCCTATCAATATCTTGCAAGAGCGTAGTTTGCATTTCTTTATAAGAATTTGATGTTCTAGATTTTTTGGGATACCGAGTTAGTTCACTCAATTTCAACATCAGTTGATTGACTTTTTGCGCAATAGGAAACTCTTTTATGGGAAATACATTGCACCAAATCCAATGGTCACGTAGCTCCTTTGCAACTATGAAGAAAGTTCAATCATGCTCTCTACTATCGAAATTACCGAATCGAAAATACTAGGTTGATATAAAAATCAACTGATAAGTCCTTCAAACAAGATTTTGTTGTTAAAGCAGCAATGTAACAAACAGTCACATGCTAATCGGCGTTGCAAACTTCGAAGAACCAACCAACACTTTTAATGGCGGTCTAAAAATCGACAATTTGCTTGTAACTTTTTTTCTGTACATTTTGAAGACAAAGTTCTATGGAAGTGAGATAGAAACATGTTGCTTCCGCAGATTTTAAACCCAAAACTGGCTTTCTAGCATAAGCAATTATCAAGATATGGCCAAATCAGCTATTTTCGACTCGTTTGGTGAAATTGCTCGGCCACTAGAGGGCGTAAGAACCTGAAATTATGATAGAAGTTATTCATTTTTGATTTGGGGCCAAATATCAGAGGCACTTTTTGAAATTCAAAATTTTCTTTTTTTCACTCCACCCTAATACCTGCGTCCGGCGCGTATGGTGGGCCGCATTGTCACTTGAAATCCATTAATTTAGTCTTTATTCTAGTTTTATAGCATATTTTGCGCAATACTTGGTAAAAGTTGCATGAAAAATATAGACAAAAGTTGAAAAAAGTTGCAACATAAAACTCCTCCAAACAGATTAAAGCACCATGCTTCATACATTATGAGTATTTACGAAGCTTCCAGATGCTGTAAAAAAAGTTGCAAAAACTTGCCTTTTTGAAGGTGGGTAGGGTACCGTAATATTAGGGTTAGGGTGAGCCCGTAATGTTAGGATATGGTACCCCCTAGGGTTAGCGGTTAGGGTGAATGTACTAATAATGTAGTGGTGAATGTAGTAATAACGCGAAACACTTCCAACAACACCTCTGGGTATGATCACAGCATATATAATACCGGTACCAAAATTTGTTATTGAGCCCAACGTCGTGTCGGAAATTAATTATTATTATCTGTAGATGAAATACAACAGTGATAGCATAGCAACAGTTGATTATAGCAACGGTACCTTCCTACTCGAGAGAGAGAGAGAGTCTTTATTTTCATCGAACCAAAATACATAACAAACGGCAGTGATGGTGGTACAGAAAATATGCGTGCACAGTATTCGGTATTAGATAGGAATAATCGATAAGACCGTGAAGGTCATCTAGTCTGATCACACCAGCATCAAACAGGTACACTTGACTCTGAACAGTCTGGCTGTAAAGAAATGCTTAGTTAAAGGAAAATAGAAAAAAAAGAGGCAAAGGATCAATGAAGCAATGTCTGGGCGAGGTAGGGCAACAGTGTTAGTGTAACGACAAGTGGTGATCAAGTAGGGCTTTTTTGAATCTATTATAAGGCAATTCACGGATAACTAATCTTCACTACGTCACTCAGCACATAGGCCTACAAAACATTCTATTAAAATATTTCCGCGACCAATGTTTAGTCGGCATCCCTAGAAGGCTAAAACCATTCTTGTTATGCTTGCAGTTGGGACGGAATCTTGTATAAACCTGTCATTGCCTGCACTATAGCAGTTGCAAAATTAAAGTCAGCACCATATCTACCATTTCTGCCTCTCTTGCGCTAAATGAACAGAGGTGCGCCGCGTTCTTGTGTTTCAATAAGATTTTTCAACTCAGAAATGGTCTATCAACCACTTTACCAGCTACCACCTTATGACGACCAACACATATATGGCATTATAATAATAGAGGTGAAGAGGCCGCTAGTTACCCGAGTATTTGAACATGCCATTTGGGGCACATAACTTCAGAATAACGCGAAACAATAACTTCATATCGTTAATTTATTCGCTAAAACCTAGTGATAGCCTACCTGAGTGAGTACTGACTAGTGAGTTGAGTAATGAGTATGTTACCTATCCGCTAGTAGTGCTGTCCGTCACAACATCGCTAGTTATCAAAGCGGAGTCTCCATGCCAGCTACGTTGTAAATAGGCCTTTTGCAGGACTTCGATCACGTGACTAGATACGCATAGCAACAACAAATTGGGTAGCAAGCTACTTTTTCGTGCACCTGACTCAATGCTAAATATCGTGTAGTATATTGTTGATTTCTAGTTGTAATCGTTTCAGAAATTAGTCGTGTAAGTGCGCAGGGGTTTAGATGTGTTAGATGTCAATAATCAACAAAGGATTTAGAGCAGGGGTGGGCAAACTTTTGAGCTCGCGGGCCGCATTCAACATCTGAATCCATTCGCGGGCCGCACTATATAAAATTGGGATTATAAACCAAATCGCAATATTGGTATTTCATTATATTATGAGGACACGGAGATAATACATGTGACAAACATTGCTTTTGATGATATCGTACACGCGTCAGAAACATATAGGCTAGGGGCGAGATTTCATAGGCTGGTCGACCTCAATAACCAATTTGTCAAAACTATAGAGATGAAAGTCGGTTGTCCCGATTCTCAGAACAGGATTGAAATTTAAATCTGTGAGCACTGTACAGCGATCTGTTCATAGATTTACTAATTCCACTTTTGGTTCAGTTCCAGGAAATGCAATGCTGACAGCATCACAACCATGTTAGCTTCAAACACGTTTCTACTATGTGTAGATAAAATATAAATATCCCAATTCTACGCATACAGAAAACGAATCTACCTAAGATACGCGCTAATCGTTTTTTATTAGCATATCACTGAAATAAATAAAACTGGAGTGGCCAATCTGGAATCACACTCGTGAATCGAATTATGTGAATCTCGTTTAAAATTTCTGTGATGTTTAGCATTTAAAACCTTTCAAACTGCGTTGGCCTTGAGATCGGGCTGTCGCGCCAGAAATTAAACATAAAAATAATATCGGAAATATTTACCCTAGAACAGTGGTTCTCAAACTTCTTAAGACACGCCCCCCTTATGAAGGTGAAAGATTTCGCGCCCCCCCCCCCTTATCGTCATATCACAAAACGCACCCAGGATGCTTGCAAACCTAGCGGATAGTTTGATTGCATGGAAGGTTACGACTGTGGATGAGAGTTTTTCAAATATGTCATTCAGACTAAATACAGAGCAATCACTCTGAATTGGATGCGAATCGCGGGGAGCGCGAAAATTTTTTTCAGTTGAGCTCAGCATCGCGCCCCTTCGCATGCTTTCACGCCACCAAGGGAGCGCGCCTCCCCAGTTTGAGAACCACTGCCTTGGAATTATCATGATGAAATATAATTAGAAAAAGTTTAATCAAGTCCCTGCATTAATTCGATTTTTAGTACGCAATTTATCAATATTTTTAATAAGTTTCATTAGACTCTCGCGGGCCGCACAAAACGGTGTTGCGGGCCGCATGCGGCCCGCGGGCCGCATGCGGCCCGCGGGCCGTAGTTTGCCCACCCCTGATTTAGAGTGATTCCGCCAAAACACCGCAGAACTCCCTCGGTAACGTAGTCGTATTACAGAACATAACTATGATTGCATCATTCATATGTACCTACATTCATGCACATGAAGCAGAGTAATTGGTATACATTGTATCGTAAGAGTGTTATCAAGCTTAACGAATACTATTTGGCTGCTGTAACGCCTGATTTTGGATATAATGACTGAAGCAGCTGGAACTAGCCTTGGTGAGTATAGTGACTACGTAAACATATTCTACTGGATCTGATGATTTGCTTAATGCCAAAATCTTGAAACAATGTGGCTGATCACATCGAAAATATTGTTTGGCCAGAACCTGCTACCAAGTCTAAACGAACCAGTGCACGACACTGTTGCGTTCCGCAATGTTGCAATGATGGTCGTTCCAGTGCCTCACTTACGTTTCATCGTTTTCCAAAGGATCCGCAACTTCGATCCAAGTGGATTTGGAAAATAAGACGAGATGTTGGCGCAAACTTAATGGTAAATATACATAACATTGTTTACCTTTATTATTCACAGTGTTTATTTTTAACGTCGATTTTTAAGATTACAGATGGGACTAGAGTTTGCTCGGCCCATTTTTCTAAAGAAGATTTTGCACCACCTGATCGAGCTGGCCGACGCTGGCTAAAAAGGCAATCTGTTCCATCTATCTTCAAATGGTCAACCCCAGTTAATCCGAGGAGAAAGATTGTTAGAGGCAGGCCGAGGTGGGTCTAATTAGGTTGTAGGTGAGCAAGGCGAGCAATAAGCACAATAAACATATTAGCATTATCTCAAGCAAGTAGAAGCTTCAAACGTCAAAGAGTATACTATTGCTAGATTAGAATTCAGCTCTAAACATTATTAGTGACATTGACCGATTTTTTTCGTGTCTACAGCTCTTCCAATGGGATACGAACAGAGCAGTCTAATGCAGCGATAGAACAGTCGTCTCAACTGCAGAGAGATTTTGAGGCTGTAAAGGAAGAGAACACTGCTTTACTGCAGCAACTTAAACTTGCTCAGCGGGATGTTGAGAAAAGGGAATCTGAGATTAGTGATCTTAAAGACGCAGCCACTATAACCAGTGAAAAAATACAAGAGCTCGAAACTAGTCTTAGAATTAGTCGTTTTAGTTTGGAACGTTTCTCGAAAGACAATCATTTGATCAAATTTTATACAGGCTTCCCTACATATGAGCACTTTACACTATTTTTCGAGCTTGTAAAACCTACAGCGGACACTATGACATATGTGTATGCTTCTGGAGTAGGCAAATCTAGACCAGTCGTGCGCAAGCTGCAGTTGATAGATGAGCTATTTTTATTTTGTGTTCGGATAAGGCTTGGACTTTTTGAACTTGACCTGTCCCAGCGGTTTAACATCCACACGTCTACTGTTAGTAGAAAAATCGTAACTTGGGCCAACTTTCTATATTACTTGTTAGGCAATCAGCCAATTTGACCAACAAGAGATCGCATTAATGAACTTATGCCACATAGTTTCCAAGAGCTCTATCCATCAACTAGAGTCATTATTGATTGCACTGAGCTATACGTTCAGGTCCCTTCATCAATGTTACTGCAATCACAGATGTATTCATCCTATAAGTCGAACACAACCCTGAAGGGTTTGATTGGGATTGCTCCCCACGGAGCTATAACATTCGTATCGAGCCTTTATACTGGTTCCATATCAGACAGGGAAATTACACGATGCAGTGGAATTTTAGAGCTTCTTGAGCCTCATGACAGTGTCATGGCAGATAAGGGGTTTGACATTCAATCTATGCTTAACAAAAGGAATGTTTCACTGAATTTACCTCCTTATCTCTGCCATCAGAACCAGTTTTCACCAGATGACATCTTGAAAACAAAGGCCATTGCTAAAATTAGAATTCACGTTGAGCGAGCAATAAGAAGGATCAAGGAATTTCACATTTTTGATTCAGATATACCATTAAACACCCTTGGTTCAGTTAATCAACTTTATACAGTGGCTTGTTTGCTTACCAATTTTCAAGGCCCATTAATTAAAGAGATAGATGATGCTGTCACTGCCGACAATATTCATCAGGATGACTAGCTTTGTTCACAATTACTTTCATTTGCGTTGAGCTTAATATTGTACTTATATTCGTTGAATTTTTGAATAAACATGGAAAGAAATGGAATTTATTAAGTTTTGTTCTGTATTCATTGGGTAGGCCTATTATGCAGCTCACAAGAAATAGTCGAAGAAAAATTTGTCAACATTATCCTTGGCAATTTGAAAAAATGCAGGATCAAACATAATCCTCTCAATGAAAAAAGTTTCGTCACTCACATAGCTAAAAAATTCGCACCAGTCAAGACCACTCAATGCTAATTGGCACTGAACTTGATAATAATAGTCATGGGTCCTTTTGAGTCTGATCGGATTGGAATCTACATCTTTTAAAATGTAAGCTACATTCCTGAAGTCGGTAGCGCCTTCTTTAACAACTTTGATCTCCAAGAGACCAAATGGACTCAGTCCTTGTAGCTCAACGGTGCCATCAAAAACCTTGCGGTCAGGTGTGCAGCCCAACCAGGGACATTTTGGATTGATAATTAAGCCGGATGGGTAAAGATTCACTTTGTCTTTTTTTGCTTTAGAAGCATATATAAATGCAGCCCGTGATTCTAAATTCAGCCCCCTCTGCATTGGTCCTGTAATAACTCTGCGTGATGGATTAAGGTACGTGATAAGAGTCTCAAAGTTACTTTGACGCTTTGCAACTAGTCCAAATTTACTGGCAGTAATTCTCGACTTGCGAAGCTGAGTCCAATAACTGCTATGACTTTGTGCTCTTGTCTTTGTCTCCACATCTATGGCCACTTCTCTAGATAGACTCATTGCATATAAGTCGGCGAGCTTATCCTGCTGAAGACATAATGATATTGCATTGTTGAAGCGGATACCGGCATCGGGAAGGGGCAAATTTGGGAAGACAGTGCATGAGTAGTCATTAATCAGATATTCGGCTGACATTTTTTGTTGGTACGAAATCACGCTGCCCTTCACCGCATGACCAAATTTAGTAGGCTTCATTTCCATTGAATCATTTAATCCAGGTGCTAGTGTTGCAGCAAGAGGCTTGGGACTTAAATCGCCATATTGATTTTGACTGAAAATTGGATAATAGGTGGCTGGCGAATACAGAGTTGATTTAATATACCGATCGTAGTTGGCTCCAGGTTGAATTTTCTTAACTAGTACGTCCCCAATTTCTTGATTGCCTATCTTCCGCTCCCTTGGAATACTCCATCGCTCCTTCATTCCAGTACATGTGGCGGAGTCTGGTACGCTATGCAGCCCAAGTTGTTTGCAATGTGCCAGGTAATAGAGCAATCCAACTACGTGATTGCAGTAGCCTCCTAGGCCTGCAGCGCACGAGCAGTTGCCAGAAATAGATTTTGTCGGGCCAGTTCGTTGCACCATCACTTGCAGCTGATGAGGATGCTCGTTTTTCTTCATCGAGTGGTGACACTTAGCAGTGACAATGGCGGAGTCAACATCATGTGATACTGCAATATTGATGATAATCAAAAACCAGGAAGTATTGCAATGACCACTGAGCTTGGGCTAAGCACTGAGCTTGTTAGGTGCATGAAATTATTATTTTTGAAAAATATAACTGAATAAGAAACTGGTACTTACCTCTACCGGTTGAAGCTGATGCAACCGCCATAGCTCACGATCGATGTCAATCGAAATATTGCAAAAATTAACAACTACTACTACAACAACAACAACTACTATCTACAACTATCTTACTGCTGCAAAAATATCACTCAGTCTCCTTCAATGCCGAATTTTGTGTCATCAAATCAATGTTGGGTACGTACCAAACAACGATTAAAATATCAATTATTTTAACGGAATTATTCTAAATCCTTTGCGTAGCATTGACATTCGACACATCTGAATCCCTGCGCACTTCCAAGACTAATTTCCGAAACGTTTACAACTAGAAATCAACAATATACTACACGATATTTAGCATTGAGTCAGGTGCACGAAAAAGTAGCTTGCTACCCAATTTGTTGTTGCTATGCGTATCTAGTCACGTGATCGAAGTCCTGCAAAAGGCCTATTGCTATGATACAACTATAGTATAGTATACTATCCACACCTAACTTAATGCTGCAATAAATATCACGCAGTCAATGTCCTGCAATGTTGAATTTTGTGTCATAAAATCATAGTTGATGACTACCAAATAACGGCTACAATGTCGATCATTTTGACGCAAGGAGTTTACATAGCTCATGAATCAAAGACATCCAACATATTTGAATCCTTGCGCATTTCCATGATACTTGCGTTTTATGTAAAACGTTTACAATCCGAAAACGAAATATACTGTATCCGAAATACGGCTACGTTAACGAGGGATTTCTGCGTAATTCTGACGATATCATTATATATGCTTTGTACAGGATTGACATCTCGCATAGGTAAATCTCTGATGACTTCTACAACAAATTTCCGAAATGTTTACAACCAGAAATCAACAGTACACTATGCGATATTTAGCACTGAAGCAGGTGCGCGAGAAAGTAGCTTGCTAACCAATTTATGGTTGCTATATGCGTATCTAGTCACGTGATCGAAGTCCTGCAAATGGCCGATTAGTTAGAAAGGCATGGAAAAACTATAATTCCAGTGGTATCATGGAATCAATGATCAGTGCCTGTCCGCAAAACGTCGCGGTGCAGCGCCAGCTTTAATTTCACGGTTGATGAAACAGACATATTTCCTCGCTGTCTTCGGACATCCGACAGTGTTAGTGTACATTGGGTTATAATTTTCATCTGGACAAGCTACACACAATGTACAAGGCGATAAGACACAATGCAATGTAACGAACAGATAGGAGGATGTCGAACGACACGCATCAGTAGCGATCCTTTACTCAAACATCCACCTCGGCCTAGAGTGCCCGATGTCACAGTTCTTTTTCGATGTTGGTCTTTTTGAAGCCGCGGCCCTTTCTACTAGTTCTTTCCATTCCTTGTGAGTGCTTTCTTTTTTCGGGTCTTTTTTCTGGGCTTTTTTGTCGCTGTAAGAACGGCGACATCCGAACATATTGACGTTTCTAATCATAATCCACTGTGCCAATAATCGCGTTAATATCCTTCTTGGACATACTTCCAATCTGAGGATGTGTAAATCTGAAATATTGTTGTATGAGCATTTGACAAGCCACATTACGCAGTAGTATAGAACAAGTGATTTGTGGTACAGAACTTCAGAATAACGCGAAACAATAACTTCATATTGTTAATTTATTCGCTAAAAGCTTTTCGACTGACCCTCATCAGTAGCGAAACGTCAGTGATAGGGTGAATCAAATTCAAAATGTAAGAGCTATTTTGTAGTATAGCCAATACATTATCCGGAATTATCTCAGCTCCGGATCGGTAAACCCGGCCCCACTGCTTCCGTGCTTTTCAAGTTCTGCAGCTGCAGCGTTTCGTAGCGGAGTGTTGTTGATGATATCACATTAAATGTATTGAATTTCCTTTGCCGGATGAGTCTTTAGCACAAAGTCAGAGCTATTAGTACTCTTCCAACGTCCCCCTACTGTCACACGCTTTACGAAACCTTTCATGAAGCAGGTTTCCATGTCAGATGTATAAATGTATTCAGTTCACAGTTCAGGCTATATGTAAATGACTGGTGACTCGTGACAACCTGCATTGATAGCAGTGTGGTCTTATGTCCTTCTTCATAATAATTTACTCCGATTGTGTGATGAATGTTGGTAGCTCTTCTGCACTGCGCCATGGCATGACTTAAGGTTACACGGCAGTGACGGCACTCCAGAAGCAAAACAAAACTGAGACTGAGGGAGTGCCGGAGTGGGAGTTATCCAGTATAGAGACTAGAGTTGGTGTACACATCGTACGCGATCGTGTCGCGAGGACTAACATGTTGACTATTTCGAAAAGACTGGCGACCAAGAATGATAGGCCTATATTTTGTTTTCTAGTATATACCGTACCGTTCGGCGTACTCTAGGCCTACTTATTAAGTTATTATGGACATAAGATTTCTGCTCATCTCAGCTCTACATACAGCGATACAGCCATGAGCCAGAGTGTCAAGTCACCATAAAACGAACGCTTCATTGTCACTCTTACTACTCACTATATAATCTGTAGATTATATTTCCTTATGGATGCTAGAATGTAGATCTGATCGGGCTGTGTTTTCTTATTTATCTCCTTAATTAAATGGCACTTCTCAGTGCTGAGTACTCAGCCCTCCTAACATTTCGAAATTGATCTTATGACAGATTTCACACTGTGCATCTAGTCTGTTCACGCCATAAAATTAGATTCTTCATTCAGGGAGCACTTCCATCAATCATGCACTTGTAATTCACTGCGGTAAACGTGTTTGGATTTCATTCTATAGAGATAGAACATGATTGTACAATGCACATCATTTATATACCAGTTATACAGATCTAATCAGCGTTCACAATGATGGACCGCGGTTGCCTGGAAAAATGTATCTACATTCTAATAACATTTGACAACAGTATTTTATTACATATTTTACCAGTTTACTTGAATTAATTTCTTCGTAATAATTTCCTACTGTGCATACTCCAGTCTTGTCATTACTTACTTCAATCTTCACTCCAAATGATAGGCCTACCAACATCCAATCTGACATTTTGATAGTGTTCATTTTAGTTCACTTTACTTGTTGAATGATTTCATTGTATAAAAACACCACAAGATTGCGAAAAGATAGGAAGGTGTCGAAACGACTTGGAGTAGTCTTTGAAATCGTACATCCACCTTGGCCTAGGCTATGTAAAGAGGAGAAATGCACACCAGGCCTGTTCTAGCGTAATCTCAATCTATAGAAGCATTGCTATCAGAGAAAAAAGTATTGGATTTATAAAAATAAATATATGAATTCTTCAAAGGTCTATAATGAATAATCAACTTAGCTTCCACTGGTTGGAATTGAGCCATACTGGTATTTGGTGTGCAGCATTTTTAGGCAACATAACGATTACACGGGGTAGCTAATAAAATTTGAAACAAAAGTTAATTTTGAACAACTCTATTGCGCATTGAATGACTGGTAATCTCAATCGTTGGCTAGTATTTATTCTGTAGAGTCAGTTTGTGTTTTTACATGATTTTTATGATGTGATTGAGTGGCGTTTGCTGTATTTCAGATTAAGCACTGTGACTGTGATTCCTGTTACTGTGGGTGGGTGGGTTTTCTATTTATTCTCCCGGATTCCGTGCGCTATTCCGATGGTTAGATTTTTTAATCATGTCTGATGACGAGAAGACCGATGCCGCAGAGCGTAACGGAGTTTCAGATATTGGAAATGCGGATGCGATTATGGCAAAGAAATCTAGTGGAGATGAAACTAAGACTGTAATGTCTCCAAATCAAACTGAGGATATATCAGAAAATAAAACCCAACCCAACTCTGGAATTACAAATGGACTACTTGACGAATTCTCAACAAAATTGTCAATGTCTGTTATGAATTCGTCCGTAAAACCCGCGCATGATGGCGGGCTATCTCCAAATTCTTCAGTACCAAACAGCGATCACCCTGAAATTGACGGGGAGTTAAATCTGACAACAGAATCTCAGACGAACTGTAATCCATTGGTTTGCGAAGCCGATGGCATCAAGTATTTCAGATACGAGAACGAATCACAAATGTCCGCGATCATGCAACTCATTACGAAAGACTTATCCGAGCCATACTCCATATATACGTATCGGTACTTCATTCACAATTGGCCTCAACTGTGCTTTCTGGTAAGTCCCATATACTAGGGTATCAGGGTTACCATACGAATTTGTCCTCTTTCAATAAATTAAAAGTGCCTAAATGTCTCTTATTTTTAATTTGTCCTCTTTTCTAGAAAAAAGTATGAAAATATGATAAAATACTCGACTTTAACGCAGCGTACGCGAGAGTTTTGTAAAAAAAAACGGGCAAAACGGAGGTCGAGCCGAATTCATGACTTTTTTTGTCAACACCACGTATTATCGGTTAATTCGGTAGTCGAGCCAAACTGTTAACCTATTTTAACACAGTGCTATCCTTTCAGAATTTATGAAAAGCGTCCTTGTTTTAGGATCTGGAAATATGGTAACCCTGCCATATAGGCCTACTCGGTGTGCAGACTTGTACAAACTACCAGTCTAGTTTATTGACAGTCAACTAACTACTGTTTTTAAAGTACCCGTAACACGGGGTGACTTTGTACCACTTTTCACATTCAATGTTAAATTATTTTATGATATGTTATGATTTTCTGCCTTCTTCAACTTTGTTATGGGCGAAAGGGTTGGATCTATGGATTAAACTTGAAAAAGTAAATCATTGTCATGTTTCCGATCATTTTTTTTCGAATTTTTCTGTGGTGGTCAAAGTCACCCGGCAATGGGGTGTCTTTAGCCGAGCACCATTTTTTGTACTTCCAGGACAGCTAGCAGTCATATATGCCAATGACACAAGCTGAGAAGTTGACTTTGACCATCTACAGTCTTTTAAAAAAGAAGTAGGCCTATCCAACCAATTGTGACTTTTCAGACTTTAATTCAACGCAAAACCACAAAAATCTTCAAAGAAATTACAACGAAATTAAACAAATCAATGACAAAAAGTAGTTCAATACCAATGCCCTTCAAGTTCATTGACTTTGTAGATTCCACTTTGTAAACTACATAGAGAGGTAATATTTTCCTTTTAGCGTTTCCACACAACATCAAAATTGTACTTGATTTTGATGTATCGAGAATGCGTTCAGGGTAGGCCTACTTCACACCCCATTTGCAGATTGCTTTTCTAGAACCTGTGATTAAAAAGTGCTCTTAATTAATAATATAAATATTGCATTATTGTGAAGGTGAATTAACTGGGTCATCTGTAAGATTGGTTTTGTCATGGTTCCATATATTATCAAGAGGTACACCATCAAGCTCGTTAGTTAGATGTCTGAAATATTCCTGCATATCTTCGGTTGTTACACCTGCACGTTTGCGTGTAATATTTGTACACAGCCTCTGTGTCAAAGCCTGATTTCTTTGCAAGAATCCCTTCACCCAGTCTGATCCTGGATAGTTTCCATTGAATGAGTCAACCGTCATGCCCATGTAATCTAGCAGGTCTTTGATGACATTTCTAAGACAAAATTCGTCTACAGGAAATCCAAAATCTGCCTGCGCCATACAATGGTCTGCTATTTTCTTTTCCAAATCTGGCGATAAAACAGGCTGGCCTCCTGGTGATTTCTGATGCTTTCCTATCCTTTTATTCTGTAAAGTCCCTCTCGGAATACCAGTTATTTCACTCGCAGATCTTTCGGACATTCCTTCCTCAATGATTCTGAGTGCCGCTTGGATCTCATCTGCGGTGTAGTCTTTATAACTCCTGGCACCAAGCTTTCTTCTATATTTCCTTGTCATTTAATTATTTAGAAGATACGGATGCTAAGATTAATCTTGATGCAAAAAATACCCATTTTAGCTGACTCTAAATAGCTGGCCAAAGTCACCCCATAAATTGCAAAAAATTAAAAAGATTGATCAGCCACAGGATTTTGACAATCTTGAAATAATGAACTAGTTTCGCCCAGAAAACCCAATAAATGCTGTCAGGTACATAGCCTTTGTCTGCAAATGAAAGGAAATTGCCTCAAACACCTACTTTGGATGTGAATCAAACAAAAGTTTGAGTAGCCTACGTAAAAAGTGTGGTGAAATTTCTTACCATACCTGTCAATATAAAAATGGCTGCGAACACGTAAAAGTGTTGTATCAAACATGATATTTGCAATAATAGCACTCTATTGATGCAGATTGTTCCTAAACAAAGCTCAAAGTACTCATACATCGATATATTGTTCGATGTGTGCAATAGAAACGAATATTGGTTTTCGGCCAAAGTCACCCGGCAGTGCTAAAGTCACCCCGTGTTACGGGTAGTTCTAATTCTAGTTGCGCGTTTAAAAACAATTTAGTAGCCGAACAACTAGAAAGCATGTGTCGGTGTTTGGCGTCAATCGTGATGACAGTGTTCTGTTGTATGATGTCCTCCCTCACTGCTAATAGTGGTAGAGCCAGAGGTGGGTTTTGGGGTTTGAACCCCTCTCCCCCTATTTCAAAGATGTTACGATGTACTAGTTAAAAGCCGATCCGATTCCCATCAAATAAAAGTGAATGAGTTGTATCGGGACTGAAGTTAGTTGGTTTCTGATTTTTAAATGGGTGTTAGTTCTAGGTCTATATATGAGTTTTGACAAGTGAGTAGTTCTAGTTCAAGTGGCGCGTTTATAAATCCACTAGTTTTTACCAGTCTGTTGGTATGTTAATTTTCTGGAAAAGTAGGGTTACATGAAGTTCTTGCAAGATTAGGCTATCAACACAACCTGTAGAAAGTTACTCTCAATGTTACTCAAGTTCCTTTGACCACAGCATATCGTAAGCAAGTAGCTGCCGAGGAAAATTTCATGTTACCGCTGCTAGCTATTTCTTGCAAGAAGTGGTGTAAAACTTTTCATTTCAATTAATATCAGACCACTACTCTACACTGATTAACGGTATTACTGTGGTTCAATGGTTAAATGGCATTAATAGTAGCTTTGATACATGCTGTGTGGTCTAATCTGTAAGGATTTGATAATTTTGCAATTATTACAATTGCATAATCCGTAGCTTATGTAACAATGCATGATTTAAGGTCTTGAAATACCTTCTTTAATACATTGCATCTATGCCTATAGTCATGGTAAATTTGTGATTTACTAAGAGTCCAACTATTTGTATACTCCTGGTCCAGGATAGTAGTGTCTCGCTTAACAAGGCTCCCTGGTGTCTCCGACAATTTCTTGCAGAAATTTATTGTAGACCAAATCTGCGACATAACTTGAGTTTAACTGTGGATCTATTATACAATGCAGCGGTACATTGGTAATGGGCATACAATGAGTGCTATTTTGTACGGTACGTTTAACTTTTATTTAAGCTAGGTTATGCTTGAGATTTTTATTAACAGTGTGATAATGATATTCTATAAATACTATCACTTGATTTCTACTGTATTATAATATTTTTTCATAAAGATATTATCTCTTCGTCAAAGAGCTAGCATAATGATGCAGCCAGATCGACTTAAGACATATTTTGCCATAACCCATATGATATGCAGCAGGAAAACCTGATTCTTTGATAGTCCTTGATTTTAAAATGACTTTTTGGTACGTGAATAAGCAATATCAATCTTGAATCACTAGCTGTTCAGTAAAAATGGCTAATTGGATGCAATGATCATTAGATCCGCTGATTACTGCAAATACCAGGCCTGATTTTCAAATGCGCATCGTAAATAAGTGAAATGTTCTCATTTCAATGTGATCGTTAAACCACGTGCAGTGCAGCCTTGAAGGTCATATCACATCTCAATGGTCAAAGCATCTCGATGATGCAGGCTAAAAGAATTCTGATCTCTCTCTCTCTCTTTCTCTCTCTAGGCAAAGCATGAAGAGAAATTTGTTGGTGCTATCGTGTGTAAACTTGACTTACACAAGAAGATATCGCGAAGAGGTTACATTGCGATGCTTGCTGTCGATAAATCTGTGAGAAGGCGAAATATCGGTAAGTTGACGACATCATTTCAACCAACTTTGTCGTTGCTCAGAGAGCTCGTAAAGTTCTGATACCGTATGTAACTTCTATGCCAACATAGATTATCACATTAAAGAATATTAGGTATGTTTGGACCGTGCCCATTTTATGGCAATTTCAGACTAAGGTGTAGGTTCAGGCGCGACTAGAAGACGTGCGTGAAGGCCTGAGGTCTGAACCGCCTGAAATCGGTGCCATTATAGAACAGATTCCATAACATCTCGGACATTTTTGACTTGCGCAAATCGTGTCCGATGCAGCGTAATACGCGTTGATAAGCGCCCATATTTCATTGTTCACGAGATGTCAGGTACTCGCTAATTGACAGGACTCGTTATCAAGCTTATTCGTGTAAGTTTGTCAACACGTGGAGATTGTGTAATCGTCATTGATGCTAGATTAGGAAATTCGAACCCCCCCTCCTTATTTTTCGGCTGACTATGCGCCTCAGTAGGTTGGTCACAAATTCACAGATATGTCATTTGCACTTATGTTCGTGGCTTCGTATGATATGATACGAGTACGACCAATCAAGGTTCTCAGCCTTCCATAGTTGCAAACATTGAAAGTATAATTGTTGATAAATCAACTCTCAGTTCCGATTTCAGTACCAGTACTAGAAACAATCATCTCGACTCTCAGTACCCGACTCAAATATTAGAATTAATACCGGAACTCGAATCAGACTTGAGGACGTGATTTATCGTGCCTAGCCCTACTTAAGTTGAATGAATATGCTTGAAATGCATCATTACTATTGTGATGTCTATCCTGCAGGCACTAATCTTGTAAAGATGGCCATCCAGACAATGCATCGTGAAGGGTGTGATGAGGTTTGTTTGCATTTTTATACCTCTTGTTTTTTTTTATGCAAGACTGCACCTAAATATAGGAGGTCAGTTATTTTGTGCTTTACAAGACGTGCCCAAACCACTTCAAATTCAATTACTATAGGAAATTACTTGAAATAGTCAAGTACCGGTATGTAGTTTTAAAAATGACCTTTGGTTGAGGGTTTGCATACTTGAAGGTTCATCAGATGTGGCTATTACAAGAAGTCGCTTTTTGATCGACGCGTAATGACCGTTGACACTACAATTATGTGCAATTTAATAAATATATTCAGTTTCTGTGATACAGGGGTATTTCACTGAGTTTTCATGACAATTTCAATTGATGCAAACAAACATTATCCAAAGTGCTTTCTACTTTACAAAATTCAAAGTGTCAAAAGTAAATTGTTTTTTTTTCAAAAGAACCAAGTGGAAGTTGAAGTAGACGGGAACAGAAGCACTTGAGTAACTATTCCAAGTAGGAAAAGTTTACTCGTGTAATCTGAAAAAGTGCAAGTATTTTGTTTGGAATGATCTCTGACAAATGATGACCTGAATACATACACGAAGTTGATAAAATATAACTAATGCTCAGTTTAAGCAAGAGAACTACATTGTTGCTGATAGTGACAGCTTCCGTTCGATGGAGATTGCAGATACTGCTGCGAGTCGTTTCTGTTGTGACTAATTATAATGCATTTTGCAGCAGTATACATTCTGGCGATTATCATGTCTTACAACCCAGACTTGGAAAACTAGATAACTCTTGTCTAATTTCACTAAATTAGAGCGAAATGCAAGTAATCTAATTCTAATGTAATTTGTGAAATGTTTCGATGCTGTAATTCTAATCTAATTTGTGGAATGCTTATGTGCTCTAATTCCAATTCTAATCTAATTTGTGAAATGGTCCTACGTTCTAATTCTAATCTAATCTCTTGTTTTCCTGAAAATACCTGGCTGTCCACGGCATACGGCCAGATACCAAGAATATCCCTCTCGCGCAGGGAAATCCAGTGCCAAACCACCAACTCATTACTTACAAACAATCAGAGTAGTAATTGAGATGCCGAAGCCGTTTCAGCTAGTGCGGAATAGTGTTGTTGGGTACAGGCGAATAGCTTATTTTGAAACAATAATTTGAAACTGAAATCAATTTCAGCATTTCAAAATGCTTTACTTCGCGTTCTTCTAAAATCACAAATCAGATAACCGCCCGCGTGCGGCCGGCGTCTTGGTGGCCCCTGGTGAGTGCAAAACGAGCCAAGCTTGATGTACAGACGTTAACCATTCTCATGGTTATGGGAACGCACTGTGATTTGATATGAACTGAACTTGGATTTTGCCGTATTTATTTCTCATTAACAATTTCATTCAATTTCCAAGTTTTTTGCGAATTCGGTGTTTCTAATTCTAGTCTAATTTGGAAACAGCTGTGTAGCTTTAATTCTAATTTTAATCTAATTTGGAATAATTGTGTAGCTCTAATTCTAATCTAATTTGGAAAGAGCTGTGTAGCTTTAATTCTAATTTTAATCTAACTTGGAAAAAACTGTGTAGGTCTAATTCTAATCTAATTTGGAAAAGCTGAAAATTTAGTTGTCCAAGTCTGTTACAAGCCTTTAACTGCAAACTATCAGTGTCGATGAATGCATGTTGTTTTCCACAGGTGGTTTTGGAAACCGAGGTCACCAACGAGCCTGCGCTGCGTCTGTACGAGAATCTCGGTTTCGTGCGAGACAAAAGATTGTTCCGATATTATCTCAACGGGGTGGACGCGCTCCGACTTAAATTATGGCTATGAAATTTTTTTATCGACCCTGGAAAGTGTCGCATTAGTGGAACCTTTATGTGAGCAGTTTGCGAGTAATATTTCGACTGGACGTGCGTCGTCTGAGAGAAGCGTGGGGTTGTGGGCGAAGCTATGGGGTTGATCGTTAATTGTATCGTCAGACAGAGATAGAAATGTCTAGTGGGATATATCAGTTTATTTATAATTTCATCGTTTCAAAACACCATAAGACTGCGACACGATGAAATGGTATGCCGGTCATATATCAAGATCAAAATGACTTGGGCCGGTCTCGTCACAGTGATGTTTTTTGACTTCAAAAAGAATTGATATTTACTGAAATGTCCCATTTGAAATGTGGAATGTCATTTATCGTCATCAAACAGTAGTTTACATAGCTAAATATCAGATTCTAAGGACCTATTCGCAGGGCTGTAACCGAGTCACAAGTCAATTTTCGTCGCACTTTGCGCACAGTAGACACAGAGTGATTGTTGATACGTTTTCACGAAAGTATCGGTGAATATAATTTAGATAGCGGGTTGTGTGCCTCCGTTCACACCGCATAATGTCGCCTATACGAAATCACAGAAATTAGTCCATCATAACGTTTGAAACTACCGTTTCGCAATCTAGCAGTTTTCTATCATATCGTAATCTAGCAGCCCATGGCGTGTCCTAATGTGGAAAAGTGAACTGACTTTTTTGAGCGATAGACCTGTTTCAGCAGACCACCGTTGAAACTTTCTGGACAAAAGACACGAAATATATTTTCCGCTTTTTAGAAGTAGTATTTGCATGTCTCTCTCAATTCCTAGTGTCATACTTTGAGCCGATACTTTAACCGACAAGATCAAGTAATAGTGAAGCGTTCGGCTTCTTGATCGGTAGGTCGTGAGTTCGATCCGCAGCCGGATCAGACCAAAGACCTGATTTGTTACACTGGTGTCCATGACTTCCCTGCTTGGCGCTCATGCATTTCTGGGATAGCATGGAGAGGTGGTGTGAGACTTGGAAAGCCATGGTATGCATGCTGTGGTGTTCCGCAAGGCTCAGTTCTTGGACCGGTCATTTTTTATATGTCAATGATATCTTTGAAACCTCATCATTGAATACAACACTGTCCGCTGACGATATTCACCTCCTATCTCGCGCACCTACTACCGCAAGTTTGAATGCCATCACCCCTGATGATGGTGGACTCTGGACGTCCCACAATAACCTTCGGGTAAACGCTGCGAAATCCCAATTATTGGTCGCGAACTCCCGCGATAACCCAACCGTTGACATCGCTGGCCAACCAATTTCCAACGCTAAAATGCCAAATACCTTGGTGTTTTACAGGATTTGGACCAGACATGGGGTAATCGCGATTAGTAATCGTAATCGATTACGACGATTACAGCATTTTCAAGTAATCGTAATCGCAATCGATTACATTCGAAAAAAATTCAAAGTAATCGTAATCGTAATCGACTAAATCGCATATCTAATCGATTTCTTTGTGAAAGAACGATTACTTTTATTTGTACAAGGACTATGACATAGCCTAACATTCGTGAACAAGAGATATTATACCAGGTTATTGATAGCACAGACGTCTGATTTTCAAACGCCAATAATCATTATTACGTCAGAAGTATTAGCTTTGCTCGTCATTGCGTAAGAAGTATCCACACGTAGTAAATAGATATTCGGTGTACATTGTTGTGTGATTGAAAGAACAGTGTAAGCCATGCTGTATATCAGGTTATCAATACACTCCAGACGCCACTACCTCGCAGCAAGATAATAATCACCACTCTGCCTAGTTTTAAATAGTCACTTATGTATTGATGTTCGGTTATGCTTAGTTAAACGCAGTTTGACCGTTGCTGCTTGGCGAGCAGTAGGCCTATGTAGTACGTATGTATTGTACGTAGGCTACACCGGACAAAGATTTGAAATTTTGTACTCGTCAAATAAAACATTACGATGGTTAAAATGTACAGCTGCTGATGTATATCATAACCGAGCTGTTCTTTGCCGTTTCTCGTAACGACAGCTTGCAGTATCTGTATTAAGTGGAAGGTCGAATTTTATGTTCACTTTATCTTATTCTCATATGACTCTACTTGAATAGGGCGCCAATCGTAATTTCACAATTCTTTGGACCTGTCGCCACAGCCATCCGCTTATACACCATGTTAGCTTGGGCTGTAGGTACAATCAGGACCAAAACAGCAATTCGTCCCCCCCCCCCCCCCCATTCCAAACGTTGGTATTAGAAGGGTTGTAACCTAGTCACAATGTTCCGAGTCACAAGTCAATCTCACTTTTATAGTTTGACTCGAGTCAAGTCGAGTCATTTTCAATTCACCCCCAAGTCAAGTCCGAGTCCAAGTCAGCTAGTATTGGGTCGAGTCCGGGCCATAGTGTTTGACTCGAGTCCGAGTCCAAGTCATTATGTTCACTGATCAGTTTTCAGTTCATTCCGGTTCAACCCATTTCAAACCAGCTCTGCTCGAGTGATATAGAATGGCTCGTATTAATAATATAGTAATTTTCATCAGTTTTCACAGTTTACGGCCATATTTCCAAGTATCAGGACTGGTGGAAGAAATACAAATAATGTGGTAGCTTTACTATTCTTCGAAGTTACATGGAATGTCTGTCTTGCCCGTCCTAGTCTCGAGTCATATGACTTGGTTCGAGTCATGCACATTGCACAATGACTCGAGTACAAGTCGAGTCAATACAAAAATTGACTCGAGTCGAGTCAATTTACGCATTTGAAAAAATGACTCGGGTCAAGTCTAGTCACCAAAAATCGCGACTCGAGTCATTACTACCCTGGGTATTGGGCCCCAATAGGGTGGTCAGTTTTCAAGTTGATGACTGAATTTCGTCAATAATATTGGTAATTGCATTAAATTGCTATTCTTTCAGATTTACCGGTAGAGCTGGGGGCACGTAATTCATAATTATAACATCTGGTATGTTGTTATAATTACTTTATTGTATGTTGTTAATTCGTGACCTCCCGTCTTCTATATAATCAAAAAATACTGTAGTCGCCCAAACGTAGCAGACTAAAAGAAAAACTTTCGTGAGACGCACACACAAATTGTCATGTCTTCATTCCTCTGTTTTCATTCCTCTGCCCCGGGTGGCATTTGCATTGTGGTGCTCAGACTGAAAGGACCGGACTGTTCGTCACGCTGACCAAGCGCGGCTATTGACAATAGACACATACCCAAAGTTTCGGCCAAGGTCATTCTTTGGTAGCACACTTTGTGGAGTTTCATGTTGGCTGAAATTGCGTATGTCTTTTGGTGTGTCGTGGCGGGGTAATTACCGCCACCGAAATGCCTATTCCTATAAATTATGCATGATTTTTTTTCTTGAGGGGAGAGGTATGCATTTCAAAATCAAGCTATTTAGATACAATAAATCGCGAAGCTCGAAGAAAATTTTCAAGTTAATTAACTCTCTTAAAAATACTCTATAATAATTTATGTTAATTTACGAAATATTTTGTGTCCCCTTAGAGCTCGCTCCCGGTCCTTTTGGGGAGTTTGGGGTGCGGCAGTTACGAACCTGGAAAGAATGCAAATCGTTGGGTACGACGAATAGTCCCCAATAGAGTTGGGCAATTGGCGCATTATGACGTAACAAGCAAATGACGTATGATTTATATAGAAGTTGTTATCTCATTCGACCTTTTCATCGCAATCCTCATATTGTCTTCCAATATCTCTTCTGAAATTGGTTCTAAGACGCAAAACAAATGTAATCGCGAGTAATCGTGATTACTTTTGAAATGTAATCGTAATCGTAATCGACTACTTCCTGATTTTGCTGTAATCGTAATCGTAATCGTAATCGCGGGATTTACAAGTAATCGTAATCGCAATCGATTACACTCATGAAGTAATCACCCCATGTCTGATTTGGACTAGTCTTGGAAGAGTCGCATACAGTCACTCAAACCACAACTATCGAAGGTATGTGGTATGTTTCGCCGCCCTAGCTACACTTTGCCAGTTAGGGTTCTGTTTGATACTCTTCAACACTCTATTCCTATCAAAGTTACAATACGGAATTCTTTGTTGGGGTGCTGCCTACAAGAATACTATTGACCCACTGAAAAACTTCAACATCGGATCATCCGTATCATCGCCAAAGTCCCACGGGGGCCTGGATGTGCAGCTAATAAATCGCCACTGAAAAGATTTGGTGTTCTAAACATAGAAGATATAAGGAAGCTAGAAATTGCCAAGTTTATGTATCAGTTCCATTGCGGTCAATGTCCCTCAAATTTCAACGACTGCTTCACCTCGGAGTCAAAAGCGCGCAAGTACAGCACACGCGCGTTAACGAGGAACAACTATCATATGATTAAGACGGAATACAAGAAAATGCATTGCTCTATCAAGTGTACCGGACCCCAATTGTGGAACAGCACCTCGCAGCCTATCCGACAGTCGTCGATCATGTCCGCATTCAAGTCGAAATACAGGCAATTTCTTCTAAATGAGTACTAGCCATAGCCTTCAGGATTACCGAATAAAACGACCTAACATCGACCTCGCCTTCCGCCACATGCCACCTCATTTTGTCGCTTGCGTCTTATATTCTCTGCATTACTTTTCATTCAGTGTGCAAGTGTGCATGCCTATCCTTTTCGCCTAGGCCAGTGGTTCCCAACCTTTTTCGACCCATCGCCCCCTTTTCAAGGTCAACACCGATCATCGCCCCCCAAATTTTGTGCACCGATAATTGGGCATACAGACTGTAATCACCAACGGGTTGACTAAAAAAAAAAAAAAAAGGTCATCTTTCACCGCTCAGAGCTGAAAATAACGTTTTTTCGCTCCGCATTGCTAGGTGGATGACTAAAAAAAAAAAAAAAAGGTCAGCCGTTTTTACGCGTCATCGCCCCCCTATCGCCCCCTTCGCTATTTTCGCCCCCCGTCGCCCCCTTTGTCCATTTTCGCCCCCCTGTCGCCCCCTTCGTCATTTTCGCCCCCCTAGATCGCCAAATCGCCCCCTGGGGGGCGATATCGCCCACGTTGGGAACCACTGGCCTAGGCCAAGGTGGGTGTCTGATCTTGGAGACTACTCCAAGTTGTTTCGACACTTTCCTATCTTTTCATTTTATCGCAGTTTTGTGGTGTTTTGAAACGATGAAAATATTAATAAAACTAATTGACTGCATATGCACAGATCGTGTGTGTGTGTGTGTGTGTAGCCTATATCAGTCTCAAAACTTTCTCAACGTGAGCAACTGCAGATCTATCAATTCAACGAATAGTAGTGATATCCCATCATCTCAAGGAATTTTACTTGCACACTTAAACACAAGATCCCTCCAAGCTCATCTAGATGAAATTCCCCCTGTTTAAAATGTTCAATTGCTCACCATGCAACCATCATCGGAATCTCTGAGACCAAGTTGAAAGAACATCCAACGACTAATGTTAACCTGACAGGTTTCAACTTTTTACACTCGCCATCTAAAACGAACGCTGGAGGTGTTGGACTATACATCAACGAAGGTCTGAGACATGACATATGATGCCCGACGTAAAATTTGAAACCGAAGGCGTAGAATATATATTTGTCAGAGTACACGTACAAAAAGCTCTCACAGTGGCAGTCATCTACAAACACCCAGGAACAAAGCAAGAGACTTTTCTTGACGAATTCTCAAATATTCTGGAAAAGCTAACGGCAGCTAAGGAACAAATATTTGTTATGGGAGACATAAATATTGATTTGCTGAAGACCACCAACTTTAACACAAGGTACCGTGAAATGCTTGATTCTTATGGAATAGCTCAGATAATTACTGAACCCACAAGAATAGCTGATCAATCCAAAACTCTACTAGATCACTTTTACTGCAACACTCATCAATATCACCTGTCCCCTTTTGTGCTCCAACACAGTATGACTGATCACTATCCCATCATCTGCCACATGAAATTGGCCCTGCCACATTGTGCTAAAGAATTTGAATCTCGAACGCCCTTAAACCCACGCGGTATTGAGGAGTATATTGAAATTGTCAGCAATACCTTCCAACAACTACAAAATTCCTCCACTCACAATTGACAACTACAACCGCCATTTTGAAAAATTTATTGAGGAACTGCGGGCAGCCCTCGACACATCTTTCCCAATTAGGAAAGTCAACCGCAATGCAAGGCGCTTGAAATCGAAACCCTGGATTGGTCATGACATACTAGTTACGATCAAAACAAGGGATTGGATGCATGAGCACTACTATCTGCAAGGCACCATCGAAGGCAAAAAAGTGTACAAAAAATATGCAAACCAAGTGACGCATATGAAAGAAAATGCCAAAAAAGCATACTTCCAAAAAAGATTTGAAGAGTGCTCCAAAGATCCCAAGAACACATGGAAAACCATTGGAGAAATTATCAACCTAACTAAAGGTAATGCTCCCAAGAGTGCTGATGACATCGAGCTACTCGAGAATGAAAGCATCATCAAAGACCAGCTTGCAGTAGCAGAAAAGTTCAATCAGTATTTTTGCAACATTGGTCCGGATCTCGCAGCTTCAATACCAGACTCCTCCGATGACTTTCTCTCGTACTTGAGTCCTGGCCCTCAGAAATCCATTTTTCTTGAGCCGACAAGTAAAGGAGAAGTTGCGATCATATTATCTGAAATGAAAAGTAACAAAGCAGTAGGACCCGATCTCATCCCAACTCACTTTCTGAAGCTAGTCTTTAATATTATTGGTGATGTTATATGCATTTTCTTTAATGAGTCGATACGTCTAGGCATTTTCCCAGATGCACTGAAAACTGCCAGAGTAATGCCAGTGTTTAAGAAAGGCTGTAAAAAGCTATAATTTCTAATTGCCGACCAATATCTGTTTTGCCAAATCTTGCCACGGTTTTTGAGAAACTGATTGACTGCCGGTTAAAGAACTTTTTTTAATTGAATGCAGTACTGTCTCCGACTCAGCATGGATTCAGATCCAACCACAACACCAACCATGCAATACTATCAATTGCAACGGACTTTTACAAAACCATCAAGCAAAAAGAAAGTGGCTGCAGCATTTTTATCGATCTCCGCAAAGCTTTCGACACAGTTAACCACAGAATCTTAAGATACAAGCTAGAACACTATGGAATCAGGGGTATTGCAGCAACTCTACTTGAAAGCTACCTGGCAAACCGCAAACAATTTGTTAAACTGGGGTCATTAAGAACGACTACCAGAGATATAACTTGCGGAGTGCCACAAGGCTCAGTCCTTGGACCGACTTTTTTCCTCATTTATATTAACGACATTGTTAATGCATCTTTATTCCGCACAACGCTATTTGCTGATGATACTCACCTCTTCATAACCTCCAACACTGTCGATGGTTTGCATGCATCTGTGAATATGGAACTCCCAAAAGTGTCGAGATGACTCCAAGCAAACAAACTAAGTTTGAATGCAGATAAGACGGGTGTCTTTGATTTGTACATGTCGCCAATGTCGCCAATGTCGCCAATGTCACCAATGTCGCCAATGTCGAAGTCTATCTATTTTGTCAATGTCGCCAATGTCCCCAATGTCGCCAATGTCACCAATGTCGGCAATGTCACGAATGTCGCCAATGACACCAATGTCGGCTATGTCACCAATGTCGCCAATGCCGACATTGCCGACAATGCCGCCATTGCTGACGATGCCCCTCGGGGGCCGGAACTAGGATACTGTAATGACTCAAGTAAGGATTTTTGGTGACTCGACTCGACTTGTATCAATCTTGGTATTGACTTGACCTGCACTCGGCTACTCAAGTGCTTCGACTATCTCGCTACATAGCCTACTACGCGATTCTTGACGGGAAGACCTGAAGATTGCATGGCCACAAACGCAAATTATTTATAACTAATCATATTATTTACATTATTAGGCCTACGTTGAATTGAATGAACGTCGAAGTCTTTATACATTCCAGTGTAGGAATCGCGAGGAAAATACACGACTGGGCGTAGGTACGCTGGCAAAAAAGTACACTGTTTCGCATTCCATTGGTGTCAATATACTATTCACTTGGGAAGGTACTTAATTTGAAATTTCCATATCATCCATACTCTTACACAGAGGAGGGCCAACCAGGGGGTGGCCAACCAGCGGCCATAGAAGGAAATATCTGATATGATTTGGTTAAATACATTTCGAACGTCGGTATTCCGGTATATCATATAAACGATTAAGTCCATTATAAACGGTTGATTATGTGCTACCGATTGGCGCATCTGCATAACAATATTTCTTTAATATTGAGTTGGATAACCACCAGTTAGAGAGTCTCCTGAATCGATCACCCTATTGTATCGTCATAATCGTAATCTTCTCTGCAATAGTAGGAGTAGGGTATTCCTAAATGGACTGAATCATATAGTTATCGAGTTCGGTCCCGGATCGGGATCAAAGAGTACTTTTCAGAATCACGAAGTGGGTTCACCTGTTTGTCTGTTTCAACATTCGCCAACAGATCAAACAATTGCTATTGACCATCATGCCCGGCGGTAGGATAGGGTTATCTGACAAAGATCGGCAAGAATACCTATCGTCATCCGCAATTCGCTGGATTTCTGCTTGTCCATAAGCAATGGCATATCACCCCAACGTTTGTATCAATTGAGAATGTTCGGAAAATCTTGAAACGTGATTTCAGGAAGATAAGAGTCGTACCGGCGGAAACCGACACGATAACTACCGTTAGAGTTTTTGGAGTTACGTGCTCAATAGACGCACAGCATCCTGGTAAAACGGTCGGGATATTGATGTCGTTATCACGTCAATGAAATGAAAAACAAACTACTTCCGGTCGTGTATTTTCATAGCAAATCTAACACTGGAATGTTTAAAGACTTCGACGTTTATTCAATTCAACAGGCCTAATAATGTAAATAATATGATTAGAGTTATAAATAATTTGCGTTTGTGGCCAATCTTCAGGTCTGGTCGAAATCGAAAATAATCGCCGATGTCTGGTTTGCGTGCGTCGGCCTCCTCAATCTTGCAAGTGGTTTGTACCAGATAAGTCCGTAAGTTATCCCATGCGGTCTGGAGTCATGCGCATTTGCGCAATGATGACTCAAGTACAGTAGCCTACAACGCGCCAACTTTTTGCCAGCGTGCCTTACGTCCAGTCGTGTATTTTCATCGCGAATCTTACACTGGAATGTATAAAGACTTCTACGTTTATTCAATTCAACAAGCCTAATAATGTAAATAATATGATTAGTTATGATAATAACATTGATAATGACATTTATTCAATCTAACGTTGGCCTAATAATGTAAATATTATGATTAGTTATAAATAATTTGCGTTTGTGGCCATGCAATCTTCAGGTCTTCCCGTCAAGAATCGCGTAGTATGTAGCGAGATAGTCGAAGTAGCCTACTTGAGTAGCCGAGTGATGGTCAAGTCAATACCAAGATTGATTTAAGTCGAGTCGAGTCACTAAAAATCCTTACTCGAGTCATTACAGTATCCTAGTTTCGGCCCCCGAGCGGCATCGTCGGCAATGTCGGCATTGGCGACATTGGTGACATAGCCGACATTGGTGACATTGGCGACATTGGTGACATTGGCGACATTGGTGACATTGCCGACATTGGTGACATTGGCGACATTGACAAAATAGATAGACGTCGATATTGGCGACATTGGTGACATTGGTGACATTGGCGACATTGGCGACATGTACAAATCAAAGACACCCAGATAAGACCGAGATGCTCGTTTTAAATAATGCCAGTCATAATTTCACTGTGAACATCAATCAAAAACAAATCTCAATATGTGACTCAGCAAAATATCTCGGCGTCACCATTGATTCCAAATTGTCTTGGAAGCAGCATATTGAATGCACAATATCAAAACTAGCTCGGTGTGTGGGAATAATGACCCGTCTCCAATCTTTGGTTTCCAGATCAGTGCTACGAACCATCTACTTCTCTCTTTTCCACTCTCATCTGCAATATGGAATCGTAGTATGGGGAATGCATGCACAACATTTTTGTGCAGAATTCGAACCCAGCAAAACCGTGCGATACGGCTGAT
The DNA here is from genome assembly GCF_051294905.1 of Botryllus schlosseri. Classification (NCBI taxonomy): domain Eukaryota; kingdom Metazoa; phylum Chordata; class Ascidiacea; order Stolidobranchia; family Styelidae; genus Botryllus; species Botryllus schlosseri. The sequence continues at coordinate 25,988,324 of NC_137243.1, read as the reverse complement.
CTCATCTGTACCTTTACGTACCAATTTATCGCCTTACTACCGTAAGCATCGAATTTTGCGAGTTGATGAACTATATCGCTTCGAAGTATTAAAAGTTGTTCACAAATATTTTTCCAATAGTCTGCCTACTGTGTTTGATGACTTTTTCGTACCTGCTAAACATGTCCATTCCCATTACACGAGATCCTCGTCTAAAGGAAACATCTACTTACCCCCACCCAATAGCAACCTAACTAAGAGATCTATCGACTACTCGGGACCTATCATCTGGAATGCATTACCACCACATATCCGTGAATTGCCTTATAATAGATTAAAAAAAGCCCTACTTGATCACCTCTTGTCGTTACACTAACACTGTTGCCCTACCTCGCCCAGACATTGCTTCATTGATCATTTGCCACCATTGTTTTATTTTTTTTTTCTATTTTCCTTTAACTAAACATTTCTTTACAGCCAGACTATTCAGAGTCAAGTGTACCTGTTTGATGCGGGTGTGATCAGACTAGATGACCTTCACGGTCTTATCGATCATTCCTATCTAATACCGAATACTGTGCACGCTTATTTTCTGTACCACCATCACTGCCGTTTGTTATGTATTTTGGTTCGATGAAAATAAAGACTCTCTCTCTCTCTCTCTCTCAGTCGAGTCGAGTCGGTGTAGTCTTTATATTAGGGCAGGGATATCTAGAAGTTTCAAGATATCCCTGTATTAGGGGTACCATATTTTTAAAATCTAGAAAGAGGACACTTTTTCAGACTTGCAAAACCGGAGTAGAATTCTCAAAAAATTGCAAATTTTACCCACTTCGTGGTCGGTTGACTAAAAAAAAAGGTCATCATTCTCGCTCGGTGACCAAAATACAGTTTTTTTAATCACATTGTCGGGTGGTTGACTGGAATAAAAAGGGTCAACTTTCCGCTCAGCTCTCGAAATACCCGCCGGAGCGTCACTTCGGAGCTGATTTACGGCATCTCAGTCGGATTTTGCTGTAATTATGACCAAAATTCTCAAAAAGGAGGACAAAAAAAAGAGGACAAAAGGGCGTCCTCCGAGGACACTTTCAAAAAAGTCAAAAACGAGGACGTATGGTAACCCTACTTTATGTCACAAAAACATCAAGGACAAAAAATAAACTTCGTCCTTTCCTGAGTTCTAATTAGTTTCAATTCTTTTGTCTGGAGAACAATATGTTCAAGTTGAAGTATAAAAGCAAGTATAGTAGGCTAATGCCTCTAAGTGGTAATACCGTATGCGATACCATAGACGCCAACTTTTATTTTTGCATGGGGTGGCGGCAGGCGCGTAGCCAGGAGGGTGCCGAAACCCCCTCCCTTTGAAACGCAAAGCCCCATCCTTTGAAATGACCATTCTGACGCTAATATTCAGTTGCAATTCAACAAGTCGTAGGCTACTGTTACGCGGGGCCGCGACCAATTAGCGAGATTTGTCTGTGCACTAGGAGTCTTCAAAAATGACTTTTTTTCTCAAATCGCACTGGCTAATTGTTGGATTACCTGATTTAAGCATACACACCAAATTTGGTTCTATTCCAACCAGTAGCCGCATTGCTACAGGAGAAGAAAGTTTCTATTTATTACATAAAAATAAATAACAAAAACTTTGAAAATTTTCTGTTCACCCGATGAAAGTGTCACCGAGTACTATTTTATTCATAATCCATTTTTTTCGACGGCAATAACTCCGCTTCCACTGGTTGAAATTGAATCAAATTTGGTGAACATCGTTTCTATGGACAACTTTCATGGGGTGAACAGAAAATTGTCGTTTCTGACTTTGAGGTCGCATTTGTACATCTAATAAGGATCGTTCGTTTGCTAAATCCTCATCAGTACGCTGTGCGAAATACATAGTAGTGATCGATTTTATCGAACTGTACAATCGGCCGGCAAGGTTGCGCTGATAACGAAATTGCAGACATGCCGCAAAGCTTTAATAATTACATTTACAGGGTGCGCTAGTCATACCTAAATACCCAGATTCGGCAATGGCAACGAGCACAATTTGTTCAGACGCGGGCATAAATTTCAATCAAATAGATGCATAAACACAAACAATATTACACTCAGAGATTGTTACTGTTTGGCGCAAGTGTTTCTGCGGACGGTAGCAGCCTAGCAGGCCTGCATGTGGATTGTGGACGCGCTAAATCAAACCACCGACGATAGTGCATATGAGATATCGATGACCCATTTCGACCATTTCACATACAAATGATTCTCGCTAATTTGCAGTACGCAGCATCGATAATACGAATTAGTGAATTGTCATTTCAAAAGGACGGGATTTCTAGTTATAAATGAGAAACTCCCTGGCTACGCACCTGGGGTTTTAATGCCGACAATCGCGCTGGTTAATATCAGCCCGGGGCCTGCGGCCTACGTATGCCCCGATCAGCCAGCTGAATTTGATCGTAAAATGGTGCACTTTTAATTATCCACGTGTTATTGCAGCAAGAGCAATATGGGCGCATGCCGCGACCATATCAATAGAAATACATATCCCAAAGGTTTGAAATGCGATCCGTGATATGGTTGCGCTCGATAGAGTCCGTTCAGCAATGAAGTTTATTGGAACATAGAAGGTTCCCGTTCAAACTAATCGAATAAATTCAGAATTTGAGCCACCGAGAATGTCGTGTTGCATCAATATTCGACAACGTGATTCAACGCCGTGCACTGCACAATGCGCAGTATTAATAACAATAAATCAAACACTGACAAGTGACACCGAGGGAATGCGAGTTTATGAAGCGGACAAGAATTAGTAGCCTAAAAATGATAGCTAACGAGAAAGCGCGCACCTAATCAGTAATTCCTCAACTTGCGTACAGCACAAGGGGGTTCCGAATCTGACATGGCGACAATTGTTTGCTCATTATAGCGACGTTTGAGCTGCATTGTTGCATTTCCCGATGAAAGTTGGCAAAGCCATGTTAGAGTAATTAATATGCGCAGTGCGCACTTTGCACAGGAATGACTTTCAATTCGCAGGCATAGGCAAACACACTGTCCTATTTCGTGCTCCAAGCCTCCAATCAAAGAGACTGTCACGGAACCAACTCAAGAATTATTTCGTAAACGGATTTAGGCGCAAATACAATTTAATTAGGAGAAGGAGAACGTGAATTCGTCGCTCGTCTGGTCGCGAGAGAAGATGCAGTTTCTCAGCGCAAGCGTGTCGAAATCGACGTCGTAAACGAGGTTGCTTCGATTGTCTGATTACTAGGACAATTTTTTTTTGACCTAAAAAACGGAAGATTTTGACCTAAAAAATCTAAATTTTGACCTTTTTTGACCTAAAAAAACTGAAATTTGACCAAATTTTGACATCACGTATGCAAATTAGGTGTTTTCGCATATAATGTTACAATTGTACTACTTATCTTCATTTCTGGTTGGAACTGTCTGTCCTTACAAAGTAGAATGGTCAGAAAAAACGTTTTTGGCTCAAAAACTGACAGATTTTTACATGAAAAACTAATATTTTAACGAAATCTGGCCCTATGAAGAATTCCAGTAGTTACATTACGTATTCTGGTGGAAATAATTAAAATTTGTTGTAGTACAACGAAAGATCCTTTCCTACATTCTCGGGTAGAAAGTGTCTGTCCTTACTACGTAGCTTGCCAAGAACGAAGAAAGAACGTTCAACAGCAGCATTTGTTGGCTGACAACACTAAAGTTGTGTGCACACTGCTGGTGACAAACCGTGTTGCGCGCTTCATTCTGACAATGTTGTCTATATCACAATTTTTCAGCTTGCGCTTCTTGATATAAGAACCATGCAATGTCCAAGCAGTCTTGCTTCAGCTAGGATATTGCGGTACGTTGACCATAAAACCATGTCACTATTTGTTTCATTTGACCATTTATGATTCACAATGAGCAGACGATGGTCCGTTTACAACGGTAGGCCTATAAAGTAGGATACTAAGCCACCGACAGCACAAAATCTACGATACAAACGAAATGCAGAGGTCAAAAAATGTTTGACTTTGTAAACAATTTTGAAAAATTTTGACCTAACGCTACAATTTTGACCTAATTTTGACTTTTTTTGACATGTCAAAAAAAAAATTGCCCTACTGATTACTAATCCCGGATTACAATTTATTGGGGCGCTTAAAGCACTAGTTCGTCGTCGCCGACGAAGCTGCGTATTCAATTATTCGTGCGCGTATCGGTTAATGGTAAATAGTTGGCATTTACGCTCTATCTCGGACTCGCTAATTGACAGCGCTGATGATTTGAAATCGCAGACGGCGGGCGTTTAATCTTATCGCATGGAGTGGATGCCACCCCGTAACTCGGCGCCTATGTGCGACATAACTCCGTATTGCTCCTCGACTAAACTACGGGTCTTATAATATGAGAAAGGGCGCCATACCATGATATTTTCTAAAACGCGGCGTTTAGTTAACAGAGCGCACTTCCGTGTCTATACTTTCATTTGCATCCCATGATGCGGTTGAATGCTTATGCTGTCGAAAATTGATACCACCTGGGATGCATTGAATCAAGCTCTCTGCACCTTCCAAGTAGCTCAGTCTGCAGCTTTTGACAGTCCATGGCAGAGGCAGCCAATCCGCAGCCCGCGAGCACGTTTTGAGTGGCCCGCGAGGTAATTTTAGAAATTATAGTTCCAAGTAATTAACTGTCACTTGCAAGATCAGCCAAAAATTTGATTAGCATGACTGTGAAAATTGGGATGTTGATGGCTAAAAATATCTGTTCCGCGACGCATTAGCGTAGTCAGGACCAGCCACATTTTCGTAGATCTTCGCGTATGACCATAAAGTAAAATATTAGGCCGCAGATTTATTTGACATGAAATATATCTTCGAACTTCACGCGATTTATTGTCACTCGATTTCTTGCTTTTAGTATTGGTACCCTATCCAGAGTTGAGTCTAACTATTATTGCATTTATGAAAGAACGTGACGTCCCACATGCGACTTCGCTTGTACACACATAGAAAGATCGTCGGCGATGAAACCTTGGCACAAAATTATAGACGCATGTTCGCCGAAACCTTCGATAGTGATACGTCCAACCACCTAATAATCCTGTGCTTGCCAAATCAACCCAGTGGTATACAAAGGCAACCCGAAATATATGCAAGCATCAATATTATACACCGAATTCAATTATTATAATCGGGAAATTTTCGCGCTGGCGCGAGCAATATTGCTCGATGAGTTGACATGACATAATTGTTATCGATTTTGATGTGCAGTAAGATAAGTCTTGTTTTCACGGTCACCTAATCCGCTTCGCTCTTATCGGAAGACTAATAAAATGCCATCGACATTTCAGTGGCCCGCGTAATGGTTCGTAAATCTCATGTGGCCCTTTCGCCGAAAAGGCTGGCCACCCCTGGTCCATGCGAACAAATTACGATCGTTTGCACAACTACTTACTTGAGTAGATTTAAAGCAAGTCATTTCTACTTCAATTAAATTTAGGTTGCTTTTAAAAGTACTACTTCGCCGGATTTGGACTTGCATTCCCCATCTTTAATTGTCAAGAGGTTTAACCTAGTTATGAAACACGTTTTAATAGTGTTGTGTCTTGTCATACCGTTTTTATAACAATTGGAATCGATCAATTGAATTCTCGAATCGAGTTGATATGTTTTATAGCGACGGAGGTGTAGCATAGTAATTTTCAATAAACCTGTAAACCAGATGATCTGGCAGAACAGCCCACGTTAAATTCTGGACGAACAACGGTCCATACGACTTGGATTTTATAGGCCAGTGGTTCTCGAACTGGGGGGTGCGCCCCTCTTGGGGACGTGTAAGCATTTGAAGGCGGCGCGAAGCAGCGGTCAAATGAAAACAAATTCTCGCTCCTCGTGATTTACCTCCAATTCATAGTTGTTTCTCTGTGTATAGTCCCAATTTCCTATTTGACAATTCTTTCATCAACAGTCATTATCTTCTACACCATCAAAGTATCCGTTTGGATTGCCAGCATTCTATAGTTGCATTTTGTGAAATGGCCATAAGGGGGGCACGAAATTTTTCACTATCATAAAGCGGGGTGTGTCTAAAAAAGTTTCAGAACTTGAGAGCGCTAGGAATTAATGACAAAATGCGGGTTGTTGTTGTTGATTAGTTGTTATGATTAGTTTCGCGATTACAACGCAAGTGGTTTTGTTCGCCATATTCAAAAATGTGCATTACAAAATGCGGGTAAGTTTGTGAATAATTCAACCTAGCTCCTTTCTATTGTATATGTTCTGTTCATGTAATAAAAACGTCGATCCTATTTAAAGCATCTTTTATGACCGAAGTGTGCCGCGAGAGTTTTAGATCTTTTCCAGTGTTCCACAAGCCAAAAAAAAACACTCTACAGCGGGCTATGCTGAACTATTTTTTGCAAGTGTCCGGTTACAAATGTTTAAAAATTGCTCTTACGTCCGTTATAACTCTCATAAAATACTTACAGTCACACAAATATAATACGGTATAACTATATATACAAAATCTGGTGAAGCGGTATAAGCAAAAGCAATAAGCCCATAATGTAGTTAGTGTTCTGTTAGCAGAGGTGGTCAGTAACGAAGTACTTCTACTTTTTGGAAGTACTCAAGTAGTTTCCCCCTACTTCTGGTACTTACTCAAGTAGATCTGATTTTCTCTACTTCTACTTCTACTTCGTTATATTTTGTGATCTACTTACTTACTTTTCGCTATTTTCAGTTTGTCAAGTAGAAGTAGTTTAATCCCCCAATACGAAAGATAGCCTGAGGAATTTCGGGGCTGTTTTCACAGAGTACCAACATTTTATATTCATAAAAGTCAAGTAAAGCCCAGAAATTATGTTTCGCTTCGCGCCCAGTAGTTATGAAGTAACAAATATGTTTTCACGAAAGTATCTGTGAATATAATTTAGGTACCAGATTGCTTGGTTCCGCTCACACCGCATTGTCGCCAGACATGGGGTGATTACTTCATGAATGTAATCGATTGCGATTACGATTACTTCTGAATGACGCGATTACGATTACGATTATGATTACAGCAAAATCAGGAAGTACTCGATTACGATTACGATTACACTGGAAAAGTAATCACGATTACTCACGATTACATGTATTTCGCATCTTAGAAGTTATATTGGAAGACAATATATGGATTGCGCTTAAAAGGCCCAATGAGATAACAAACTTCCTTTAACATAGATGCGTCATTTGCTTGTTACGTCATGATGTACCCATTGGCCATTTTTACAGAGGACGATTTATCGCACCCAACGATTTACATTCCTGTCATGCCCATGACTGCCGCACCCTAAATTTCCCAATAGGGCGGGGAGCGAGCTCGAAAAGGACTCAAAAGTATTTCGTAAACCAACATAAATTGTCGAGTATTTCGGAGAATTTTAATTAACTTGAAAATTCTGTATAGATATGCTTGATTTTAAAATACATACGTCAACAAAAATAACATACTTATTTTATAGTAGGGCTGCATTTAAAACAAATGGTTGTTTAAAACACTTGAAAAAAAATTAAATTGTGTTTTTTTAAGTTGTAAAATTATGCCATAATTCTGTAAATTCATGTTCAACATGTTGTATGAGCCTCCGGCTAATTACCGCCCGATTTAGCTGGCGTACATCGATACGGGATTGTTGGAACCCCTCAAAATAGGCGGTTCAACAGTTATAGTACAGATATTTCGTCAAAGGAACTATATTTACCCTATAATTTCAATTGTAAATGTCAATCCACCTTCATGACGTCATGACAAAACAAAAAACAAACAAAAAACGATAAAAACATGTTTTAAACAAGGGCCTTGTTTCAAACATGTTTGCTTTAAATTGATTTTTGTTTTAAATGTAACCCCAATTTATAGTAATAGGCATTTAGCTTCCAGTCAATATCGTGCAACGACACACCCAAAGACATATGCAGTTTTGACCAACACGCGACTTCACGAAGTGTCCTACTAAAGAAAGACCTCGGCCGAAACTTGGGGTATGTGTCGATTGTCAATAGCCGCGTGGGTGGACGTGACTAATAGCCTGGTCCTTCCAATTTGAGCCTACAATGCGAATGCCACCGGGGCACCCAAAGAGCATTAAAGACATGACAATTTGTGTGTGCGGCTCACGAATGCCTCTCTTTCAGTCTGCTACGTTTGGGATACAACAATATCTTTTGATTATATATATAGCAAACCGGAGGTCACGAATTAACAACATACACTAAAAGTAATTATAACAAGATACCAGACGTTATAATTAGGAATTACGTGCCCCCAGCTCTACAGGTAAATCTGACCATCGGGGGCAGAGAGAGGGTTGAAAATTAATAATAATATCATGCAATTACCAATATTATTGGCGAAATTCATTCTTCAACTATAAAATATCACCCTATGGGGGTCAAAGACCAAGGTTTGGACTGGGGGACGAAATGTTGTTTTGGTGCTGATTCTAGCTACAACCCAACCTGACATGATATATAAGCCCATGGCTACGGCGGCAGGTCCTAATGTTGAGTAAAGAATTGTGAAATAACGATTGGCGTCCATTTCAAGTAGAGTCATAGGAGAATAAGATGAAGAGAACATAAAATTCTCCCTTCAACTTGATACAGATAATGTACTGCAAACTGCCGTTACGAGAAACGGCAAAAACGGCTCGGTTATGATATATATCAGCAGCTGTTGATTTTTAAATGCTTCGTTGTGGAAGCCGTAATTTTTTATTTGACGAGTACAAAATTTCAAATCTTTGTCCGGTGTACGTACGACGCACGTACTACATAGGCCTACTGCTCGCCAAGCAGCAACGGTCAAACTGCGTTTAACTAAGGATAACCAAACATCAACGACGTTTGACGGTATGCGCCAACGCAGCACACGGCTGGATTATTTCTGCTGCAATGCTCCCGCACGGCGCCTTTTCACGAACCGCCGAACGGTGCGCATGCTAACGATCAGGAGTGACCATCGCATGGTGCTGGCCACGCTTCGTGAACGCCTTCCGTTCGTCCCGAAGCGCACACCGAAAGAGCCCCTACCAAATTGGTTCGATCTTAAGGACGCAAATAAGATGAATGTCTTTACCACCCACACAATCCATGCCCTCGAGATCCAAAGTACTATACCGACCGCCTTTGCGCCACTTGTAGCAGCAGTCAAGGATGCAGCCCGTGAAACGCTCGGTGAGGCCCGTAGCAAGCCACGGCCAAGATTAGCCTGGGAATCCGACCCGACAGTGCTCAGTGCGCGCCGTAACCTCAAGACTCTCAGACGTGCTGCGTACACCTCTGGAACACTGGACGCACATGGCGATGCTAACGAGGCAGCTCTGTACCTAACAAACGTTTAGGATGGAACGAGTCGAAGCTATTGCCCTTTCCGTGGAAAATGAGTTGGAAGCAGGCCGATCAAGAGCAGCCTGGAAGGCCATCGGTGAATTAGTTGGCTTCAAGAGGACCCGCGTGAAGGCCTGTACGAAAGACCTCGCAGCACCGCCTTCACTAGCAGCAAATCATCTAGCGATCAATACAACCCTGATCACGCTAGGTGAGCTCAAGACAGCCATGCGTGGAGTACCACAATTCAAGGCCACCGGAACGACGGCATCCAAACGGCTGCTTACACCTCGGGCGTTGCACCTGTGCTCCTCGACGTCATGAATGGCGTCCTCGAAGGGTGGCCCGGTGCCCCCGAGTGGCTCGAGAGCGAAATCGTCCCTATCTACGAGAAAGGCGCTGCGAGTGACCCAGTGAACTATAGAGGCATCTCCCTGATGCAGACCGCTGCCAAGCTGTTCGACCGAGTACTGCTCCTTCGCATACGTGAGCAACTCTCTACCAAGCTCTTGAATGCTCAGAATGGATTTCGACCATCTCGCGGTACAACAGAGCACATCCTGGCTCTGCGCACAATCATTGACACCTGCCGCTCACACAAAAAGAATGTTGTGGCCGTGTTAGTTGATTTCGCGAAAGCCTTCGACTCGGTCTCGCGCCCAGCCATGACGGAGATCCTCAGATTCTATGGAATTCCTGAGGTGATAACGTATGCCATTATGGCCCTCTACACTGACACACGAGCGCGAGTCCGAAAAGATGACGTCCCAAGCGGAGATTTCAGCACTTCGGCTGGTGTGCTTCAAGGTGACACCCTATGGCACCATTTTTTTTCGTGGTCATCCTTGACTTCGTGCTACGAGCGGCCTTCCCGGATACTGCGAACTTCTTTGAAAGGCGGCCACGGCAAGGAACGCGCACGCATACGACTCGCGAGGCAATCCACGTAGGTATTCTTGCCTACGCAGACGACCTAGCCCTGCTTGCCCCGAACACTGCATCGGCACAGCGCCTCATTAACCAGCTAGAGGCCGCCGCCGCTCTTGTTGGCCTCCAGATCAACGCTAAGAAGACTGAGGTTCTGGCCATACCAGCTCTACCGGAGAACGCGACACCAATTCAACTGGGAGATATCGATCTGAAGTATGTAACGAGTTTTGTATACCTCGGTATTGACGTCGCTGACTCTGGAAAAGCGCTCAAGGCGAGGCGAGCAAAGGCCTGGGGCGCGGCAAGACGGCTACATAGCCTCTTCCATTCAAGTGCCTCAACCCAGCTCAAGACCCGCATCTTCCGTGCCACTGTCGAGCAGGTTCTTCTCTACGGAATAGAGGCACTCACGCTGACAGAGAAGCTGGCTAAGACGCTCAACGCTAACTACGACGCACTCCTCCGCTATGCACTCGGCATTCACCATCCGGAGCATATATCCACGAACGCATTGCGAGAACTCACAGGAACGGTCCCATGCCGTCTACTGGCAGCTGAACGACGCTTCCGCCTAATCGGCCATCTAATGCGGCATCAAGACGAGCAACCAGCCGCCGCCATCATCAATTACATTCCCACGGAGCACTGGCGCAGAGGTGGCTGGAATCGGAGAACATGGCGCTCGACAATGGAGACTGATCTAGCGCAACACGGGCTGTCGCTTGAAGACGCCCACGACCGCCTTCGTTGGAGACGCTTAACACGAGCCCAAAACTGATTATCTCGATGTTCTTTTGTCTCCTGTTTTCTTTTGCCCTTTTTTATTTTATTTTATCTAAGTGAAAAGTCGATATATATATATAAACATCAATACATAAGTTACTATTTTAAACCAGACAAAGTGGTGATTAATTATCCTGCTGCGAGGTACTGTGTGTGAAACGTGTTGATAACCTGATATACAGCACGGCGGGTGTTCTTGCAATCACGCTAATGTACGGCGGGTACGTACCAGAGATGAGCATGGATTAGGATTAGGATTTAAAAAAACAGGATTTGTCAAATTTTGTCGGATTTGGATTGGATTAGGATTAGAGATTTTTTTCTAAATGGATTGGATTTACCTATTTTCTGGGAGATTGATATGTCGTGTGGCGAATGGCGACAAACTTTATTCGGATCAGTTATTACTGTACTCATGGTTACTAAGTTATCTTGAATCAAGGGAATCGTTGATTGTGAAAGAAAATTTTCCAACCCCTCCATTGCATAAATTCGCACTTTTTCTGAATTTCCAGTTGGAATCAGATTAGGATTGGACATGGACTTGAATATGAGAAAGTTATGGATTAGAATTTGGATTTGGATTTTAAGGTTCGGATTTGGATTGGATTAGGACATAGAAATTCCAAATCCGCTCATCTCTGGCTACGTACATCGAATATCTATTTACTGTGGATACTTCTTACGCAATCACTATCAAAGCTAATAGGCTACTTCTTACGTATTAATGAGCAATGGCATTTGAAAATCAGACGTTTGTGCTATCACGAACCTGGTATAATATCTCTTCCTTGTTCAGTGTTCACGAATGTTCAGTTTACGTCATAGTCCTTGTACAAATAAAAAGTAATCGTTCTTTTACAAAGGAATCGATTAGATAAGGGAAGTAGTCGATTACGATTACTTCGGAATTTTTTTTGGAATGTAATCGATTGCGATTACGATTAGTTGAAAATGCGGTAATCGTCGTGATCGATTACGATTACTAATCGCGATTACCCCATGTCTGATTGTCGCCCTTATCAAATATTTCATCACAGTTAATACGGCCCACCATAACGTTTGAAACTATCGCTTCGCAATCTAGCAATTACCCATCATATCGCAATCTAGCAGCCCATGACGCGTCCTGCTAATCTGGAAAACCCGGCTTTTTTAACGTGTTACACCTGTTTTAACAGATCACCTTTGGAGCTTTATGGACAAAACACAGGAAATATATTTTCCGCTTTTTAGAAGTGTTATTTGTATTTTACTTTCATTCCGAGTATCATGCTTTGATTTCTATTTACTTTCAGATCTTTTGTCTGCAGAACATACTTATTGAATTGTTGAAGCATAAAAAGGAAGTGTAGGAATGCCTCTATTTTCCGAAAATAAAGCGACACTAAATATATATTTTACGATCCACAATATTTGTTATTAACGTATACTAATAGTGTTGAAACCGTATCCGATACAACTTCTCCGTATTGCTCTTCGCATAAACTTGGGGCCTTACAATATGGGGTAAGGCACCGTGCCATGATGCTGTCTAAAACGGGGTCTTGTAGTAAACAAAGGGTTGGTATCGCATTTTCATATCAATACTATAATTTGCATCCCATGATGTGAAAGAATGCTTATTCTGTCGAAAATTGATACCTCCTGGGATGCATCAATACGAATCAAGCTCTCTGCACCTTCCGCATAGTTCAATTTGCAGCTTTTGAAAGTACATCCGAACGAATTATGACTGTTTTAAAAACTACTTACTTACTTGAGTAGATTTAAAGTCAGTCAATTCTACTTCTACTTCAAGTAGTTTTAGTTTGCTCATGGAAGAAGTACATCTACTCGTACTAGAGTAGATGTTTTCGTCACTACTTCTACTTCTACTTGAGTAGCTTTCTTGACTACTTTGACCACCTCTGTCTGTTAGTCATTGCTCGTGGGAGAATTGACATATTTTTTAAAATTTTTTTGCTGAGTAAAAGTTGGTCCTAAAGTGGTGAGAGCGGGTCGAAGGCAGTGGTGAAGGTTTTCACTGGTCATATAGATGCGAAATCTATTCTTTATAAAGTTCATGTTTAAAAATACGGACTACAGCTATGTAAAAAAAATCATGTAAATATTGAGTCAGGTAAGGTCCACTCTCGTTCCGTCGAGCTATTGAGTAGACCGGCCTGCTCTAGCATTTTTCTATCTCGTCGATATACATTATATAATTATGCATGTGTTGTAACATATTAACATTATAGTATGTATATACCGTCTGTTTTCAATAAATCGTATAAAGATGTAGGTAACTCGAAACGGTTCGTGGGCGACTTTTCAAATTTCGTAGAGGCCGCAAAAATGGAATATCGAGACAAAAATAGTGCACACTTTTAGCAACCACATATTTAAATATGTACATCGGTACAGCGCTGTGCTCTCTAACATGGGCCATGGTCATAGTTACCACAGAAGAAGTAATATTTTATTAATGAAACACAAGTACAACGAAAAATATCATGATCATCAATTTCATTCTATTTTGAACTATGAGCTGCGTGTGATACTAAACAACTGTAGGGAAGCCGTCAGCCAATTTGTAAGCCTCTCGGTCTTGGAAGTGTATGGGCCACGCACGTCATGGCAATATCCCAATTCATACCAGCCGATTCTACCTCGATGAAATGCTGTTGCCATCGCCGAAGCCGTTTCAGCTAGTGAGGAATAGTGATGATAGGCAAAAGAGAATAGCTTATTTAGAAGCAAAAACAACAACAACAATATGTTGAAATTAAAATACAAGCAAGCAATTCCAAATGCTTTACCTAGACTTCTTTCGAAATCTGAAATCATACCGCGGGCACGTGTTGGTAACCCCTGTATTAGTACCTTATACATGACGGTAACCCAATTCGGTTAATTCCGCAGTTAGTGATCAGGTACCATAAATACAAACAAACTGAATATATTGGCTACACGAAACACTCTCAAGTGTAGAAGAGGGTCGTACATGACATGTATATTGTATACGGGAGGTTCCACATCAACAAGGTCAGTCGTAGAAGCACTGATTTGCAACAGCCATGAAGCACCAGATGATCACGGCGAATGACATTTGCTTAATTTCGCAGGTAACGAGTTGATGCGAATGGCGCGCAAAACCAATACAAACATATTAACGCAGCCGTCACCAGCGTGGCACCATACCCGATCAGTACAGAAGCCGAAAATGAAATGTATAATTGCAGTGTCGTCTCCAGAGCAGACCCAATCAATGGTATGATGAAGTCACCCAAGGCGATGACTGTGCTCCAGAGTCCAGACAACGCACCAGTCATTGAAGCGTCTTTTGGAGACTCATCCTTACTAATAACAGATATCAGTTCGTCGAAAGCTGGTATGAATGCAGACGATATGCTAACGGCATATCCAAATGCTGCTGCATACACCCAAAAGTCGGTCTGTAAGGGTGTGAAAAGGAGGGGGAAAGAAAAACTTCCGACTAATCCGAATACAAACACTAATCTTCGAAGCCACTTCCTTTGACTGGTAACGTAACCCACAATCGCAGCTACTACAGTATAACCTACGCCTACCACAAAGAGTAATTGACCGACGCCGGTAGCAGAGAATCCTTTCTCTTTCAAGTAAATCGTTATTGTTGCGTCGCAAACGAAAAACGATCCGGCAACAGTACCGGCCGCACCGATAATGAGAATAGCTCTTGGTTCACTCAGTATGCGCGAAAGGTATGAATTATCAGTTTCAAGTTGATTGGTATCATTACTTGGTGATTTTAACGTTACAAATCCTAATGTGGAGGACATCAGCGCAACACCGCCGGCTACAGCCATCGGTACCAGCGTATTACCAGACCAATCGTAAAGAAGACCGCCTAAATACGGACCAACAAAAGCCCCAGCGCCGTACGCGGCTTCAAATAATCCATACACGATAGATATGAAGTCCGGAAATTCTTGACACACTATAGTCAGGCCGGCTACGTAAAAAGCTGCCTGAAATATACCACTCAACGCCCGCAAAGATGTTCCGACAATCACAACCGTCCATTTGTCATCAATGTATCCAATCGATCCGAACGATATTTGAGTTATCGCGAAAGCAATCTGTCCGAACACGACTAACGTTTTACAGCCGATTTTGAATTGGTATTTCCCGAATATAAAGGACGCTATTGCCAGTGTAATCATGTTAATTTGGAGAACAATGGTGGAGAAGACTATGTTGCTCCCTTTAGTTATGGCTACTCTCGCGAAGAACGGGCTTGCGGCGCTGGTGCACAGGAAACTTGTGAAATTGACGACTGTAATATAGATTAAGACAGCCTTTTGGCGGGCGCTTGTGTCTCTCCAGATACTCTTGGTATGTCTGCTATTGAGATGGTTTGCTGGGTCGGAATCCTCAGATACAGTAAGACTCTTTTCTTTGACATCAAGGTACTTATTTTCATCACGCGACCCGTCGAAGACGTGTGTGCCCGACAGCAATGGTGTATCGTCTCTAGTCATCATCGTGACTAAATGTACAATAAAGAAGACAAAAATATAGAAAAGATAATAATGTTTATCAGCCGATTTCTGTTCTTAACTAAATCATTTCGTAAACTTCCAACACTTATCTAGGCTCCTTCTCACCATGCGATACACTTAACAGTGTCTTACAATAGCCTAGAGCAGTGGTTCCCAACCTTTTTCGTCCTATCGCCCCCTTTTCAAGCTCATCACCGATCATCGCCCCCAAATTATGTGTACCGAAAAATGGGCATACAAACTGTAATCACCGGTGGGTTGACTAAAAAAAAAAGGTCAACTTCTCGGCTCGATGTCGAATTTGACTCTTTTGCAACTAAATTTCCGTGGGTTGACTAAAAAAAAAAAAAAAAAAAGAACAGCCGCCTTGACGCGTCATCGCCCCCTTCGCTATTTTCGCCCCCCTAGACCGCCAAATCGCCCACGTTGGGAACCACTGGCCTAGAGCAAATGTGCGATGTGCAATAAGTTGGTAGATAAGGATACCTAATAAGAAATTGCGGCCTGGTGGGAATGCGGCCTGCGGCCTGGTGACCATTGACCAACGAGTAATGACCATAGTAGCCTAAACACCATGAATACCAAAACAACAACAACTACCACAACTACTACTACGACTACAACAACAACAACAACAACAACAACAACAGCGATTTGTCACTAACAGTTGAATCTAACAGCATATGCTTCAGTATACCGAATGTCGATATGCTTGATTTTCCCCAGAAACACGCATAAATTGAAATACACGATTTGATAAGATGCACGCGGATGCATTGCCGGCGATAATTGATCGAATTCGATGCAACTGCGTCGTGTGACAACATATACACCGGAAGCAAAAAAACAGTCAGGACGTGCAGAGGTAATAAATCAATTGAGTATGATTGAATACAAAATATTTTTGAATCGTTTCCCGGTGGCACAACCAAGGGATGGCGACGGAATTCACCATCGTGTACATTGATAGGCGAGGAGTGTTTCTCAAAATCTGTGTCCTCTCCCATTTATTAAACTCAACTTAGCCCCCTTGTGGCCGCTGATAGCTTCAGGATGTACTGATAATATGCGAATAAAATGCAGGCCTGTATGACCACATGATGATAATTCGCTTTTTAATATGATTCAATGCCTATAGGGATGTGCAAATCAAGTACCTAAGTGATTGGATTCTGAACTGAGTAGCCGAGTAACCCTCATCATGACGCCAAAAGAATGAAAATGAGGCGGAAAATGACGTATGTCCACAATAAATATAATGTCAGTTCTACATCACATTATAGCAGTGGTTCCCCACCTGTGGTACGCGTACCGCTAGTGGTACGCGAGTAGACTCTGTTGTTTTTTTGATTGAAGGAAGTTATTAGTTCAGCTTGGGTTGATTTTGAGATTTTTGATGCCGTCGTCGTCCTGGTAAGTTCGTCGCCGTTGGTAGGGGCGATACCACCAATGACGGCCTCCGGGGAAGAGATCCTAGTCGTAAAGCATTGGGATTCTTACCTGGCCAAATTCTGTTTTTAATATATTTGACCACAAGAATTCCAAATGAATCCACTACAGAAATCATATACTGCGCCTTGAAATGAGCACTATATTTTCTGCTTCGCTGCCTTCGGCAGCTCAACATGGTGGTAACTTTTTGACCGCCTTCGACGCGCGTGACTTATGTAGTTCAGGGGTTGCCAACCTGCGGCCGTGTAAGGGAATTTGTGCGGCCGTGGACGCGTAATTCAATTCGTATGTGTTGGCGGCCGTCAATAACGCAAATTGAATTCAAGAATTGACTCCCGAAATTTTGAAAGATTTTGAATGATCTTGAATTATTTTTGGCGCTGCGCGCTATTCAACGTAGCTTCATTTTTCGATTTCAATATAGTAACGCCCTTTGCAATCTCAACCCCACAGTACAGATGTGAAGAACAGAGGAAAATGATGCGCCCCATATTGAAATACCAACTTGGAATCGTGTGTTACTCACGAAAGAGATTTGTTTTTGTTGCGTTTGGGCGATTCCAATATCTTTCCACTACTGACAATCTTGATGGGAGGTCAAGAAATAACAACATGCAACATAGTGACTAACAACAATTGGCCCACCCTAAAATCCATCATCATTTATAGCAGGGACGGGCAACTTCTCCAGTCGGCGAGCCGGATATAGGAATATTAAGAACTTGGCGGGCCGGATTGCTGAATCGATACATTATTCGCCCATTTATCCACATATACAAGGAATATATCGTATTTATTGAATGTATTTTACCGGCAGCAATGCAACTTCAAAGCCATTTCTCGCCAATAATGACGAGATCAATGTGGATTTAAGAACAGCATTGTCATACAGGCATGCACCACCATGTCTGTTTCTCTCTGATCAATCAACACACGGTGCAACTCCTAATTAAGATTTGAAGGCGTTCGATAAGCCCGATACCCCAAATTTACCAAAATATCAATTGATTAGGGTTTAGTAGGTGACGAGATAGCGTGGTTGTTCCGTTCAACTATGTGGCCTATCTTATCTCGATATTGAATTCATGCGGCCCGCGGCCTCCATGAAATTTGAAAGTGGCTCCCGACCCGTTTTGAGCTATCGACCCTATGACCCGTCTCCAATCTTTGGTTTCCAGATCAGTACTACGAACCATCTACTTCTCTCTTTTCCACTCGCATCTGCAATATGGAATCGTAGTATGGGGAAATGCCTGTACAACATTTTTGTGCAGAATTCGAACCCTGCAAAACCGTGCGATACGGCTGATCTCATCTGTACCTTTACGTACCAATTTATCGCCTTACTACCGTAAGCATCGAATTTTGCGAGTTGATGAACTGTATCGCTTCGAAGTATCAAAAGTTGTTCACAAATATTTTTCCAATAGTCTCCCTCCTGTGTTTGATGACTTTTTCATACCTGCTAAAGATGTCCATTCCCATTACACGAGATCTTCGTCTAAAGGAAACGTCTACTTACCCCAACCCAATAGCAACCTAACTAAGAGATCTATCGACTACTCGGGACCTATCATCTGGAATGCATTACCATCACATATCCGTGAATTGCCTTATAATAGATTCAAAAAAGCCCTACTTGATCGCCTCTTGTCGTTACACTAACACTGTTGCCCTACCTCGCCCAGACACTGCTTCATTGATCATTTGCTACCATTGTTTAATTTTTATTATATTTTCCTTTCCTAACTAAACATTTTTTCACAGCCAGACTGTTCTGAGTCAAGTGTACCTGTTTGATGCTGGTGTGATCAGACTAGATGACCTTCACGGTCTTATCGATCATTCCTATCTAATACCGAATACTGTGCACGCATATTTTCTGTACCACCATCACTGCCGTTTGTTATGTATTTTGGTTCGATGAAAATAAAGACTCTCTCTCTCTCTCTCCCTCGCATAAGCGGTGTCTTACAGAAGCCTGGAAGTGTGCCGTGCTACAAGTCGACGGTTACGGAATCAAAAATAAGAAATATGTGCCAGGTGTAAATGACCATTGTAGTCGACAAACACCATGATTACCACAAATGACATTAGGGTTGAGTACATCGTAAATGCCGATTATGCAATAAGTCTTCTCGCTTCGACGAATTTACGCGTAAGCTCCACCCTCGCTCGCTGCGCATACATGTGTATATGTATAATGACATACAGTCACTAAAATTTGACGTATGGAAGCAAGTAGTGGGGAATCTCGGGAGACTGGGGCCGCGGGCCACACTATCATGTAAGACGGAAAACTGTCCGCGGGCCGGACAAAAGCCCTTCGCGGGCCGGAACTGGCCCGCGGGTCGTATTATTGCCCGCCCCGGATTTATAGCTTGCCCTAAATTTTCTAAAACATGCCCTTCATCAACTATACCGGTGATCTGATCACATGGGCTGTGAAAGGGTAAATGCTTGATAGAAATATATGAAACGACTAACATTAATGACGAAATTACTTCGTGTATATGAAAAATTTTCGCGCCTGGCGCGATCATTGCGATTCCCAGAAACTATCTCTAACATGACCAGTCTTGATTCCGGAGCGTCTAGTAAGCCAATCTGAATAAATTATTCAGTCCGGAGCTGTCCGGAAATGGACATGGACAGTTAAACATGAGTATTTGGCCTCCAGGTAGTCCAATACGACTGCGACCAGCAATGCGGCCGTAGGCTACGTGAGTAATCGTAATGCGGCCGTGAATAGCAAAAAGGTTGGCCACCTCTGATGTAGGTGGTACGCGAGCACTGAATAAAACCTCGAAATGGTACGTGGGTGGAAAAAGGTTGGGAACCATTGCATTAAATCTAATTTTGAGTTTTTTCGACCATGCCTTTTTCATTGCGCTTCGTGTCAAAGCTGTGTGTTGATCATGACTTTGCAGATGTGCCATTCATATCTGGGCTCCTGTGCTCCTCATCGCCGATCTCGCTGTACAAACAGTGTATTGAAAAGTCCAGAAACACAGTAAGCCACGCTGTACAGTGTACAGCATAGTCGGCTCCAGAGACCCGAAGTTGGATGCATGCGAGAGAGTCTGTGACTGAAGAGTTGTAGTGAACGATTGGAGCGCTTTCAAGCGGATGAAGAAGGATACTAAAGATACACAGTCATGGAAACTTATCCATACAATGTCGTCGTCTTGCGCAAGGTCTAAAATAGCGATAAGAGTCACTGAAATGTCGTGAAATAATATTAATAATAATAATATCAATACGTCATTTCCACCAGGGCTTTGGAGCCGGAACCGGAGCCCGGAGCCGTGCATTTTTGCCGGAGCTGGAGCCGGAGCTCTATACAAAATTCAGCCGGAGCTGGAGCCAGTTATTTGAGGGGTAGCTCCGGCTCCGACGTATTTCATAAGATGCTGTTATATATGCAACAACCATATCTGCTGAGTTCTCATAATTAAACAGCCGGCCTTCGCGAAATTAAGAATCATTTCCTCTTTGGCGCTACCTTTTCCGACTGACTAACCATGCTCCTGGGGGTTTACCAGCAGAGCAGTCGTATGTTCAATGTTCAATTTTCATACATGAGTACCGAACCTCGGTGTGCGAAATATGCCTGTGAATATTGTGGGTATTCGGCATACCCATAATTTCATCATCAGCACAACCTTGTTGGCCGGTTGTATACGGTTCGAAAATAATGATCACTATGTATTACGCGAAATGGGAGAGAGGATGAAAACGTGATTTCGTTGCACATATAGATATGACGAGCACGAGCCGAGAAATTCTATCTTATCGTTGCTATGAATCGGATGAGCAAATACTCGTTTTTTAGTGATAGTTCTTTCGTCGGGCAGCGAAATTGGACAGTGTTATTGCGAGTATGCAATTATGCATGCTAATTGCAATTCACTACTGCGCATCATTGTCCTTCACTCCAGTAAGGATTTTCGAACTTAAATGGGGATGGCAGAAGAGTAGCCCAAAACCCCATGGTATTCTATGTTGGAGACAAATTACTGATTTGATACGCGATTTCCAATTAGTAAGCATCTGTTTCGTAAACTTGTAAATGTGCATGTGTATACTGCATAGTTTAATTCGTTATGGGCATGGCGCAATGTGCATGGCACAGTGTTTAACTCGATTATTCGATTCGTTTCAACGGGAAAATATTATTCCGATAAGCTTGATCGACACCGGATGGACTGGTAACGAGTGCACCAATATCGAACGTCAAACCATTGGCCATTTGGTACAAATCGAATTTCTATTGATCACGTCGTTATATCCGCCCATTTTGCTCTTACTACAGTTATAGTTGAATAATATTCGCACATATTTAAAGATTGAATTGAGCTGTATGGCTTAATGTTAAAGAGTACAGTGCCACTGTTAAAACGCCGCATCAGAATTTTAATGCTGTACACAGCAATGGCACGGAGTAAAGTGCGTTCTAGTGCAACTATGATGTTATCGACAATTGACAAGTATTCATCATGTCGTCACAAGCCGGCACGGCGGCACCTATGTCTTCGTTGCTGCATCCGATGTTACTGACGGCTGACAGACTCTAGATTACTATAGATAACTAACCTACGGGTAAATTAGTAATCTATATAGACCAGGGATGGTCAACCTTTTCGGCTAAAAGGCCACATGAAATTGACGAACGAGTGCGCTGCATACTAGCCGCGCCAGGCGCGTAAAATCTTCCAAGTTAATATTAATATTACTTTAGGGTTGCCATACGTCCGGAATTTCCCGGACATGTCCGGAATTTCACTGCTAAAACTGCGTCCGGGAGGAATTTCCAAAATATGCCTAAATGTCCGGAATTTTGAAGTAAGCTCATAATTGTTTCCAAAGTCAACATAAACAATATTATTTTGGGGCAGATTTATGCTACATGAAATTTTTCTTCGTGCTGCGCGCGATTTAGTATACCATATATTGGTTTAATATGGAGACTACCACCCTCGCAAAAAACTGCTATCAAATATAAATGAAAATATTGTTCCTTTACAGAAACAAATCTAATTGTAGAGTTGGCTTAGACCGTTTGGATGCTATAGTCAAAGATACGGGTTTTAAACGCAGGGGTAGTCCGCCTTTATTCTGGCGTTCGTGAAGATGTTGCACGTAATCAGCTTCCAAAATAGGCCATGAGTAAGTCTGGGCAAATATGCCGACCTTTAATTACTTATCAGCTTATCAAATTTTGAGCTGAGCCATGGAACATTTTCAGATCGGAATTAGAGTCACGACCGTAAAAGGCTGGATACCATCGGATGTGCGGTGTTTATATAGCTGAGCGGTGCAGTGCGCACCGGCATTAGGCCGATAAATAATCTAATCGGTGTGGTATGAACATGACTTAACGATGCATATTGTACAACTACGCTCCTTGCATTTTCGAAGTCATCATCCTCCGCCAGCTCTACCGCTAACTCTGATCATGTGGGCGGTGAGAGGATCAAATTGCATAGTAATATATGGAAGAACCAATATTATTGACATAATTCATTCAAATCATTTAACGACCAGATGCATACAGTAAGCCCTCAGAAGTTGCATCGATGACCCTGCGATGTGCCCAAGATCAGTGTTTATTTGGGCGGGAGGGGCTGAAAAAATGTGACTTCTGCCCCAGTTACAACTTATAACACACATCCACATACTCCTGAACCGGATCGTGACTGCCCCTAGTCGATAGACAAAGCTTTGCTGGTGTGACGTCATATTGATCGACAATGGGCTCATACCTCATTTTGAAATCCGTTAGTGGGCGCTAAACAGCGTCCGGAATTTGGGTTTCAAAAATATGGTAACCCTATATTACTTGGGTATATTGCGTGTCGACTGTATACCGCCCGCTGGGCTCAGTCTGCAAGGACAGGACTATTCGGTATCTGGACAAATCGATATCGAAGATTTCCGCTAATATACGACAATCATTTTGTGCCTACATTTCATCGTCGACGCTCTTTCTGCGAGCGCAAACGCGAAAATACTTACTCTCATAATTTGGAATATAGTTAGACTCAATCGGCTATATCAGGCGTTTTTACATTTTCAGGTGGGGGTAGGCTACAGAGAAAGAAATCGTGTGACAATTAAACACGCGAAGCGTGAAGAAAAATTTTACTACTTTTTTAGTTTATTGTAATGTACGACGATTTACTAAAAATGTGACTGGACCCGGGATCTGCCAATGCGTCGGAACTAATATTTTAGTCCAGTCATCAACATCCCAAGTGTCGCGACCAGACTAATGATATTTTTGGTTGGCCTAGAGAGTTCACAATCTGAGTAATTCAATTTCGATAATAAAACAGAATTTCGATAATATAATGGGAAATTAGCTCGCGGGCTACTCAAAGCCTTCTCGCGGGCCACATATGGCCCGCAGGCCGCGGGTTACTCACCCCTGATATAGACAGACACCTTCGATAGTTTTCAGATCCGGAGCCGGAGCTAGAGCCGGAGCAGTGGTAATAATGCTGCTCCGGAGCTGGAGCCGGAGCTAATGTATGATAGAAGAAAGCTCCGGAGCTGGAGCACTGCAAATTTACGGCTGCTCCAAAGCCCTGATTTCCACTAATGCAGCGGTTCGCAACCGGGGGTCCGCGGACCCCTAGGGGTCCCCGAAGCAATATCAGGGGGTCCGCGAGACCTCTAAATTTTTAAAATGGTTGATAACGTAATTTTAATTTTATTTTTTAATTTGAGAAAGCATGAGGCAGTATCGCACCACAGCTGCTAAAACCTCATGACTCATATCATCATCGTCTGACATGAACTATAGTAGTGTGGAAATTCATTTTCATTGCCAATTTTCCAACGACCTGCTGATACAAACATATTGCTGTTTAGAGACGTTTTGTTGATGTTTGTGGAAAAAATGAAAATATGGAGTTAGTAACGTCAATCAGGGTGACTTCGTAATGTCTGCGAAACCTTCTCGATTTGAAGTTGTCAGTCTCATCAAATTAGAGAACAGTCGTTTGAAAAAAAAATTTCCGAAGTATTTCTCTAATTTGTCCCAATGCAGGGATTGAAGCCTCGCCACGATATCCATTTTATCCTGTGATATACACATAACCACTATTTGAGCAGCTTCTTGGAGGTACAGAACTTCAATATACAATTGAATAGTATATTCATATTGAAATGAACCCGGATATTTTTGGCTGACACTTGTCATAAATCGGACGATGATATACCTGCTCTTAAAGCTCGGCTATCTGATTTTGCGCATTCTTGTTGCGGATGCCCTGTCGACAAAGCTGATTTTTTGATGAACAAGGAGTGTTTCGTTGCTATCAAAGCATTACACTCCAACCCTGAAATCCATATCACCAGTTATATTGGTATGCAGCCTTGTCTTGTTAATGTTCAATTGTTCATGGTCGAAATTGTTTGTTCGTAAATATATATGTAAACCCGAACAGGACAAGTCGTTTCATGACAGTCTGTCTCAGGTTGGAAAACTTGGATCCATTCTTTGGCGCATAAAATTTGTCTCTACTTTTTGATTAGGATTTGACGGTAGAAACTCTCTGCGGGCCGATCAAAATGCCGCCCCGGGCCGAATCCGGACCGCGATCCGTATGTTGCCCGTCCCTGCGCTAGATGCTGGACGTGATATGATCATAAAATATATATTTCTTCATCTTGGTGCCATAAATGTTGCGATCACGCCAAAAGTATCGTCGAAAGCGTTATGCGTTAATATTGCATTCGCCTCTATCCATCTTTGCGGAAATGGTTTTCGGCACTCGTTCATATCAAAACGAAGACGCGGATTTTGAAGACGCGACCACGTACTTCAAGAAATACAGCAGCAAAATTAGCTGTGAAATAATAAAAGTCTACCAATTTCTTCATAAATAGTATAATGTTATTTCAGGAAAAATCATTATTTTGCTGTTTATCACAAGCCTACAGTTTATATTTGCACGAGACAGATGAAGGTTGCTCCATAACAGAACTAAAATTGAACTAAAACTTGAGGGGGTCCGCGAGGGTCCGTAACGGTCAAAAGGGGTCCGCGAAGCCAAAAAGGTTGAGAACCACTGCACTAATGTATACTTAAGCGTTGTTCAGAATTGACCGACTTTCAGAACGTCATGGTTTCCAATCCGTTACTCATGCCTTATGCCGTGAAAACTAGCTACTTTTTCTGTAACTCATCCCCTGCATCTGTGTGCACTGTGCATGTGGAGCTGGAAGAATATCGGCTGAAAATGGGGATTTGAGTGCCGCGATTTTACTTAGCCTACTAAAATGCCATATATGTCAGTGTTTAGGCAGCTGTTGTGGCTTGGGGTGATGCAAGACCTCAATGTAGATATTTTCCCGACTTTGGGACACCATTTTTATATCGCACACTGCTTGAAATCCTAAAACTGAGCAGCATTTTGCATGATTCATCATGTAAAAGAATATAACTGTAAATGCACCATCCAATCCCACAGCGACATTGTAAATACTTTGTTATTCAATGAAATGTAAGAACATAACGGGGAAATGGATAACGAAGCGAAACAACATAACAAAGAAATGGATATTTGACAGAAATCCAATACCAATCACGTACAGGTTCATTTTTCGAAATTTTGCAATCTTTGCCGAGATCTTCCGCGGCTTGCAAGAGACAGGCTTGTTGTTTTTTGTCATCTGGTATGTACATAGCGTCGTCCGTATTTTATTTTATCATACGTTCTGCTGGATCTTTAAGTACTTGATTATTATTCACGAATTCCCGAGCACTCATGAAAGGCGGATATCTTATTCATGGACAGCTGACACTCGCATTCCCATAGCAGTGATTTCAAATTGCACAAAATGCACAATATTCATCTGATCATTCATCTAAATTTGTGACCCTGAAAGCTCCTGTAAACCTATTCAACAACAGACCCCTATATATCATGTATTTGATTGGGACAGAATCATGGTTCATATTGATGCTATAGCTGTGGAACACCATCAGGCATCAGGTCGAGTCTTCCAGTATCAGAATGGCATAGTGATCCGCGTTTCATGAGTGCTTGGGAATTCGTGAATAGTGGTCAAGAACGTAACGATGCAGCAGCGCGCATGACAAAATTAAATACCGACCACGCTTATAGAGACGGACTTTCAGCATTCCCGTGGCCACTTACTGGCCACGGATAATTTCGTGGCCGGCCACAGATATTCCGTGGCCGGCCATGAAAAGTGCTATTCTGTGGCCGGCCATGGTGATTTTCATGGCCGGCCATGACATTTCAGTATGGCCGGCCATGAAATTTCCATGGCCGGCCATGTCAAACTCATTCTCATGGCCGGCCATGACTAAATTTCATGGCCGGCCAGAGCCAAATTTCATGGCCGGCTGCAATATATCAAGTTACTATCGATGATAAGTACTGTATGTGGCCGAATCGTGGTCAAATGCGTGATCAATTATGTTCTATTATGGGCGTACAGTAAATAGAACTAAGTGAGAGCGAGAGTTTAGCTCAGTTTATATGCATTTTCACCCGAAATACCAGAACAATAGCGATACAATGAAACGATAGGAAGAGGATGAAACGATCTGGAATAGTCTCTATATATCAATTAAAAACACAAAAAATGATCTAAAGAATGCATTAAAAAGGGGGATATCTGCTAAATGAAACAGGAAATAATGGTATAGAAAGCTAGAAGCGATGAAGACATTATCAAAACTGATAACTTGTAAGTGTTGATTTGTATCTTTCTTATAGAAATAGACCTAAATATTTGGCTGACACTCGTCACAGCTAATCGTATGCAACTGCATAGAATTGGAAAAAACAAAGTATACCAGATATCTGTCAGAAAATCTCTATAAGTTCCCCAAAAGCTGTGAGATACACATGACATTCTGTGGCCGGCCACAGAACAGATCAGAGCTCGCTGTGGCCGGTGCTTCCCCCGTTCTGATATTGATTTTCAACCTTTAGATGTGCATTGTGCAGTTGCAATCGATTGTATAGTTAGTTTTATTTTGTAAATATGCAAACCTACGATTAAACAATATGATGATGATAATGTCCTTCATTTTTCAACCATGTTTATCGTTTATGAGTCAGCGATGCGAATAAATAATACATATATATTTGATCATGTAGTTTAAGGATGTAGGGGCAGTTTAAAATCTTTCATGGATTGTCCTGATGAATTTATGAATAATACAATACTGTACTGGAAATTTGTCTTAATTCACTGCAGATATTTTTCGATTTACGCTTAAGTAGACTCGACTATATACCTCCTTGAATGCATAATCTGTTTCATCGAGATACTGGATCGGTCAATATGCGGTCATTTTACCTGTTTTCTTGTTTTCAATACGAAATACCGTAATCAAAGTACCCGAACGAAACAATTAGGGAATCAAAGAACCAAGAATATGTGGAAAATACTCTTTCAAGTTCCAGAAAAGCTGTGAAATTCACATAACATTCTGTGGCCGGCCACGGAGCAGCTCGCAGCTCGCTGTGGCCGGTGCTTCCCCCGATGTGATATGTCTTTCCAACGGTATAGGACATGTAGTTGCAAACAATTCCATAGTTTGTTATCTTTCGTATAGCTGAATAGCTGTGAAATGGATAATCCCAGGCTGATACAATCCTTCCTTTCTGTATCAGGTCTATGATGAGTCCGCGACATACGGTTATATACATATTTGATTATCGTACTACTATACAATACATACGACGTTCGAGATCCTCAACATCAATGGAGCTTGCACTCATTTGCACGATGAAAATTGTGTCGATGAATCTATGAATATTTCTATGCTGTAGCAGCACGTGAACTTGACACACTGCAGATGTGCTGTATATGTAGAATAAAGGCAACGATGTAGCCTAACCTACCGGTAATATTGGTAAAATACGGGGCTTGTTCCCAGAAATTTGATTTTGGTCACGTTTCCGATCCTATATAATTTGTATGTATATTGTATATCCACCTAGGTGCCGTTCTTCAAGGTTGAAACAAATAATGTACGAATGAGAGCCATGTCGCAGTCACTAACGATGCCGTGTATGCCAGAGGATACTTGATTACTTGGGTGCAAGGATAGTTTTGTATCGCATGTCATTGTTAGATCAAGCTGCTAACCGATGTGGTGGGCATAGGACGTAAATGTACCTGCTATATAATTAAATCACTGTTATAATAATAGATAACTCCAGATACTCTGCGTCATCTAATGCTGCATCATCGATCGATGCGACATCAAATGCAGCGCCCTCGATCGATGAAAAATTGCCCATGCCAAGCCTGCGAATTGACCAATAGGCATGATATATTTGTGGTTGATGCAGGGAACAATTAATGTGCAATTCAGGGAACAATCTTGATGACACAGACAAGTCCCAATCGTTCATTATAATTCGACATTTGAATGCAGTGCAAATACTTATCGCCGTGTAAAGTGCATCTGATCTCTCGTGCCCCTGGGTGTTTTCTGTGAAAAGCATGTACTGGACACATTGCATTCATGCAACTACTTGTATATGAATTGTGAATGATTGTAATCATATCTTCAATTGCTTCAGATTTTGTGAAATTGGTAACGGAATAAACAAACTTTTTGTAGCAAAATATGACGGTTTCTTTATGTAGAAAACGAAAGAGGGGCAGGGAGTCAGATTATCTACGCTTGCATCACTAATGGGCTTGGGCGATGGAGATGCGAAGAAACTGCAAGGCTATCGAGTCCGCACCACGGTTTTATCTTTCCATGCAATCCCATTGCGTTGATCGCCTGGCGTGGAAGCTGTGTGGACACCAGTTTTAATATAAAGACGTTTGTCTGACCGACCAATAATATGTACGCAGTACGCTCATACATTACTCTATCAAATATTTATCTAGATTCTAGAAAGTTCAAGGAACGTATGTTTCGGTGTTAGTTTACAACGCACCGTCCCAGAGTACTTTTGCAATAGTCAGTGGGAATTAAATTCATTTCTACAGCGAACAGAGAAGGTAACACGTGTAAAGCCGTGCAAATTTTGAACCCATCCCTAAACTACTCAATAAAGTGGTAATTTAACTTAGCTACGTGCGATAATATAGTGGAAGTCGTCTATACAAACCTTGCCACCAGCAAGTTAGTATTGCAAATGAAGAAGATATACTTGACTATTCTCAAATTGGATGCAAAGGGCGGATTTTGATCCAACTAGATGTGCCAAAATCACGAACTGGCCATGAACTCGTGGCCGGCCACGATGAATTCTTATGGCCGGCCATGAAATTCACTGTGGCCGGCCACGAGACAACGCATTTTCATGGCCGGCCACGGAATATTCGTGGCCGGCCACAAAAATATCTGTGGCCAGTAAGTGGCCACGGGAAAGCTGAGACCCCTACTGCGCTTATATGTACAATACATACCTGACGACAAAAAACACAAGCCAGTCTTTTACAAGCCGTTGAAGATCTCCAGCAAAGATTTCAAAATTTCGAAAAATCGATCAATTCATGATCCTGATTGGTGTTGCATTTTGATCAAATTATTCCATTTCTTTGTTATGTCGTTTATCGCTTCGTTATCCATTTCCCCGTTAAGTTCTTATATGTTTCATTGAATAACAAGGTATTTACAATGTCGCTGTGGGATTGGATGGTGCATTTACCAGTTATATTCTTTACATGATGAATCGTGCAAAATCATGTACAGTTTTAGGTAAGTAGGTTTCCGAGGCAGTGTGCAATATGAAAATGGTGTCCTGAACCCGGAAAAATATCTACAGTGAGGTTTCGCATCACCCCAAACCAAAACAGCTGCTTAAACCCTGACGGCTGACATATCTGACATTTTAGTAAGCTAGGTAAATCGCGGGACTCCAATTTTAGGGGTATCGCCCATTTTCAGCCGATATTTTCCAGCTCAACATGCACACAGATGCAAGGAATGAGCTAAAGAAAAAAAAGGTACATAGAATACGTTTTTAGGGCATAATGCATGAGAAACGGACTGAAACCCATGACTTTTTGAATTAGCTGCATGGTGAGTTCCAGAGGTAGGCTAGCCACCTCTAAATGCTCGTTGTAAGTACTAATAAGTAGCCTCTTCGAGTGTTTTCATGCTGCTCCATTCGTACTCAAAATATGCTGTAAACGACGGATGTAGGGCTACATCAGTGGTTCCCAAACGGTGGGGAATTCCCCACTGGTGGGGAATTTCGGGATTTTTGGTGGGGAATATAGACTCACTTTTGAAAAATCTTGACAGTAATATTCTCTTTTATTAAATGTCCTTTTGAAATGACCACCAAATATTTTATAGCTCATTTGCAATTTAGCGATACATATTATCAGTGCCTCCAATTAGCGAGAATCGCCTGGATAGCGACACGCGAACTCCAGAAATGTTTTTATTCATTTGTACACCATCACTGGTCACGAAACGTAGTGATAGAAGAATTCTGATTCGTTGTAATAAGAGCTCATATTGCTTTACATGTCTTCAAGGGAGATCGTGGACTCGCTAATTGATTAGGCTTACCATATTTGGGAAACCTAAAAAGACACTTTTTCAGAAATTTGAGACTTGCAAAACCGAAGAACAATTCTCAAAAACCGGTGAATTTTTCCCACTTTGTGATCGGTTGACTAAAAAAGGTCATCTTTTCGCTCAGAGCTCAAAATACCGTTTTTCTCTCCGCATTGCCAGGTGGATGACTAAAGAGAAAAAAAAGGTCATCGTTTCGCTCAGAGCTAAAATCACCGTTTTCACTCCGGAATACCCGCCGGAGCGTCACTTCTGTGCTATTTTGCGGCATATCACTCGCAATTTGCTCTAAATCTGACCTAAATTTTCAGAAAAGAGGACAAAATCTCAAAAACGAGGACAAAAGGGCGTCCTCCGAGGAAACTTTCAAAAAAGTCAAAAAATAGGACAAATCCTCTTAAAAGAGGGCGTATGGTAAGCCTATAATTGATGGCACATCCGGGCTCCTTACAAATGAAATTACATATTTATTTTAGTTCACAAATGAAATTACATATTTATTTTAGTTCAAGTTCTTTTAGTAGTGTGCGAAAGTGTAGTTTACGGCGGCTTATATATATATATAGCATACATGAGTTCGTCAACATCAGGAAGTTTATCTGACCCAGATATTATTCGGCATTTACGTATGTAAATTGATGCTACCCCGCAACATTTGGAAAATTTCCAAACCCGACCTATGTTTCTGTTGGCTGCGCGCCGGGGTATATACATATATTTACGGAGGTGCGTTGACGGTAACCAGTTCACCGCTGCGTTAAATTTATTGTGTGCTGATCGATTCCGGTGATCTTAACAATCGCCAATAAGCACCACTAACAAAAAGTCTTGCAAAATTTTATTGGAGGTAGTAAAGGGTAGATATGGATATAGAGATTTTAGGTGGGAAATGAAGGCTCGGAATAAATCGAAAGTGGGAAATTGGGATAAAAAGGCTGGGAACCACTGGGCTACATTGACCGGCGAGCCGTGTTTCTCAAAATTCGCGTGTCATCTTCCCTATATCAATCTCAACATAGCCCCCTTGTGGTGAATTTTTTTTATCGACCCGTTAGTGGTACCTTTGTGAGCAGTTTGCGAGTAATATTTTGACTGGGAATACGAGTCGTCTGAGAGTTTGGGTTTGGGTTTGATCGGGCAGAGATCGAAATATCTAGTTTAAGATCAGCTATCACGGTCACAATTACTTTATTAGGTTATGTGGGGATTTATCTTCTGATTTCACAAACATAGCTCCGTAAAGCATATTTTCAGAAATATCCTCCACTGGCAGGGCCACACAGAGATCGCTGTTTAGCTACGTTAGTCGAATACTTACGGCAGTGTCGGTAACCCATTACTGATTTGTGTGGGTATTGGTTGGATTTCTTCAAAAGTCAGGTTAGAACTACCTCTGATACGGTCGGATTGACGCTGAGTATGGGCCGTTTGTAACTACTAATTAAGTAGCCGCCTAGTAGCGTGGCGTCAGATTTTATTCATTTTGGTCGGAACCAAGGGCTGTGGAGTCAGAGTTTCGCTAGTTTTCACCTTAATGGAGTCGGAGTCTGAAAATTTTTTTAGCACTCATCGCAGTCGTGAAAAAATACTGACTTGAGTCGGAGTTTGTGAAAATGCTCCCGCGTCCAACTTCTTTAATATGAAAACGAGTGCTTTAAAAAGTCTCTCAAAATTACTAATAATAAATATAATAGGATATATATGTACCAACAACCGCTGTTATTTGTAACGATGTTGATAAAATTGGACATTCCTTGCAAATCGCTATTGAGTTACATAGAGGAAGAAAATTGCAGGATGCATCATCGAGGCTCAAATTACTGATGCAGTCACAAATTAGTGAAATTTTTGGAATTATACCATGATACTGCGAAACACTAAATGCATTTTCTGGCTTTGTAAGTGACAACATCACTTGTCAAATTTAGGTTGGCCTAAATATCAACTCAACCGCTTGGGCCGCACAAATCTTTAAGAAAGAGTGCAACTACAGTCCAATAGTCCATGAATACTTGACCAAGTTCATTTAGACATATTCTATTTGACTACTCCCTAAATTTCATTTCTAACTACCGTTTATTAGTAGTCCTAGTGTAGACATATTTGATTGGACTACTCCAATAGTGATATGAGTATCGTTTGTGGCAGAGCCTGAGGTTATTTATGTTCATCGCTCACTGCTAGACTATCGCGGTGTGTATTTATGTTTATCGCTCGACGCTAGACTACCGTCGCGTGTATTTAGCACTATTGATAATAACTTGCATCCGAGAAATAAATAACATTCATTATACGTTTCAGTGGTTTTCAACCGCCGGTCCGCGACGACGTTCCTGCCGGTCCGCCAGGTATATTACAATTTTATACCTTGATTTCAAGATGCAATGTTGAAGGCGACAAGTAGCCTACAGAATGGAGAGGCCTACGAGCTGACTCATCGCTAAACAGCGCAGTTTGCGCGATCATTCGTTTTCGATCATTCATTTTGTGCAGGACCGTAACTGGGGCACCCCA
The DNA here is from genome assembly GCF_051294905.1 of Botryllus schlosseri. NCBI lineage: Eukaryota > Metazoa > Chordata > Ascidiacea > Stolidobranchia > Styelidae > Botryllus > Botryllus schlosseri. The sequence continues at coordinate 25,955,208 of NC_137243.1, read as the reverse complement.
AAACGCCCAATTGGAGATGGGGCTGAGCTTGAAAAGGGTCAAAAATTATTTTTTCAAATGAACATGATTCATAGAGTATTTTTTTTGTTTTCCAACAATTTTCAATTTCTTTTCGCGCTTTGCACGATTTAGTGTCAATAAATGCCTCGCTTATAGGTGCTCTTTTCCGAGAAATACGCATGATATATAGAAATAGGAATTTGGGCGTCAGCCATTACCGCGCCAGGACGTACCAACACATAATGAAGTTTAGGCTAACATGGGCTTCCGAAAGTTGTGCAGCGAGAAAACCGATTCAGTCATGAATGATCGAAAATTAACGCTATTGGCGCGATTAAGATACATAAACTCTCTGCTTGCACCAAGTAGAATGAATGTGCTCACAAGTACAGGTGAAAACATTCACCCAACTGTAGGGTCTGGAGGCGAAGCCCCTGCAAGTTTGGCTTATCGCCCTGTGGGGGCTCAAAACCAACGTTTTTTTGGGGTGGGCTGACGTCCGACGAAGTAAGTTTTCGGCCCGGATTTGGGCATGGCCGGTATATAGCTGCTGTAAGGTGTTTTCTTGTGGCACGCATTGTGTTCTTAGTTGCCAGAGTAGCCTGCGTCTGGTGGTAGTGGGCAATGAGCAAGGTAGCACGACAAGGTGCTTGGTTCTACTCAGAAACGCTTCTTCTCTGGATATTATCAAAGACAAAAATATTAATCGTGTTGGCGCGATCGGTTAAACCCACGGCCTTCGGCATGAAAGACTGTAAATGACTTTCGGCCGTAGCACGTTTATCTGGAGAAGGCAATTTTACCTCGACTTAGCAGACTCACCACCTTTAAACTACATTGATGCCACCATGAAGATACTTGATTACGATCAAAACCCTCTAAATGTCACTCTCTATCATCATCTAGTTGCAACAAACGGTTGCATACTTTACATTTTGGCCTCATTTCAATTATAAAAGTTCACCGGTCCGCCAGACATTTTTTGAAATTTTACCGGTCCGCGAGGTGAAAAAGGTTGAGAACCACCGCGTTAGATGATACTTTCCTCAGATATTCTATTATGTATAGGCTATTTAGAACTAATGCGACTTGATAATATTAATGCGTACACTTTCAAGAAATAAGGACGTTGGTAACATTCAGATTATGCGTATGATTTTTTGTATATTTCAGACTAGCCTTAGACCAGCGGTTCTCAACCATTTTGGACATGCGCCCCCCTTGGCGATGGTCAGAAAAATTGTGCCCCCCCCCCTGCACTTATCGTGATGTCAAAAAGAGCACATCATCTAATACAGAGGAAGGCAACCTTTTTGCTAATCACAGCCGTATTTCGATTACTTATGTAGCTGAAGGCCGCATTCCAGGGCATAGCCGTAATGAACTAACTGAACGCAAAATAACTGTGTTAATCTGTCCAGTCCATATCCATTCCCGGTGAACTCTGGACCATTCTACTTTTCACAACGGCCTATTTTACGCACCGAAATCGCGAGTGTCAATGGTGGGAATAGTTTCTGGGACTGCATATTGTCGCGACGAACGCGAAAATTTTTCAGAATCACGTAATTAATAGTAGCAGTATCACATATTACTTTCAAACATTTATCCTTTCTCAGCCCATGTGATCAGATTCACCGGTAGGGTTCATGGAGGGAGTGTTTTCGAAAATTTAGGGCAAGTTATAAAAGATGATGCATCTTCAGGTGGGCCAATTGTTATTAGTCACTTTGTTGCATGCTGTTATTTCTTGACCCCCCATCAGGATTGTCGATTGTAACGGTTGTGGAAATAGCGGAAATATATTAAAATCGCCCAAATGTACCATAAACAAATTTCTTTCGTGAGGAGCACACGATCATATTTAGAAGCGCGCTACTATATTAAAATCGAAAAATGAAGCTATCTTGAATTGCGCGATGCGCGAAGAAAATTTCAAGATTAATTAAAATCTCTCAAAAATTTGCGAGTGAATTCGTAATTTCAATTTGCATGTCGATGGCTTCCAACACATACTAATTGAATTAGGTGTCGACGGCCGCATTAATTACCGTCTACGGCCGCAGGTTGCCCATCCCTGATCTAATAGTATACATATGGTACGTTATACGCCAAGTTTTAATCAGCATTCTAGTTGTTGAGTCTTTAACATTTCTGACAAATTTCCCCAGACTTGTTTGAAAATAGCAAAAAATATTAAACAGGACATCAATTTATTTCAAGGTAGGTTGTACTGAGACTAATCCTAATGCTGGTAGTGACTACAGAGACCACGGCGTCGTTCTGTACTGTCATGCTAAATTTGATCAGTTTTGTAATTGAATTAAATTGTGTTGATTTAGGGTAACCCAACTGAGGGTGAAACCAGGCAACCCATATTGCACCCAAGTCTAACTTAGGCAGTGCAGTTCGCCAGCTATTAACAACAGCTAGCCTACCCAGCGCACCGAGCTTTAGGCTACTGCCAAAGCTTTGAAGCAATGAATGAATTACACATGGGAATTGCTCCAAATCTTCAAATAATATCAAAAATTTGCTTAAATGAAGTTGAAATCAGCCTATACTCCGTTGAGAGCTGCTGCTTCACTTTGAATTTGGCGAGCTTTCTTGGATACGAAATAAATTTCATCTTCAACAATAGTCTTCTCAGAATGGTTGTGAAACACATGTTTAGTCAGAATTCATTCAGACTTTGTCAATTTCTCGCGCCTCCCTGAGAGCCACCCGCGCCCCTCAGGTTGAGAACCACTGCATTAGACTATCAACTATGCACGATTTTATATGTATTTAGTAGGGATGGTGTGAACCTCTGAAAGGTTCAGGTTCGTGTGAACGCGAACCTTTTTGAAAGGTTCTGTGTGAACACGAACGTGAACCTCGTGACGTCACGTGACGTCATATTGCCAATTCCAACCCAATCTTCCAATGAAGTGATAGCCTATATTAATGTACGTGATACCTAGCGAAGACTCGGTCCACACAATGCCACAATGCTGAAGTACATATCGGCGTTTTAAACGTCGCTAAATGTATCAACAGCGGTAATCAAAGGATATAATTATTGCGTAAAATCAATACATTCCGTCGCTTTGCCAACAATTACGACGAAGACTTACCAGGGAATATAAAACCTTACGCCTTAACGGTCTTAGCCAGACCGGACAATGTGTTCGGAGTCTGAGTATTGCTACATTGATATTGAGCAGAGTGTACAACGGGTTTCAATACTCGCTACCGATACCACAAACAACAACAAGTTATGCAGCAGTAGCAAGCACCTTAATCGCAGGGATTTGGTTTTAATGATACAGTAGAGCAGGGGTGGGCAAACTACGGCCCGCGGGCCGCATGCGGCCCTCCACACCGTTCTGTGCGGCCCGCGAGAGTCTAAAGAAACTCATTAAAAATATTGATTAAATGCGTATTAAAAATCGCATTATTGCAGGGACTTGATTAAACTTTTTCTTAGTATATGATAATTCTAAGGCAGTGGATATCAAACTGGGGGCGTACCCCCTTGGGGGCGTGAAAGCATCTGAAGGGTGGCGCGAAACTGAGCTCAACTGAAAATTTTTTTCGCGCTAGGCGCGATTAACATCTCATTCATAATTATTGCTCTATATTTAGTCTAAATTTCATATTAAAAATTCATCCAACTCATCCACAGTCGTAACCTTCCATGCCATCAAACTACCAGTTAGGATTGCTAGCATCCTGGTTTCGTTTTGTGATATGACGATATAAGGGGAGCGCGGAATCTTTTACCATCATAAGAGGGGGGTCTTAAAAAGTTTGAGAACCATTGTTCTATTGTAAATACTTCCTATATTATTTTTATGTTTAATTTCTGGCGGTACAGCCCAATCTCAAGTCCCACGCAGTTTGAAAGGTTGCAGCTTCTAAACGTCACAGAAATCCTAATCGAGATTGACATAATTCAGATTACGAGTGTGATTTCAGATCGACCACTCCAGTTTTAATTATCTCAGTGATGTGCTTATAAAAAACGATTCGCGCGTGTCTTAGGTAGATTCGTTCTCTGTATGCGTAAAATTATGGTATTCATGTTTTATCCACACATATGGTAGAAGCGTGTTTGAAGCTAAAATCGTTATGAATGCTGTCAGCATTGTATGTCCTCGAACTGAACCAAAAGTGGAATTAGTCAATCTATGAACAGATCGCTGCTCACAGATATAAATTTCAATCCTGATCTAAGAATCAGGACAACCGTCTTCCATCTCTATAGTTTTAACAAATTGGTTATTGAGGTCGACCAGCCTATGAAATCTCGTCACTGTTTCTGACGCGTGTACGATATCATCAAAGCAATGTTTTGATTGTTTTAAATAAGCATATATATTATCCCCATGTCCTTACTATATAATCAAATACCAATACTGCATTTTGGTTTATAATCCTAATTTTATATAGTGCGGCCCGCGATTGGATTCAAATGTTGAATGCGGCCCGCGAGCTCAAAAGTTTGCCCACCCCTGCAGTAGAGATATGAAGTCAAGATTGACCCCGTACGCCCGTTCGATTTTTTACATCAGAAGACGATATCAATGTCATTGATTGGTTGAATAAGCATCATTCGCTGACTACGTATATCGCTCGTGATTCTGTGTGATTGCGGGTCAACCTCACAGCAAATAGTCACTAAATATTCACAAACGGAAAGCAGGTTATTCCAAGAAAATTTTTGCAACAAAGCAACTAAAACTTTTAAGGTTGTCAAGGTGCATGGTGCATGCTCGTTAAGCGTTGATTTTTTATGCTGCCAGCACCATGCATGGAGTGGCCCGCAGTTGAAATGCAATAAATTTGAGCCAAAGATTTTATAATGGAGTAAAAATTACAATTTACCAAAAGGTTCACAGTGCAGAACCTACCAAGGTTCTGTTGTGAACACGAACCTCTAAATTTCCGAGGTTCACACACAGAACGCGAACGTGAACCTCACGTTCACACCATCCCTAGTATTTAGCATTATGTATTGATAATAACTTTTATGATGTTTTATGATGTCATCACACAGGGCTCAGGCGACTATCTTGAAGTAGGTTGTGGGTTCTATTCCCATAACATAACGATTCAGTGCTAACCTTTTTCATGTAGGCCTACTTTAGCTGACACTTTACTCAGTCTCATGATACTTTCCTCAGATATTATATTATGTGTATTTAGGACTAATGCGACTTGATAATATTATTGCGTTGATGTTGTTCCATACCGAGTTGGAAGATAGTACACTTAATTTTAGTAAAGCAGCTAGATAATTACTTCTATTAAACTCTTACACTTCTGCTAACTTCTATTTTACACTACAGATTTTGTAGAGTAGATAGAGAACTACCTTTTCCAATGTATAATAAATACTAATTTTATTAAAAATACAGTATATACTAATTTTACTAAACCGCATCGGATTTTATAGAGTAGAAAGAAACTACTTTTTTCAAATGTATTAAATACTTTTTAACTATGGATTTTGTAAAATTAATGCTAAACTTAGTAAATTGTCGAACACTTCTACGCTGAATTTTGTAAAGTAGATAGAAAACTAGTCTTTTCGAATGTACTAAAGACTTTTACATTGTGGATTTTGTACAGTATATACTAATTTTACAACACTCGGATTTTACAGAGTAGAAAAAACTACCGTACTTTTTGCAACGTATTAAAGACTTTTGACACTATGGATTTTGTAAAATGACTGCTAAACTTTTTAAACCGTCGAAGTCTTTACGGCGAATTTGGTAAAGTAGATAGAAAACTACTCTTTTCCGATGTACTCAAGACCCTCTAGATTTTGTACAGTATATACTAATTTTACTACACCGCTTCGGATTTTAAAGAGTAAAACGGTACTGCTCTGTAATGATTTTGATGTTGTTCCATACCGATTTGAAAGATAGTACACCTAATTTTCGTAAAGTAGGTAGATAACTACTTCTACTAAACTTCCACACTGAATCTTTTTAAGTAGATAGAAACGAAAAACTAATCGATAAATTCACGAAGCTTCGATGCGCTATATTTAAGTTTTTAAAAATTATTCACACGTAAGATAAGCGAATAGTGTGCAAATTTCGATGTTGTACAAATACCACAAACTTTGCCTGCTTTCAGTGTTGGCAACTAAATGCATAACAGAATTTACACAAAAGTCGCTACCCTGAAAATTTTGTAAAGTAGATATTTAGCGGTGTACTAAAGACTTCCATACTCTGGACTTTGTACAGTATATACTAATTTTACGAAACCGCATCGGATGTTAGTAGAGTAGAAAGAAACTACTTTTTCCAATGTTATAAAGACTTTTTACACTGTGGATTTTGTAAAATTAATGCTAAACTTATTAAACTGTCGAACACTTTTACGCTGAATTTTGTAAAGTAGATAGAAAACTACTCTTCGAAAAGTTTACCGATTTTGTGAAATGAATGCCAATCTTATCTAACTATCGAACAATTTTACGCTGTATTTTGTAAAGCAGATAGAAAAATACTCTTTTCCGATGTACTAAAGATTTTTACACTATGAATTTTGTGTGGTATACATCAATTTTACTTCACAGCCGAACACCTTACATCGAATTTTGTATAGTAGATAGAAACTACTTTTTCCAAATAAACTACTTTTTCCAAAGTATTAAAGACTTTACACTGCCGATTTTGTAAAATGAATGCTAAACTTATCTAACTATCGAGCAATTTTACGCTGTATTTTGTAAAGCAGATAGAAAAATACTCTTTTCCGATGTACTAAAGACTTTTACACTCTGGATTTTGTACAGTAGATACTAATGTTACGAAACTGCATCGGATTTTATAGAGTAGAAAGAAACCACTTTTTCCGATCTATTACAGACTTTCACAGTATGGATTTTATATAGTATGTACTAATTTTACTGAAGAGCCGAGCACTTTTACATCGAGCGATGTATTAAAGAGTTTTACAGCATGGATTTTGAAAAAATGAATACTAAGCATATCAAACCGTCGAAGTGGACTTCACCTCGGAATCAAAATCGCACAAGTAGGCTACAACACACGCGCATTATCGTTGAACAACTATCGTATGATCAGGACGAGGTACAAGTAAAACGGACCTCAAGGGTGGAAAAGCATCTCTCCGGCTATCCGACAGTCGTAGAGCATATCCAAATTTAAGTCGAAATAAAAGAATTTTTACTGAGTGAATCCTGTGCTTCTCAACCGGTGGGTCGCGAAGCTATTTCAGGTGGGTCGCGAAGAGTGCAGGTGCATTCTCCTCCTCCTCCAAATTAAATTGTTTTGCGCCCATAAGCGCCACAAGCCACCTTGCCGTGCTCACAATATGTCGTGAGCCAGATTTTCGTCACAGTCATATTGATTAGATCAGGGGTGGGCAACCTGCGGCCGTAGAAGGAGATTTGCGCGGCCGTGACACGTAATTTAATTAGTATGTGTTGCCGGCCGTCGACAGGCAAATTTGATTTTTGATTAATTTAATTTTTAAATAATCTTGAAATTTTCCTCGCGCTGCGCGCGATTTAATGCTAGCGACCTTTGCAATCTGAGCAACACAGTACAGACGCGAACAGCAGATAAAAATGATGCGCCCCATATACCAACTTGGAATAGTGTGCTTCTCACGAAAGAAATTTGTTTCTTGTACTTTTAGGCCAGTGATTTCCAACCGCGGCTCTCAGAGTCACACGCGGCTCCAAGGTAGCCTTTTTACGGCTCTGATTGACCTCTAAATATGCCACAAAAGTATAATAGACGACAGTTGGTGTTTGTTTCTATGAATAGCTATAGGCGATTTCTGTATATGAATGCTAAAATGAGGGATATTTGTAATGTCTAAAACCGCCCAGGGCCACTTATGAAAACTGGGAAAGAGAATTCTTGCAGACTGGCGTCAAACGCATGGATGGATAGTTGGATACCCGTCAGACAAGGATGAATCTTGAGTTCTGATGGTCATATACCTTTATATATCGTGTCTGTGAAGAGTAAATTTCGACACAATTTTACTAACATCAAAATAAAGGCTCATAGACAAGTAGAAATTGCAATAAGTCCAACATTGCTCAGCGTATAATTCCACGCAAACGTGTGCATAAAGTGCAGGAATGCAAGAAGAGCTATCACATCACGAGATAATAGTACTCGCCAATTTGCTTGAATCAATGCTATAATAACCGATATAGGATTTATAGAAGTCCATGTGCAATATGTGCATGCTTTTGAATGCGGCTCCATTCAAATCATGCGGCTCCATTCGTACTCAGAAGTTTGAAATGCGGTCCCGACATCCAAAAAGGTTGGAACCACTGGTTCAGGCGATTCTGATATATTTCCGCTGTATATTACCGACAATCTTGATGGGAGGTCAAGAAATAATAGCATGCAGCAAAGTGACTAATAACAATTGGCTCACCCGAAGAAGCATCCGCGTGATTTTACGGCAGTGTGTCTTCTGAGTCGAGGTAAATATGCCTTGCTCAGAGAAACGTGCTACTGCCGAGAGTCTTTTACAGTCTTTCGCGCCGATGGCCGTGAATTTAACCGACCACGCCAACTCGAATAATATTCTTCTCTTCGACAATATCGAGATAAGAACCGTTTCGGAGTAAACCGAAGCCCCTTGTCGTGCTACCCTGCTCATTGCCCACTACCATCAGACGCAGGCTACTCTGGCTACTACGGAAACAATGCGCCGCACGAAAAGATCTGACAACAGCTATACCTGGCCATCCAAAAATCAGAACCCAGCCCATAAAAAGCCTTGGTCTTGAGCCCCCAGACCCCAGAGTTGGCTGATTGTTTTCACCAGTGCTTATGAGCACGTTCGTTCTGCTCAGTGTAGGCAGAGAGCTTGAGTAGCCTAAACGCGCTAGATGCGAAAATTTTCAATAATTCATGACTGAATCGGCAAATAATATTGGTCATTGCATATATATTGCTATAAATTTTGATCCTCTCAGAATTATGAGATTTTCCGGTAAATCTGAGTGAGGTGTTGTCTTGGATAATTTCAGGCACGTAATTAATAATTAAACCAATTCTGGAGGGGCTGTTGCAAGAATTACCTCGTTCCTTGCGTATTTCTACAAATCATGCGTACTTCTTGGAGAAGTGCCCTCAATAATCAAGACATTTCGTGTCACTAAATCGACACGGATAAAATGACACGTTTTGAACTTCAAGTCAAATCGAACATATTTCCGGACCTAATGTTGCCTCATGAATTTCTGAATCAGTTACAAATTTGATGTTTCATTTATTTTATCAAGTGAGAGCCTTCAACCTATTGATTCTTGAAATTAAGTTAAAAAAATCGTTATACACCTGGTGGATCGGCACCAGTCCGCGGAACGGCGGTCGAGAACCACTGCCCTAGCCGACATATCAACCTCGCCTATCTACACTTCATTCATCTTCATCACGTTCGGCATCCCCGTATCTCAGTGGTTCTCAACCCGCGAACCCCCTGACGTTTTAGTTCAAATTTAGCTCAATTATTGTACATTCGTCATCTGTTTTGTGCAAATGATACTGTAGGCTAGTGATAACCAGCATCAAAACGACTTTTCTTAAAAAAAAAAAAACATCATACTATTTATGTAGAAATTGGGTTGACTCTTATTATTTCAAAGCGAATTTCGCAACTGCATTTCTTGAAATATGTGGTCGTTTCTCGAAAATCGACGCTTTCGATTTGATATGAACGTCTACTGAAAATTCATTTCTACAGAGATAGGTGGCAGCAAATGTAGTAATAACGCGTAACGCTTTCGACGACACATTTGGGTATGATCGCAACAATTATGGCACCAAAATTGACAAACTATTTTTAATGGACATGTAACGTCAAGACTGGTCATTTCTATCAAGCAGCTCATCTTGAAGTTGTCATCGAAACTGTTTATGTATATCACAGGAGAAAATGGATTTTTGTAAACATCTCGCAGTCACCGTGATTGACCTTACTAACCCAACTTTTTATTTTATCCACGATCCCCAACAAAATATCTTCAAACAGCAAAATATGTGTATAAGTAGGATATTGGTAATTTAGCACTTAAATTGAGTCCACACAATAGGGTATTTCATCTCAGGCGGCCATTCTGTTGATGTGAGCTCTGGACTTTTACTATAGTAATGAAGCGAAACTGCCACGCGATTTTCCCAATTGAAAAAATTCAAATTAGGTTATCAACTATTTTGTAAATTTAGAGGCTCCGTGAGAACCACTGCCCTATCTATTCAGTACACCGCATTGTGTGTCTTGTGTATGTCGCATTGTACATTGTGTGCAGACATGGGGTGATTACTTCATGCATGTAATCGATTGCGATTACGATCACTTCTCAATCACGCGATTACGATTACAGCAAAATCAGGAAGCAGTCGATTACGATTACATAAGAAAAGTAATCACGATTACATTTATTTGGCTTCTTAGAACTAATCTTAGCAAATATATTGGAAGATAATATAAAGATTGCGACGAAAGGGCCTAATAAGATTACAAATTTTTTATAAATGATACGTCATTTGCTTGTTACGTCACAATGGGCAAATTGCCTATCTCTATACGGACAATTTTTCGCATCCAACGATTTACACTCTTGCCGGGTCCGTAACTGCCGCACCCCAAATATCCCAATAGGGTTAGAAGTGAGCTCAAAGGGGACTCAAAAGTATTTCGTAAATCAGCATAAATTATAGAGTATTTTCGAGAGATTTAATTAACTTGAAAATTTTCTTCGAGCTTCGAGATTAAATGTCTCTAGTTTGCTTGAATGCATACCTCTCCCCCTCAAGAAAAAAAAACATGTACATTTATAGGAATAGGCTTTCGGGTGTAGGTCATTGCCGCGCAACGAGACACCATAAGACATATGCAGTTCCGGCCAACATGCAGCTCCACGAAGTGTGCTACCAAAGAATGATCTTGACCGAAATCTTTGGGTGTGTGTCCATTCCATTGTCAATAGCCGCGCTGGGTGGGCGTGACGAATAGTCCTGTCCTTCCAATCTGAGTCCCACAATACAAATGCCACTCGGAGCACTCACAGAGGAATGAAGACATGACAATTTGTATGTATATGCATCTCACGAAAGTTTTGCTTTTAGTCTGCTACGTTTTGGCGACTACAATATCTTTTGATTATATAACAGACGGGAGGTCACGAATTAACAACATACAATAAAGTAATCATTGCAGCAGTACAGCATATCACATGTTATAATGATGAATTACGCGCCCTTAGCTCTACAGGTGAATCTCACCATCCAGGGCTGAAAGAGAATTAAAAACGAATGGCAATATAGTGAAATTACCAATGTTATTGACGAAATTCAATCATCAACTCGAAAATTGACCACCATGTGGTGGCCCAAGACCAACGTTAAGAGTTAGGGGGGTGGGGGGAATTGTTGTTTCTGTCCGGATTTTCGCTGCAACCGCGCTAACATGGTGTATCAGCGGATGGCTATGGCGGCATGTTCAAATGTCGAGTAAAGAATTGCGATTGGCGCCCGTTTCAAGTAGACTCATATGAGAATAAGATAGAGTAAACATAAAATTCTGCTTTCCACTTAATACAGATATCGCAAACTGCTGTTACGAGAAACGGCTCGGTCATGATATATATCAGCAGCTGTTGATTTTTAATGTTTTGTTTGACGAGTACAAAATGTCAAATCTTTGTCCGGTGTACTTACGTACGTATATAGGCCTACTGCATGATCGTCAAGCAGCAGCGGTCAAAATGCGTTTAACTATAAGCATTACCAAACATCAATAAATAGTTAGTATGTGAAACTAGGCAGAGGGGTGATTATTATCCTGCTGCGAGGTAGTGGCGTCTGGAGTGTATTGCTAACCGGATATACAGCATGGTGGGTGTTCTTACAATCACACTATAATGTACATCAGCGGTGTCAAACATATACGGCCCGCGGGCCGCATCCAGTCCTCGAAGCAATTTTGAAGAAATGAAAAAAAGACTTGTATTTATTCAGCACATATCCAAAAATGCTTAGATTTTTAGGAAGAAATATTTCCATCAATTAATCCCTCACAACACTGCAATTGTCGAGTATGTTCATGGGCCACATTATAACCACCCGACAACGGTGTTATTGTTTCACTCTAGTCACCATTAGGAACCAAGTTGCTGGCACTAACATCCAATTTCACAAAGGCAAAATAAGCACACTGAGGTCAGAGGTTCGGGAAAAAATGGACCAAAAGTAATTCTTTAGAGAAGCGAAAACACCAATTCGAAACCGTTATACGCAGTTTACATGGAGAATAATATAGTCACAAAATATAATTCAAATATTTGATGCCACACTGCTGCATCCGTTTTGCCTCAAAAGGTCCCTGGCCTCCATAGAAACATGAATCGCGATTTAATCCTGATGAACCAAATTTTAACGCCCGCGTTTACAGTTGAATCTCTTGTATTCCTCTCAACGCATACCGTGGGATAATGCCATATTACCAGTATAACAAAGGAAACATAGAAATATGCAAACTTATATCGTCGCTAAAGCCGCTGTTTCAGGGGCGTATAACTGTATTCAACCGGCTAATCATCCTAGTTTTGTTAATTCCATCGTTTGCCAATAAAGGTGTTGCTAGAATGGAACCACTTGATGGCAGTAATATAATATCACGGGTATAGGCTTGGTAATACGGTTTTAAGTGGAAAAGAAGGGCATGGATATTGAGGTAACGTTTTAGAATTATTTGACTAATCCGGCCCGCGGCGCAAGTTTAGTTTGACACCCCTAATGTACATCGAATATGTATTTACTAAGTGTGAATACTTCTTGCGCAATGACGAGCAAAGCGAATATACTTTTGACGTAATAATGAGCAGCGGCGTTTGAAAATAAAACGTTTGTGCTATCACTAACCTGGTATAATATCTCTCCTTGTTCGCGAGTGTTAGGTTTTATGTCATAGTTCAAATTGTTTAAATAAAAACTAATCGTTTTTTCACAAAGAAATCGATCTGACATGTGAAGTAGTCGATGACAATTACTTCGGAATTTTTCCAAATGTAACCGATTGCGATTACGATCACTTGAAAATGCTGTAATCGTCGTAATCGATTACGATTACTTATCGCGATTACCCCATGTCTGATTGTGTGTGTGTGTGTCTTGTGCAGATGAAAAATTAAACTGACGATTGAATGATTTCCATCGCTTAAGCCCAAGTGAGTGTCTGATTTCAAAGACTACTCCAAGTCGTTTCGACATTTCCTATCTTCTCATTGTAGGGGAGATGTGGTATCCATGGATCACTGGGACCGAAAATACTTAAAAAATTCTCCATGATAATTCCATGATTACACTCCGTGAATTTGTCTACAGGTAGATGCTGACAAGATCTTTCCTCACACGCCAAAAAATTCGACCTGCATGAGTTATGGGGTGTGTGACGAATGATTTACGTTTTAGGGGGTCTAAAGTAAATTTGGATCGACATTTGCATTTTTCTATATCACCTTTCAGACTAACAAACCCGCCATAATTTTTGATGTGAAGTATAGGGCTTGTATCAGGGTATATAACGGCACATATCTTTTGAATCAATAGCATACTCGAGTGGACTCATTTCAAGTCAATTACAATATTTATGGGGTGGGGGACCTATGGCACCATAGCCAAATCAAGCAATATATATGGACCAACTAATCACTTAACAACAGAAACTCACCTACATATATATAGGCTGTAAATCATAGTTACCGGTGGTGTTTTATCGCTATAACGAGGTATTTGAAAGTCAAAATGTCGATTTGCGGGTAATATGTATGTGGCATTAATTTTGTAAGTTTAGGCGTAAATCAAAACATGATTTTATCTCGACATTTGAGTTGATATAATCTATTTTATTCTTGAAGCTCGTGACGAAACATTCTTCATTGGCTTGCAGAAGCTTAGCTTATAGTACACAACAAAACAAGTTGATAAATTGGAGTTTTTGAGCGTATGTCCCATAGGTCCCATGGTCGTGTGCCTTTGGACCCACCGGGTAGGGACCGGTGACACGTTCGAGCAACACATTTTAAACGTTTATAAATATTTTTTGAAAAGGCGGATATTCATGTAAATGTCCGCAATAGGTAGAGATTGTATCGAAGTGTTGAGACAGCAAAAGATCTGCTATTCTCGGCTGAAGATTTGACGGCCAGAGATCCTTTTGCAATTTTTGATCCATCGGTACCACATCTCCCCTATATTGCAGTCTTGTGGTGCTTTGAAATAGTGAAATTATTATTAAACTGATAGTGATGCCGATAGACTGTCTTTCTTTTTGAAGGTTTATCCTTGCTGTTCTGATTCGCCCGTCGCTGGGTCTTCCGCTCATGCACTTTTTGTAGTCCCCATAAGAAAAGTGACGCAGCGGAGGAGGAACCCAGATAAAACTTCGACTACTTCAAGTCCTGTTGAACCAGATAATAACGGCTTTGAGCCCGAAACAATGGCGACCAACCAATAGTCAAAGTGAATAAAACCCAAGTACTTTTTACCAATATCAAGCAGCCTATAGGCCTACTGCACGAATACATTGGGGTCAATTTAGTCTACGTTATTAGCAACGGGGTATCATTTAATGCAAAAAGGTTAAAAACCGCTGCTTCACACGTATGTAACGACCTATGTATCGCTATAATAAAACAGTGTTTGCCCAAGTCTCTTCATACGCAATCTCGTGGGTACCTATCTGTAATTGCATTACACTATATCCACACGTCCGCTTGTTTTGTGAAAGGCGCTTCTACTGCTTGTATCTGGCTTACCCTATTAGGTTAATTTCATTTCGCTGTTATTCATCAAGACCAATAACACTTACAAACCGAATATATTATCGACACGAAAGGCTCACAAGTATAGAACAAATAAGCGGTTGGTTCTACATTGACAAGTTAAAAGTCAAAGTCTGAGATGCACTGATATGCGACAGTCATGAAGCACCAGATAATCAATACGGTAAATGACATTTGCTTAATTTCGCAGATAACGAGTTGGGGAGACTGGCGCGCAAAACCGATACAGGCATATTGACGAAGCCGTCACGAGCGTCGCACCATACCCGATCAGTAGAGAAGCCGAGAATGAGATGTAAAAGTCCAGTGTCGTCTCCAGAGCAGACCCAAGCAATGGTATAATGAAGTCGCCGATGGCGATGACAGTGATCCATAGTCCAGACAAGGCATCCGTTATTGAATCGTCCTTTGAAGACTCATGCTTACTAGTAACATATTGTAGTTCGTCGAAAGCTGGTATGAATGCACACGATATGCTGACAGCATATCCAAGTGCTGCTGAATACACCCAAAAGTCAGTCTGCATGGGTGTGAAAAGGAGGGGGAACGAAAAACTTCCGACTAATCCGGACAAAAACACTAATCTGCGAAGCCACTTTCTTTTACTGATAACGAAACCCACAATCGCAGCTACTACAGTATATCCCACGCCTAGCACAAATAGTAATTGACCGACGCTGGTCGCAGAGAATCCTTTCTCTTTCAAATATATCGTTATTGTTGCGTCGCACAAGAAAAATGATCCGCCAATAGTACACGCCGCACCGATAATAAGAATAGCTCTTGGTTCACCCAGTATGCGAGAAAGATGAGAATTATCGGTTTCAATGTGATTGGTGTCATTACTAGGCGATTTTAACGCTACAGATCCTAATGTAGAAAACAGCGCAGCGGCGCCGGATACAGCCATCGGTACGAGCGTATTACCAGACCAATCGTACAGAAACCCACCTAAATACGGACCAACGAAACCCCCAGCGCCATACGCGGCTTCGAATAACCCAAACACGATAGATAAGAAGTCTGGAAATTCTTGACACACTATAGTCAGGCCGGCTACGCTAAAAGCTGCCTGAAATATACCGCTCAACGCCCGCAGCGATGCTCCGACAATCACAACCGTCCATTTGTCATCAATGTATCCAATCGAGCCGAACAATATTTGAGTTACCGCGAAAGCAACCTGTCCGAACACGACTAACGTTTTACAGCCGATTCTGGATTGGTATTTTCCAAATATCATCGAAGCTATTGCCATAGTAATCATGTTGATTTGGAGAATAACCGTGGAGAAAACTACGTTGCTCCCTTTAGTTATAGCTACTCTCGCGAAGAACGGGCTTGCGGAGCTGGTGCACAAGTAACTTATAAAATTGACCACTGTAATGTAGATTAAGGTAGCCTTTTGACGGGCGCTTGTGTCTCTCCAGATAGTCTTGGCATATTCGCCATTGAGTTGCTTTGCTGGGTCAAAATCTTTGGAGGTATCGTCTGTGCTGCTGAAGTCGACGTCCTCGGATACAGTATGACTTTTTTCTACGATATCAAGGTACTTATTTCTATCACGCGACCCACTGAAGACGCTTGTATCCGTCAGCAGTGGCGTGTCGTCTCTAGTGACCATCGTGTCTAAATATCCAATTACTAAGACATGAATATAGAAAAGTCTGCTGATTTCTGTTTTAACCTAAATCATTTCGTACTGCTATACATCAACCGTGAATTCTTGCCTTAGTGTTGGAGGTTAATCTAGGCTCCTCCTCTCTAAGTGATACACCTTAACGGTGTCTTATGAGAGCATGGAGCGAATGTAGGCTGTGCTACAGGTCGGTATATCAGGAACAACAGTTATATGCCTGTAATAGCAGTGAAGTCTGGCAGCATATGCTTCAGAACCAAATGCTGATCTGCTTGATTTTCCCTGAAACGTGTACAAATTGACATACAGCCTTTGATGAGATGCACGAAGTGCGGAGGTAATAAATCAATTGCGTTGTTTTGAATGCAAAATATTCTTGATCGTATCCGGTTTGCAATAACTGGTGATGGCGATGGAATTAATCATATTGTAGGCCAGTGATTCCCAACCGCGGCTCGTAAGGTAGCCTTCTTGCGGCTCTGGTGACCTCCAAATGTGCCACAAAAATATAATAGACGACACTTGTTAGTTTCTATGAATAGTTATTGTCAATTTCTGTATATGAATGAATGCTAAAACGAGGGATATTAGTTATGTCTAAAGTCGTCCAAGGCAGCTTCTGCAAACCGGCAAACAGAATTCTTGCAGACTAGCGTCAAACGCATGGATGAATACCCGTCAGACAATGATATATCTTGAGTTCTGCTGGTCATAAATCTTTCGTCTCCGTGAAGAGTAAATTTCGACACGATTTTACTAACATCAAAATAGCGGCTCATAGTCAAGTATAAATTGCAATAAGTCCGATATTACTCAGCGTATAATCCACCGCAAACTTATGTATTAAGTCCTGGAATGTATGAAGACTGAAGAGTTATCACGTAACGTCATATAGTATGTTGTAGTAATGATATGCATTTTCGTTTATTTAAATGTATAACACTCGCCAATCTGCGTCTATCAATGCTAAAATTACCGATATAGAATCTATAGATGTCTATGTGCTAGTGCGGAGCGCATCAACTAATTCTCTGGTCCTACTCCGATCTCGTTTTTAAAGCTCTGGTCCGAATCCGGTCCGGCTCCTAGGCCGGATTCTACAATTGGCCGTGATTCGGTCTTAAACACTACGATAATACTTGGCTACTCACGAGATAGTATTGAATATTAATTGAAACAATGTAAACAGGAAATTAAAAACTCAAAGATCAAACCCAACCCTTATCTTCAGTAATTAGGGCAAGTTTTTGCAATTTTTGCAACTTTTTTTTACAGCGTCGGGAAGCTTCGTAAATACTCATAATGTATGTAATATGATGTTTTGAGCTGTTTGGTGGAGTTTTATATTGCAACTTTTTTCTATATTTTTCATGCAACTTTTTTCTGCAACTTTTATCAAGTATTGCGCAAAATATGCTATAAAACTACAGGAACGACTAAATTAATGGATTTCAAGTGACAATGCGGCCCACCATAGGCGCCGGAGGCAGGTATACTGGGTATGCCGTGATTACCTAGCAAATTTTTCGGGTATGCGGCATACCTACTATTCCGTTGGGCATGTAACTCCCTGAACTAACTTCTAAATTGTGGGATTCGGAAATAAGCAAACAAAGCGATACGGAAATAAGCAAAGTATTTTTTCGACATGTCGACAATGTTGACAATGTGAGCAAATTAGCAACACATTGATCAAACACGAGTAATTAGAAGACGCGACGCGACACGACAAGACCGAGAGCTCGATACCACCAAAGATGTCGATTTCTACACGCGCGAAATATTGCGATTGTCATCTCCTGCTCTGTAGAAATATGATATCTGACTCGCCGGTCGGAACCATCACGTCTACTGCGATTGTGATGTCATACTGGATCAAGACTGAGGACGCGGACGAAGTTGATTAAAATACATACAGCATACTGGTTGCGGACAGACTCAAGCGACGTAATTGATTTTGATTTGCGATAATACTAAAAAGAAACGAAAAGAAGATGTGTTGCATATCAAAAGTTCTGACGCATCTCAAATTGGTATCACTATTGGTGTCTACCAGTGTTGGGATCAAGTCACTACCTTCGAGTCAAGTCAAGTCAATCAATTTTCAAAGGTGACTCGAGTCAAGTCAATCACTCAATTTTTGGAGGTTAATCAAGTCAAGTCTAGTCAAGTCACATTTCAAGTCAAGTTGCCTTTTAGAAGAATGAGGTGGTCATTGAATCTTAACCGATGACCGAATATAGAGATAAATATACACGCAAGAAGGCGCTGTATCGCTCTCATATACCTAGAAATACCAGTCAAAATAGAGAATAGAGAAACGAATTGATAAGATGCAATACATTACGCATTTACAAATTGATATGATACAATTCGAGCCTGTGAAAATGGTTGAGGACTATATAAACTATCTTGGAAATCAAATTCAATAAAACAAGAGGTTTGGTTAAAGTAATAACAGAGAACAGAATTAGACATTTTTCTATAAAATTAATATACTACACCAATTTACGACAGCGTAAGCTGTAAGCTTCGATCACTTCGTTAGCGGTCAATTTATTTATGAGAGAACAATGGAGGCTCATTAAAACACACCATCAATTAATGATTGGTCGTTCTCACGGGTTACACCAGCGTTTCGCGAACAATCCGACCATATGCAAAATACATTTATTTTTATCAACATCGATTGCTTGATGACTTGAAATTGACTCGTGAATTTTGCTTCGAGTCATGAGTCAATCCACATTTCTGATACGCCGAGTCAAGTCAAGTCAAGTCCTTTTAGCAAAGTGACTCGAGTCAAGTCAAGTCATACGAAAAAGGTGACTCGAGTCATCCAAACACTGCACTCTACACAACCGATTCCTGTTAACATACTTGGGCATTTGTGTAAATAGTTATTGTAGCTTTAGTTTGTGACGATAGCTAGCCGTCGCCGAAGATGCGTATAGCTTGTTCCAGGGACGGAGTGATTGAAATCTCCTTATTGTCTACGTGAGTCTTGGGCTACCGATACCTTTTCAGTGAAGTTACTCTGCGAGACGTCGGTAACTTGCAAAGATTAACTTTACGAATTTTAGATACTGTTCAAAAAAAATTGTATTATATCAATATCATACAATAGAATTTATTGAAATGTACACAAAAATGCCCAAAGAAGCGAAATCGTCACTTTCCAAGGTGCAAGCCTACGTTGCACGCTAAAATGCGGAATTCATGGTCAGTGCTCGCGGAGAACAATTTTGCACACTGTGCTCCACAACTGTCTCACACGACAGGAAATTTTCAGTGGACAAGCATCGTCAGAGTAGAAAGCATTTCAAGGCTCTGTCATCAACATCGCAACAACGTCAGCAGCTGCTAAAAACATCAGCAACGAGTTTCGATTGGAATGATTATGTTGGCAAAGTGACAGCTGCTTTCATTTCAGCAGATATTCCCCACTACAAACCAATCCTGACCTACAAGCTCTATTTAAATTTGTTGGACGAAAAGCTTCATCTGAGTCAGCATGCCGAAAGCGAATTGATACCAGAGTTGGATAAAAACAATTACATTATTTCAGTTCAATTAAAATTACAAATACTTCCTTGCATATTTCAATTACATTACAATTACAATTACTCAATGCTTGAAATATCGAATTACAATTACAATTACAATTACTGTTAAACATGTAATTGGGTTGGTAGAGAGGTGCCCTTTGGCAACCGTAGCGACGTAATTAGCATCAATCTCAAGCTAGTCATGTTTCATTCATGATACGTAGAATACCTTTTTTTTAAAAAACTCGAACGTTTTCGAACTATTCCTAATCATGAGTACTGAAAACTACAAACACAGACATTTTCAAGCGACTATTAACAACAAAAAGTTTAAGCGACTGGCAACGACTATCAGCGAATACGCTACAATACAGGCACTGAAATGTAATCAAACGAATGCACAAAGCTGAGTAAGGCAAATGGAATGTAATTGGTAAGGCGTCAGCGATAAGGATGATAACGATAAGGTGTGTAAAATTTAAATAAAGGAAAAAGGATAAAAGCTCCTGATAACTACGAATTACAAAATTTTGGTTCGCATTTACATTTTCACCTGCTCAAAAACTGTTACATTGCATTTGATGAACATTAGGGTGCGGAAAGTTTCTGGCCCCGCAGTAAATTTGGCTAAGATTGGGATAACATATCTAAAAATGCGTGATCAAAGTTTGATGAAGCCTTGGTTGAAAACTTCAATTTCTTTTTGCAATTGTTGCAGCAAGTCTTATAGTACTGGTCAGATATTAAGAAAAACTCTGGCCGTGGTGTAGGAAATGGTTCAGCACAGGTTTCGAATAAGTTTATTTGCTGTTTATCCATTTTTGAAATATGAAGATTTAGTTTATCCCACTGGTTTTCAAACTTTTTTAGACACGCCCCCCTTTATGACAGTGAGTGTAAGAGAAACAGCTGTGTCAAAAGATGCAATACTTAATGGTCATACAGATATTGAAAATCTGCTTGTACTTCACGGCTATCTGCTACCAAATAGTAATGTTGTTTACTACTTTGGCGTTGTCCTCGACGTCAAGCTACCATAACGGACCCCCCCGCCATTTCAAGAAGACCGTGCATGGCATTTCGTCATATCGCCTGTATAGGCGGTGCGCCGTATCCTACGTCTTCGATATCTTGTGATTCTATTACATGTCAGTGTTGGGATCAAGTCATTACCTTCGAGTCACGAGTCATCTCGAGTCATTGCACATTTTGACTCGAGTCAAGTCAAGTCAATCGATTTTCGAAGGTGACTCGAGTCAAGTCAAGTCACTCGTTTTGTGGAGTTGACTCGAGTCAAGTCAAGTCAAGTCAAGTCACGAGTCAAGTCATAATTCAAGGCAAATTGAATTTTTGAAGTATCAGTGACGATTCAAAGTCATTACATTTTGCTAGCTGTGTGAAAGACAGAATAATTGGCCATTTATCTTGAATCAAATAACTAATATACACTTAAATATGCCGACAAGAAGGCGTTTTATCACTCACGCACACGTAGAACTGCAAATAAAATACATGAGTTACTGTATAACAACATGCAACAGTCTGTTATTAGCATACAATAGGCTCGAAGCCTCGAGAAGTTTACCAAATTGATATGGTACAATACACTACTACATCCGTGAGAAAATAAACGCACAAACTATACTCGCTCGATTTAAATCACACAAGAGGGTTGGTAAAGGGGATCACTGCGGAATTTAGGCACTGGGCCGTCTAAGAAATAGAGATACGTTGTTATGAGGTTAATCTATTGCTACTCCTACTAACAACGTAAGCTGTGATCATTACGTTTGTGGTCAATTTATTTGTGGTGTAACAATAGGGGATGAGTGAAAGGTACAATCAGTGAATGACTGGTTACTCTCGCAGTCGCAAGTGACACAGCAGGCGTATCGCGCACAATACTCAACACAACATTCACAAAATTCAGTGATTTAATCGATACCGTGTACTTGATGACTCGAAATTAACTCGTAAATTTTGCTCCGAGTCACGAGTCAATTCGTAGTTTTGAAGCGCCGAGTCAAGTCAAGTCAAGTCAATTTTGCAAAGTGACTCGAGTCAAGTCAAGTCATACGAAAAAGTAGACTCGAGTCAAGTCATGACTCGAGTCATCCCAACACTGTTACATGTTGGTATATTATTAAATGTCATTGAGGATATTTGATATCATCATTTTAAGTGTTTATATATATCTGTATGTATATAGTCATTTGCAAGTTACATGTTAGTGTGATTCAAACAAGAATATGGCTGAATCAATCAATCTATAATATTTAAAAGCTCACTGGTAAATAATCTGACGAATATTGGTAAATGCTGCTATTCGATCTATTTTTAGAACAGGCTTGCGGGTTACTCATCTGGTTCTCGCGGGCTACCTGGGGCCCGCGGACACCGCGTTGGTGACCCCCGGACTATATGAATCACCACAGACCGCTGGTCAATAAACCGTGGCGAAAGAAAGAGCGAGACATTTCGGTCGAATCCTTGTTGACAAGTTCTAGCGCCGAACTCTTCCGTACTTCTGATCTGAATACCATCGTGTAAATGCGACCCGCAAAATGCAATGTAAGTACCAGTATTGCTGGTAGAATTCATTCGTCAAGTAAAATGAGTTTACACGCCTCGCGAGACTAGAACATAACTATACACTGAATGATCTCGGTGCCTAGCAGAGTTGGATCAATTGTAATTTGTAATTGAGCTGAATGTAATTATTACATTTTTTCATGTAATTGTATTTGTAATTGTAATTGAAGCATTTTTGTTTTGTGTAATTGTAATTGTAATTGTAATTTGATCAAAATTTTGCTCAGTTACAATCTCAATTACATTTTCATGGAAACCTGACAATCACATCCTAAAATAATAATTTAATCAATCATTTATTCGTCGCACCAGTGAAAATCCGGTACGAACCAGGATGAGGACGAGGGGCCTTAAGGCCTTATAGTAAACGGTCACCATATGTAATAATTAGCCTATTTACATCGGTGTTCTATGCGTGCTGCGTTATAACTAGATAATTCAGTCACGGTAAACTGTTTCCCATACTTCAGTAGCAACAGAAAACTTTGTGAAGTACAATATAGGCTAAACCATTGGTTCTCAAACTGGGGGCGTGCCCCCTTGGGCGGCGTGAAAGCATCTGAACGGGGCGCGACGCTCCAGTGAACTGAAATCTTTTCCGCGCCTCACCTCCGCTGCTCGGTGTATAGTCTGAATTTCGTATTGGAGAATTCTCTTATCAACAGTCATAACCTTCCATACCATCTAACTATATGTAAGGATTGCTAACTTTATGGTTTCATTGTGTGCTATGACGATAAGGGGGGCGCGAAATATTCACTGTTATAACGGGGGCGTGTCTAAAAAGTTACAGAACCAGTGGGCTAAACTAAATCTTAATATTTCAAAAATGGATGAACAGCAAATAAACTCTTCTGAAACCTGTGCTGAACCATTTCCTACGCCACGGTCAAAGTTTTTTTTAATCTTTGACCAGTACCGAGGCTTGTTGCATCAATAGCAAAAAAAAATCAAGTTTCCAACCAAGGCTTCATCAAGCTTTATCACGCATTTGTAGAGATGTTATCCCAATCTTACCTCTAATCTCGGCCAAATTTACTTGGGCCAGAAACTTTTCGCACCCTAATGTTTATCAAATCCAATCTAACAGTTTCCGAGCAAGTGAAAATGGAAATGCAAACCAAAATATTGTAATTCTTAGTTATCAGGTGGTTCTTTCCTTTTGCATTTATTTTAATTTTACGCACCTTATCGGTATCATCTTTATCGCTGACGCCTTACCAATTACATTTCATTATCCTAACTCAGCTCTGAGTAGCCTAATCGTTTGATTACATTTCATTGACTGTCCTGTAGCCTATTTCCTGTTAGTCGCTCAAATCTTTGGTTCTTAACAGTCGCTTGAAACATTTTTCTGTGCATGTAGTTTTCAGTACTCATGATTAGGAATAGTTCTACATATCAGGAATGAAACATGAACAGCTTGAGATTGTTGCTAATTACGTCGCTACGGTTGTCAAAGAACACCTCTTTACTGAATCAATTACCTGTTTAAAAGTAATTGTAATTGTAATTATAATTGTAATTAATTACATATTTAACAGTAATTGTAATTGTAATTGTAATTTGATATTTTTAGCATTGAGTAATTGTAATGTAATTGAAACATGCAAGGAAGTAATTGTAATTGTAATTGTAATTAATTAAAATATTGTTATTGATCCAACTCTGGTGCCTAGTGAGATCGGTCCTGCTCTTTACGTTTTTTAAGTTCAATTCATTGCCAATTTCGAAATATCAGCATTCAAGTGGCCAAGGCGATGGTTCAGAAACCGCCTGCAGTTTTTTAGCCGGAAAAGATGGCTACCCCTCTATCACCACAATGGAATTTGAGTTTCTCAGAACTTTAGATCAGTAGCAGGTGCTGTTGCTTTATTGTTCGCCACAGGAAGTATTCGAGGTTGCTTTTTAGACAAAATTACACTGTAGGCCTACATATAGCGGTATCCTATATGCCTGAACAGTGAATAATCGTTCCATTACGATACATTGAGTCATTAGTTAGGTCATGGGTCCTTTATCTGCTACTGGATATATTCTCGCCGTCCCCAAGATATGTGGTCGGGCCGAGTCTAGATTGTTAATGCTCCTAGACTCGTGGTCCTGAAATTGTGTTACGCGTACCACTAGTGGTATGCGAGAGCTTTGTAGGAGGTACGCCGTGTAATGAAAAATATGTTTGTGGTACGCGGCAATGAAAACGTTTGAAAACACTGTCCCTAATGATAAAATCGATGGTCGCCTGACTCATTTATGTGCAGCTCTAATTGAAAAGCTGTCTATTTTTCTGAACTAACACAGAGAAAGTTGAATTACACTAAGTCGCAGTATCGCCCTTATGCAGCTTGCTTAAAATTGCCTTCAACAGGTATGACATTAAACTAAAGGGTTATTCCTTTGTTGCTCCGCTACTCCGCTTTTATTGATCGTCTCGGCCATCCGTTCCGGAAATCTACATAACGGTTTGAAAAGCACAGCTAGCGAGATTGATATTGATGAGGATTCTCGAAGTCGCGCGCCCTTGTTTCTTAGTCAATTTGCGAAGTTTCTAGATACAGCCTACCAGTCCGGTCCTACAATTATTACTAGTATCAAGTCGTGCAGTCGAATTTAATGGTACGATTATTCATGTATAACTGAAGCAAACGCAATAGCAGTGAATATAGCCATATCAATAGAAATCCGTGTTTGCCTAATTTGCAAGCAGTTGCAATTTGGTAGTGATGAGCTTTGTCACCAGTCTGCTCAGTGGGCATTAATTTCATTGCAATATAGAAGGTTGTCGTTCATGGTTAATCGATGAGAATCAGAATATGTGCCACTAAGAATCCGGCGCTGCATCAACATTCGACAATGTGATTGAAGGTCGTGGATGTATCATGTGAGTTTGATCTAATTAGCATAAATAAGTTCTGCGAAACAGATATGCACCACTCTTTTTTTCACAGGTTTATTATTTTGTGCGTGCGGCACAGTTGTTTTGTGCGCGCAGGCAGTGCTGACAGTGCGCAAACGATTGTGTGCTCAGCCGGGAGGAAATAGTGCATATTATATGGCAATTACTGTATCTTCCTTGGAAGGGCCCCAATATAATACACAGCGCACACATATTTACTTGAATACTGACATGAATGCCTTTAATGAAATAGACCACAAAGCTCTGAAAAATGGCAAAAGCAAACTGGGAACTCCACCGTCAATGGTATTGGTACTCCACCTCGCCCGCATATGGTGTAAGTCGGTAATGTGATTACCAAAAAGAGTCGTATTTTATTGTTTTAGCTGTGTTTGTTGATGGTAGGGTTACCATATTTTGGATTAGGGAAAGGAGGACACTTTTTCGAAATTTTCAAACTTAGAATACCGGAGGAAAATCCTGAAAAATGGTCTATTTACCCCATTGTGAGGAAATATGGTAACCCTAGTTAATAGCAGCTGCCAAGACTGCGAGAAAGATTCTTGTGGTCGGCGAACTGCAAGGTATGTTTCGGGATTTACACAGAAGTGGCCACAACAGAAGCTCATATCACGGTTCTCAGACGCGCCAGCGTTTGTAGATATCAATATCCGTCCCTTGTGCCTTGTTGCAGATACGTTACCGTCAGCAGAAATCAATATCTGCTCACCTCCGGCATTTGGTTGCATATGTGTTTCCGTTTGCGAAATTAGATCCTGTTTATTTCCTGGATCTGGTTGCATGTGAAACGGAGCGTGATTCATTAGCCACCGTTATCTGATTGAATCTGTAAATGCCCGCATTCTGTCTGATTAAGGTTGACTGATAATTTTTCCCGCATATTCAGTCATCATTAGCGCATGGACCTACCAATATACGCCCACCGTAATAATATCTGCCAATTTTGGTCATTATAACACCGTAGATCTTCTCATTTGTATGACGTTTACCAATCATATATCATAGAGCGGTTATTTCATTTGTTCCAGACCAAGTGCATTGTAAACCAGTGATGAGAGGAATGTGCTTTTCGAGACTCCGAAACCCTTCCGACAACTTTGGTCTCTGAGGCAAACTCCCTCCGACTCCGAAGAGCTCAATCCCAGACTTCGAGATACTCCGAAGAATCTCGTCAAGTATCCAAAACATCCATGTCGGTAGAGTTAAGGCTATTCAATAACATTGTCGAAGAATCCCAAATGTACAGCGCCGCTAAGAATAGTTATGCACTATAGTTGTATCTCTGAAACAGAACGAAAGAAAAATAAATCTAAGATTGTACTAGCAAGCATCAGGAAGGAACTAGTAAGGGTAGCACACAGAGAGAACACCGTTACCTTGAAGCAGTGCAAATGAAGTTCATCTCCCTTAGGATGTATTGCA
This sequence comes from Botryllus schlosseri, assembly GCF_051294905.1. Taxonomy (NCBI): domain Eukaryota; kingdom Metazoa; phylum Chordata; class Ascidiacea; order Stolidobranchia; family Styelidae; genus Botryllus; species Botryllus schlosseri. The sequence goes on along the minus strand of NC_137243.1, from coordinate 25,928,239 downwards.
TCTAAGACCGAAGGCAAATGCCAAAAAAAAAAGATTATTAGAACAGCAATTCAAATCACTGAGATTATTATAACAGCAATACAAATCCCAGAAGTTATTATAACCAGGGCACGGTATGGTATGGTATGGTATGGAAGTATGGTATGGTATGGATCGATATTTTGGTATGGAATATGGAACAATGCAAGTATGGTATGGTATGGAAGATTTTAATCTATGGTATGGAACGACATTTCCATACTTCCATACTTTGGTATTTTATACATTTTAATATCGTGATCTGTGCAAGCTTCATGAAGCGTACGTTGTTCGCTGTTCGCGGAATACGATCATTTTGTTATGTGGAACAAACACACGCAACGGTTTTATATAAGCAATTGAAATGACATGATTTTGTGATGTAATAATTACAACAGTAATGTTGCTCCGATATTCTACTGAGTCTAGACACGACGTCTCCGAACATATTCTATCATGTGACGCAATAATTGGTAATGTTGACTACTCCAACTACCTCGTTCCTTGAGTGACGACAGCTTACAAGCAATCATGATGCAAACGAACTAATTGTTCAATGTGATTGATAATTACATTTCCTCTGAAATATTGTCAGCACATTTACACTATTCACATACCGAGATATCTTATTGGTCATATTTCAAACGCTCTCGCAGTAAGATTATGGATCAGGGGGTGGAGTAGATATAGTTTGAAATTCTCGCCACGCTAACCCCAACTAAATACTGTACTAATAACCACGCAGATCGCTGCAGTATTAATCGCCTGCGGCTGGGATATTTTATGGGTGCGCCTATATCATAAATTATTTTGCGAATATTTACTTCAAACTTGCATGTGCCTCATGCCAATGTACCGGATTTGCGATGATATTCTTATGGAGCAGGGGCGGGCAACGTCTCCAGTCGGCGGGCCGGATATAGGAAAATTAAGTACTCGGCGGGCCGGACTGCTGAATCGATACATTATTCACCCTTAAGGAATAAATCGTATTTAATGAATGTATTTTAACGACAGCAATGTCACTTCAGAGGCATTTCTCGCCGATAATGACGAATACAATGTGGATTTGAGAGCCGTATTGACATAGGCGCCGCCAATGTCTGCTTCTCTGGGATCAACTAACTCATGGTGCAACCCTTGATTAAGATTTCAAAGCGTTTGATAAGCCCGGTACCCAAAATTTATAAAGAATCAATTCATTAGGGTTGAGTACATCATAAATGCCGATAGTGCTATAGTCTTCTCGCTTCGACGATCTTACGCGCAAGCTCCACTCTTGCACTCTGTGCAGTGCGCTCACGTATATAATAACATACAGTCCCTAAAATTTGACGTCAAGGCAGGTAGTGGGGAATCTCGACAGACTGGGGTCGCGGGCCACATTATCATGTAAGACGGGAAACTGTCCGCGGGCCGGACACAATATCGTCGCGGGCCACAGACGGTATGCTGCCCGTCCCTTTTATGGGCGGTCCTAGATAACAATCTGCTGACCATCTCATTTTGCTCGCGGAAGCTGTGTAGTAAACGTAGACTACACAGCACCTCACCACTACAGACTCTGTAAAACTATTACCAGGAATTAGATTCGCATCATGGCTAGTTTAAGCAATAATGACATCCGAAATATCAATACCGGTAATACAGGTGCTAGAAAAGGTAATATACTTATTATATTAAAGTATTTGAAAGTATGGAATATGTATCAAGTATGGTATGGAAAATTGCAAGTATGGTATGGAGAGAGGAAGGCAAGTATGGAGTATGGACAATCCTTGTTCCATACCATACCATACCATGCCCTGATTATAACAACAATGGCAAACCATGGACATTATGGAACTACTATACAAATCACAAAAATCATTAGAATAGTAATGACAATCACAGATTACCAGCAATACAAAGCACCGCTCTGTAGATTATTGAACAACAATGCAAATCACAGACATTATTAGAGCAGCAACTATAGAAATTAAACATGGAACGGCAACGACCGATTTTGCAGCGTCGTTCCGCTTCGCTGAGGCTGGAGTGAAGAATTGTTTTGCGTAAGCGACTGCAGAATTTCTGGCAACCCTGAAGCTATCTTCCCGAGCACAGAAATTATTGAATCTGGTCTTGATCGAAAGCTACTGTTGCACCGATTCCGAAAATATAAATTAAAATATTGATCAGGCACTGATCCACCTAGAATCTGTCCTCCAAGTCTGAAATATCGGCATTGTTCAGAACAATCGGGTAACCGCAACACAATGGCCATAACAATGGCCCTATGCGGTATAAAATTAAAATGACTCGAGTCGAGTCGGTTTCAACGTTAAATTCAGAGAATAACTTGTAATTTGGAACGGTTGGTAAAGTCATGGACGCAATGAACTATCAAACTGTCATTGAATACTAATATATCAGAAGGTCGTATAGCGGGCGTTGCGTAGCGGGTTTTGTTATCTAAGCAAGTCGGTATGGCAAGCATTGGCATTATGTTGCCTCCTTGGTATATAGTTAGATGGGCTACATCTTGCATCTCTATCCATGTTGTTATCGTCAATTAAAGGTGGCGATTAACAAAGGGGTACGCTCGACAATCGTAACACCAATGGATTGTTTGGCGATTGGACACTTCTTCATTATGACACAGTAATTTTATGTTGTCATCTATCTGCTATCCGCTAACTGCAAAATTGTAACGCAACAGTTTTCACGATGTCATGATGCACTTGTCTCCTTGCATTGTGTCTGTATCTCAATACTCTGACAATTTATGCCAAGTACAACAACAATTTTATTCAAATATTCAAAAATGTGATTTTTTTCGTGCCAGGCGTGAATATTACGATAGTACATCACATTTTCACGATGTGTGTGGAATGCAGTCTACAAGGTCCGGTCAGATAAGGCATAATTGGAAATACATTAAATACCCCTATGACATTGGACAACAACAACAAAAAAATTCATCATGGTAGGTGAGAACGATCTTAAGGTAAATCTGGGGCGCTGAGCTCGAAAATGGCATTGGTTTCTGCAGATTGGCTATATTTTGATGATATCACCAAATCTGGACGTTTTTACTTTTATTTTTTTATTTTATTCAAACTAGGTTATATTTTATCCTAATAGCATATTTTAAATGTTTTAGTAGGTCCGTCTGTACTGAAACCATGGGAATGTGAGAAATGTAAAACGCAATTAGATCGGCGGAACGAAACTGTGCTGCATAAATCTATTCTTTTCCACATATCGAACTCAAAAATACTCCATTTATTCATATTTTCATCAGATTCTCCTATTGTATTGTAATTTGTGACAATAAGCTTCCAATACCGATAGATGAGCTTGAAGCGAACAACAAATAGCAGTAATTCGGTAATAACAAACCAATTATAACTGAGCCTTCAAAAAGGCGACAATTTGTAATAACAGCCGAAATAAACAAGCAAAAAATATTTTTGTTTAACAAGGAGTAGGCCTATTCAAATCATCTCGGTGAAATAAATCAATATAGGATTGTGCATTAGTGAATTTCTTAGATGCAACTCCTGTTATTATCTCAAATTCGCTTGAAGTCATCTGCAGGAAAGTCCTCTCGTACGATTTTGATGAGGACGGATTCGCAATATCTAGCAGGCAGTATTCAGGCATAATGTGAGCATCCCAACTTATCTTGATTTCTCTTCCATGTAATAGATATATAGGAGAAACCTACCACCTCGTTCCTCACTCATATTTCCCAGGTTTTCGGGGAAGCGATGATACTGAACTTTTATGCTCATTGCTCATGCTTATCCGTGATCCAAGAACGTCCGTAAACATCGCCCAATTCCAGGTCATCACCATAGTTTCTTTTGTTCGTCTCAACCCAACTCAATACCTCCGTTGTTTACCTGATCTTGAGTAAAGGCGTTGGTTCACTCTGTATTCGTAATAATGTCGAGGAGTAGGCGTTAATGCAATTTCTACAGCATATACTATTGCCATATTCATCTTCCACTACATCCTATGTCGTAGCTAGGGCTGGGCAAAATCGAGTACCTGAGTGATTCGATTCTGAATCACGTAAAATGCTTCGAGTCGAGTCGAGTAATCGAGTATCACTCATTATGACGTCATAGCAGAATATTATTTGTCAAAGTTCAAATATGTACCTTTTAAGCGACCACAAAGAATATAATGCCTGTTATCCATCATATTAAGGATACTTTGGTTTTTATTTCGACCATACCGATTTCATTGCACTTGGTGACAATATTGTGGGATGATCATGACTTCGGAAATGTGCTATTTCCAGTAACGTTCGTAGTTTTGTACTTCATGTTTCGTATGCTACGATACGGCGAATCAAGGTTTCAAGGCTTCAACAGTGAAATTAGCATAAACTCGTTGATCGTTGATAAACTCCTCGTTGATAAATCAACTTTCAGTGGTGAGGAGCGTATAATTTCAGTACTCGAAAAAATCGTCTTTTACTACTCGACTCGAATCATTAAAATTAATACTCGATTCAGATTCGAGTACTCGAATCATTGTGCCCAGCCCTAGTCGTAGCATCATTTGAAATGAGATCTGACAGGGACGTAAAAGTGCAACTAGAGTTTCAGGGAAGTGGGTAAATGGCTATGGCAGAGTCAATGTTGAGTGAGTGTTATGACTTCTTGTATTAGTTCCAACCATACATCTCATTCATGTAAAAATATCAACCATCATGGTAGCTCTTTGGCTTGCACAAAACTGCGAGGATTATAAATTGCATAATTTAGACTTTACCGCGAGTCCATACATGCGCGAAGTTTCAGCATAATGCTGGCGGACCGTTTGCGGTGCCTGGCGTTTATCTCGATCTCCCAACGTCATACTAAAGTATTCCTTGTAAGTGCACTTGGTGACATTTCACATATTGAATCGCTTTATGCTCAAATTGTTCTCGTAACATATGCAGCAAAACAAATGTAGGTCATTACGACACGTTCTATGTCTTAGCTAGCCTACATCACTCATTTTTTAACATACTTAAAACACCCATGAATTGAAATTTCTGAAAATGATAGCAAGGAACAGTATCCAATGTTAAAAAGCGTCGGAAAGCGTGTTAAATTTGAGCCCACTAATCATCGGTGATGAAATAAGTGTCATTTGACTCTTTCTGTAACTCAAATGAGGGGGGTAATCGACGTAATCAGTCGGAATAATAGTCTCTAAATGATAATTGTCATGAGAAAACTAAATATTGCTTTAGCTTTACCAGTGCGCTACAACGCTCATGCTAGTACTAGATGGGAGGTGATATAAACATAAACTGATCCAAGCCCATATTCACCTCATGAAGCGCGAGATAAACTATAATACCCGCAAACATACTATTTGTCATGGCATAGCCTATGTAAGAAGTGGCAATATCTCAAAAATTAGAGCCAATTCGGCAAAAGTAATGCCATTTTCGGACTAGCGCCCCTGATTTACCCCTGAATCGATCTCACATATCATGGTTTTTGAAAAAAAAAAATTTTGTTGCCCTGTGTTATTAATGCTGCGGACCACGGCGCGTCATCAAAAACTAGGAAATTGGCCTGCAAGCATATTCGAGTTTGAGACCTCTGATGTATACGATATTGCACATCCGGTCAACCTGTTATGAAGCATAAACGGGTGTATTTATCGTGATAGCTATCCATCGGTTCATTTTACTGCGGATCTGGTACACCCCTGTACACCTCATCCGAGTGGTAGGCTACACCCTTTAAAAATTATGGTACACCCGTGGTGTACGATACACCCGGTTGAAGAGCCCTGTTGTACTCGACAATAGCGAGAGAAAAAGCCTTTCGGATTCTGACCAAATACCTTGTCGTACTACTTTGTTCATGACCCACTAACCACTGCCCATCACCAGAAAACGCATGAATACATGAAAACAAACGCATGAATACCTTTGGCTTCGATTGGCGAGATAGCGTAGTGGTATAATCCGCTGCTACAACACCAATGGGTTGATGAGTTCGATTCCGACCGAGGTCGACTCAAAACTTCCTACCTAAGTGTTTGAGGTTCATCTAGGCTCCTCCTTCCCATCTCGTCCGCGTAGGCGGTGTCTTACAAAAGCCTAGAAGTGAGGCGTGCTACAAGTCGGCAGTTACGGAATCAAAATTACGGAATATCGGCCTGGTGTAAGTGACCATTGTAGTCGAACAACACTATGAATACCACAAACAACCTTTGGATTAGCGAATTATCACGTACACTGCGCGAGTCACCTCGGAGCTGTAGCTCGCATGTCGTCACAGGAGACGACTCGAATACATTTAACCAAGCCTTAAATCAGATCACACTGCTGCCAACTGCGAAACTGGCGAAGTTCCAAGTAGTTCAAAATTTAATCAAATGAAAAAGCTTTCAACACACTTTGCAATTGGTGTATGAAATGTTAATATATTTGGCGAGCCTGTGGTTGAAAACTACTGACCCACACTACAATGATAACGATTATTTTACATAATATCGATATGCCAAATTTTCATTACTGATCTGCTTGTATAGCACGTCACACTTCGTTCTACGCTTCTGTAAGACACCACTTACGATTATCAAGTAGCGATGAATTAGAGCATCTAGATAAGCTATCAGCACTTAGGTAGTCGTTTTTAAATCAGCGATTTTCTGCTGTTCGATAGAGCCCCGCCACGAAATTTTGTGAGATCAGCGAAGCGTTAAGCGTTTCTGGTTATTTTTAATTACTTTTTGTAACAGAACCGGCTAAAGAATTTAGGTTGTGTTGGTTTTGCCAGTTCGAATGAAAAATGAATTGAATATCACCACTGTCTTGAGTCCCGGGCAATCATTCTTCGGAATATTATGGCGAGCGCTAGAAAAGCAGTTTGTGTATTTTGGTGTTCCTAATTTTCATCGATACGATATTTTGAGTGCAAAAGTATATTCGAAACCATATTGATATATTCAATGTTAATTATATTTAAACAGGATAACCTATATATAAGAAATGCAATTTCCAACAGTGGAGCAAGCAGTCGAATATTTTTCATCTGCCAAAAATGGGCGTAGGGTGAGTAATAGAATTTTACTATGCAACACTATTTAATATGGACTTCACTTATCGTTGTAACTTTTCAGGCAATGACCACCATTGTTGATGAGTTACAATAATGATAATTAAGTACTTGCAATGCAGTCGCGTTCGATGTATGACCGATTGTTCTTAATAGGGTGTAGACCTATTTTATTCTCGGGGGTCTCATATTTTCAAATTTTCACGCTGATTTTATAGGGGACGACTCTCCGATTAACTCCAGTTGTATGGCAATTATGGTATGCCGTTATGAATACTCACATCTCAGTAATAGCCAGATTGATAAATAAGATGCCAATTAACTGCCAAATTGAAAATTTATCAGAGAGCCATATAATATCCTCAAACGATCCATAGGTTGCAGGCCCTTGTCGTATATGGGATCTATTTGATCATAGGTATATATACTGAAGGATGAGCGAGTGCAACAGAAAGTGGAGACATCAGGTGTATACTGCACGGCAGGGGCTCTTGAAGTATGGGTCGTGATCCAGACATAGGTCACAAAGAGTATGATTTTGGGCTGCAACAGAGCGATTTTTTAATGTGTAGGCTATGTAATTTCTGTTGAACAACAGAATTCCTGAAGAGAGTTTGTACATTGCCGAGGTCACTGTGCTGGGTGCTATAGCCAAAAAGCGGGACACGTAGAAAAGGTGTTACAACAATATGGCTTGATCATGAAAATGTGCCGACACAAATTGGTTTGAATTCATGATAAGATTTGTCCGGCATTGGTTCTATTGAAAACGCCATCGGAGACCGTTGGAATGCGTTACTGTACGGGTGTGCAACGAGCGGGTGTAGGAGTATGATACATACATATTTCGAGGCCAACCCCTTCCGCGCCGGGACACGTGAAGACATGAAGTTTTGACCAACACATGACTGGGCAAAGTGCGGTGCCAAAAAGACCGGCGGCGATAAAACTTCAGCCAACAGTGACTGTCGCTGCATGGCCAAAATCTTCGATAGTGATTGGTCTGAGTGGACAATATAGTATAAATGCAGTACAGATGCGACCCCCAGAGGACAGGAATGCACCCCATTTCGAAGTCGCGTGAGTCCGACATGTTTAATAGAGCTGCGTCACGTACAACTGTTGTCTGCGCGTTCTCGGTCATACACACCCGTAAAATATAACAATACTAATATTTAAAATGTAATATTTTTGTTCTTCGAGGCTTGGTGCGCGAGTTGTCCTTAGAACTCAGATTTTTTTGGTAGCGGTTTCAAAAATGTATGAACCACTGCTGTAGGCTAGAGCATACAAAGCTTTTGAAGTAATGTGATAATTTGTAGCTTAAAAAAATTGATTTTGCACAGCAATAGAATGATAATGATCCACCCAAAACAACGCCGCAGTGATATCTAAATATTAAATTGGTGTAGCGGCCGCACGGCACGGTCGCCATTGCTTTCAAATAAACTGTTCTTCTGGTGAATCTTTCATGTATTTCAATTCGACCTGTTCCCAGAATATCGACGACTCCTTTTGGATATGCGATCTTGGCGATGCCAAGAAAAAACTGGATATGTGGAACGACCTGATGCCCAGGGTGACTCCGTTTTTCGCCATAAAGAGTGCACCTCATAGGCCTCTTATTAAATTACTCACCGACTGTGGTGCAGGTGTGGACTGCGCGAGTCAGGTAACATATCAAGGTTTGGCTGTACAAGTGTATATTTGGATCCAATTTTGGCGCGTGAAATAAATATTACGCCATGGCCTATTTACGACTGGGCGGTTTTTGTGTCGCGATTATCAGAACTGTAGCGTTTTCTGCAGGAGAGCGCGCTTGTTTCATATCTACTTGCTGATGAAACAGGTGGCTGCATCAGGTCATAACCACGCCAAACTAGGCTACCTATAACTGCATATGATGCCATAATTATTTGGTGTACGGAAGGTGAGAGTGCACAAAAAGTTCACATATGCAAATAATGATCACTGTACAGTAGGGATGGTGTGAACGTGAGGTTCACGTTCGCGTTCTGTGTGTGAACCTCAGATATTTAGAGGTTCACGTTCACAAACGAACCTTGATAGGTTCTGCACTGTGAACCTTTTTCATATATTACAATTTTCACTTAATTATGGCATCTTTGATTGAAATTTATTGCATTTCAACTGCGGGCCCGGTATATGCATGGCGCTGGCAGCATAAAAATCAACACTAAACGAGCATGTACCTTGACAATCTCAAACATTTTACTTGCTTTGTTACAATTGTTTCCTCGAAATATCGAGCTTTCCGTTTGCGAATATTTGGTGACTCATCTTTGCTGTGAGCTTCACCCGCAATCACACAACATACAGAGCGAAACACTACATGTAGGTAGTCAGCGAATGACTCTTATCCAACCAATCAATGAAATTGATATCGTTGTCTGATGTAAAAAAATCTAGCAGGCGTACGGGGTCAATCTCGATTTCATATGTTTATTGTATCATAAAAACCAACTCCATGGATTGGGGTGTTGGCTACTGCTGTATAACTTGTTAAAGGGGTAATATCGGTAGCAAGTAGGGAAACCCGTTTTACACTCTGCTCAATATCAACTCAGCTATACCCGGGACTCCGAATACATTGTCCGAACTGCCCTTGACCGTCAAGGCGCAAGCTTATATTCCCATGCAAGTTCTCATCGAAATTGTGGCAAAGGGACGCAAGATATTGATTTTCTGGGATGTTTATATCAATTGATTGCCCCAGTTGATACATCTGTAAACCTTTAAAACATCAATAGGTATTTCAGCATTGTGGTATAATGTGGCCCGAATCGTCGCTAGGTATTGCAAGGCTATCACTTCACTGAAATGTAGGGTTGGAATTAGCAATATGACGTCACGAGGTTCACGTTCGCGTTCACACATAACCTTTCAAAAAGGTTCGCGTTCACACGAACCCGAACCTTTCAGAGGTTCACACCATCCCTACTGTACAGTACAAATGGTTGCCCGACATATGAGCATGCGACACAATGGAAAACGACAGTTCAGCATGGAACACATCAGCATGCGTCACTTCAGCATGTCACTGTATAACCCAAAAACTTACCCTTACCCGAAGCATAGCCTAACCTAACCTAACCTAAAGCCTAACCCTAACTCACCCTTAACCCGTAATTTAACCCACATGCTCATGTGTCGCATGCGAAATTGTCGCATGCCGAAGTCTCGCATGCTGTAATGTCGCATGCTCATATGTCCACGGACCAGTACAAATATCAAATTTAGGCGTATAGTCAAGTCCCAAGTCAAATCATGCCCTCACAGTTATGTGAGAGGATTCATTGCGTAACGACAGATATTACACTCTTCGATATTTATGACATGCTTTAGTCCCTGTTACGGAAGAATATAGGCATGAACAGAAATGAAATAAAACTATACTGGGAATTTGTGGGAGATAGGATGCATCGTGAATACCTTTCCCCTGTCTGACATCAGAAGTTCGGCTTTGCAGACGTGCGTTAGTTCCTAGATTCTGAAACGAAATATTTGAAATATTTTTCTATTCATAGCCTGCACCCACGGTTGTGCTTTTACACTAATGTTTACTGGTCATGCCAATATGGTGAGGATACTAACTTCAGCTCAGAAAGAAATGTATGCCAATACCTATATCTAGACGTAAGGTTGTTTGTCTCTATGCTGTTCACTCTATATGAGATTTTCACACCCCCACATTGGCACTTGACGTCATAGGCTCGCATTTATTCCTCCTTAAATCGCATATTTAATGTCACACGCTTTGATACCTCTTACTTTACGTGCAGGACGAAATGGACATAGTGTTGGATATGGGATTAAGTCCCGATCGAATCGTATATTCGAATACTTCGAAGCAAATTTCACATCTTCTGCACGCCAAAGAGTTGGGTGTAAAACTAGCCACTTTCGACTCGCGCGAGGAATTGGAAAAAATGAAAGAATTCTTTCCGGAATCCGAGTATGGATGAGTCGTGACAATAACGACATGCAAATACTATTACAAAATCACGCTCTGTGTACAGGCTTCTACTACGAATCAAAACCGACTCCAAAGAATCGTATTCCGACCTGAGTGAGAGGTTTGGAGCCACCATTGACGATAGTTTCGGGCTGCTCGATTTAGCAAGCGATTTGGCAATGAACGTCATGGGAGTGAGGTAATCAATCTTCCGGCTTCGAGTATTCGCCAATTACAGACACGAGATACACAGAGATGTTCAAGTAGTCATTGACGATACTCAAGGACAAATAATAGTGATTCACCAAATTTATACTCAATTTTAAAAGAAGGAATTGTCAGGAGATGCGATGACTACTTATATAGAAGTATGAAGTAGATGGTATGAAAATTACCCCAGTAAGCAGAAAAGAACGATTCCGTCTGTGTTCCTGCAGTTGTTATTTTAAGGAAGTCGCAGTCGTTCGAATTCAACCGCAGTTATCACCAATTTCAGCTTTCACGTTGGTAGTGGATGCGAAAATCCTGCTGCGTTCACCACAGCGCTGAGTGATGCCAGAAGACTTTTCGACTACGCCGCCACCATTGGATTGAGGCTCGAAACGCTAGATATTGGTGGTGGATTTCACGGAACCCGTAATAAATCACCGAGTGTGGAGAAGGTAAGAGATCTGTCAGCGAGTGAGTAACTAAGGCTTATCTTCGCTGAACGATTTGTGTTTAGTTTGCTTCCGTTATCAACGAAAGTTTGAAAGGATTGTTTCCAACTTCTGAATACCCTAATCTTCGAGTAATATCAGAGCCTGGAAGATACTTTGCAACCGGAACATTTTCGCTGGTCTCAACTATAATTGCTAAAAGAAGTGAGTAGGTGATCAAAACATAATTCATTTGTTTGTTAAGCAGAGGTTGTCAGCAACGAACTATACTTTTTGGGATTATACTCCAGTGGAATTTGTATAATTACACTATACTTACTGAAGTGAGTGTGCTTTTAGTGCAGCAGCTTATAAACAGTTTTGGCTTGCGGCACACTAGAAAAATCATAAAGCACTGCGAAAAAAAATGGTATGATATTGACTGTATTTTTCGATTTCTGACATTCAAATTGCCAGCCGGAGCTGGATAGATTTGGATTACGAAATTTGGGGAAACGACCAGCTCTGCCAGTGACTGAAAAAAACATCTAAGATAGGGTTGCCATATTTTCGTGAAGCAAATTCCGGACACTCTTTAGCGCCCACTAGCGGATTTCAAAATGAGATATAACACATTGACGTCAATAAGACGTCACACTAGCAAAGCATTGCCCATCGACTGTATACACTCTACACTACAGGAATGAAGTGGAACATAGGTCATGAATTGGCCCATCTGAAATTTGAGCTCTGGTGATTGATACTTGCTAGGGTTTGCAATAGATTCCTCAATGGGCCGGGTGAAATCATCTGGCGGGCCGTGTCTGGCCTGTCAGGATTGTGTTTAACAGCCCTGCTATACAGTTTGGTCGGTGCGGCTATCTGTTTATGTGTTTTAATCAGGTCCGAAACAACATTACCCCCCCCCCCCCCTTCCGCCCAAAAAGCACTGATCTTGGGCCACCACAGCGTAGTCGATGTAACTTGTTGGGCACTTACGATATGCATTTGGCTGCTAAATTTTATGTATGAATTCTTTCAATAATATTGATTCTTCCATATATTAGACTACTATAAATTGCACCAGCAGGTTGCACATCCGGTGATTTCCAGCCTTTTATGCTCGCGACCTCATTTCCCACTTGAAAATGTTTCGTGGCAAAGCTCAAAACTTGATAAACTGATTACTAAAAAAAATTCAGCTTGCCCAAACTTACTCACGGCCTAGGAAGCTGATTACGTTCAACATCATCGCGATCTCCAGATAAAGGCGGACGACCCCAAGATTTGGAACCACTCTCTGTGATTGACGCATCCAATCGGCCTCAACCAACTCTAGGAATATACCGTCAGCATATAATTGCGATTACAATCAGACTTATTTCAGTAAATGATGGCTATTTATATTTATTTTGATTGCATTTTCTGGCGAGGGTGGGTCCTGGAGCCCATACTAATATCATTATACGTTGCATTAACTCGCGCGCGGCGCGAAGAACAATTTTGAATAGCATAAATCTGCTTGAATATAATATTGTTTATGTTGATTTACGAAAAACTTTTAATCCTGCTTCAAGCCTTCAAAATTCCGGACATTTAGGCATATTTTAGAAATTCCTCCCGGACGCAGATTTTTCAGTGAAATTCCGGACATGTCCGGGAAATTCCGGACGTATGGCAACCCTAATCTAAGATTACAACAGTTTGTAAATTTTTATGGATGTACGGTATACATCAGTGGTTCCCAACCTTCTTGTCTTCATTCCCCACTTCAGATTTATTCCGAGCCTTCATTCCCCACAAGGACCGTAACAGCACTTCGTCAGCCCCGCCAAAAAACGTTGATCTTGGGCCCCCACAGGGGTGATAAACCTAACTTTTGGGGGGCTTAGCACCCAGAACCCCCTCATCCCCGCTGAGCCTGTACGCTTTTTTCCCACTACTTATCAGCTACATTGGGTATGTGTTTAGTGCGTCGCCTTATTTAGACTAAACGTGCGAAGCGCGAAAAACTTATATAGTTCGTGTTTGAATCGGTAAATATGATCGAGAATTGCATATATTTTGTTATCAATTTTTTATCCCCTCTCTGCTCACCTAATCAGATTTACCGGTAGAGCTGAGTGAGGTGTGCTGGAAAAGGTAGGACCCCTAAATAAAAATTAAACATTTTCCGGCGGACCCGTTGGTATATTGACTTCATTACATTATACTATTTCGTGACCTCTTCTGCTATGTCAAAAGATATGGAAATCGCCCAAACTAAAAAGCACACACGATTTCAAATTGGTATTGCTTTACTGGCAAATAATTTTTTCCTGTGGAATGGCATTTGCCCTGTGGGGTTCAGATCGCCAGGACAGGAACATTCGGCGCCAGCCATTTAGCCGCATATGGACAATTAAACACATATGTATGTTGTAGGCCTATATAGATCGAGGTTTTCGGTTACCACAAGGTCATTCCTTCTCGGCCAGCAAGGTCTTCTCGCTGCTGATCGTTCTGACACACTTCTCAGAGTTGCATGTTACATGGCCTTGGTGTGTTGTGGCGCAGTAATGGCCGACGCCGAAGTCTCCAGTTCTATAAATTCTACGTATTTTCGTGGGGGAAGGGTACCGAATAATCAGATATTCGGCGATATTAAATCGCGCACCCAGCGCGAAAAATTTGTGATAAAATGGCATAAATTTTCAAAAAAATACTTAAATTTATGTTGATTCACGAAATAATTTTTGGCCTCTTCGAGCTCGCCCATCCCCCAATTGGGGGTTGGAGTGCGGCAGTTACGGTCCCTGCTCCCTACTACCGTGAAATTTTGTTATCACAGAGCAGCTATCTGCTGGTTTGACTACACAAGACACACAACCACACCAGTAGGCTACGCAAGACAATCGCCTTTAAAGGGGCACTGCACTCAAAAAATGATGTGGTCTCAAATTGAAGGGCAAAATGAAAAAAAAATTTTGACCGCAGCCGTTTTCTTCAGAACGCCACCGTAATGGAGCTGCAATTTATTGAAATTTCCAGAAACACATCCGGCTGCAGCTGTCGCGGCTCCGGGTCATTTCTTAACCCGTTACTTGGCACGATGACTTCATGGTCGCACTTGCTCGACGCGATTAGGCAGTCACGCAGAGGACGAGCTTAAGATAGTTGTGAAATTTTATGAAGAGCATGCGATGCGCCATTCCCTTTGACTTCACAAGATGTAACGGCACAACTTCTCGATGTCATTGCAGCTTGCACTCATGTCAATGTATATTCTCAATACTGTTATGGAGACTCTGGGTAGAGCAAGACAATACCGTAGACCAGTGCTTTTCAACCTTTGTGAGCTCCATTCACACTTTTTTTGAAAAACAATTTAATTCGCACCAGTCAGCTGGAATTTATTACACAAAAAGAAAAGCTTATCACTTTTGTATTTGTGGAGCTTCCTGTAGGTACAGAGCTTCATTATTTCACATTCAGCGTATCGTATTGTTGAATAATCAAATACTAAAATCACTGCAGTAGAAAAATCACAGATATCGCACTTCCGCTGTTCTCAAGGTGTTCATTGCCTTTTCTGGGGGTATCGTGCAGTGATTTCTTTCGAAGCTCAAAGGGCGAACCCACGAACAATAGGGTTGTTCAGATTTGGGCATTTTTTGGAAACTTGTTTTGCGTAGTTCCAAATGATAGTTTAGTACATAAAACACTTCTATAAGCGATTTTGGTGATTTTCATCACGATTTTAACGCAGAGCGAATGTTTGTAGTTGTATAATTGTGTTTTATCTGACTCCAGAAAGGTTGCGTTTACAATTCGCTGCGTGTTTCTTCTTTCGTTCGACGGACCGGCGTAACCACGCCGTACGGCCTTGTTGGCTGACGCACCACGAAGCCTGTCTATTGCACACGTATTCGATGGATCACACTGACGAATATATTTTGTTTCTGTCTCCACGACTTGTAACTTTATTGCCAATCACGTACGGCCCAAAATGCGATATTTCCACCCAACCAGCGAAATACTTATGAATGTCTATCGACTTCCGAATCATCGAAATAACCATGAATGTATATCGACCTCCGAACCAGCTACTAATCATGAGTGTATATCGACTTCCGAACCAGCTAATAATCACCAATGAAATGCATCAATGTCTCTACGTGGTATTACACACGTATATCTCGAATAGCCACGAGAGATTACGTGTGCCAAACATCGTACGATTTATACTTTGTTATCTACGTTCACACGACAAAATATACGACTAACGAAGGTCTTATCGGGTTTACCAACTCCTTATTGACTATTATTAAAATGGCATTATACCAATATATTTCGTTAAAACGATCTTCCTTGCCCGCAAAGCCCCCATAGATCCATGGGCCAATCCTCCTTACTACTGAAGATTCAGCCCCGCCGGTTTGTAGCTTTTGTGAAGTTTGCGGTAAAAAACGGCTGAACAGAGGTGGGAAATAGGAGGTTGAAATATCTATTTGACGATTGAACATACCTCAGTCCTATACATGCCAAAGGTATCCCACCTTCAGGTATTTGGTACAGGTAGCCGGGTCGTATGTACGAACGAATACCGTCATTTTCATCTGGTTTTTACTTCGTAAATGTTAATGAAAGACATATGGTATATGAATGTAATGTCACCTTTATAGCAGCTCCAATCCACCTACTCTATATCAGGTTTTGCAGTATTCGATACGTATGACAGAAAGATCCCGCCCCCCTCCCCCGACCACAAAAACTCAGGGCTGTCCTGTTCAAGACATTGTCATAGCGAATACGGCCAGAATACCTAGCTACAAGCTCACGACACTTGGCTTCTTCTTAAAAGATCATGACAATTAAGTCATGGCGCCAAAATGAGGGACCTGATCCTCAACTACCAATGTCATTCTGTCAAAAAATGTCCATGGTCTTCCTACAGAAACAATAATCTCAATACATATTAGTCATTGTCGTCACCCAATATGGTATGTTCTTACGAATGAGTTCACATAAAAAGCAAATACCTGGCACAGACTATGTTTATGAAACTTGATGAATTTATTGTACGGAAATTTGCATTATCAGACTTGAAAAGCAGGATAAGCCAAAACACAAATCCGCACATAGTACGCCGACCATTTACGTGACTTGAGACAATTGTGAAAGATGAAACGGAAGTTAATATCATTGAAGAACATGTTGAAAATTAGGTAAGCATAAAAACAAAAAGTGGATAACGACAGGCTCTAGTCTCAGGCGGGCTTATAAGGATTTCAGTATGGATTTATTGAAGTTGTGATACTTCTGACGGTGTTGCTCAACAACTTGCAACAGACTTTCCTCTTGGAGTTTATCGTCTGTGATGATCGAAGCAAAGTCGGCGTGAGTTAAACTCCTCGTTCAGCAGCGTCATTGAAGACTTTGACCTTACTTACAAAATGGCTCATTTCATTGTATGATTCATACTGAGGTCATTGTTCCACAGGCTGATTCAACCATTCTCCAGAACACTCAAATTAGTTGAACAAATGCCATGACTGAGGGCCCACTAAATCAGCCAAAGTCCTTTCTGATGAGAGAATGGGTGGCCTGTGTCGATAAGATTGCGGTTTTTCAACTTTCAGTTGGCGGCTTGCAATGCTTTTTCTGGTATCGTAACTTTATTTTTCTGAGGATAGGGCATAAAGCACAGTTTCGTCCACAATGTACCATGGATGCTTCTCCGACTCATTAAGAGCAGATTCAGCAACATCTTTATCCGTAGTACAGTAACCGCCTATCTCCTGAATGAACCGCAAGTAGTTTCCCGGCGCGTCACCCCAATGCTGCAGTCCAGTCAAGCAGGAACATAGAATAAGCTTAGAAACAAGTTCATGCGCTCCAGTTGAGTAACGCAACTTGACGAGTATATTGCATCTGATCAGCCCACCTGAACATATTCTGAGAATATTCAATAGTCCCCATCAGAGTTGGATCAATTGTAATTTGTAATGTAATTGAATGTAATTAATTACATATTTCAATGTAATTGTAATGTAATTGTAATTGAAACATTTTTATTTTGTGTAATTGTAATTGTAATTTGACAAAAATTTTGCTCAATTACAATTTCAATTACATTAAATTGCTATTGAGACCTGACAAGCACAACATAAAATAATTTTTTTTACCGCTTTGCTGGCCTCGGCTGTCATTGTATACAATTATTAGATTACTAACCAACTGATGGATTCGCAACACGTGACTCACGATTGAATACGCCGAGAAGCGAACTGCTGAGCCGGCTAAAAGCAGCAGAATTGATAGTCCCATAGCTAACGATCCAAGCGTCGAAATTTGATATGTATGGTCCTAATCGAAAGCTAGTCTCGCACTGATTCCGCAATAAAAGTACATTTCCAGGCAATGGTACCATCCCAAAATAGTCGTGAAAGTCAGGGAATCGGCATTGTTCTGAACAATCGCTGGGAGTAATTGGTCATTGTTGTGGTCATGCTGCTGCGGCGCTCACACTTTTCAGAACAGTCGGCCTTAAACGGCGATTTTGGAGCAGTTACATTGCCCTGACGAGATTTTAATTTGTATTTTCGGAATTAGTGCATCAATAGCTTACGATAAAGACCAGATGCATCAAATTTGGACGTCTGAATCGCCAGCTCTAGGACTATAAAGTTTGCTGCTTTTAGCCGGCTCTGCAGTACGTTTGTCGGTGCATTCATCCGTTACTCACATCTTGCGCATCTATCCGTGGGTTGGCAATCTACAATACGATTTCAGATCACGATGATGCATCGTTACCTCGTCTGTCTAACTAACCAGACCACTGGATATTATATAACGTCTTATCTGACAAAGCACGGTTTTGTTTTCACCCCTCATCCTAATTCCTACGTCCCTCGATAAAAATAATATTATTTCTTTAATTATATACTATATACGCAAATCCAACCCGTGCATGATTATAATACTTTTTTCAACGACATACTGCATACTGGAATAGTTCGAAAACGTTTTTCTTTTATTAATTACCGGGTATTTGCGTATCATGAATGAAACATGAATACTTGAATTATTGTTAATTACGACGCTACGGTTGTCAAGGAGCACGGTTGAATTTATCATTATTCAATTACATGTTCAACAGTTGTAACAACAATTGTAATTGTAATTGTAATGTAATTGAGGCATGCAAGGAGTAATTGTAATTGTAATTTGATATTTTTACCATGGAGTAATTGTAATTGTAATGTAATTGAAACATGCATGAAAGTAATTGTAATTGTAATTGTAATTGAACTGAAATAATGTAATTGATCCAACTCTGGTCCCCATCCACCTGACATGTGATGCATTTGCTTGATAGGTATTCTTGCCATATTCCATATTTGACTACCTCCTCGGCGGTTTGAAGAAGACAATCCTGAGTTTTCGTAGTTTTAGGACATTCCTCTTTCAGATACAGCAAATACTGCAGAACCTGGCGTAGAGTAGGTAACTTGGAGAGAATAATACACTCAGATGAATATCCGACCAAATAATGACCAGACTTGGATATTGTTATTGGTGGGTCCAGCACAATCTTTTCCAACGTTTCAGACATTCTTCTTCAACCAAATTCTAGTCTACCATCAAATTAGATAACTCGGTATCTTACAGTAACACTAAAATTGAGGCAAAGATTACTGACACAACATAATTACATACCT
Source organism: Botryllus schlosseri (assembly GCF_051294905.1). Lineage (NCBI taxonomy): Eukaryota > Metazoa > Chordata > Ascidiacea > Stolidobranchia > Styelidae > Botryllus > Botryllus schlosseri. Next base: position 25,908,840 of record NC_137243.1, on the reverse strand, counting down.
TTCAGTAACATTTACTAGCTTAACACAAGCTGAAAATATCCGCGCATCGGTTCTCGACTCAAAACACAGTTGTGCTTCTTCGGTATACAATTCATAACAAACGTGCAACCAATACATGTTTCCCATGAACGCGATAGATTGGTTGTACATGGTAAAACGAAGATACATCTGGCATTTATAGGACTGCATTTCAGTACAGTATGAAAACAGATATATTTCCCGTCCCTACATAGCCGTCTTGAACTGATAACTTCACAAAAGCTCCAAACCAGTGACACGGTCAACACTACTACTAAAGATATGACGTAAACACCATGGTGAATGATCAGTAGTAAGGAGAATTGACCCGAGGGGCTTTGCGGGCAAGGAAGATCGCGATGAAGATGACCAAAATCGCTTGTAAAAGTGTTTTTATGTACTAAACAAGTGGTTCTCAACCTTTTTTTAGACACGCTCCCCGTTTTGATGGTGAAAAATTTCGCGCCCCCCTTATCGTCATATCACAAAATCCCACTGGGATGCTAGCAACCTCAACAGATTGTTTGGTGGTATGGAAGGTTATGGATGTTTATGAGAGAATAAAAAATATAAAATTTGGTCTATATAGAGAGAAACATGCGTGCAATAGAGGTAAATCGCGCGAAGCGCGAAATATTTTTTCAGGTGACCGCTTCTTCGCGCCCCCTTTAGATGTTTCACGCCCATCAAGGGGGGCGCGCCCCGCAGGTTGAGAACCCCTGTACTAAACCATCATTTTGAACTTTGCAAAACAAGTTGGGTAATTCCATGTCTGATCAACCCAAAAAAATTATTTCGTCACCACATAGTGCTTGAAATTTGGCTCAAAACATCATGAAGTATGGCTCACTAAATCGCGATTTATTTGAAATGAATTACTTGAGTAATTTTAAAGTTATTGCATGATGAAAAACATGCTTTTCATGCCCATTCAACCGTGAAATTGTAGGGCTGTTTTCAAGTATATTTGGAATTGTCTGTAAATGGGCTACTTTGACCTTAGAATGTTGTTCACTTTGTTATGTTGTATCAATTGATCTATTCTATCATTCAAGTTTGAAATTAATGATTTTTGGTGCACGGCCCAGAATTTAGCTCAAGTTGAAAGACGGTGCCTCTGGAAATCACTCAAGCATGACAATATTTCAGGAGTCTCCCTTCAATTTCTGTCTAATTGAAAAAAGTTATGAAGGGTGGCAAATGAAAGCTGTTGTAACACAGATTCCTTAGAAAACAATTTTTTATGTAATATTTACTTACAAAGTTTTGAAAACAGGGTATATTTCAGGTCATGAAAATATAGTGATTTTCCTAAAATAAGATGTTCGATATTCTGGTTGCTGTGTTACCTTGAGACAAACTCCAGCATGTTACTCATTTTCTAGAAATTCTTAGTTCCAACAGCTTTCATATGACACCGTTTACAAAATTTTTGAAGCAGACAGAAATGTGAGAGAGACCCCTGAAATATTCTTGTTACGCTTCAGTGGTTTCTGGGGTTAATGAGTTATATTTTGGGATGTCAACCAAAAATCAGTAATTTTTGTCCTGTATGATAGAATAGATCAATTTATACTACATAACAAATTGAACTACTCTATAATTGTCAAAATAGCTTATTTACAGAAAATTTCAAATCAGCCTAAAAAATTACTTGATTTTCGCGGTTGGATGAGCATAAAAAGCTTGTTTTCTATCATGCAATAACTTGAAAACTACTTATGTAATTCATTTAAAATAAATTGATATTTACTTAGATGTACTTCATGGTGTTTTGAGCCAAATTTCAGAAAAATCTGAAACTTAAGAGATACCCAATCCCTCTTTTGATTATTTTAAAATTGAATTACCCCATGGATTCAGAAGTATTTATGTAAAGTTAATTTAGAGGTACTATCCGTCAAATATTAGTTAGCAAAACATGTCAGCCATGTTCCTCTCCAAACAAGCTTTCATATGACATGTTACTTTCCAATTTTCATGTAGACAGAATTACGCTAGACATAATTGAAGTTCATGTTACGCATGAACGATTTTGAAAAATGTCAGTTTATGAGGTGGGTTTTAACCCTTGACCCCATTTGATTAAGTGACAATTTTCCCTTCAATAGCAAGAGTTTCTTCTATTCCATCATCAGACACCATAATTCACTCTGAAGTACTTGACTATGCTGGTTTATAAACGTTACTGTAACAGGTAATGTAAAACTGATTGAACTTCACGGTTGGGTGAGGACAAAATGGCCATTTTTTAAAATGCGATAACTTTGTGATGGGTTGACCAATTTTGACAAAATTAAGTTTGCTGCAGTCAGAACTGAGTACCAGATTTACCCCTCCATTTTCATTGCAATCTGAGGACCCAGTGGTGACAGGAACGGTTGATTTGACATGGACTTACCCAGTTTCCAAAAAATGTCCAAATCTGAACAACCCTACTGAACAATATTCACTCGAAACAATATCACTTTTCCACTAAATCGACGTGTTATGTCATCGCTATATGAATGTGTGCCGAAATTCCAATACTTTGCATTCAAATCAACTGTGACATCGCCCACTATTATTTACAAGGTATATAGGGTTATCATATTTTGGATTCGGGAAAGGAGGACACTTATTGAAAATTTTCAGAAAGAGAATAGTGGATCAAGTAGAATCCTGAAAAAATGGTAAATTTTTCAGACTTCATGGTCGGTTGACTAAAAAAAGGCCAACTTTCCAGCTCAACTCCGAAAATACAGTTTTTCTTTCAGACTCAACATTGGTTGACTATTTGGTTGAAATTCTTCTCATTCGCACAAGTACGAACCGTCACACAGGTTGAACAGCACTTTATGCTGTAGTCGTTTTTCGGGATAACAGTAATTTCTTATCCACAACACGAATACCACCAGTCAGGGTTCCCCATGAACATGACAAAACTCATGACATTCAAAATTGGTGTAGGGTTCGGGTACCGTAGGAAAATTCATCATCCCTAACCAAAATCCAACGGTACGCAAAACTAACCTGAACCCACAACTCCGCAGCTGACCCTAAAACATATATATTCATTATATTGTAATTTTACTAATCCCAAAACCATAATTTTACGATACCCTCAAACCCTCATCTTATGATTCTCCAACCTGAATGCGAAACCAATTATGACCGCTCTGAATTTCGAAATGTTTAGAGGGCACACTGATTGGTGATGGTAATGTTTTTTATACATAACATAATAGGACATGATCTATTCCTGCCCTCAAGAAATAGAATACACTAGGCCCGATTAAGAGTAAAATGTCCTGACTGAACATCGTCCGTGGAACGCGGTATCTACACCACCTTGGCGTGTAAGACATATTTCCTTAATAACATCGTCTGACAACTCTCTGAAGTTCGTCTTCTGCGTGACTGCCTAATCGCGTCGAGCAAGTGCGACGATGAAGTCATCGTGCTATGTAACGGGTTAACCAATGACCCGGAGCCGCGACAGCTGCAGCCGGATGTGTTTCTGGAAATTTCAATAAATTGCAGCTCCATTACGGTGGCGTTCTGAAGAAAACGGCTGCGGCCAAAATTTTTTTTCATTTTGCCCTTCAATTTGAGACCACATCATTTTTTGAGTGCAGTGCCCCTTTAACTGCAACATAAAACGTATTGTGACCCGATACCAGTAACGCTCAAAATTTCGCGAGAGCGGTATTTCACGTCAAATTAGTCGTGCTGGATGCGTTTGGGACGCCATGATTGGCCATCAAGAGTTAAAAATGAGGTTTTGTGAGCAACACGCAATATAATTTTTAACACATACATTCCAGAGCAGTTAACTGGTAACGGTAATTGCGCATGTGTCTGCGTGAATATGTAGACTGTCCTGTATATAATTTTGAACAAATGCGTCTATTCCCCACCGTTTGGGAACCACTGGTATACATTGTACAGCTGTAGACGACATGCAATGCTCAGATGTTCTTTCTATTCAAGAATATTTTGATGTGATAAGATCACCACGATGCGTCCATATCTATGGTGAATTGAGCTGCATTAAGCAGCAAAGTCCTGACTTTTGCGCATTGTCAATGTTATACATGACCAGCAGGTCATCTTCCATCCTGACTTTTTTGACTGATCTTTTGAGATTATAGGATTTCGTGATATTTTGATCGATACGGTCTATTCTATCCTAATGTAGTGTCGCTCGATAGTAGATGATGGATGAACGATGGTACATTTAGATGTTTCCCGTAATGAGGATTACAGCTTGATTTACACAACAAATGAGGGAATCTGCAGCAGTTTCATGCCAGTTGTTGGATGTCCGATTCCGGATATACAAGACATCTCCATACTCGACGGGGTACGATTTTGTTTTTGTATGAATGCGTAATCCGGCGCTATTTCATTTGACGAAATGTTATTCTGGTAGGACTCAGGAAGAAAATATATCAAATCTCGCATGTATGGCCCGATATGCTCCAACGTCGACGTGCTTATGACACGACTGTTACCGGAGATGGAAGTTGGAGATAGAATAATATGGAAAAGTATATTACTCAATATATATTGCTCTTGTGTATAGTTTGGATCGTGATGCTGGTGAAAAACAAAGTGTTGATCCAACAGCTAAATATGCCATATCATTCTCGCAATCTCCATAAGTGATTGTAACGTAAATTCTTTAATTTATTCTTACCCTGCACGGTGGATTTCGTGAAGTTACTGAACACTATGGTGGTCTAGCTACTCTAAGCAAGACCTCGAAAAGCAAGTTAGGAATTGTAGTTCACCTTGGAAGCAATATGAATTTTCTTCTATGCTAAATATTTGGTCCCATTCCTCATTTACAGTCCACCATAAGGTTTACTATTGTAGTAAAAAAAACTATGTTTCGTCACAGATACGGGAGCCTACTCGTTCAGTTGTGGAGGAAGGTTCAATGGATTTGGGGCAACGGTATTTTATGATATCGCAACTTCTGACATCACACCGACTCGATCGGACACTCCGACGTCTTTGTAAATTCAATTGTATATTCGGAACACAAAAGCGTAATAGATTAATTTTCTATTTCCCAAATGGATCACATGTATCGAAATTCGCTTTATGATTCAGTAGAGTAGACGGAGAATGTATGCCTGTTGTGAATTATATTTAAGAGTGTGTTCAGAGTTGAGACAGCCTCTTGGATGGTTACAATGATATTAGATCAGAGGTCTCAAACTCAAATGTGCTACCAGGCCAATTTCCTAGTTTTTGATGACGCCGCGGGCCGCAGAATCAATAATAGCGATATTCAATGTATAATTACCAGTTAGGCCTTATTTGACGGGAGCTTGCAGACAGGCATTCCACAAACATCGTGAAAGTGTAATTTATTATTGTATTATTCACGCTTGACTCGAAAAAAATCACATTTCCAAATATTTCAATAAAATTGTTTTTGTGTCGCGCATAATTTGTTAAAATAATTAGTTATAGACATCATGCAAAAGGATGCATCATGCCATCGTCAAACTGTCGGGTTATAATATTGCAGCTACTGGACCTTTGACGTGCCATAATTTTATGTAAAATATTTTAAAATCTACGGAAGATTGATCTGATATCAGAACATTTGAGCGGTGTAGCCTAATCCGGGTTTTGATATAGTCGTGATCAGTAGGCTATTGATACTGTCATTGCCAAAGTCAAATTAAATCAGCGTTCGACTTTGTGGCAATGCCGTAACAAAGAAAAGGTCAGCCATGTCCTCTTTCACCCTGGAATCAATAGTTACATAGAACAGTTCATGGGAATAAAGCGCTTGCTATGTCTTCTAAATTTTCAATTTATGTTGTTCAGGATGCTTACCGTAATCAAGCTGCATGCATTTCCGGACTTTAGCAAGTATATATGTAATCTAGGGCAGTGTTTCAAATGCCAACACTGACATTGCGCATTTTACTAATATCATCGGGCACTTTTGTTTCAGTCCATAAGTCTTGGCTATATTTGTGAGTTGTTGTGACAACCATACAGAACGTTCATGTTATAATATAATTGTATTGTGCTGAACTGTGCCTGATGATTGATTTGAGTCAAAGGTGCAGTAGCCATTTTTGAGATTGAGATTTTTCAACAATTATTCCGAATCACGGACGCGAATCTCATAGCCAAAGACAGGACATTCCGTACGAAACTATTCACAGTCTATGTTCGTCCAAAAGTTGACTTCCATCGTGATGTTAGGAATCTGCACTTCTCCAAAAATTTATATTGGGGCCCATGGCCAATCCTACGCTGAGCGTCTCGAAACTCCTCATATCCAATCTCGATAGCATAGACCAGGGGTGGCAAACCGTTTTGCTAGTTACGAATGTAGCTTACGGCAGCATTCCAGGGCAAATGCGTATGAACTAACCTACTAACTGAACGCCAAATACACATGTTAAACTGTCCACGTCCATTTCCGGTGAGCTCTGGACTAATCTACTTTTTCATATCGGCTTCCTGTACGAACCGAAATCACGAGTTGGCGTATTATAAACAATTTCTGGGGATCGTTATTGTTGCACAAAGCACGAAAATGTTTTCGGATCCGCGAATAAATTTCGTCAATAATATTAGTAGTTTCACATGGTAATATCAAATATTTATCCTTTCTCAGCCCACGTGATCAAATTCACAGGTAAAGTCGATGGAGAGTGTGTTTTCGAGAATTTAGGGCAAGTTATAAATAAGGATGCATCTTCAGGTGGGCCAATTGTTATTAATCATGTCATTACTTGTATGCTGTTATTTCTTGATCTCCCATTAGGGTTGTCGGTATAGTGGAAAGATATTGGAATCAACCAAACGTACCAGAAAAAAATTTCTTCCGTGAGGAGCACACGATGCCATGTTGGTATCTCTATATGGGGTGCATCAAAAGAGCGCTACTATATTAAAATCGAAAAATGAAGTCGCAATGAAAGACGCAAAGCGCTAAGAAAATGTCTTCGTTATTTAAAATCTCTCTAAAATCCGGGAGTCAATTCGCAAATTAAACTTGCATGTCGACGGCCGCACGACTTTTCTTCTGCGGCCGCTGGTTGGCCACTACTGGCTTAGATGGTTACGTGAGGATTTTACTTTGGTTTATAACAGGGGTTGCAACCAGCTGTCGACAGTGAAAATTGTGTTAGTAGAATTGACTGACTTTAAATCTAGTCAAGTAAGTAGCTGTGAAGTAGTTGAGAAAACAATGGTAATTCGTTCGCATGGACTGTCAAAAGCTGCAAATGAACCTATGCGGGAGGTGTAGAGAGCTTGACTCATATTGATGCACCCCAGGAGGTGTCAATTATTGACAGAGTAAGCAGTCGTCCACATCATGGGACGTAAATGATAGTATTGATATGGAGATGTGATACTAATCCTTTGTTTACTCGAACACCCCGTTTTAGAGAATATCATGGAGTGGCGTCGTCCCCGATATTATATGGCCCCTATAGTTCAGACTTCAGTCGAAGAGCAATACAGAGAAGTTGTGACGGATGCGGCTTTAACACTTTGCGCCATTAGTATACGTTAATTAAAAATATGGGAGATCGTAAAAATGCCATAGTGTCTAGCTTCATTTTCGGAAAATATAAGACATTACTACACTTGCTTTTATACTTCAACATATATGTTCTCAAGACAAAAGAACTGACACTATAATTAGAACTCAACTTATAATACTCGTAATTGAAAGAAAAATATAAATACTACTTCTAAAAATCGGAAAATATATTTCATGTCTTTTGTCCAGAAAGTTTCGTGGTCTGCTAAAACAGGTCTAACGTTTAAAAAAAGTCAAAGTCCACTTTCCAGATGAGGACACGTCGTGGGCTGCTAGGTAAAATAGATAATTGCTAGATTGTGAAACTGTATTTTCAAACGTTATGGGGGCCATAGTTACTGTGATGAAATATTTGATACAGGCGACAACGCGGTGTGAACGAAACCACGCATCCCGAATTTAAATTATATTCGGCGATACTTTCGTTAAAACATATTTGTCACACCATATTTACTGTGCGCGAAGCGCAACGAAGATTTTGGGTATTACCTGGCTTTTCTGAAAATTAAATGTTGGTACTACGTGAAAACAGCCCCGAAATTCCTCAGGCTAGCTTTCTTACTGGGGGATGAAACTACTTCTACTTGACATACTAAAATAGCGAAAAGAAAGTAAGTAGTTCACAAAATATTACGAAGTAGAAGTAGAAGTAGCAAGTAAAGATGTACTTGAGTAAGTACCAGAAGTAGAGGAAAACTACTTGAGTTCTTCGAAAAAGTAGAAGTACTTCGTTACTGACCACCTCTTGACTCGTGTGCTGGAGCGAACAATTCTCTTCTACATAATATACCAACAATACAATGTTTATTGTTTGCAAACTTTTACGTTTTACGAAAGAGCAGTGTGCTGTCTCAAAATTCAGTGACCGATTAAGTCTGCAGGAAAAATGTATAAAGATAGATAATGTAGGGTACTAAATTAGGTACGGGGCTGCTAATCACAATCTTTAAACGAGTAGTGGTATATAATGATGATAACTGCTACCGACTAAAAATAGTTGCACCCACATATAAATTTATGGGTCGAAAGAGGTCCTGATCGAAAGAAGATAGAGAACCACTGGATTCAAGTTCACCGAAAACTCAGTTATTCTGTTCTAAAAAAAACAGGTTTAATCATTATATAGATTATTTCAATACCAATATTTTATCTGGTGCTTTTGTACGCTGACCGTAGTGACACTAAGGAAGCCAGATATTGATTAATTTATGAAGATGAGAAAAATACATACCGAATAAATCTGACGTGATAGAGAAATTCTGAGGACAGAATCGGATTCAGCAACCTAAAATTAGCCTGAATCAATCATTAAAATTTTTAAAGCATTTTTTAAAAAAAATTGTAGACCAGTGTAATTTTATGTGTCGAAAAGAGCTTCTGATTGAACGAAGATAGAGAATCACTGGATTAAAGTTCGCCGAAAACTAACTCATTCTGTACTACAACAACACGGGTTTCATGATAGATGATTTCAATAACAATATTTGATCTTTTGCTGTTGCATGCTTACCATAGTGTTACTAACAAAAGCCGAAATTTGGTTAATTTATGAAAATGAGAAAAATTCATACAGAAAAATTCGACGTGATAGAAAAATTCGGAGCACAGAATTGGATTCAGTGACCTCAAATTAGCTTAAATCAATCATTAATTTTTTTGGTGCAAAACTTTTTTCGAGATTTGTAGACCAGTGTAATATTCTTAAACTGACTAAGCCACCAAGTCGAAGAGTAATATTTCAGTAAAATAGACATCTTTTTCGAAGCATTTCGATCTGACACTCGTCAGGGGCAATCCTCCGCGAATGGAGAATTTCAAAATCAGGCGTCTATATAGCTACATTGCATACAACCAATTATGACGTCATACAAACAAACAACATGAAATAAGGCAAACCGCGAGCGCAGCTAGTGGCCAATTTTTAGATTTAATAAAAATTCCTTCTGTTGACACCAGCGCGGTCGATGGATTTTGATAATCGTCGATTACAGTGCAGACAGATGGAAATGAGTGCGACCTCTACCTAATATCGAGAATCATTCGTCGCGATAGTTTTTAGCGCAAATTGCATTCTCAGTCAAATGCTTGTCGATGGCGAAGTTCATAGCCATGGCCTGATTGTGTTCTAGTAATCGTAGATCAGTTTCGGCTGCATCTTCGCGAGAGTCTAACGTGCGCGATCTAATAACGCTCAGAACGTGTTGTTTGATGTGTTCTTGCAAGAGCTGAGTTGTTCTTCACACGTACCGACAATTACAGTGGCACTGGAAATCATAGACTATATTGCTTTGTTGAGAAGCAGGAAGAACATCTTTGCGCGTTGCAGGAAGCAATTGTTTGGTGGTAAACACAACATTAGTTTTTACGTTATCGTATCAGCGATTTACAGCAGAAATCAATTCTTTTATCCAAACGGGAAGAGATGGGGCCCAGTCACGGTAAATGTATAACGTATGTATACATTCTCCTCCGTTCGTGCTTTGTGATTGGCTGGGATTGAAATTACTGAGTTTTCTGCCCACAGAACTCTTGATGATATGTTCGGGGTACCCGTTATCGATTAGAATTTTGCGGATATATTCTAGCTCCGCGTTTAAATTTACATCCGAGAATATCACCAACGCTCTGTGCACCAACGTGCCAATCAAATTTAATTTACGACGGTTCGGGCTAAACGAATTCCAGCGTAAATATTGTCCTGTAAATGTTGGCTTCCGATAAACCGAAGTGACAAAGTCAATACCTCGTTTTTCCACTAGAACGTCTATGAATGGTAACGAGTTAGCACGCTCTTTTTCGATCATGAATTTTAAGACGAGTGTAGAGAATACAAGTTATCAAGAAAGCCAACGCTTTGGTAATAATGCAAGTCGTGACGGGAAAAATATTGTAAACTTATCGGACTACAAGCTCACGTCCACTGAAGAGTTTGTGCTGTCTCCAGACACGAGGTGATTAGTTTAGATTGCGATTACGATTACTTCTGAATCACGTCATTACGATTACGATTACAGCAAAATCAGGAAGTAGTCGATTACGATTACGATTAAATTGGAAAAGTAATCACGATTACTCACGATTACATTCAATTTGCTTCTTAGAACTAATCTTAGAAGATATATTGGCAGACAATATAACGATTGCGATAAAAAGGCGTAATGAGACGACAACTTTCTTAATTGATCATACGTCATTAGCTTGTTACGTCATAATGTACCCAAATGCCCAACTTTATAGGGGACAATTTACACCAACCAAATTACATTATAGCCATGTTTGTAACTGCCGCACCCCAAATTCCCCAATAGGGTGGGGAGCGAGCTCGAAGGGAACTCAAAATGTTTCATAGATTCAACATAAATTACAGGGTATTTTCGAGAGATTTATTTAACTTGAAAATTTTCTTCGAGCTTTGCGATTTAATGTCTCTAGATATCTTGATTTTGAAATGCAAACGTCTCTCTCTCTCTCAAGAAAAAAGCATACCTAATTTATAGGAATAGGCATTTCGGTGCCGGTCATTACCGCACCACGTCACACCAAAAGACATGCAGTTTCGACCAGCGATGAGCATTGGACGGACTCGGATAGCGTTCGGACCGGAATTTGCACAATTTTGAGACAGACGGATCGGATTCGGATTCTGTTGCTGATTATATTTCGGATATTTCCGGATAGTTGTAACTTCTGCTTCGGATTTTTTGGATAGTTCGGACCAGACGTAACTTTTGATTTCAAATCAAAAGAAAAAATCGTCAGATCTACAGCCAAGAACGGACAGAGAACACGTTCTGATAGTACTGGTATCACTCTAAAGTTGTTTTGTACAAGGTCCAAGCAAATATAAATCAGCTAACACTATCCTTAGCCTTTGTAAAGACTGTACTCAGCTCAGCTGTACTATTAGTATTCTTCGGAAAAGTTATTCGATTCGGATTCTGGACGGCATTATTCGGATTCGCATGGATAGTTTGATGAGATTGTTCGGATTCGGACGGATAGTTCTTCAAATACTCGATCTTATCGAGAGGCTCACAAATATAGACGGGACCACAAATAGAAATATGCCGTTGGTTCTACATCGACAAGTTAAAAGTCACTGTCGGAAATGCACTGATATGCGACAACCATGAAGCATCAGATAACCAACAAGGTAAATGACAATTGCTTAATTTCGCAGATAGCCAGTTGATGCGACTGGTGCGCAAAACCGATACAGGCATATTAAGGAAGCCGTCACGAGCGTCGAACCATACCCGATCTGTGCAGAAGCCGAGAACGAAATGTACAATTCCAGTGTCGTCTCGAGAGCCGACCCAATCAATGGTATAATGAAGTCACCCAAGGCGATGACAGTGTTCCAGAGTCCAGACAAGGCACCAGTCATTGAATCGTCTTTTGAAGAATCATCCATATTAATAACATATATTAGTTGGTCGAAATCTGGTATGAATGAAGACGATATGCTAATGGCATATCCAAATGCTGCTAAATATACCAGAAAGTAGGTCTGTATGGTTTTGAAAAGGAGGGGGAACGAAAAACTTCCAACTAGTCCGGATAAAAACACTAATCTTCGAAGCCACTTTTTTTAGTCGTAACGTAACCCCAAATCGAAGCTATTACAGTATACCCCACGCCTACCACAAATAGTAATTGACCGACACTGGTCGCAGAGAATCCTTTCTCTTTTAAATAGATCGTTATTGTTGCGTCGCACACGAAAGACGATCCGGCAACAGTACAGGCCGCACCGATATTGAGAATGGCTCTTGGTTCACTCAGTATGCGAGAAAGGTGTGAATTATCAGTTTCCATTTGATTAGTATCATTACCAGGCGATTGTAACGCTACAAATCCTAATGTAGAAGACATCAGCGCTGCACCGCCGACTACAGCCATAGGTACGAGAGTATTACCATACCAATCGTATAGAAACCCGCCGAAATACGGACCAACAAAGGCACCGACTCCGTAAGCTGCTTCAAATAATCCAAACACGATCGATCTAAAGTTCGAAAATTTTTGACACACTGTAGTCCGGCCGGCCACGTTAAAAGCTGCCTGAAATATACCACTTAACGCCCGTAACGATGTTACTACAATCACAACCGTCCATTTCTCATCAATATATCCAATCGATCCGAACGATATTTGAGTTAGCGGGGAAGCAATCTGTCCGAACACGACTAACGTTTTACAGCCGATTCTGGATCGGTATTTTCCGAATATCACAGATGCTATTGCCAGTGTAATCATGGTAATTTGGAGAATAATGGTGGAGAAGACAACGTTGCTCCCTTTAGATATAGCTACCCTCGCGAAGAACTGGCTCGCTGAGGTGGTGCACAAGAAACCTATGAAATTTACGACTGTAATGTAGATTAAGACAACCTTTTGACGGGCGCTTGTGTCTCTCCAGATACTCTTGGTATATTCACCATTGCGTTGCTTGACTGGGTCAGAATCTTTTGAGGTATCATCTGTGTTGTTGAAGTCGAAGTCTCGGATACAGAATGACTTTTTTCGTCGATATCAAAGTACTTATTTTTATCACGCGACCCGCTGAAGACGCTTGCATCCGTAAGCAAAGGTGTGTAGACTCTAGTGACCATCGTGTCTAAATATCCAATTTCCAAAACATGAATATAGAAAAGATGGGTGTATCTGCTGATTTCTGTTTTAAACTAAATCATTTCGTACTGCTATACATCAGCTATGAATTCTTGCCTAAGTGTTGGATGTTTACCTAGGCTCCTCCTCTCCAAGTGATACACCTCAACGGTGTCTTACGAGAGCATAACGTCCTAAACACCATGAATGCAAAAACATGAACAACTACAGCTATCCAGCAACCAGAGGTGGTCAAAGTAGTCAAGAAAGCTACTTAAGTAGAAGTTGAAGTATCGACGCAAAAATCTACTCAAGTACAAGTAGAAGTAGAAATTTTGAAAGCAACCTAAAACTACTTGAAGTAGAAGTAGAATTTGCTGGATTTAAATCTACACAAGTAAGTAAGTAGTTTTGTAAACGGTCATAATACGTTCGCATGGACTTTCAAAAGCTCCTCGGAGGACATTTTCAAAAACCTGAAAAAGGAGGATGAATCCTCCTAAAGGAGGACTTATGGTAACCCTATGTTAACACTTTGCGCGATTCGTATACGATGATAAAAAATATGGCGTAACGTAAAAAATGCCATATAGTGTAATTGTATCTTCCGAAAATAGAGGGCGATGCTACACACTTGCTTTTAAACTTAAACATTTATGTTCTCCAGACAAAGAACTGAAACTAATTAGAACTCTTAGTAATGATACTGCGAATTGAACGAGAAATACCGATACTAATTCAGAAAAGCGGAAAATGTATTTCATGTCTTTTATCGCGACAATTTTAACGGTGGTCTGCTAAAACACGTCTAACGCTAAAAAAAGTCAGAGCCCACTTTTCCAGATTTGGGCTGCTAGAATACGATATGATGGGTAAATGCTAGATTGCGAAGCGGTAGTTTCAAAAGTCATGATGGGCCATATTTACTGTGATGAAATATGACATATGGGCGACAATGCGGCGCGAAGGGAACCACGCAACCTACTACCTAAATAATATTCCCTTTCGTGAAAACATATTTGCTACTCCATATCTACTTTGTGTGAATCGCGACGGAAATTCTGGGTTTGACTTAAATTTTCTTAAAACTGAAAGTTAGAACTCCATGAAAACAGCCCGAGAATTCCCCAGTTTCTCTTTCTAATTGGAGGGTTACACTACTTCTACTTGACAAACGGTAAATAGCGAAAAGCAAGTAAGTAGATCACAAAATATTATGAAGTAGAAGTAGCGAAAATTTTATCTACTTGAGTAAGTACCAGAAGTAGAGGAAAACTACTTAAGTACTTCGAAAAAGTAGAAGTACTTCGTTACCGGTCACCTCTGCCAACAACAGTGATTTGCTTGTAACAACAGTGCAATCTGGCAGCATATGCTTCAGAACCGATTGCCGATCTGCTTGATTTTCCCTGAAACGTGTACAGTACACATCGAAATACATCCTTTGATGAGATGCACGAGGATGCATTGTTGGCGATAATTGATCGGAGTAATTCGAAACAAATGTATCGTGTGACAATGTAGACGCCGGAAAGCAAAAAACTGTCACGAAGTGCACAGGTAATAAATCAATTGCGTTTGTTTGAATACAAAAGATTCTTGAATCGTATCCGCGTGGCACAAACTGGTGATGGCGATGGAATTAATCATAATGTAGGGTGTAGGCCAGGGATTCCCAACCGCGACTCTCAGAGCCGCATGTGGCTCCAAGGTAGCCCTTCTGCGGCTCTGATTTACCTCTAAATCTGCCACAAAAATACAACAGACGACACGATTTTACTAACATCAAAATAACGGCTCATAGTCAAGTTTAAATTGCAATGTCTGCGTATATAATCCCCCGCAACTTATGCATTAAGTGCTGGAATGTATGAAGACTGAAGAGCTATCACGTAACGACATAATAGTATGTTAGTAATGATATGCATTTTCGTTTATTTCAATGTATAGCACTCGCCAATCTGCGTCCATCAATGCTCAAATAACCGATATAGAATCTATAGACGTCTATGTGCAATTGTGCAGGCTTTTGAATTAGCTGGGTGGTGAGTTCTAGAGGTAGGCTCGATACCTTTAAATTTTTGTTGTAAGTACCCTACTTCAGTGTTTGCTTGCAGATCCATACGTACTCTGAAGCTTGAAATGTTGCTCCGTTATCCAAAAAGACTAGGAACCGCTGTTGTAGGCCTACATTGAGAGGCGAGCAGTGTTTTTCAAAATTTGCGTGTCATCTCGCATTTATCAAACTCAGCATAGCCCCCTGTGGCTGCGTATAGCTTGAGTATGCACTGTTACCATACCAATAGAATGCAGCCCTACATTATCAGATGAAAATAATCTGGTTTTCAATGTGATGCAATAACTATAGGGGTGGGGAAAACCGAGTAGGCCTACCTGAGTGATTCGATTCTGAATCGGGTATTAGGCGTTGTTCAGTCGAGTATTCGAGCATCACTCATCATGACGCCATAACTATAATGGAGGTGAATAAATGTTGAAATATGTACATTTTATGTGACCAAAATATGTTTAACACCTGTGCCTCGACTTTCCTTTCGCAATATATTTTTGAACAAATAATATATAGAAATTCCTTCATTTTGCACGTTAAAATGTTTCAAAATAAGTTATTCATGAGCATATAAGAGAATGGAAATACACATATTTATTGGTGTCATATTCATTGAAGGTGTCACAATTTTCTTTTATCATCCTGGCGACAGGTAAGGCACTGCCTCACTTGCCTACCGTGACCGTAAGTCACTGGTCATTAGGGTTGTCCAAAATTTGGAAAATTTCAAAAATGCTGCGTTGTAATGTCTCATTCTATATATTACTGATAAAATACAAAAATGAGCCTGCAAGAAGCCCACAGAAAAGCCGTTAGTAGTTAGTATGATCAGTCGCGATTCGCCATTGGTTCTTATGGGTGTGGTGGTGACTTGTATTGAAAACTCGTGGTGGTGTGTCGTACTTTTAGACTAGGGTTGCCATACGTCCGGACTTTCCCGGACATGTCCGGAATTTCACTGTTCAAGCTAGCGTCCGGGAGGAATTTCTAAAATATGCCAAATGTCCGGAATTTTGAAGACTTGGCGTAGTCTCATAATTTTTTCGTAAATCAAGATAAAAACTTTATTTTTGGGACTATTTATGCTGATACATGATATTTTTCTTCGCGCTGCGCGCGATTTACTATCACATTTATTGATTTTAATATGGCGACTAGGACTACCACCCTCGCAATAACTGCAATAAAATATAAATAAAACATCCTTCATTTACTGGAATAAGCCTAATTGTAATCGCAATTATAGGAGAACGGTATATTCCTAGAGATCGTTAAGGCCGTGTAAATGCTTTATTCAAAGATAGTGGTTCCAAACGTGGGGGTCGTTTGCCTTTATTCTGGGGTTTGCGAATATGCTGAACGTAATCAGCTTCCAACATAGCCCGTGAGTAAGTCCGGGCAAAGGTGCCACGGAACATTTTCAAATTGGAGATGGAGTCGCGACCATAAAAGGTTGGAAACCATTGGATCTGGGGTGTTTATAAAGCTCCGTGGTGCGCACCGGCATAAGGCTGATGAAAAATCTTATCATAGGACATGAACATGACTTAACGATGTACAATTACGCTCCCTGTGTTTTCGAACTCATCATCCTCCACCAGCTCTACCGCTAACTCTGATCATGTGGGTCGAGAGTATAGTATCTATATAGTAATATATGGAACAACCAATATTATTGACCGGATTCATTCAAAAAAATTTAGCGACCAGAAGCATATAGAAACCAGATTCACATAGCAAGCACCCCCCGCCTTAGAAGTTGCATCGATTACCCCATAGTGTGGGCTCAAAATCATTGTTTATTTGGGCGGGAAGATGCTGAAAACAAGTGCTTTTGGTCCCGGTTACACAACACACAGCCACATACTCCTGAACCAGACCGTCACCACCTCTGGTCTATGAGCAAAACTTTACTAGTGTGACGTCATAGCACATTTTCAAATCCACTAGTGGGCGCTGAAGAGCGTCCGGAATTTGTGTCGCAGAAATATGGTAACCCTAATTTAGACCCCTCATGTGGCGATGATTCGTATTGAAATACGAGTGTTGTGAGTCGTACTTTCAAGCAATGATATATATACAATGATTGGAAACTCCAGTGAGCTCTGCGTTTGAGCGCGTCGCGAGTCATGCTTCACTACAGGAATGAAATCGATGTAAACAAACGGCTCGCCAGCAATCTTCCTTCAGGAACTGGCGTTAATGTAGTGAAAAGTTTTTTATCGAGACCTGTTTTGCACGTGAAATGTGTGCATACTGTACAGGTTTTGGCCAATACCAGTAGCATGGCTTAATATTCAGACGAAACTGATGTAGCCTACCAGTGTGCCTACGTGATGAACACTATGATCGGAGGTGGTCTCGCAGTATCAGATAAAGGTGGATACTTCATAGTACGAGCTAGAGTTGGGATCAGGTCACTATCTTCAAGTCATTGCAAATTTTTAATCAAGTCACGAAGTCATTTCTAATTTTTTCAAGTCAATTCAGGCAGGTTCTAAAACGGACTCTGAAGTCAGGCCTTCTGAATTTGTGAAAGTAGGCAAAACCTACTTGAGGATATCGCAAAAAGCATCACGCTTTTGAAGTAATAATAGTCATTATTCCTTTGTTACGGAGATTCATCTTGTGATCCGAATGCTCATATATACAAGTGAATAAAAATATTTTTGTTTGATACATATCAGGAGTAATCGTCAACAGCTTGTAGATACAGTATACAATTGACTAACAGATGTATACAAAGTAAAGTCTAACTCATTTCTTCATACTACTCGAGTACTTTTCAGACCGTTCATTTTCTGCTTCAACAAGTAGATTTCAATATCCAATTGACTAAGAAACGTCTGCAAAACCTGGTCTTAACCTACTTTTTCAAACTACGGTACTTCATGAGTACAATTTACCATGATATGATGGTATATCTTATAAGTGTATGTGTGCGCAAGAGCGACCCACAATAGGTAGAAAGTTCCTGCCACTGTCCATGTCAGGTTTGATAGACTTGTGCACAGCCAATGATCTATAAATGATTGTTCACAGCATATACTTTGTATAGTCATTAAATTGTGATGTTGTCCATGTCCAGTCCAGTTTGTCAACTCTTACAGTCATAGTTGACTTGCAAGATGGTGACTTCGAAGAATGGGACGGGATAGAGACTATCGAACAATCCCCTTCACTCAACAAATCTCCATCTCCACATCACCATCTATTCCCTCAACGGTCGAGGTGATCATGGAAGAAGTTGATCGAATCCGAGCATCATAACAATGTGTCATCGCATGGGTATTACAGAAGCAGGATTTTGAACAGCTTAAATACCTCACCTCTTCATGGACTCCTAAATGCTCTGATAGCCTACTAGTCGTGTCTAAATTTCAATGAGGATACCAACACCATAATATCATTGAAAATTTTATACAGGGTATGGATATTTCATTTACTGTAACACTTAAAAACTGCATAAACAACTTTTGTTATCCTATCATGTCAGACTTGTCATCTAAATTCAGAATAACAAGAACCAAAATCCTAGTCAACGGAAAGCATTTAAGTCAAGCGAATATGTAGCAAAAAGGGATTTTCTTGTTTATGCAAATTACAATATCAGATATACCTATGTTTAAGCCAGGGCCGGCCAACCCGTGGCCCGCGGGCAACATGTGGCCCGCGAGAAGGTTTTGAGCTGCATGCGAGGTAATTTCCGAAATTTCTAATATAATGGATTGCACCGATTTTAAGCTTGCAAGGCCAACCAAAATTTGATTAGTCTGGCCGCAATACTTGAGATGTGATGACTAGAATATCAGTTCCGACGCATTGACAGATCCATCAGTCATTCACATATTGGTATATCTTCGTACACTACAATAAAGCAGAATAATTTGCGATAGATTTATCAAAGGTAAAAATTTCTACAAGCTTAGCGCAATATGTTGCCACTCGATTTCTTGGTTTTAATATTGTTGCCCTTTTGTGAAAATGGAAGAACACCTAATGTATCAGCTTGAGTCTAACTATATTCGCGATTACGAGACAAAGTGTCGTTCAACATATGCGACCTTGCGTTTGCGCTCGCAGTAAGACCGTTGACCATGTAACCTAGGCAGGAAATGATTGGCGCATGTTGGTGACAGCTTTCGATATCGATATGTCCATGCGCCGAATAGCCCAGTCCTTGCAAACTTAGCCCAGCGATATACAGCAGGCCCGCAATACAGTCAAGTGACAATATTATTGATCTACGAACTTCAAAAAATTTTCGCGCTTGGCGCGGTTAGTGGCCTGCACAAAAGTTCGTCAATCAAATGTGGCCCTTAGGCCAAAAAGGTTGGCCAGCCCTGGTTTAAGCCATTCGATAAATGTACTGTCTGCATCTATTTTTGTTGTAATTTGTGAAACTGTGCTGTGCTATTATGAACAATCGAATAACTGTGCCTAGTAGTTGATAACGTCAATGTTTCTTGTCATGTAACAAAAATATATATTCTCAAATGTTATTTTTTCGAGCTTTCTTATCCTCTCTTAATGACAATAACAGGACAGCAGTTGGATGGTAGAGCAGCGATCTCACATGACGTTGAACATCGGAGGGCATTCAAGCATCAAGTACCATGGCATTTGAACACTAGTATGTTTCAAGCCTCTTTAGAAATCAATTATTCTTTGAAAATTACCATATCGCAGGTGCGGCCAGATTTCCTGATCAGGATAAAAATGATTCCAATAACGGATCAAGACTCAATCTCTTGGTGATAATGAGGTAGTCTGCTCGATGGATTGGCAAAAATGTCCGTATCAAATTTATCATTGTTGTTGTTTTCTTGTCTCTTTGATAAGCTTCCCTGCTCACGAATTTCGTTGCTGTTTCTGCGGAATAAGAATATCTCCAGTTTTGCAGTAGCGGCATATCTTTTTCCAGCTAGTACAAGTGAAGCAATATTATCTGGAATGCAATATGGCTTTAAATGGCAGTTGTAGCTGAACTTGGTTGTCATATTCACAAGGCACACGAAATTATCCACAGGTTGCATTGTCGTGTCCATCTCTTCACCTCTCGTACTCGAATAATATGTATAGTCTTTCAGCAAGACTATTTATCTCTGCATCATTCGATTCAATGAGTATCAATCCAATCCGGCACCATTCGTCAAAGTATTATTCATTTTGACTACAATCTTTGGAAATATCTCAATGTCTGAAGCAAAGTGGAACATGACATGGTTGCTTCTCATGGACGGCCTGGCGTGCCGAAATCCTACAAGATAATGATTTGCACTTTTATTAAGATCCCTGAATCCTTTTCAATTTCCTCGCGGCTTTGGGTTGCTTTGCGGCTGTTTCAATACACGAACAATCTTTTCTTGAAAGTTAGAATGGACTATAATTTAAAAAAAATGTTAACGATCCTGTAAAAAATTTATGCATTAGACATTTACAGAATGGGAATTTGTTATGTCACAGTTTTGCCAGTCAACTACAATTGAAATCAAGTTATTTATTCAATCCGTCAAGTATTTTCAGTACTGCCGCATATGCAATATATATGAGCAATGTGCATATTCAAGAGAGATTTTGCATTGGATGATTGTGGAGTTACATTGCTGGAAAAATAACCTGGGTAGCAGCACATACAATGCAAGTTGATGCTCATGCTCAGGTCATAAAGCGTGATGCAAATGGCGAAAAGTTATGAAGGTTATACATAAAAAACCATAGACGTACATACTATACAATGTTACAAAATCATTTCCTAACCTTTCAATGAATAAGACACCATAGAATGTTGCTCGCAAATGCATAAATCATCTATTTTGTACAATCCTTCCAGCTATCAATCTTAACGAGTACTCCATGGTAATTTTCAAGGTTTACAGGCAATTCATGGGGAACACCTCACAACGGGTAGTTCATATCAAAGAAGTGTCAAAACGTTTACCAGGTATATTTTGAATAAATGGGCATTGGTAGATGTTTTCAGACACCCCGGTGTGAAAGATTCAACTATTGAGAGAAGTACGACATATCACGCCAGGTCGATGTGAACAATACTAACTATGGAGTGATTATCCTAAATGTCATTATAGTGCAGTGGTTCCCAACCTTTTTCGACTCATCGCCCCCTTATCAAGCTCAACGCCGATCATCGCCCCCCAAATTTTGTGAGCCGAAAAACCGGTATACAAACAGTAATCACCAGCGGGTTGACTAAAAAAAAAAGGTCAACTTTTCTGTTCCATGTCGAATTTTCCACTTTTGCAACTGAATTTTCGTGGGATGACTGAAAATAAAAAAAAAGGTTATTTTTCTGACTTGACTCCAACATAGCCGTCATTGCCCCCCTATCGCCCCCTTCGCTATTTTCGCCCACCCCCATCGCCTCCTTTGTCCATTTTCGCCCCCCTAGACCGCCAAATCGCCCACGTTGGGAACCACTGTTCTAGTGCATTGTTTTGCCGATGGTATATTCTTTGGAACAATGCCGATTCTCATCATTGATGTGGATTCAACGGCCTGATCCGGTAAAAAGTTATATATGTTAGCATTTTAGCAATCAGTACAATGATAGCTTTCGGTTAGTTCCGATTTTATATTATGAAGGTACAATCGCTATATTGGTACAATAGTTGCCAGTTAACTCGGCCCTTGGTGAATTCGGCCTCACAATATTACAATATATACTATCTAAAACAACTTAGTTGCTCACACAATTATCGTAATCAACCCTTCTCTTTTAAAAAATCAGGTGACGTAAATGCTGGCAGAAAAATTTCAAATCCTCTTTCAACAATCCTTCCAGGTTCTGCACATCTATATTGACGCTCACCCACAGTATCTATAAATTCTTTAGGCTGTGTCGTACATGCATGGTTGCAACTGATGCTAAAATGCCTCGCAGCTAGTCTGTACTTTGATAAATGTGCATTGTTAAAAGTTGTATTACATCCTATTATGCAGCACTGCCTCCCTATGCTCAAGAAACCAACAAAAACTAAACCGATTGGGGAAAATCAGTGAATTAGTATGCCAGCAAGGCCGATCGCAGCACCCCACCACAGTCGACATACGCAATCCCGTTTCTGTACTCAAGCATATCCCGCGACGGACTGATTTCGCCGGGAAACTATCTTATAGCGTTAAGGGGCGTGGCAGTTTCCAATCATTGTATATATATCATTGTTTCAAGTATAGGCTGCGTTGGCATGTCGTACTTCGGATGGTGTTGAATACGTATCAAGTATATTGATCACGTGATTAATCCTTACTTAATGTTTATATCACAGATTAATATATATGACCGTTTCGAGGTACTCCTAACGTTTACGGTGAGTGTAACACCAATATATCGTTATTCTTAAGGCTGCGGTGCCATGTCGTACTTTCAGCAAAAAGGTGTGAAATAGTTTGCTAAATCTCTCGTGGTTTGGTGTTACAGAGGTAGGAATCACGCGCAAGTAATATTTCGGTGATTAGTTTGTCACAGAGCCGCCGTGGACGGCGATTTGAATACGAACAGTAACCACGCACTTAAACTATAGCACTTGAAAAAGGTATGAAATAATTGTAAAATCCTACAACCGCTGACAAGATAATGTCCCAGACATAGCCATTTTCGTGACTTGGTGTTACATGCATACCAATCGCTCACAATGTAATATTTTGGTAATCAGTATGTCGCAGAACTGGATTTAACTGGTAAGATTTAATAAGTAACGAATCACAGAACCGTCGCAGACGGTGATTCGAATACCGACAAATTCTCACTTATTTCCGCTCTAACCCTAATCCTTTGCGAAGTTAACGCTTATTCAAAAAGGTGTGAAATAATTGTAAAATTCTACGTCGCTGACAGGATAATGCATCAGACCTAGCGATCCAGTTATAGTACGGTGTCGGAATCCATTCGCGAGATGTTCTATAGGTAAATTGAGATAATCCGAAACGAAATATTTTGACTTTGGTGTAGTGTGAATTGAAATAGGATTGACAAACATGACTACCAACTTTCACCCAGTCACATTTCGAGATTATACGCACATTGCTTTGAAACAAGTAATGAAACAATACAACTCTATTTGCGATCCGGCTTTACTTTTGTCAAAGAGAGTTTCAGAAATACTATCACTATGACGTCTCGACATTTTACCATCTTACCATACTCAAAAGAATTATTCACAACATTAACAAGTGTCAAGTTTTCGCTTACTTGATTATATCACTACAACTTGCAAACTTGAATTAATTCATCCTGGTTGTATTCATATGACCGATAATTTTTATTCAACTGTAAAAGTCGTTACTGATCTATAACACAAAGTAATTACTACTCGGTGCAGACGACGAAATCTGAATACTCAGTCAATGATAGCAATTCGCGCAAGTGAATCCACATGTTATATTGTAAGACATCGGGATGTGAGGAAATCTTCACGGGCGTTGCTATTACCACATTGACTTACTACCTTATCCGACTTACTCAAAGTAAAGTAGATACGATTCCAGTAATATACACAATCATTACAACTGCAAACTATATTAATCAATCTCGGTCGTATTCACATATCACATATCTGTGTTTTTTATTCCTTCAGCAAAATGTAGTCGTTGCTAGCGCGTGCGTACGGCATTGCCTTGTTTCGTGAGTAATTTGTGTATTTCTATTTAATTACTGCTCGATGTAATCATCATTATCAGTCGCGTTTTCTTTCTCTATATATTCGATTGATAGACCTGATTTTGTTGGTTACTTTGCTGTGAGGACGGTTGAAGATTTGCGGTCAAGCATTGTTATAAATCCTACGTTTACTCTGCCCTTGCCTACTTTGTGTCATTATATATTCAATCATTGTAGTGAAGGACTTTCTTTGATTTATACCGGCGTTACCGACCGTCAAGATTAGACAGGCTTCTGCGCCTATAGTCGCCACACGAACATTTCGCGTGCCGCGCAGAAACAGTCGTATTATTTTGATGATAACGTGCACACTGCACACGCAAGAAACATTACCGCGATTTTATAATTGATCACCGGACTTAAGGTACCAAAAACATTACCGAGATTTCATAAACTGGCCATATTACTCAACACATCAATATCAGAACGCAAGTCCAATACCAAAACAAAAGTACTTTTTTAGTTTAATAAAAACAAATCACTCGTCTTCAACTCGTGTTTTTAAGATTCGTATTCAGAAATTCATTACGAACGAGTTGTAACGAACTTACGACAGAGTTGTAAAGCAAACATTTTAGAAACAGCATTATCATCATCTCGATTCGTGAATCTACCAAACACAATCACGATCGATGTATTCAAATATATCACTGACGTATTAAACTCTAGTAGAGTTGTCAGCCTAAAAGTACACGCACAGTCGCACACTCGATTCTCATTTTAACTGCGGGAGCGAAGTTTAGGAATCGCTTGCAATGGCATATCCAACAACCCACACAAAACCTATTGTCGGAATCTGCTACATCGAATTGAAACATTCGCACATTACACAGTATAAAAATATCACTTTGGATGTCGGAGTACCATTTTAAGTGTGGTAAGCTCTGTTTACACTCTCTATCGAACGTGTGAAATGTAAAACATTACGAGGTCACACTCTAAGACAGAGGTCTCAAACTCAAATGTACTCGTGGGCCAATTTTCTACTTGTTCATGACGCCGCGGGCCGCAGCAACAATAGGGGAATTCGATGTCTTATCGAGTAGGCTTTATTTGACGGGACTTTGTAGACTGACATACCACACGCATCTTTAAAATTTGATTTACTATTGTGAATTCAAGCTTGGCACGAAAAAAATCACATTTTAAAATATTTGAATAAAATTGTTGCTGTACTTAGCATAGCTGCTGTAGACACCTTCCGAGAGTAAAAATGCATCAGGACATCGTAAAAGCTGTTGCGTTATAATTTTGCAGCTAATGGAAATTTGACGTTATAGGTAAAATATTTTGAAATTTTACAAAGATTGATCTGCTGATATCAGAGCATTGGAGCAGTACAACCTAATCTGGGTTTCGGGCATACTCCTGATAACAAGGCTATTGTTTGTTTGTTTGTTTGTTTTGGGGTATTCATGGTGTTTGTCGACTATAGGCTACTATGGTCATTGGTCATCTACAGCAGGCCGATATTCTTCTTATTTTCCGCAACTGCCGGCTTATAGCACGGACCACCTCTAGGCTTTTGTAAGACACCGCTGACCCGGATGAGGTGGCGAGGAGGAGCCTAGCTAAACCTCTAACACTTAGGTATCGGAATTCGGAAGTCGGACTCGAACCCGCACCCATTGGTGTTGCAGCTATTGATCATGTCATTACCTATGCCAAATTAAATCAGCGTTAGATTTACCTTCGAATACTGGGAAAGATCTAAAACAACTTGAATATAATGATTACTGTGCCATAGCAATAGAAATGTTCAATCGCCGAAGTATTCAGTGATCCTCCTCCACTCAGTGGTAACTTTTGAAAGTGATGTAATAGTGAAGTTTGATGAGTAGTTTCAAGGATCTGGCGTGGTTTTGGGGCCAATTTCCAGTTTTCAAATAAAAAAATGATGCATGACACTTAATTATTGTCGAATACTTCGGAATCCAAAATACGGTCGCGGGCCGCAGAAAATGGTCTCGCGGGCCGCGTGTTTAAGACCTCTGCTCTAAGACTTGGATCATCATAACAGTAAATAGAGCTATATTTGGTGGGCCAAGGTAGCAAGCCTACTTGGGAATCACAAGGTATCAAGATGGGGCGAAATGTGGTAACCAAGTGGGGAAACCAACCGGGACCCGTGTCTTTTTGGCCCCATATTACAGAGGTATTTAATGGGGTACCATGTGGGTTACCCGCTAAGCTGGTAGGGAAGACAATATTACGACCCCGGTACTTGTAGCAGCGGCAGTGTAAGCGTGCAGAGAATTCGACGTAGACACGTGCTAAGGCGATGTTAGATAAACCCTACACATCATGTAACTTTGACATTGCACACTGTACAGTACATACCTGCAACCACTACCCACTCAAACCAATATATACGGAAATCTGAGAATATAATAACCTTTACGGTGGGTGAGTGGGGCCGTCATCATTGTTTAAGTGTAATCGTTGAGTTAAATTTTCAACTGAACAAGACACACACAATGTACAATGCGATAGGACACAAAGCGATGTAATGAACAGATAGGAGGATGCCGAAGGACGCGCAGTTGCCGTCTTTTAGACTGACATCTACTTTGGCTTAGAGTGCCCGCCATCACAGTTACTCTCGATGTTGATCATTTTCGAGGCCACGGCCCTTGTTAGCTCTTTCCATAACTTGTGAGTGCTTTCTTTCGTCGGGTCATTCTCGGGCCTTATGGCGGGAGAAGAGGAGCCCGGACAAACCTCCGACGGGAATTGAACCGTGGCCGCCCGATTCTTCGGCAATTATCGTCACCACTACCCGAACTCAATTCATATGGAGAAAGCAGTCTGGTGATGGAATTCAATTTAGAAATGTCCCAGCGACCATCATCGCGAGTGAATAAATCAGAAACCGATTATAATATGACTTTACCATACAGATGAACAAACCTTGCTGTACGAAAATATAAAAGAAGTATCAATTGGGGAAAACTACTCGGTCGCATGTGGGATCCGTATGGAAAATCGACACGTCTTCATTGACGAAAATCACAAATTCAAATGATTTCATCACAGAAATTTTTAGAGTAAAATTAATCCTGAGTTAAAAATAGTAGATACAGATAAGTGATAAAGGTAATGGGATCTACTCTATAAAATTATATCGCACGCTGTGAGGAATTGAGTACTCTAGCAAAGGAAATTTCAGTTCACTTCAGTGTGACAAACGGTCAATTTTAAACAGTTCAAATCACATTGACGAAGTAAAGCATGGTATGGGTTTTAAAGTTCTATGTTCGAGCGACCAACAGGGTTCATATAATAGCTAGAAAACTTTACGACACACGGAACCACCTTATTATTCGATTAAATAAACCAAATAACATTGATGGAAAATAAGGTTGGTTCCTGTGTGGGTGATATATGGGAAATCTAAGCTCCTCTATACGTGGATTTCTCATGTTTCAAGATGATTTGATTACAAAAATTCAACAGGTAAAACTCCCCCGAGTTCAAATTGATAGGTACAATGCGAAGATAGACTTATTGCAATCTACCTGGGATTGGTATGGTATAACCACGCATCTTTATGGATGGAAATCCCGCTTGGTTTCGATGTAGGTCACATGTTACTAATCCATTCCGTTTTTCCACCCGACCTACCCACTTAAATTCCACTTGGATACCAAGTGGGCGTGCTAGCTGGGGGATGCGTCCCATTCAACCGGTCTTGGTTAATACCAAACTCAAAGCAATAATAAAATCGAAGTATGTGCTACACCAGTGGTTCCCAACCTTTTTCGACTCATCGCCCCCTTTTGAAGCTCCACACCGATCATCGCCCCCCAAATATTGGGAACTGAAAAACAGCACTTCGTCAGCCCTTCCCCCCCCAAAAAAAAAACGTTGGTCTTTGGCTCCATGGAGTGATAAACCAAACCCCAGACTCCCCTCAGCCAGTGGGCTTTTCGTCGCTACATATCAGCTATACCCTATTTCGTGTACTGTTTCGTGTGTCACCGTATTTCGCCTAAACGCGCGAAGCGCGACAAATTTATATAATTCATGTTTGAATCGGTCAATATGGTCAATGTGGTATGTTGGAAAAGGTAGAACCCCTAAATAATAATCAAACATCTTCGGGCGGAATCGTTGTTATATTGACTTGATGCTATTTCGTGACCTCCTATATCTGCTCTGTCAGAAGATAAGGAAATCGTCAAAACGTACCAAACTAAAAAATACACATGATTTCATATTGGTATTTCTTTACTGGCAAATATTTTTTTCCTTGCGGGATGGCATTTGTCCGGCAGGGTTAAGGTCACCAGGACAGGAACATTCGACGCCCGCCATTGAGGCGCCTATGGACAATTAGACATATATGCAGGGTTGCCTTCGACATGGACCCAAAAATAGGGACAGTCGAAAAATTAAATTAACACGAAAAAGCGTTTTTTTACAGCAACTCCATGTTATTAGAAATTGCTTCATGGATCTCGCGACAGCTCCGTTCTAGGTTTACCTTTATTTAGGGCCGAAACAGCACTTCGTCAGCCCCCCCAAAATACCGTTGGTTTTGCCCCCCCCCTCTGGGGTGAGAAACCAAATTTCCTCACCTCGTTAAAGGCGTCAACCAAGATGGAAAAAGGCCGCACACCAAGTTTAGACAAAATCATTTTTGAGCGTATGGAGCAACAACTCCAGTAACAATGCTTGTAGTATTGGTCCTGGCCGAAGAAAACTTATTTGCAATGTTGGAATCGGAGAATATTGCTTTGAACAATTGCGATGTGTAATCGTTGGCGAGGAATGATTGCGGGTGTTTGACAGTATAGAATGCCTAGGTACGTAGGTACCCTCTGCATCAGCTGCCTTGTAGTCTGAGGTCGTTGGTGCTGATCGACTTGTGGAAAAATTATTCATCGACTGGCTCAAATTAATTATCATGACACACCTCTTGTGTTTTGGGGTATCAATGTAAGTTGAAGTAGCGGTCTCTCCTATGGCCGCCAGGTTAATGTCACAATTGCAGATATTGCTCTATGCGAAACACTCGCCCTTCAATCTTCGTTAGATACCGTTGAATTCTCTCTCATAATCGACACGAAAAACGTTTTTACGCCTGCTTATTTCAACTAATCAGATTTAGGCTTCTTTGTAGCTAAAACTATATGCGCAAGTGCAATATAATTTGGAGAAATTTATCAATGATTTATAGCTTTACTACTTTTTAACCAATGTGTCGACTGCACTGCGCCTTTTTTCACTACGCAATAAATGCTGCTTTCCTCACAGCTTTAGCTTATTCTGCTGTAGACCAAACAGCAGTAACCTGGCATTGCTGTTTACTGCTAAAATGACGTCCGTTGCGGTAGCTTGGTACAGCCGAAACTGCTGTACCACCACTCACTGCCCTAGCTGTCTCGCCACTTAGAAGTCAAATCTTGTGGTGTGTACGTCACGAGAGTTCCTTTCATTTATGATGTCATAAAATCTCGATGAATAAGCTTAATTTTAGAATATTATTATACCAGAGGAAAACGATCGAAGTTTTGTAGCGGTTGAAAATAAGACAAAATAAGGACGCAAGTCGAAAATAAGGACATTTCTTAGAAATGAGGACAGTCGAGTTTTCGAAGACGTGGCCCTTCAAAATAAGGACAAATCTTAGAAATAAGGACGGTATGGCAACCCTGCATATATGTATATATATATCGAAGTTTTCGTTCAGCACAAGGGCATTCCTTTTCGGCCAAGGTCTTCTCGCTGCTGATCATTCTGACACACTTCTCGGAGTCGCATGTCACATGGTATCTAACTTTATATGTCTTGGTCCGTCGTGGCGCAGTAATGGTCGACGCCGAACTCTTCCATTTCCATAAATCATGCGTATTTTTGTTGGGTGACGGGGACCCTAACATCAAGATACATGGAATTATTAAATCGCGCACGGCGCGAAAAATTTTTTAAAAAGTCGCATTTATTTCTAAAAAATCATGTTAATTCACGAAATAATTTCGGGCTTCCTTCGACTTCGGGCCCCAACCCCCAATTGGGGTGTTTGGGGTGCGGTAGTTACGGTCCCGACTCCAATATAGCCGTTTTAACATACCATCGCCCCCTTCGTCCGTTTTCGCCCCCCTATTGCCCCCTTCGCTATTTTCGCCCCCCTAGACCGCCAAATCGCTCCCTGGGGGGCGATATCGCCTACGTTGGGAACCACTGTGCTACACTGAAATCTACAAAAATATGTTTGTATTGTTGTTCATAGTAGTGATACCGATTCGAACCTTCTAAAATAATTGTCACCATCTAACCAAACTAATGAAAGTCATTGTCAATTTGTTTGATATTCACTGATTGCATTACTAGAACTATTTGTAGAACGCACACGATCAAAGAAATTGGAAATTATCCCATTGTCATTCGTCAAAGTAAATGTCATCACAATACTCAGTCACTAAAAGACGTTACTTGTATGTGATTGAATCGCCGGCAATTAACTCGCTAAATCAAGCCCTAAGAAATTTCACTCACTCATCGGATATTAGACAGCGTCGCATAATCGGTGTGGATCGTTTTTTCTAAATACAAATCATATCTGGCCAGCAGAAACAATTTTCACCAACTTGGATAATGAAACCAGTGTGCGAGTCTTCATTCAATAAAATATATTTTCGTCACACAAAAAATAATCAACTTCACTCCATATTCCCATACTACGAAACTGTACAAAGGTTTAATGTTTTTTTGTATGACATGGAATTAATACCGATCGAAGTAGCCGTGTTGGAAATGACTGTCATACAAACACACTCTATGCGGTTAACATTCTCATCGATTCTATTGTGATCAATGTATACTCCATGTGTTCTGGATTCATTTCGATATGGTTAAACATTCGACCTCGACAGATACGAATTAGCACACACTCAACTAATGTCATACGCAATAGTTATTTACAACAACCAAGACCCAGAAAATTTGTTTTGTCCGTTTCGATTTTAATACTAGAGGTGTTCACCACTTCATTTACTACATTCTAGATTTAAACTCCATCGGCTCATCGGCGTCCATCGTTTTGCTGGATATGAATTATGTTAGTGTAGCAGAAAATAGTTTAGAGCAACAGAAAACAATTTCCACTCTCGTGCCTTATGAAAAAATACGCGAGTCTTCATTCAGTATTTTGTTTGTGTCAACTAGTTACATGTATGATACGACTGATGATCCTCACGACCAGCACCGTAACTGCCGCACCCCAAACCCCCCAATTGGGGGGGGGCGAGCTCGAAGGGGGCCCGAAATTATTTCCTGAATTAGCATAAATCATGGAGTATTTCTTTAAAATTTATGCAATTTTTTCAAAATTTTCTCGCGTTGCGCGCGAATTCCATCTGCCATTTATCTTTATTCTTAGGTATTGGGCCATTACAGCGCCACGACCCACCAAGACATACAATCAAGTTTTAAGCCATATAACATGAGACTCCAAGAAGTGTGCCAGAACGATCGGCAGCGAGAAAACCTTTGCCGAAAAGGACTATGCCGTTATGCTGACCGAAGACTTCGTTATATGTACAAAATACATATAGATTTAAATAGGCGCCTAAATGACTGGCGCCGAATGTTCCCGTCTTGGCAATCTGAACCTCACAAGACAAATACCATCCCGCTGAGAAAAATTTTACGCCAGTGAAGAAATACCAATTTGAAATCGTGTGCGTCTTTCAGTGTAGTACGTTCATGCGATTCTATATTTTTTGATTTAGCGGACTGGAAGTCACGAAATAACATAATGTGACGAAGTCATATCAACGGGTCCGCCCGCCCGAAGATGTTTAATTATTATTTACGGACCCTCCCGTCTTCAAGACACTTCACTCATCTCTACCGGTAAATCAAATTACGTGAGTAGAGAGCACAAGAAAGTGATAGCAATATATATGAAATTGCCGATCTGATTGACCGATTTATCATAAATTACCGAAAATTTTCGCGCTTCGCGCTGGCTCACTATTCAGTACGGCTGATTGCGTGACAAATGCGAACAACGTGATTGGGGGGGGTCGTTTTACCATCCTATGGGAGTAGTTAGTATGATCGCTCGTGATGTGGCAGGGGCTCTTATGGGTGCGGCGGTGAGGTGCCTGAAAACTCGTGGTGGTGATGGCACCCTTTTGACCCCCCCTCTCGGTGGTGAGGTGCCATGTGTTCTTATGGATGCGGTGATGATGGTACCCTTTCCGGTATAGGCTGCGGCGGTGAGGTGCCTGAAAACTCGTGGTGGTGATGACACCCTTTTGACCCCCCCTCTCGGTGGTGAGGTGCCATGTGTTCTTATGGATGCGGTGATGATGGTACCCTTTCCGGTATAGGCTGCGGCGGTGAGGTGCCTGAAAACTCGTGGTGGTGATGACACCCTTTTGACCCCCCCCTCTCGGTGGTGAGGTGCCTGGGGCTCTTATGGGCGCGGTGGTGAGGTGCCTGGAAACTCGTGGTGGTGATGGAACCCTTTTACACCCCCTCTCGGCGGTGAGGTGCCATGTGTTCTTATGGATGCGGTGATGATGGTACCCTTTCCGGTATAGGCTGCGGTGATGACGTGCCGTGAAAACTCGTGGTGATGATGGTACCCTTTAGACCCCCCTCTCGGCGGTGAGGTGCCATGTGTTCTTATGGATGCGGTGATGATGGCACCCTTTCCGGTATAGGCTGCAGCGGTGAGGTGCCTGAAAACCCGGGGTGGTGACTCGCCTTTTTTGCTATAGGCGGTGGTGGTGATTCGCCTGTCGTGTATTCTTACGGGATCTGTGGTGATTCGCCATGTGTTCTTATGGGTGCGGTCGTGATTCACACTTTCAGGCATCTCTCGCGCGGTGTTGAATATGTACGAGTCACCAACAATAACCGCACAAACGGAAACGTGGCTTGTTGTGAGGATTAAGCAGTGCGTGCGACCTATATTTCGAATGACCTGCACGCTGAATTGTTTCACGGCCAACCGCGTGCTACTATCGAATATTACACTATTCCATTCAGTGCGAAATAGTTTGCTAAATCTAGGAGTCACTTCCAAGGTAATATTTTGGTAATTAGTTTACCACAGAGCCGGCGTAGACGGCGATTCGAATATCAACAATAACCGCATTCACAAACTAACACTTCAAAAATGTGTGAAATAGTTTGCAAAACCCCGCGATCGCTGACAAGATAATGTCTCGGACATAACCATCTTTCGCGACTTGGTGTTACAGGTATATCGATCGCTCACGCGGTGAAATATTCGTGAGCATCACTCGCAGAATTATATTTTGGTAATTATTTTGTCACAGAGCCGGCGTAGACGGCGAATCCAACACCAACAATAACCGTGCACACAAAATAACACTTCAAAAAAGGTGTGAAATATTTGTAAAATGCTACGATCACTCACAAGATAATGTCCCAGACATAACCATCATTCGTGACTTGATGTTACATACATACCAATCGCTCACAAGGTAATATTTTGATAGTTTGGTACGGAACTTGATTTCACTCGTAAGATTTATTAAGTAACGAATAACAGACCGCCAGTGTCGGTAACTTGAATAGCGACAAATTGTCACTTATTTCCGCTCTAACCCTAATCCTTTGTGAAGTGAACGCTTATTCAAAAGGGTGTGATATAATTTTAAAATCCAACGACCACTCACCGGATAATGCTTCAGACATATACCAATCCCTCATACCCGCTCACAAGGTAATATTTCGGTAATAAGTTTGTCACAGAGCCGTCGCAGACGGTGATTCGAAAACCAACAATTTGTCACTCGCCCGCGATCGCTATATGTTTCACGCCTCCAGAATAGTGGCTGACTTTAGTTGCGTGATAAGATCCATGAAAATATTCAATCAATGTGTTAGTTTATCAACTTGAAATGAAACTCACTACACAAATCAAGTCGATTCGTATCTGAATGTTTTAAATCGGTACAACTCTAATCCTTTGACAAATCCCTTAACGCGTTTATGTTGAATCGAACGTAACCCGAATATTACTGACGCCGACTTTCAGCCGCATCGAATTATTCGCACATTCCGCGCCACTGTTTTCACACTTATAGAATCAATACCAACTATAACTCTACAAGAATCAAGAATCACAAGTATGTGCATTACACAGTTATTGTCTTTATTAACTTGAAATCAAACACTTAACAAAAACACGCAACTAATCATTTGGCAACTCTAACATTACCAAAAAATTCCAGTATTGTTGATTGAAAATCCTTGAGTCATTATTATCAAAAATGTTATAGTACCGCATCGGAATCCATTCGCGGGATGTACTAAAGGTAAATCCAGATAATCCAAAATGAAATATTTGGACTTTGACAAACATGACTACCAACTTTGATCCAGTCACATTTCAAGATCATACTTTGAAACAATCCTTGAAACTTACAACTCTATTCACGACTGAGTTTTCCGTTTATCAAATAGAGTTTCAGTAAATACTATCGCGATATTTTAATGTGTTACTACACACAATAGAATCAATCAATGAAATATCGCCCATTGTTGTAAACATTTCCAACTTGACAACCGCTTGCAGATAACACGATCGAGTTGCAATGCGATGAGTTGAATCGGAATATTTCAACCTACTTTGTCATATCGCGATTTGAAGTAGGATTGCCAGACAGGTTGGGTAAACTTTCACTCCACTGCGTTTCAGATTAATTTATTCACACGATCACCATCTCGCTGTCTTCACACTTACACAATCGCGTACTGTTCCCACTCGCAACTTCGGTACGATATTTCAACTTGTCACAATAACTGATCATTCACATGTTGATTTGAAACAAAAGAAACCTTGAACAAGTTATCTGGGTATTTTTTGTCACAATTGAGTTAATGGAAATAGTATTACACCTCGAAATTTTAACATCTTACCATACTCAAAAGAGTCAATCATGAAAACCTTGTCAACTAAATCCGTTTGTAACTTACCAGACCAACTAGACAGTACCCGTACAGAAAGAAGACAAGATTACGCGAGTACATACAATCGCTACAAACTAAAATCCATAGCAAGTTCGGTTGTAGTCATACACCGCCAAATCGTCTTTTTTGTTCAACTGTAAAAGTCGTTACTATTCTGTAAGATAAAGTAATTACTACTCGGTATATTTTATAAACCAAAGTAAATACTACTCGGTGTGTGGTTTGACATTAACATATTACATTTGAGTATACGAGATTTGAATGTCTGACCAACGTAGTTGTGAATTCATTTCTTGCAATCGAACGCACGCGTTATATTAAAAATGTTCACGATGTAAACATATGAATTGACACATTGATTTTGACATATGAGATTTCGTAATAGTCGATCATGACTTGATTATTAAATTATGACATTATTAGACCAGGGTTGTGTTGAAGGTTATTACGATACCAACAAACTTTTCAGAAACATTGTTATTAGCATATCGATTTGTGAAACTAGATTAACATGTCTGAAATGTTTTGATTGGGAAGATTAAGCCGTGTTCGTAAAAACCACGCAGCGTATTGTGGATATCAGGAAATATTTTACAAATGTAATTGTCTCCACTAACCAAGACTAAAGATGAAACACCAATTTCCTTTGTTGAACAATAACCGGTACAATACTTTATCATCGTATTCTGCGGTGAGAATTGAAACACTTTCGCACATTACCCGGTGTCAAGATATCACACTAGGTTAGGGTTGCCATATTTTTGTGAAGCAAATTCCGGACACTCTTTAGCGCCCACTAGCGGATTTCAAAATGAGATATAACACATTGACGTCAATAAGACGTCACACTAGCAAAGCATTGCCCATCGACTGTATACACTCTACACTACAGGAATGAAGTGGAACATAGGTCATGAATTGGCCCATCTGAAATTTGAGCTCTGGTGATTGATACTTGCTAGGGTTTGCAATAGATTCCTCAATGGGCCGGGTGAAATCATCTGGCGGGCCGTGTCTGGCCTGTCAGGATTGTGTTTAACAGCCCTGCTATACAGTTTGGTCGGTGCGGCTATCTGTTTATGTGTTTTAATCAGGTCCGAAACAACATTACCCCCCCCCCCCCTTCCGCCCAAAAAGCACTGATCTTGGGCCACCACAGCGTAGTCGATGTAACTTGTTGGGCACTTGCGATATGCATTTGGCTGCTAAATTTTATGTATGAATTCTTTCAATAATATTGATTCTTCCATATATTAGACTACTATAAATTGCACCAGCAGGTTGCACATCCGGTGATTTCCAGCCTTTTATGCTCGCGACCTCATTTCCCACTTGAAAATGTTTCGTGGCAAAGCTCAAAACTTGATAAACTGATTACTAAAAAAAATTCAGCTTGCCCAAACTTACTCACGGCCTAGGAAGCTGATTACGTTCAACATCATCGCGATCTCCAGATAAAGGCGGACGACCCCAAGATTTGGAACCACTCTCTGTGATTGACGCATCCAATCGGCCTCAACCAACTCTAGGAATATACCGTCAGCATATAATTGCGATTACAATCAGACTTATTTCAGTAAATGATGGCTATTTATATTTATTTTGATTGCATTTTCTGGCGAGGGTGGGTCCTGGAGCCCATACTAATATCATTATACGTTGCATTAACTCGCGCGCGGCGCGAAGAACAATTTTGAATAGCATAAATCTGCTTGAAAATAATATTGTTTATGTTGATTTACGAAAAACTTTTAAGCCTGCTTCAAGCCTTCAAAATTCCGGACATTTAGGCATATTTTAGAAATTCCTCCCGGACGCAGATTTTTCAGTGAAATTCCGGACATGTCCGGGAAATTCCGGACGTATGGCAACCCTACGACTAGGTGAATTGACATACCGCCGCTTGATTAATACCTAATCCGTTCGCACCATTTCACATACTTTGATCATTACAAAAGTAAATTGGAATATGTTTGCTAGATGCATTCAATTCAGTTAGAAATGTTTGGTACACAACAATCGTAATATCAAAAAAGTACTTGCTACACTGTTATTTGCTACAAAAAAGTACTTGCTACACTGTTATTTGCTAAACGTGTTTTGCATTGTTGTTCATTTGTAGTATTGATTGTTCTTGAACCCTCAAATAATAATTCCCGACATGAAACCAAGTCGCTGAAAGTCGTTACCATCACGAAGATACAATGTGTACGATGTTTGTCAAATGTGTCCTACCTGGCCAACAGAAAACAATTTTCACACACTCGAAATGAAACCAATGTGATGGTCTCCATTCGATGTTTTGTTTGTGTCAAATACTTTGCAATGAACACATTAGCGTGGTTGAGCTTTACATCATCAAGCTGTTATTTGTAAATCAAGATTTCGGTAAACTTGTAAATGTATCGTTTAACTAACCGACATTTAGTGACTGGGGAACATACCAAACGATACACATCCCTCTCCGAAATACTGCATTGATCTTAATTTCCATCATCGTGATAATCGAAGTACATTTCTTTCGAATTCGTAACAACCGGTGTTTCTACGACACGATAAATTTTTGACAAGTTTGCTTAGAAGATTGGTTGCATATCGCGAAAAATAATATACCACTCATATTGATACTGTTACTCCATTGATCGATATTTTCAAACGAGTAAAATTTATTACTTGAGTTTCTCCGCTTAATGTAAATGAAAACTCAGCCGTCTTTTAACAACAAACAATGATAAAAAAGTAGGCAATCAAACACAACACTTTGTACGACACTAATTATTGTTCCACACATCTCATTTCATACTAAGTGTATACGAAAGATATTCATGACACATGGAAATATTCGCTCATGCTACGGACATACGCAATGATTGGTGGTGCTTTCAAACTGTTTCGATATCACAAGAACTTTATTGTCTGAATGGGTGTTCATGTATCTTAATAATCAAATAGTTCAACACAGAACTAGTACTAACAGAAACATCAGAGAGTTGTTTACACAAAAGTTTGTATGTGTACAGTATGCGAATACCATGTGTAAGTCCAGCACAATTGCAGTATCCATCCGAGTTTAGTCAACACAAATTTATTACAACGGGGCCACGTAAACTTTCGTGAAAGAAAAGCATACTCACTTCCAGAGGGTTATGTCAACACCATAGCAGTAAATCAGCTACTCCAACAACAAATAACATATGTTTCTGGCCACGGTCCTTACATCTTTCACATAGATCAATCTACTTTGCTAACGAAAAGTGCTGAGTCATCACATGATCGCTCTCACAACAAAACAGCTAGTAGATATTATCATTCAAAATATTCCTAACCCTTTACACACCAGTGACAAATCATACAACGAATATGCTTTGCGGGTCGAATTGTTGTTCAGTGTCAAGTCTACCTGTTGAAACGTACATTAAAACAACACAGTCACAATTCAATTAAAACCACGAATCTATTTTCATTTCGTCACATACAGAAAAATAAATTTTCTTTCTCCAACACATACTTGTAACCAATCGCTTTCATTAAACACACAACTTCATAAAAGTATTTACTTTCTACAACATAGACATTCCGATGTAGTCAAGAAATATTTTTATTAATCAAAATCATCGATTTCTGTTCACGGCGTTAGTGTGTGCATGTCATACCTGTGGGCCCCGTATTAAAATGGACACGACACGACTGAATGTAAGGGGGGGTAGAAGTCTATCACATCGATTTACATGTGGTCTTCGCTACGGTTTCAAAAAACGGATCATCTATTTTGCATTGGTCGAGACCGAGCGAACCAGTTACATGTATTCGCGGTAATGATTTTGCTTGTCATATGCGAATGATAGGATTGCTACTCCGACAAATCAACATACAACAATCTTCTGACGATCATAATAGCAATTTCATTTTTCGCCCCTTCATAATTGTATACACACGAAAAGTATATTGTACAACTCGGTAACTACATTTAACAAGACCAATTACACAACCAGCGTTGAACACAAGATACCTACCCAAGTAAAAGTATCATTCTGGTTTGGACAACTGACGTTTACCTGTGTAAAATTATCATTTTCACTTGGAGGTCCACCGTTACCTAACTAAAATACCATTGTCCTTTGAAGATTTATCGTTTACCCAATGTAACAAACCCCTTTTCACTTGGAAATCTATTTTTGCCCTGGATAACACACCTTTTTCACTTGGAAATATACTTTTTCTCTGGGTAACAAACCTTTTTCACTTGGAAATATATTTTTTCCCAGAGTAAGAAACCTTTTTCACTTGGAAATCTATTTTTTCCCTGGGTAACAAACCTTTTTCACTTGGAAATATATTTTTTCCCCGGGTAACAAACCTTTTTCGCTTGGTGATCCGTCGTTTACCTGAGTAAAAATATCATTTTCCTTTGGGGATCTGGCGTTTACCCAGTGTAACAATACATTTTCTCTTGGTCATCTAGCTTTTCCCAGAGTAACAAAACCATTTTCATTTTGAAATCTGACAAACACACCTGATAATTTGGTATTTGTTGTATTGACGATAGTTTGAAATAGATTACAACGAACAGTGACGGAAATATACACGGACTACCGGTTTCAGAGTATACCTCCATCAGTCGTATCACATCAATATCATCAGTTAACCACATACAATATGCTCTTGTACACCGAAATGCATGTTTTGGAAAATTGGACAATAGGCTTCGATAGTTCTGTGATGTCCGGGTTCGTGCTTTGGATTTTCCAGAGTCATAATGTCTGAATAAAACACCTCCTTGACGATGGTTGGTATGGGGATAACGGTATTCGGAAAACGGTTGGATTTATGTCACCCATCGCGATAACAATTCCAGGTCGAGTTTTCCTCCCGCATGTTTACTATATTGTGTCGTTATTGGTCAATGTATGTCTCGACATTCAGTTTGAAATCGGAAACCCTGATAAAGTATGTAACCGGATCCGGATATCAACTCTGAATCGATAAACCAATGAACAATATTCAAAGTAAACATGTTACACCCTGTGTTTCCACGAAAAAATACCATCCAGACATACGTCGCGCTTGTTTGCCCACAGCAGTATACGCGTAAATGGAGGTGTGTGACATTGCATGCAATGTGTTGGTATACAAACATCGATCCACAGACAATATCATAGCCGGTAGTTTTGATGTAGATCGAATGTCATCACACCCGATAACAATACCAATAAGCCACATTGCAATGACTCTGAGTCAATCTGAAGCGTGACATACAGACACACAAACATCGAACCGTAACATGGGTTATTCGCACGACGGTGAAAGTGAACTATACTGCATATACCAATAGAGCGTTCACAGTCGAATATGCGAACCACGCACAATCACATACCCTGGTTTTTGTTGGATATGTACGAAGCCAATAAATCGATACATTTCTGTTCCTTCTACGTCAATAATACAAGCGTCATTCCAATGCATCGCTCGAA
The DNA here is from genome assembly GCF_051294905.1 of Botryllus schlosseri. Classification (NCBI taxonomy): domain Eukaryota; kingdom Metazoa; phylum Chordata; class Ascidiacea; order Stolidobranchia; family Styelidae; genus Botryllus; species Botryllus schlosseri. The sequence continues at coordinate 25,868,461 of NC_137243.1, read as the reverse complement.
TGTAAGGTTCGTCGGGTGTAAAATCCATGTCAAATAACACCAAAGTGTGCTTTCCGTGTTTTATTATTTCCACCGACGCTTCTTGTCTGTGTCGTAACACTATGGTGCGGGGAGTTGAAAAACGGTGGATTGTGAAACGGATTGACATGACCAACAGAATCGACGTCAATAGACTTGTGACGATGCCGTTTCAAAATGTTACCGGACGAACTTGACCCTTACGATGATGTGTTTTATGATTTCTATTGTGGTGTACGATTGCAGTCTTCATTCCACAGAAACACACCTTATTGGATCACAGTATCAGTCCGAGATTTGCAGAATCACTGTTCACGATATTTATCTGGACACGTTATGTGGGAGTAGTGACATCCATGCATCGTGACTGAAAGACTGATCGCAATCATTTCGAGCACCGTACTTCGATAGTTCACCTAGATCAAACGCTGTAGTCTCAGCAGAAAACTTCGGTGTCGACAACACGATCGATATTGACCGATGTATCCAATTGGTCTGGGTGGTCCGTCTGCAGATAGGGTCATGACTATCTTGTAATGTTACAACACGATAACACCATCGAGTAAATCAGTGAACGGTGTCGAAATATCGATGTAATAGCGCGGACTCAGAGTCATTGCAATGTGGCTTATTGGTATTGTTATCGGGTGTGATGACATTCGATCTACATCAAAACTACCGGCTATGATATTGTCTGTGGATCGATGTTTGTATACCAACACATTGCATGCAATGTCACACACCTCCATTTACGCGTATACTGCTGTGGGCAAACAAGCGCGACGTATGTCTGGATGGTATTTTTTCGTGGAAACACAGGGTGTAACATGTTTACTTTGAATATTGTTCATTGGTTTATCGATTCAGAGTTGATATCCGGATCCGGTTACATACTTTATCAGGGTTTCCGATTTCAAACTGAATGTCGAGACATACATTGACCAATAACGACACAATATAGTAAACATGCGGGAGGAAAACTCGACCTGGAATTGTTATCGCGATGGGTGACATAAATCCAACCGTTTTCCGAATACCGTTATCCCCATACCAACCATCGTCAAGGAGGTGTTTTATTCAGACATTTTGACTCTGGAAAATCCAAAGCACGAACCCGGACATCACAGAACTATCGAAGCCTATTGTCCAATTTTCCAAAACATGCATTTCGGTGTACAAGAGCATATTGTATGTGGTTAACTGATGATATTGATGTGATACGACTGATGGAGGTATACTCTGAAACCGGTAGTCCGTGTATATTTCCGTCACTGTTCGTTGTAATCTATTTCAAACTATCGTCAATACAACAAATACCAAATTATCAGGTGTGTTTGTCAGATTTCAAAATGAAAATGGTTTTGTTACTCTAGGAAAAGCTAGATGACCAAGAGAAAATGTATTGTTACACTGGGTAAACGCCAGATCCCCAAAGGAAAATGATATTTTTACTCAGGTAAACGACGGATCACCAAGCGAAAAAGGTTTGTTACCCGGGAAAAAATATATTTCCAAGTGAAAAAGGTTTGTTACCCAGGGAAAAAATAGATTTCCAAGTGAAAAAGGTTTCTTACTCTGGGAAAAAAATATATTTCCAAGTGAAAAAGGTTTGTTACCCAGGGAAAAAATAGATTTCCAAGTGAAAAAGGTTTCTTACTCTGGGAAAAAATATATTTCCAAGTGAAAAAGGTTTGTTACCCAGAGAAAAAATATAGAAAAAATAGATTTCAAAGTGAAAAGGGTTTTGTTATCCAGGGCAAAAATAGATTTCCAAGTGAAAAGGGGTTTGTTACATTGGGTAAACGATAAATCTTCAAAGGACAATGGTATTTTAGTTAGGTAACGGTGGACCTCCAAGTGAAAATGATAATTTTACACAGGTAAACGTCAGTTGTCCAAACCAGAATGATACTTTTACTTGGGTAGGTATCTTGTGTTCAACGCTGGTTGTGTGATTGGTCTTGTTAAATGTAGTTACCGAGTTGTACAATATACTTTTCGTGTGTATACAATTATGAAGGGGCGGAAAATGAAATTGCTATTATGATCGTCAGAAGATTGTTGTATGTTGATTTGTCGGAGTAGCAATCCTATCATTCGCATATAACAAGCAAAATCATTACCGCGAATACATGTAACTGGTTCGCTCGGTCTCGACCAATGCAAAATAGATGATTCGTTTTTTGAAACCGTAGCGAAGACCACATGTAAATCGATGTGATAGACTTCTACCCCCCCCTTACATTCAGTCGTGTCGTGTCCATTTTAATACGGGGCCCACAGGTATGACATGCACACACTAACGCCGTGAACAGAAATCGATGATTTTGATTAATAAAAATATTTCTTGACTACATCGGAATGTCTATGTTGTAGAAAGTAAATACTTTTATGAAGTTGTGTGTTTAATGAAAGCGATTGGTTACAAGTATGTGTTGGAGAAAGAAAATTTATTTTTCTGTATGTGACGAAATGAAAATAGATTCGTGGTTTTAATTGAATTGTGACTGTGTTGTTTTAATGTACGTTTCAACAGGTAGACTTGACACTGAACAACAATTCGACCCGCAAAGCATATTCGTTGTATGATTTGTCACTGGTGTGTAAAGGGTTAGGAATATTTTGAATGATAATATCTACTAGCTGTTTTGTTGTGAGAGCGATCATGTGATGACTCAGCACTTTTCGTTAGCAAAGTAGATTGATCTATGTGAAAGATGTAAGGACCGTGGCCAGAAACATATGTTATTTGTTGTTGGAGTAGCTGATTTACTGCTATGGTGTTGACATAACCCTCTGGAAGTGAGTATGCTTTTCTTTCACGAAAGTTTACGTGGCCCCGTTGTAATAAATTTGTGTTGACTAAACTCGGATGGATACTGCAATTGTGCTGGACTTACACATGGTATTCGCATACTGTACACATACAAACTTTTGTGTAAACAACTCTCTGATGTTTCTGTTAGTACTAGTTCTGTGTTGAACTATTTGATTATTAAGATACATGAACACCCATTCAGACAATAAAGTTCTTGTGATATCGAAACAGTTTGAAAGCACCACCAATCATTGCGTATGTTCGTAGCATGAGCGAATATTTTCATGTGTCATGAATATCTTTCGTATACACTTAGTATGAAATGAGATGTGTGGAACAATAATTAGTGTCGTACAAAGTGTTGTGTTTGATTGCCTACTTTTTATCATTGTTTGTTGTTAAAAGACGGCTGAGTTTTCATTTATATTAAGCGGAGAAACTCAAGTAATAAATTTTACTCGTTTGAAAATATCGATCAATGGAGTAACAGTATCAATATGAGTGGTGTATTATTTTTCGCGATATGCAACCAATCTTCTATGCATAACTTGTCAAAAATTTATCATGTCATAGTCGGTTGTTACGAGTTCGAAAGAAATGTACTTCGATTATCACGATGATGGAAATTAAGATCAATGCAGTATTTCGGAGCTGGATGTGTATCGTTTGGTATGTTCCCCAATCACTAAATGTCGGTTAGTTAAACGATACATTTACAAGTTTACCGAAATCTTGATTTACAAATAACAGCTTGATGATGTAAAGCTCAACCACGCTAATGTGTTCATTGCAAAGTATTTGACACAAACAAAATATCGAATGGAGACCATCACATTGGTTTCATTTCGAGTGTGTGAAAATTGTTTTCTGTTGGCCAGGTAGGACACATTTGACAAACATCGTACACATTGTATCTTCGTGATGGTAACGACTTTCAGCGACTTGGTTTCATGTCGGGAATTATTATTTGAGGGTTCAAGAACAATCAATACTACAAATGAACAACAATGCAAAACACGTTTAGCAAATAACAGTGTAGCAAGTACTTTTTTGTAGCAAATAACAGTGTAGCAAGTACTTTTTTGATATTACGATTGTTGTGTACCAGACATTTCTAACTGAATTGAATGCATCTAGCAAACATATTCCAATTTACTTTTGTAATGATCAAAGTATGTGAAATGGTGCGAACGGATTAGGCATTAATCAAGCGGCGGTATGTCAATTCACCTAGTGTGATATCTTGACACCGGGTAATGTGCGAAAGTGTTTCAATTCTCACCGCAGAATACGATGATAAAGTATTGTACCGGTTATTGTTCAACAAAGGAAATTGGTGTTTCATCTTTAGTCTTGGTTAGTGGAGACAATTACATTTGTAAAATATTTCCTGATATCCACAATACGCTGCGTGGTTTTTACGAACACGGCTTAATCTTCCCAATCAAAACATTTCAGACATGTTAATCTAGTTTCACAAATCGATATGCTAATAACAATGTTTCTGAAAAGTTTGTTGGTATCGTAATAACCTTCAACACAACCCTGGTCTAATAATGTCATAATTTAATAATCAAGTCATGATCGACTATTACAAAATCTCATATGTCAAAATCAATGTGTCAATTCATATGTTTACATCGTGAACATTTTTAATATAACGCGTGCGTTCGATTGCAAGAAATGAATTCACAACTACGTTGGTCAGACATTCAAATCTCGTATACTCAAATGTAATATGTTAATGTCAAACCACACACCGAGTAGTATTTACTTTGGTTTATAAAATATACCGAGTAGTAATTACTTTATCTTACAGAATAGTAACGACTTTTACAGTTGAACAAAAAAGACGATTTGGCGGTGTATGACTACAACCGAACTTGCTATGGATTTTAGTTTGTAGCGATTGTATGTACTCGCGTAATCTTGTCTTCTTTCTGTACGGGTACTGTCTAATTGGTCTGGTAAGTTACAAACGGATTTAGTTGACAAGGTTTTCATGATTGACTCTTTTGAGTATGGTAAGATGTTAAAATTTCGAGGTGTAATACTATTTCCATTAACTCAATTGTGACAAAAAATACCCAGATAACTTGTTCAAGGTTTCTTTTGTTTCAAATCAACATGTGAATGATCAGTTATTGTGACAAGTTGAAATATCGTACCGAAGTTGCGAGTGGGAACAGTACGCGATTGTGTAAGTGTGAAGACAGCGAGATGGTGATCGTGTGAATAAATTAATCTGAAACGCAGTGGAGTGAAAGTTTACCCAACCTGTCTGGCAATCCTACTTCAAATCGCGATATGACAAAGTAGGTTGAAATATTCCGATTCAACTCATCGCATTGCAACTCGATCGTGTTATCTGCAAGCGGTTGTCAAGTTGGAAATGTTTACAACAATGGGCGATATTTCATTGATTGATTCTATTGTGTGTAGTAACACATTAAAATATCGCGATAGTATTTACTGAAACTCTATTTGATAAACGGAAAACTCAGTCGTGAATAGAGTTGTAAGTTTCAAGGATTGTTTCAAAGTATGATCTTGAAATGTGACTGGATCAAAGTTGGTAGTCATGTTTGTCAAAGTCCAAATATTTCATTTTGGATTATCTGGATTTACCTTTAGTACATCCCGCGAATGGATTCCGATGCGGTACTATAACATTTTTGATAATAATGACTCAAGGATTTTCAATCAACAATACTGGAATTTTTTGGTAATGTTAGAGTTGCCAAATGATTAGTTGCGTGTTTTTGTTAAGTGTTTGATTTCAAGTTAATAAAGACAATAACTGTGTAATGCACATACTTGTGATTCTTGATTCTTGTAGAGTTATAGTTGGTATTGATTCTATAAGTGTGAAAACAGTGGCGCGGAATGTGCGAATAATTCGATGCGGCTGAAAGTCGGCGTCAGTAATATTCGGGTTACGTTCGATTCAACATAAACGCGTTAAGGGATTTGTCAAAGGATTAGAGTTGTACCGATTTAAAACATTCAGATACGAATCGACTTGATTTGTGTAGTGAGTTTCATTTCAAGTTGATAAACTAACACATTGATTGAATATTTTCATGGCTCTTATCACGCAACTAAAGTCAGCCACTATTCTGGAGGCGTGAAACATATAGCGATCGCGGGCGAGTGACAAATTGTTGGTTTTCGAATCACCGTCTGCGACGGCTCTGTGACAAACTTATTACCGAAATATTACCTTGTGAGCGGGTATGAGGGATTGGTATATGTCTGAAGCATTATCCGGTGAGTGGTCGTTGGATTTTAAAATTATATCACACCCTTTTGAATAAGCGTTCACTTCACAAAGGATTAGGGTTAGAGCGGAAATAAGTGACAATTTGTCGCTATTCAAGTTACCGACACTGGCGGTCTGTTATTCGTTACTTAATAAATCTTACGAGTGAAATCAAGTTCCGTACCAAACTATCAAAATATTACCTTGTGAGCGATTGGTATGTATGTAACATCAAGTCACGAATGATGGTTATGTCTGGGACATTATCTTGTGAGTGATCGTAGCATTTTACAAATATTTCACACCTTTTTTGAAGTGTTATTTTGTGTGCACGGTTATTGTTGGTGTTGGATTCGCCGTCTACGCCGGCTCAGTGACAAAATAATTACCAAAATATAATTCTGCGAGTGATGCTCACGAATATTTCACCGCGTGAGCGATCGATATACCTGTAACACCAAGTCGCGAAAGATGGTTATGTCCGAGACATTATCTTGTCAGCGATCGCGGGGTTTTGCAAACTATTTCACACATTTTTGAAGTGTTAGTTTGTGAATGCGGTTATTGTTGATATTCGAATCGCCGTCTACGCCGGCTCTGTGGTAAACTAATTACCAAAATATTACCTTGGAAGTGACTCCTAGATTTAGCAAACTATTTCGCACTGAATGGAATAGTGTAATATTCGATAGTAGCACGCGGTTGGCCGTGAAACAATTCAGCGTGCAGGTCATTCGAAATATAGGTCGCACGCACTGCTTAATCCTCACAACAAGCCACGTTTCCGTTTGTGCGGTTATTGTTGGTGACTCGTACATATTCAACACCGCGCGAGAGATGCCTGAAAGTGTGAATCACGACCGCACCCATAAGAACACATGGCGAATCACCACAGATCCCGTAAGAATACACGACAGGCGAATCACCACCACCGCCTATAGCAAAAAAGGCGAGTCACCACCCCGGGTTTTCAGGCACCTCACCGCTGCAGCCTATACCGGAAAGGGTGCCATCATCACCGCATCCATAAGAACACATGGCACCTCACCGCCGAGAGGGGGGTCTAAAGGGTACCATCATCACCACGAGTTTTCACGGCACGTCATCACCGCAGCCTATACCGGAAAGGGTACCATCATCACCGCATCCATAAGAACACATGGCACCTCACCGCCGAGAGGGGGTGTAAAAGGGTTCCATCACCACCACGAGTTTCCAGGCACCTCACCACCGCGCCCATAAGAGCCCCAGGCACCTCACCACCGAGAGGGGGGGGTCAAAAGGGTGTCATCACCACCACGAGTTTTCAGGCACCTCACCGCCGCAGCCTATACCGGAAAGGGTACCATCATCACCGCATCCATAAGAACACATGGCACCTCACCACCGAGAGGGGGGGTCAAAAGGGTGTCATCACCACCACGAGTTTTCAGGCACCTCACCGCCGCAGCCTATACCGGAAAGGGTACCATCATCACCGCATCCATAAGAACACATGGCACCTCACCACCGAGAGGGGGGGTCAAAAGGGTGTCATCACCACCACGAGTTTTCAGGCACCTCACCGCCGCAGCCATAAGAGCCCCTGCCACATCACGAGCGATCATACTAACTACTTATGGGAGCCCAAGACCCAAGCTTTTGGGTTCCCTGACGAGGTGCTGCTTCGTTCCTGCCAACGGGTATACGCCCAAATATGACTTACGCTTTCAAAATAAAGAATGGTTGGTTAGACTCTACGAACTGTTTTGACGTCGCAAGTGTTTTTAACAGGAATGACCCAACGTAGCTTAATCTTCACATAGTTCAACGCAGAACTGGTACTTACAGAAATATCAGAGTTGTTTACACAAAAGTTGGTATATGTACAATATGTGAATACCTTGCGTAAGTCCAACACATCCGCGGCATCTATAAAAGTTTGGTTAACACAATTTATTACACCGTGATCGCGTCATCTTTCGTAAGACAAAAACCAGCCACGGTTGAAGGATATGACAATGTCATAGCAATAAATCATATTCAGATAACCCAACACGGACCTAGTACACAGGAATATCGTAGTTCTTGTAGCAAAGTTGTATGTATACAATATATGTTTATCGTAAGCCCTACACATTCACGGTATCTATCATAGTTTCACTTTTAGGAAATAATATATCGACATCGCGACATCTTTCAAAAACAAAAACCATGGGTCACTGCTTGAGAGATCTATCAATGACATCATAGTAATCTAGTTACTCCAACAAAAGCGTACATATGTTTTCTCGACACGACCCTTAAATCTCACACACAAACAATCTACTTCGCTGATGAAAAGTGCTGAGTCATCAAACGATTGTCCTAGTAACAAAGCAGCCAAAACATACTATCATACCAAATGGTCGTTATAGTTTGCACACCAACGGTAAATCGTACAAGTAACAAGTTTCGAGAATCGAGTAATTGAATAACGCGAAAGTGTTTTTTCCAGTGTCAAGTCGTTATGTTGACGAAAGCGTATATTGTAATATCATGATCAATTTGCATTCGCCTGTCACAAACTGTCACTACGCTAAATAATTATTTTCACTCAAACATCAAAGTATACTTGTCATCAATCGTTTTCATCGAACACGACACTCAAGCAACTTATTTACTTGCTAAGACATGATTCTGATTTTGTTTGCAGATATTTATAATTATTTTTAGTAGCACTATATCAATGTCATCGAGTTGTGTGTTTACGATTTAGTGTGTAGTGTGTGTGTGTGTGTGTGTGTGTGTGTGTGTCACACCCGGGACCCGTATTACAATTGACTTGAATTCACTAAATCAAGGGTCGGCAACCTACGGCCCGCGGGCCGGATCCGGCCCGCCAAGCGAAATCGTCCGGCCCGCGACGAAATAATTAGTTACCACAAGAATACGGCCCGCTGTTTCGTAATGAGTTCCAATCTGCAGTGCAGCACTGCTTCGACAAATGTCAAAATTTATAATGTTTTCTTCCACTTACGGATGATGATTCCGGAACATGTAATTCACGCACCTACGGGGCTCGTTCACGTTCGGACCAAACTCAGTACAGCGTTACGGAGAAAAAGGGTTTTTGGTCCGAAAGTGAACGAGCCCCGTACTGGTCCGGGTTCGTCATATTCCGATTTTAGAATCAGACTGCTGCGTGAGTCGCAGAATACCACTTTTTAAATGTTAATCACCTTAATAGCTCTCAGAGAAACGCAGAGATACCTCAAATGTTACAGGCGGTACTGAACTTGAATATTGCTCTCAGAACCACATTCACCACAGCAGAATCCATAACCTCAAAGATCCCCCGTGTGCCCCCATCAAAGAGTTAACGGCACAATAACAAGCACAAAGAGTAGGCCTATCTATGCAATCCTAAAATATTAAATAAAATACCGCTTAATGTCTGTGTTTTGTATGATTTGATTTTCTCTTGTCACTTTGTTATGACTACCGGAGCACCGGTACAGCTGTTAGCGATCCTTTTTATTATTGCAATGTTACGTCATATTTTGCCAATTTGGTTTTCGTATGTCCATATTTCAGTAAGCTCTTCTTGTGTCGCTAACTCCTGACAAGGCGCACACGAAAAGCCTTTGAGTCAATATGTTCCACTGTAATGAATGCAGACCCAAAAGCAATAGTAAAGATAAGACTACCCCAGTAAGCATTGCTTTGTCACGTATATTTCAAACACAAGAACAACGAAACATAGAGCACTTCAACTACAAGAAGCTGTTCGGCATTCCAAGCAATATGCGTTCTTCTGAAGTTTTCTGTGTCTTGGGAAAACCCGTCGGTTGCAAGTGTCACTGGCAAAACGGGTACATGCTTTGTTACGTCGAGATGCTTGCACGAGTGTATGAACTGAGAAATGAAATAGCAACTTTCCTTGAAAATACAAACATCGCCGACTCATAATCTTGTCATCGAAAATGGGTATCTAATCTTGCTTTCGTAGAACATTTAACGTCACATCTAAACAAATTGAATTTGCAACTTCAGGGGGAAACAACTAAATAACCTCACTTTCCTATACTGGAGGAGAGTAAACCTAGTACCAGCACTATACATTTGTAACTGTGATATACCAAATTTAATTAATGAATTTCCATCCGCTTTTCCGACATTCGTTCTGTACAAAATAAATTCTGACTACCCAGTACTCCGGTTAATGTGGGCGCCAATACCATTGCCAGAAAATTCAAATGGGCCCATTTGAAATGCCATGCAGTTGAATTGAATGACAAATTTCATACAAAGAGCATATCGCTGATTGACTTTGACAAAGAGTACGTTCTTGAAATGGGTCTTCATCCCAGCTTGACCAACAATGCAAAAGAAATAGCATCGACTTTTGGTAGCACGTGCGCATGTGAACAATAGTTTTCAACAATGAAATTCACGAAGAGCAAGCTAAGATCACGTATCCCCACGCACATTTAGAATATGGTCTGATTCTTGCTTCATCTGACTTGTTACCAGAAGTTGAAAACCTTTCACAAAGCAAGCTGCGCCAAGTGTCACATTTATCCTGCGTTGTTGAAGTGTAAACACTTGTGTTTTGCTCTTTTTGTGATATGTATGATTGAGATTGCAGCATTGTAGGGTAATATACCGACGTGACTGTTAAATATAGTATTAGGAAAAATTCCGGTCCGGCCCGCCAAAATGTTGAGCACCGGAAATTTGGCCCGCGACTAGCAAAAGGTTGCCGACCCCT